>NC_140225.1:10386003-11041003 GCF_951802725.1 Rutilus rutilus
GGGGCTCATTAGCACGTGGCTAGTCTAGGATAATTAGCTTTCGTTTTTCCCCACGGCCTCTAGTCATATTGCAATGTGGCAGCTGCTTTTACATCCCCACCCCCCCTTCCCCATTCTCTGCCTGATAAGTGTCTGTCAATCAAACAGGCCTGAGTTTGGCAACATCTGTGACTGCGGCTGCATCCTGAGTGGTTCTTAGCAACAGCATCCAGTTGCTATAATAGTGTCTGGATCACTGTCCTCTGAAACGCCCTCTTCAGTCATCAATCATGTTGCAATAGAAAACAACTACAGTATAAAAGTAGGATAAAGAAACACAACAAAACATTATTATTATTATTATTATATGTAAAAAGTTCAATATCGATAATATTTCAGTTGTAACTTAAGTAGTATTATATTAAATATTATTATTATTATTAACTGCAGAAGAAATTCAGATCCATTATACCACAAGTTTTTAAACTTAACTTAACTGTCACCTTAAAATGAAGTAAATATTCTCCAGATAATATTTGAATTATTTGCTTTGGCTTTAGTTCAATGATAATGCAAACACAAATTTAATTTTGAAAACAGCATGCCTATTATCCCTAATATATATTTTAAATATATAACTGCCTTTATATTTTAGGAAGTGTCCCTTGCAGTTGGAATCATCATATTTGGGAATATCAAGACATTCATCTCAATTATAATCCTGTCATGTTTCATGAAACATAACATCTATTTTATTGAAGGTTTTGAAAACTATAGTAACAGCAAAAAAAAAAAAAAAAAAAAAAAAAAAAAACCCAGCATCTTTGTACAAGAACAAAAGATTGTCGTCACCAGACATGAAAAACAATCTAACATTATTATTTGCGGACTGAAACTTGCAAATGTGCAAATAAAACCATTTAAGACATTTTCTCATTCAGCAGTCAACACAATTTTCAATGTTCATTTTCCATAAACACATTATTCCACATGAAAACAGTTAAATACACTTGACTACAGTAAATCCTCAATTATAGTTCCTATCTGAGAACCCTAATGAGGTCCAGACTGATCCGATTCCTCTGAAGATCCACATTCATGACCCGTACCTCTACCCGCTCACCTGGGCCGAGAGCTAGGCTTCTTCGTCTCTGGTCAATAGGAAGTTTTTCCGGTGTGATGAAACGCTTTGGGATGAGACCAGAACGGCCGACTCCGATGTCCACAAAAGCTCCAAATAAAGCAGTGTTTGTTACACGGCCCGTCAGAACCATGCCATCGTGCAGGTCATTCATGGACACAATTTCTCGCTTGAAGTCTGCCTGCTCAAAATCTATTGAGGGCAAAAAAAAGAAAAGAAAATAATTAGGGTAAGTTGCAGTCACATTACTGAAATTTCGTGGCTAAAAAAATAATGATGCACAGTTCACACAGAAGTCAAACCAAGCGAATAACTTCATAGGGAACTTTTTCACCCTCACGCGGAGCACTTGATCACTTAGATTCCTGGATTTTGCGAAATTCCGAAAAGCAACGGTAAATATAACTGCCCCGATAGAAACAAAGATGAAATTCAGGAGAGAGAGAATATTTAAACAGATTTGGTCTATATCCAATAACTAAAGGCCCGTTCACACCATGATAACTATAAAGATAATTATTAGCGTCCACACCAGCGGACGATATCATGTCTATTCTAAGTGAGTGTTTGTCTGCCGCTTTAAATGCTCAAGCTTGTTACAGCAGGATGGATTCTGATTGGCTGTCAATGTTTTTATTGTTCATCAGCTGGATAAAATCTTTCTGAAAGTGATTCCAACGATATCGTTTCTCTGTGTGGTCATTGTTATAGCTGTGATGTGAATGATTTTTAGAACAACATCTTTATCGTTATCGTCCTTGGTGTGACGGACCGGGCCTTAAGACTGACATAGCCTAGCCCTTCTTCCCAGCGTGTCTTAAGGACCCTGCTTCAAACTGATCCAAGAATTCCAAAGCTAGACATTAGAAACAAGCTTTGGTTAATAATTGAAAACAAATAATATTACCAAGCCTCTCAAACCTCTTCTTTCCAGGCCCATTTTGTCTGTTTTTTGGGGTGATTTTCTTTGGGAGGTGCTTTTTACATAAACATGGCCTCTCAGCAGGCTCTGCAGTCCAGGAAACATTCATCTCTGATTATTCTTATCCGGGCCACCTTACCTAGAGCACCGCTCCCATGGCAGTTATTTATACAGCTGGCTACAGAGCAGAACCCATCAGGCTTCCAACCAGCGGAAGTGAGCCTGCAAGCCTTCTAATGAGAAAGCTAGCGTCCCATCTAGTGCACGACACAGACGAGATGACATCTCATCATCTGGAGTGTCCCGCACTAATGGTCTCGATCAATAACGTTAAAAAACACTTTATTCAGATATGAGCAAAAGGTTTTTTCAAATTCAACGAACATTACCATCATCTTTTCAAGTACTGAAATAAAACCTCCTCCCCTTCCCAAAGAAAACCTTTTTCTGAATATAATGAACTTTGTTCCCCTACCCTGAAAACACCTTAAGACATTCATCTCAATTATAATCCTGTCACCTTTAATGAAACATAACATTTACTATCAACACCCGCAGAAGGAAAACAATGTCTTCTCGGATGTCTGAACTCAACATAAAAACCAGAAGAGGCATTTGTTGTTCGGTCGTTTTTATTCACTCGGAGAGTCACTAGGGGATTTTAGCACTGGGATCAAGGCTACTCTGCTTTCCTCTTTACGCAGCTTTCTCTCTCATTAATGATATATCTGTCGGCAGGTCTGCTTTAATAATGCGGGTCTTCCCCCAAATTACGCGGCAAGACTTCAAAAGCCTGGAGCGCCGCCCAGTCATCTCACAGACAAGAGACGGACTCGGGGGAGACGGGAGGGAAATTGTTAGATGGGAAGGAGGAAAAGAGAACGAGATGCCAGCATTGTCTATGATCTGAATAGCGGCCATGTTGAGAAAGTACTTTGATACTGTGGTTAGTGTTGTGCTAAGTTAATTTCAAAACCTTCATCTGTGTGTTACCCTAAGGTACAGTAAACTTCTGTTTTAAAATTTTGCCACAGGCTATACGATACGAAAAACATAAGTTCAAAACACATGCATTGTATTAAAAAGCCAACCCTGATCTCATGAGAAAACGTAACTACCTTTTGAGTTGGCAATTTCATATGAAATCATACAAAAAACATTACATTTTTAGGAAAAACTAAGCATGGAAAAAAAACTAAACCTAACCCAGAGCATACCAAAATGTATGAATGAGATCATACAAAATAATACAGTACACATTTGCAATCAATTCACCAAAATGTAAAGAAGTTACAGTGCAATGAAAGTCTGTTGGAAAAGCTACTCAGACATTCAGCTAAACTTCTGTGCGCTCAAAGTGTTTTTTTGTTATTGTTGCTTTTTTGCTGAACAAGTAGTTACTGGACCCAACACAAAAGAATGATACATTTTTATTTTTAGAGATGTATTTTTATACTTGCTAGAAATTTGTATTCTTTTTTTCCACTACATTTAGTGACAGTTACGTTAACTTGCTGGGCCAGTGGGTAATCTTTTTTTTTTTTTTTTTGCCCTGCAAATATCTTTAGAGACAAAGGTTATACTGTCCTCTATAGAAAGGAAACAGTGTGGGCACGTCACAGATTGATTCTTACCCTGACGAATGTCAAAGCCAGGTGGCTGAATGAGTCCGTCCACAATGAGCTGTAGTGTCTCAGGTGTGGTGTCCAGAAATTTGGCCAAGACATCCAGACCACTGCTCTGAACACTGCTCTCAACACTCTGCCTGAGAACAGCACTGCCCATCTGATCCAAACTGCCCCCTATTTGAGACAAGAACCTGAACGAAGAGAGCAAGAACTGAAAATTACTCTCTTGACAAGTGAAGAAATAAATTACGTGCATTTTATCAGCTTTTAAGGACATTTCATATAAAACCTGTAAACTTTATATCTTATTCAGAAACAGTCCACATAGGAACACATACACTTGATTCAGATATTGCGGTAAGGCAGTGAGGTTTGTTGAGGTCCATGGGAGGTGGTGTCTTAATGAATGGCTTTTTAATAGCCCTTCCCAGAGCCCAGCACACGTGGAGGAACTCCCCCGACACCAGCAAGGAGCCTGAAGGTCGACACACGGAGTGGAGGAGAGCAAAGACTGGGAGAGGAGGTAGATATGAGAGGGGAGGTGAGACTAATTATGCCCTAAATCTTGATTTCTAGAGTCCCAGAGATGAAGACTCTGTCTCCCTTCATAAATCTAACTGCCTTGTGAGCGCCATACATTAAAGGAAAAAGGTTAGTAGCAGTGAAGCAGGAACACAGACCAAACACAGCCAGCGAAAATGATCCAGACATGGCCTATTACTTGGCACAACCCATAATCTCTGGCTCAGGATGAGCCAATATTTTCATAATGTGATCATGAACTGCAACACGGAGACAGTGCTCAAACTTCAGTTTCATACTGTGTTGCATAGTAGGTCAGTCTGTAAGGGCCATATACTCTAAATAATAAACTGCTTATGTGTAAATGCACAACATATGGATGGGTATGAATCTTTAGGCACATCAAGATTTGATTTAGGGAGTTGCATTGAAATTATTGATTACAAATAAATGCCCAGCGGTGACACTTCCAAGATCTAAAGATTCTAGATTAGTGCTTTACTAAAATTAAACAGAAAATGAACAAAAGTTTTATATGGCTTTGTTTTTTAAACGCCACATTTCTTAGGTTTTAGAGTCTTGTTATAAGTTTGAGGGTGTGTGCATTCAAAAACCTGTAACACATCTGTCAGTACTTAAAGCTCAAATACTGTTGATTTTAAAATTAGTTTGTGGTTCAAAGGGAACCCATATATAACAGTATTAAAAATATTATTAGGCTAAATAATTTACAGATCATTTACAGAACATGCTTAACAGATTTAAAAATCACAGCTCTGCTTATAATAATCACTAAAAGACACATTGCCGAAGAAACTGGAACAATCTTTAACTAAATTCATTGCAATTTTAGTGCCAGAATTTTCAGATCTCATAAAAATGATCTTCAATGTTTTGTCCTATGTAGGCTTTTTCAATCAATAAATGTAATTAAATAATCAGATTAAAATTGTTATGCATCAATGCAGTATGAAATGCAATTTCATAACCATAAAACATGTTTCCACATTACAATTCTGGCTAATACTGATTATGTTTGTGTTATGGCCAATAAATGGTCAATAATACAATTCTATACAATGTTGTCTAAATACATTTTTTATTTATTTTTATATAAAATAAATGCTAAATGGAATAAAGTGAATTTAGTCATCACAACATTATAATGTCCCCTGTGTATTTTTCATTTCATCATTGATTTATATGTAAAATTGTGCATACTAAAAAAAGGCCAGTCCATAATTCCTCATATTGCCTTCATACAACCACTAAGTGCGTGCATGAATACTGCTCTCTTAGAGCACGATGCAAATGAGCTGTATAACCTCTACAGGGACACACATGTCCTGGAGCGTGCAACAAGCCTGTAGCAGGGGGTCAAGCTGTCCAGAGGTGGCTGTGGAATGCTGGGGTCCTGGGCATTACTGGAATGTGAGTTTTGGCAAGAGGAGGGGGCGGACCTGCTGAGCCAGCTTGCTGATGGATGGCCATCGTCGTGACAGCCTGACGCCAGCGCAGCTGTCCTCTGTGTGACTGACAGGGCAGGTGGGTTCAAGCCCCACCCATTTCCTGCTGCAGATAGAGGGCTTGACAGCAACAGTGACAGGCAAATCTACCCGCACTCCTTCTTTTGTATGTACTCAGACAATTTCACAATTCGCACACAGATATACAACACTAATACTCATACATACAGATCATTGCTTCTTCTCGACTCACCCTCCTTAAAAGTGTATGACTGACAGGAAGGATGCTGATAGCATGCAACTTTAGACTGTGTGTAGAGAGCATCATACTGTATGTTTGCTGAGAGTGGCGAAAGGTTGTGCAGAATATGGAGATGGTTTGGGTCTGTTGGCACAAGTTCTTTCAATTAGAAGAATATTCCAAATTAATTCATATTAAGACAAGGTTAAGAACAAATCCATGTGTATGCAAATGTCTATCTACACAATTATTAGTGAATGATACCCAATGATAGGATGGTTGCCAGGGTGTTGCTAGGGAACTTTACATAGTTGCTAGGGCATTGCTATGCAGTTGCAAGGGTGTTCTGGGTAGTTTTTAGGGTGTTCCCAATTGCAAAAGAATCCAACTCCCTCAAAAATATGATCCAAATATAGCTCAGATGACTTGTGTACGTCTATAGGATTTTACGCCTGTTTTATCGTCCACCAGGCAAAAATCATACGTTTAACTTTCTTTAACAAGCTGCGAGATTTGAGTTATCATGGCTTAGCACAAACAGAGTGGGATGAGTTATGCACCAAGGTATACTAAGAGCTAAACCTGCTAAGAATGAACCAAAACCCTAAAAATTGCTGGCCATATATTTTCAATACTGACCTGTGAAGACAGAAGTTTAGTGCCAAAAGAAGCCTTTCATGCTCACTTTGAACCAGTTCTAGAGCAGAACTAGATCTAGTGAAACAAAAAATAATCTTTGAGCAATGAGGTGATGAAAATGCAAAGAGTAACAGACACGAACACACACTGTGGACGAATTCCAGCTTGTCTCTCAAGTAAAAGGTTTGATGAAAGAACTGCAGAACAGAGTCATTCATGTGGTATTGCATGTGGCATTGCATGTTCTGCAGTCTCCAGTCCAGAGCAACAACAGCACTAATGGTCTAACTTTGACCATTACATTTCATAGAATTTATATACACTACTGTTTAAAAGTTTTAAGTCGGTATGTTTTTTGCTCAATGTTAAAAACCATACATTAAAAAAACTAAACTAAATTAAAATCAATTAATTAAAAATTCAGACTCAAGCTTATAGTGTCCTGACAACGCCTGCTTGTAAAGGACTTCACACACATATACCTGTGCCCTGTACTTGTACCAATTTCAACAAATTACTCAAGCACTCATATTGCCCAACAGCAACTACCCATCATCCTCCACTAGTACTTTACAGATTTCCGTGATGTTGGTCAGGGACACTGTGCTTCCCTCCAGCTGTCCCTCTGGAATGCCAGAGTTGGCACAAGGACAGAATGGAGATGAAGAGAGAGAGAGGAGGGTGCAGTGCTGAACTCTGAGTGATTTATGAACAGTTACAGTGTGAGTGTGGCGGTGGTGGGCGATTGGCCCAAGGGCTCAGGTTTCTGGAGGGGGTCTCAGCTGGGCTTATGTTTCCCTCTGGTGTGTTAGTGTTTAGGGGGTACCAGGGCTTCTGCTCTTTTGGATTCAGAAGAGTGGAGTCTGCCTTATTCTCCGGGCATAATGAAAAGCAGCTCTGCCGAGGAGCATTGTGGATGAGGCCTCTGTTCCCCACACCGTAAGCTACTGGGTGGGCCCAATGATAGAGGCTATCCAGACACAATGAGGCTGCTTTAGTGTGTGGTCCCTTTAGCAATAACCCTGAAGTTAATTCTTTATCATCAGTGAATGTGAGAAATTTGATATCAACCCTCAGATGATTCACTGACTGAGAAAAATAAGTTACTAATGCTACATTGAAGAAGATGAAGAAGAGCTATTCACTTCTTCAGACTCATCTTGGCAATACTCATAACGGCAAAATGGATCTGTGTGTTGCTTGGTTGCTGAAGACAGAAAAGTACTCAAAGGAATAGTTCACAAAACGAAAACGGCCATAATTCACGTTAAACCTAATGCAATAACTAACTGCAACACATTTGCTATAGATTTCAGAGGTCTGTTCTTCACACAAAGCTATCATATGACTTCAGAAAACTTGGAATGCTGTGCAACAGTCATATGGAGCACTTTTATGATTTTATAAATTTGGAGCTTGACAGCATCTGTCCTCATTTACTTTTATTATATGAAAAAGAGTGGCCAGGATATTCTTCAAAATATGATAGTGATAGTGAAAGTGATAGGGCTTTGAAATGACATGAGGGTGAGTAAATGATGACAACATTTTTATATTTGGGTGAACTGTTCCAATACATCACTTCTAGTGCTGTTACAAGATTATCACTACATGATTACCATGGCCAAAATAACTAACGATAACAATATTATATCACAACATCTATAGACATTTTAAAAACCATAAGAATTCGTCACCATAAAGGCACGTTTACACCAAGGACGATAACAACAGAGTTTTAATAATCATTCAAATTCTATGAAAATAAGTTAAGTCCACACCACAAATATAATGATAATGACATAAAGGAACAATATCATAGGAATCAATTTCAAAACAATTATTTTTGTGAACAGGATTTACATGTATACATTTTTTTTTTACAAAAAGAACTTACTGTTGATAAGCACTTCCTGCGGACTGGGGTGTCTAACACACTGTCTTTTTTACGTAATCCAAAACAAAACAAAACTCCCACTTGCGAGCTAATTTTATTTTAGGTGCGGGTAGAGTGTCTTGCTTTCATATGTTATCTCCTCTGAAACTATTTTGTGCGGCAGTAGTAGCTACACACTGCCTCGTCATTTATTTTTTTCCACTTTAAAATGGTTGGCAACCTGCGATAAGGTGCAATGTAGAAGTGTCAACCAGATTTCTGCGATGGATTATTTACAAAATTATCATAGGTGTAGTATTAAGACGTCATTGTTTGATTTTTCAATTATCATGGTTATTATTGCCAAAACCAGTGTTTTGTGACAGCCCTAATCACTACCTTCCTCTACATGCTCTCGCAAAATGTTGAAAAACTAAGAAAGCACTCTCAGTTATTGGCAATAATAACATAAATATCAAGCATTAACTAGTCTAGAGTGAAGTCAGAGCTTATTTTGTTATAATTTCCATATCCAAAGAATAGTCTCCAATAAGAGCTAGCATTAAACTTTGTTTCACAGCTAATACATAAATACTACATACATAGATGGTCAATCAGAGGGTCAGCGCTACATATTGTTTGTGTGTTTTGTGTGTGTGTGAATGAGTGGGAAGTGGTGGGGCTAAGGGTATCAAGTTCATCACATTAGAGCAACATGATCCGCCATTACCGTCCGCTGGCCCACGCTTCACAAAGCGCCCAACGTGGAACGAAATCACTCACAAAATGGAGGAAGACAAGCTGCATGTTTTCACAAGCACAATGTGTGACTCATTTAAGCCACCTCCAGTCCCGACTTCACAAATATTAAGTGCAAACCAGTTACTGATGCTGAGAGGGGTGCATTTTCATTTAATTTCTATTCTCATTAACTGCTGCATTGATAAATAAACAGGGTCGTGAATGAGAATGAGAGAGGAAGTGAAAAAGAGATGTCCAATAATTTGCAATGGGAAAGCGAATGAGCTGGTGAAACAGAGGACAAGAGTGATGAACCCAGTACAGAAATGGGTTACAGATTGTTGGGAATATGTCAAGCTTGTCATCATCATTATAAAGCCATCGCTCAGACGGTTCTGCTCGCATCATTAGCCTTATGATTCCAGCCCTGGCTGAAGCTCGCAACATATTTGATACAATTTATTAGCAATACCCAGAATTCCTCCAAAGCCCCCTAGAAACCCTTGTTTAAAGTCCAGTACATTAGCTGGGCGCTACATTACCAACTCAGCACTGCTGGTGGCCATGTTTAATCAAATCCTGTTACTCCAAGAAAAATATGCTTGGGCTCATGATGACAATTGGAGTGGAGAAACGTCCATTAGCACAGCATTTGGTAACGATAGAGAATGGTGATAATACAAGGGACTGCAAAGGGAGGCTTTTCTGCCTGGTTTAGTCGGAAATGAAGCCTAACGGAGAGAAATGAAAACAAACAGAAGAGGAGGAGAGGAGGGAGGATATGACAGGGTGATTATTCCCCCACTCCATACCCCTAAGTGGCTTTATTAGACCTCTGACCCCAAAAGGCGCCTCTGATGACAGATCAGGCAGAGAAACAGTGGACGGACATTCACTCACACACATGCATATACAGTGGGGTCCACAAGTCTCAGACCACCAGTGAAAATACGTCTATTTTAAATCTGTTTAATTTATATAATTTGTATTAATATAATTTGTAATGAAAGCATGTTAATTGAATTACAAAGATAAAATAAAATATCTGTAATAGAATTAAAACAAAATGACAATATAAATGACTATACTATACTACATATAAATATATATAAAGGTACATTTTTAAGTCATAACTTTATAAAACATATTTGTTTTATTTTCAGGTTTAAAAAAAACAATCCCAGATTTTCAATGTGGTCTAAGTACGCAAATGCGCACATACACAAACAAAGTGACACAAAGTGTAATTGCACTAGTAGTACACACACTGTGCTACACCTAATGCCAAAGTACGACATCAGCTATGGAGGAAATTAAAAAAGTGAGTAATAGGCAGTGAATGAATGTCTTGTTTCTAAATTATACTTGCCATTCACCAATAAATCCTCCAAATTCCACAGCGCTCGGATACCATGCCCACGGTTCATATTCAATTTTAAAAAACCTCTTTCACATGCATGCACTGATTTTGATTTAACTTGCAGCTGTCATGCACGCAAGCACATCCAAACCACAGGGCATCCGTGCGCACATCTTCTGGAAGCAACAGGCACAAGTGTCAGATTGGAGTAGTCTAAACAGACTTGAGCAGCACAGCTGTGGAGAGAGCGTCATTCACTGCCAGAGAGTGCTGAGCACACGCTGAATGTGCTTTTCATACGAGCGGCAGCAGCTCGCACAACTCTCACACTGAGCAACCCAGATGCTCCCACTTGAGGTAAACACTCGCTACCACTTGGTTCAATCCTTAAGCAGATCCAATGATCATCTACTGTAGGGCAGTAATGTGATATTTCAGTGCCATGCTCATTTCTCACCTCAAAGCGATGCTGTATGATTCAGGGTGGATGCAGGTTTGGTCCAGAGGGTGAAACCCATTAGAGGTGCTATCAGAGCCCTTGACTTTTCTCTTCTTAGCTGTCTGTTTCTGAGGAACCTCAAGGTCTTCGTTCCCTCTAGAGCAGATACTGTATGAAGCACAATTACAAAAACATTACAGTAAAAAGGGTAAGATGTGCCACTATTTACTTGCTTTCAACAAGATGTTTCTGATGACATCAGGGTGAGATTAGAAGATTATCGACTGAGATTAGAAATGTTTATAACAAATGACCATCAAATTATAAGTAAAAAAATGTGAGACAACTTGACCCACTTTGCCCCAAATATATGAATTTAACTGAGAAAATAAGTAAAATAACTCACTAAACAATCACTTTCCAAAATCTTTTGTGTTGCACATTATTTGCATTTTCATCAATCAGCCAGAAAAAGGTTTAAAGGGATACTCCACTTTTTTTGGAAATAGGCTCATTTTACAACTCCCCCAGAGCTAAACAGTTGAGTTTTACCGTTTTCGAATCCATTCAGCCGAACTCCGGGTCTGGTGGTACCACTTTTAGCATAGCTTAGCATAGATCACTGAATCTGACAGGACCATTAGCATCTCTCTCAAAAAAATGACCAAAGAGTTTTGATATTTTTCCTATTTAAAACTTGACTCTTCTGTAGTTACATCGTGTACTAAGACCGACGGAAAATGAAAAGTTGCGATTTTCTAGGCTGATATGGCTAGGAACTATACTCTCATTCCTGCGTAATAATCAAGAAACTTTGCTGCCGTACCATGAGTGAAGCAGGCGTAATGATATGACGCAGCGCCTGAAAATAGGTCTAATAGGTTAGACAAACTTAGTCCCGGTCACATTGGAAGTTAGCGAGCTGGGGACTATTTTCAGGCGCTGCGTCATATCATTACGCCTGCACCAAAAAAAGTGGAGTATCCCTTTACTATTAAGAAACTTTTAATGTAGTGAAAGGTTTTTTACATTATCTAAGAGCATTTGTGATATTAATAGTGTTTGTAATAGTATTTTAATTTCATAGCATTTGGAGGCAAAAGTCATCATCACTATTAGCCACTGGCACATCTTAACCGAAGACACATGGAACATTTTTTATTTAATAATTCATGGCTAATGTTTTGACAAATATTTTACATCACTTTATACACAAGCCTTTATGTTTATCAATATACTGTATGGTCATGTGAGAAAAATAATGCATCATTTTTTGTATTAAGGGGTGACACATCTTATCCCATTCTCTCCTACAGGATATAAAGGTAGCTTGGTGCAAAAACATGTAGAAGTAGAAGTGGCATGGGCCAGCCGTATACCTGGGTACTGTCTCGGGGTTGATCCTGATGAAGCCGGCACACTGCTGAAAGCTCTTAGGACCGAGGCCTTTGACCAGTTTTAGCTGCTCTCTATTGAGAAAAGGTCCGTTCTTCTCTTTCCACTCCATAATATTGCGTGCTCGCCCTGCATTTAGACCTGCTATGTGCCTGATAAAACAAAACACACAACTTTTTGTCTTGATGGGCTTGACTAGCTAGTATTGCTATTTTTCTCTGACGTTCAGAAATGGCATCCTAAAATATATCTCTGTCACAATGAAGTTTAATCTGTCAGATATTTAGTTCGAAAAGCCTACATTTAATCTCTCACAACCTCCCGCTTGAACGCACGGTTCAATTACAGTTTGTTTATAGAATTAGTCATTGCTTCATATGTCAATACCCAGCATTAACCACACATCCTGTATGAAGAACTTCACCTTAGAAGTCCACCCAAGGCTATGGAAATTATTTTTCATACTTATGTAATCCCTATATATATATATTCACAAACAAGAAGTCAGATATTAGTAAAATATTGAGAACATTTTCCAGCAGAATTACCAAAGGGCTGCCTAAGATCTCATAATCTTTTTGACCTTTTCATACAAAACAGAAAGGCATTGAGAAGTTTTTTTGTGACCTGGTATGGCCAATTCGAAGTGGCAGCTCCCCTAAAAGCAGCTATGTAAACATTGTATGTCATCACTTATAAATAAGGGGCGAATAATGCTGGAGCCACGAACATGTCGTCTGGAGTTCTGGTACTGAGAGCTCATTTAAAGTCAGGTAAACAGATGACCTGTTCCCAGACTACCTCACGAGCATTTAACCCTGCCTCTTAATGGGATCATATAGCTTTCTAGCTCAGAATAGTGATGTATGTGTGACTTAGTACACTATAAATCAGAGGCATAAGCCTACCGAATTAAATATAGCAATCTGATCTTTGAGAAATGTGTGCCTGTTTCAGTCTAATGCTTACATGCATCTAAATTTAGTGTATTGATGAAATATGAAAGTCTACCTGCTTTCATCAAAATATATATTTTTTAAACTCACTTAAGTACACATACTAACCTCATAGTGTTGAAAGTATTTTTTTTATTTTTTTTCAAGAATAAGCTGTGTGAATGAAAGCAAACGTTTCTAAGGCACATCGAGGGGCATGTAGACATGATTCTTATTGTATTCTGGAAATCTATTATTCCAAGCCACCTTTTTCCATAGTGCAAACAATTTGCAATTACTCACGAAATCCTACAAGGTATTAGACAGAGCGAGTGGATATAATGAATGTGTACATTTCAGTGTTTCTGTAAGTTTATGTGACTAATATTCGAGGCTATACATCTCAATTTGTGTATATGTTAGGGAACAGCAATGTTTGTGTATGTAGATCACAATGTTTGTGTGTAGTGGGGAAGTGAAAAGATGTTACAGTTCGTGTGACAGTGTGTGTGTGCGCGCGCGCATGCACGACGTGTAGGGTGTCAGACTAAACAGAGTGCTAAGCAATAGCGGGGAGGCGAGTGAGAAGTTGCCATGTTGTGACTCCTGCTGGAAAGTATTTGGTCTCTACCTCATCAGCGTCTCTGAACAGATGTTGATGTCCACTCCCACGAAGCTCACACACTCCTGCACCACCCCGTCCAACGCTGCCCTCAGCAAACTCTGCGACACGTCGTGCTGGAAAGAGTGACCAGTCTTAGAATGTGTGTTCGTTTAAGAAAGAAGGAAGGGCTCTGTGTTTTACCTGGACTCTGAAATTAAAATCAAACACCTTGGAGGATATTTTATCTAGAATGTTGAACTGAGTCAAATCGCAATTTTGATTTAGAGTTCACTAAATCGCTACGGTAACGTTACTTTGAAAATAATTTAAACTTTTTACTCTGCGTCTTCTGAAATGTCAAGAAAGTCTACATCTATTAGATATCTCAGCAACAAATCATGCTGTCTCAGTCACTTTCCAAAAACAAGCCATTTCACAAGGCCAATGTTGTGTCACTGGCAATCAAACGGTAACCCTAAATACTTTGCGGTGTTCATGCTGGTATGAGGGGGAAAAAAGAGACGGCTGAATAAAAAGGCAGCCAGTGGATCGCTTTGCCTCAAGAGACACGGAGAGAAGGTCTGAGGCTGTTTTCATTGGAAAGCATCTGTGACACTTCAAAGTCCTCTCACAGGGGTTTTCCATTAAGTGCAAGGAATTGATAAAGTTAATCCAGCCGAACTTTTCACACTTTGGAGGCGGTTTTCTAAAATGGAGATGGAATTCAAAGCAAAGAAAACCGCAAGGCCAAATCCAAAACTGACCAAAATTAGGAGCAAGCAGGGAATTCTGACAAGCCTTTGTCTGTCTTGCATTGGGACCCATATCCATATGGAAGAAGTTATACCAGTGCTTTAGACCTTGTAAGACAAATGTGTAATACTTCATTTGGGAGAACTCATTACGACGAACACCTTCCCCACTTAGAACAAGATCAGCATGTACTAGTTAAAGTCGACCATGGTGGCTTGGGGGGAAACCGGACAATTTCACTCAAATTGAAAGTTGTGATGAAACCAAAGTAGCGACACTTTTCTTCCATATTGTGATGAACATCAGAGTGAAATGGATGATCGAAATTATTTTTTTTTGACTGGTTTGTTGACTGGATGGAGGCAAATCTGAAAGTCTGAATAAACTTTTTTTTTTTTATGTTTAAAAAGTGAAATGTGCATGGATGAATCACAATAAGATCAATATCATGCAATTAAAAAATAGATTTTCCATTTGCTGGATTTAAGAGGGCTAATCTGCCTAGTCATTCAATATGAAACAGCATCATATAGGTAAAAAAGAAAAAAAAAAGAAGCAAAATGTAAACTTCATACTGTACATGTATGCCTCTTTAAACCCTTTCTTTTGAGTTCAACACACTGGAAAACACAAATGTAGTTAAACTACTGAAAAAGCTCACGGACTTCAATTCCTTCTACAATCTAAATTGATTCAAAGCTCTTTTGATGAATTGTTGAGCATGTGACTTGAATCATTTTAAAAGAGTGATGAGAAACATGAAGAGCTCAGAATACTGTATGCTCTCATTTTCTTTTTAATTAGGGAAAAACCCCAACATTTAAAAGAGCAGCAATGATAGTTTGTGGTGGTTTGGGAGTGTACGACATGTATTGCCATTTCTGTGTACTTTTCCGTGTAAATTTACAGAGCAAGTAAGATCTAATACTTTCAAGTTGTTTTGCGTGCGCTATTGTGTTCTAGTGTTTGTGTGAATACAAATTCAGTATATAAAACAATCCAAGAATCCCACAAGCCTCTTAAAACTAACTCAATATGCACATTCAAACTATCCACAGTCACACAAGAACAGGCAGAAATAATAAACAAAGACATAGAAGATATATTTCCCTCATATTTGGACACAGTGGTTTACTTTCAGAGAGTGTTAGTGTTTGAAATTGCACAACCAATGGGGAAAAAGTAAAAGGTGGGTCTGAGATGGTGTGGATCGGGATACTTAATATCTTTTGCTTTAATCATTCTCGGACATATTATAAATGAACTAGCTTCATCAACAGACCAATTTAGGTGGTATTAAACAAACGTTTTTTAGAGGATGACATTAAAGATATCCTTTTCTTTGGTTCCTATATCTACATACACGTATGGTGGATACTAGTCAGTCAATAAATATTCTAAGTCAGTTAGAATCCTTCCATGGAAATCAAGTTTCACATTAAACACAAAGCAACACAATGTGCCAGCTGAAGAACTGTTATCCAATGTAAGAAAATACAGTACATTCAGACTGGGAAAATGTGGCTAAGAAAACAATGAGAATGTCAAAGAGGTCTGAGAAACAGATGTTCAACACACACACACAAAAAACAAAAACGAAAAAAACAAAATCACCCTCAAAACAAATGTTGTTGCTGAGAGAAATCTGATCTTGTAAACTCATTAGCAGATCTGCCTGTTTGTCCACAAAACACATGTCCTTTGAGAGCAGGCACCAAAGCACTCTGAGAAAAGGTGAGATGAGATATACTACGAGATAAGAACACTTTCCTCCTCTTTGATGGCAGAAGGAATTTTGTGGGCTGATTTAAAAATAATAATAAACAGGTAACATAATTAAAAAATAAAAGTTGAAATAAAAATAAAAGGCAAGTATAAAAGGTAAAAAGTGAATAAAATAATAAAATAAATACCATTAATATAACAAATTAATTGTACTCCTGCAAGGCAGGGTATCTCTTATAAAGGTACATCTTAAAGGGTCCATGTTTTCTTGCAGAGCAAGATGAGGTTTTGATGCTTAGTCCTTCAATGTCAAACAGAGTGATGGAATAGTATCGTATTAGATACAACTGAGTGAAGATAAATAGACATGGATTACACCAGCACAATGGTAACATCTCAGTGGGTTAAGGTTGAAAGAGATCTCGAGTGACTGCTAGGTAGTGGAGTGGGTGAGCTGTGCGGGTTAAAGCAAAGAGAAGAATGCATGTTTTGACCTGACAAGATCCGGATGACTGCCACTGGAACAAGGATGTCTGTGTGATAAATACTGTCAGGCTGTATTCAATTGAGTAATCTTATCCAAGCAAAGACATAAAATCATTCATCACAGACAAAACAAAAGAATCACACCATTCAATATATTTATATTGCAATACCTAGTTATAATTCTGCACCAGGTTGTGCATTTTCTTAAACTTTTAATAAACATCAATGGCAATGGTTTTAAACAACAGTAGCGGCATTGAGATCTTGAGCACTAAACATCCCCTGGGGGCAAGTGTAAGTGTGAAAAATGACAGATCCGTCTTAAAGCTCTCACAAGGCATGCACTTATTTGCCTCTAGTGGTTAATGCGGTTCATTGCAACTGGCAAAAAAAAAAAAAAAAAAAAAAAGATTTTAATAAATCTAGTTAGTAAGCTGGAAACACAACTGTAATATTAGACAGCCAAAATATTTATTGCACAAAAACAGCCTTTATGTGGGAGAACACTATCGGCTGTAACATTCTGTCAAAAATCTCTCATACCTTTACTTTGTAACCCAAGAGAGGTGTGAAAATGCTGTACGCTATTGGAAGGCCTGTGTTGAAATGAAACGTGAAATCTAAACAATAAACATGAGAGCCTGAAGGCAGAAGCTGAGATATTCAACAGCAGCCCAATCATTCCTAATGATCCTCATTTGCTCAGACACACACAAGTTTGCAAACAGTTTAATGCATTTTTTCCATGTGATGTTTATGGTGATTTCAAAACCGTAACTCAGACTTATCAACACATCACTGACGCACGCAAACAGATTATAATGCTAAAATCACAAACAGTTTGCTGATAATCAATAAATCAGTGCACGCTGAAGATACTTCTCACAAAGAACAACAAACAAGTCCTTATTTTTATCATACAAAAACCTACTGCCGCATAATAGCCGGATGCAACCTGAGAAGTGTGTGGACAGGTTCCCATGTAGCTGCTCCCAAACCCTAAGGTTAGCTTTCGAGTATTTGGCAGCCGGTCGGCTGTATAAAGCGCCTTGAGCGCGGATGGAGTGAAAATTCTCACAGTCTTTGAGCAGGCTAAGAGAGAAAGACACCCAAAAAGTGTCGCCTCCGGGCGGTTTTGAGATCTGCTGATGGAATGCGCACTCATTAGAAAGCCATCAATCATCAAGCCCCCCAGATCTATTTTTAAAGGATGTTCCATGAAGTTATGTGCTCGGGTACACTAATTTACGAGGTGGGACGCCACCACTGCGATAGTAGCTCTCACATACTGGGAGAAAAAGTCAAATGAACAGCATATAATGGAACAAGAGAGCGGCCAATGATCCGTATCAACTGTCGGGCCGTCTGGCACTGGAAGGTCAGGAGGGAGCGAATTAAAGGGATAATTCACACAAAAATGAAAATTTGGTCATCATTTGCTTACCCTCATTTCTTCCCAAACCTGTATGACTTTCTTATGTAGAACATAAAAGACAATATTTTGAGATATTACTTTTCTTTTCTTTTTTGAGTCCAATGGAACTCATAATGGAATAGTCAATAGTCATCAAAATGGTTTGGTTACCAACATTCTTCAGAATATCTTTGTGTTCTGCAGAAGAAAAAATGTCAGGAAAGAAAGAAAATTTGGAATGACATGCAGGTCAGCAAATAATGAAACACTTTAAGACTTTGAAGACACAACAATCACTGTGTACAAACAAAGCTGAAATTAAATATAAGCTGAAATGGTTGTGGACATTAGAAATATCAGCCTAGACTCCTTCCAGTAGTTGCTGTTGAAAAAGGCTTCAGCTTTTCCAATTTCCTGTCAATCCTACTGGATATATCGAAGACAGACTACATAATCATTTCAATTAAGTAAGTGTAAAACTGAGACGCACTGAGCTGCATCTACTAGACTAGGCATACATAAAATAAGATATTATCAGTGTTTCTTGTCCATACAATGGAAGTACATTTTTCGCCAAAACTGTTTGGTTATCAACATTCTTCAAAACATCATCTTTTGAGTTTTGCTGAAGAAGGAAAGCCCTACAGGTTTGGATTTCTCTTTTTTTGTGAACTATCCATTTAAGGCTTTAAAAACATATCAAGCCTGTGGACAAATTGAACAAAGCTGAACACGAAAGTAAATATAAGTTGAGATTGTTGTGGTCAGATGTGAAAAATCAGCCTAGACGCTTCAAATCCTTCCAGTAGTAGCAGTTGAAAAAGGCTTTGGCTTTCACCCACATCATCTCTCCAATCTCCTGTCAATCCTACTGGATATATCGGAGACTACATAACCATTTCAATTAGTGCAAAACTGAGCTGCATCTGGGAGAGCATACGTTAAGAATCAAACCAACATCTCCAAGAGGGGCTGAGAAAGACCATGCTCGCCTAAAGCCGATATTAAGCTTTCCATCTGTCTTCAAACGCGCACAAGCCGCACTCTCTGGTCTTCATTCACAGTAGGAAGAGTGGCTGACAGCTGAGCTTTGACATGGCTTAGCGCTGTGGTAACCTTGAAGACAAAACAACCAAAACTCAATTAAAGCATTGGGGAATAGGTGAAGAAAAGTGGTGGGGAGTTCACATAGTTTTTAAACCTGCCCTCTGTTTGAACAGACACATATCCCGGACCCCAACAAACCAGGTATAGAGGAGGGGACGGGCCAATGGTAACACAAATACGCACTTGCGTTGCCTCACCAAGCCTAGCAGAGCCACGGTGAGGTTTCCGACCCAAGCCATGCACACACGTACGCACAAAAAAAATACTGGCTCACACAAACCGCTGGATTAAATTCAGGTGCGAGGTCCTGTTTGGTTTGGATAGGCCCCAGCACCAGAACAAAGTATGTCTGTCCACACTGAGCCCAGTTAACAGTTTTTTTTTTACGAAATGCTGCCACTCTGAGATGTCAATCAGTTCTTCTCTTCTTTCCCCGCCCTCATGACCCAATGTAGATCTAACCAGCTGCAGGCTCTGAAAACACACTTCCCAGAGAGCTGAACACACAAAGATGTTTGACTGAGGAGATTCCTTAACATACCTCCCAAAGCTCTGCCTCATGCGTAACCAGAGACCTACGTTTTCAGCAAAGCACAAAAGCTCCAAACAAGGCATCTGAAAACAGTTGAAGACATACTGACAGCAGTGTAAAAGATGACAAAGACTGACAGAGCTGTTAAATCATATTTACATAATAGATAGAAATTGTAGATATTTTTAAAAGAGCAGTCTTAACTGCAAGATCACATATATGTTCCCCATCTTTTTGATCAATGAATTTCCATCTTTCCAGTCATTTGAGATACATATTTTTCTGATTCAGTCTGAGCCAGTTTGACAGATTCATAAGGCACTAATAGAAAACCGTATGTTTAGGACTTTTCCATGATATTTAGAGTTATTTTGACTATGGAAAAACAATTTTTTAAAATCATTGTGATTCAATCCAATTCACTAACGAATCATTCAGAGATAAATCAGTCTACATATTTACAGATTCATTGAAGCACTTGTAGAAAAATATATATTCCCATTAAAGGTTTGGGGGTCAGTAAGATTTTGAAAAAAGTATCTTATGCTTACCAGGGGTGCCTTTATTTGAACAAAAAAAAAAAAAACGTAATACTACAAAATATAATTACAATTTACAATAACCATTTCCATTTTAAAACATATTCAAATATAATTTATTCCTGTGACGGCAAAGCTAAAATTTTTAGCATCATTACTCCAGTCTTCAATGTCACATGAACCTTCAGAAATCATTTTAATGTGCTGATTTGCTGCTCAAGAAACATTTCTTATTATGATCAATGTTGAAAACAGTTGTGCTGCTTATTATATTTCAGGATTCGTTGATGAATAAAAAGTTCAAAAGAACAGAAATTGTTTGAAAATATTTTGTACATTATAAATGCCTTTAATGTCACATTTAATCAATTGAATACATCCCGAAAAAAGTATTAATAAAAAAAAAAAAAACTGATCCCAACCTTTTGAACTGTAGTGTATATTCACCATTGATTTTATCTTGACTTTTCCAGGATCTTTCCAGTCATTTGTTATTACTGAATAGGCGTTTTCATTACGATTCAGTCTGGTTTGCTAATGAATCAATCAGATCAGTGTGAAGTGATTTAACAGATTAAAAAATAAACCACAAAAAATATAAATAACAAACGTCTATACAAGCTTAATATCAGGTCATTGAAATATTTTAGAGTAGAGCATTACTAGAAAAAATATTCACTTCAGAATATTCCATGACTTTTCCAGGAAGTAAAAAAAAAAATATATATTTACAATTCCCTGATGTTTCCAGGTTGCCACAGCCTTGTGAACTCTGTACATAAGAATTATTCAAAGCTTGCTTTGCTCCACTAAAAACATTGTGCATGAATTCAAAAAAGCGTTTTGGCAGCAAATAAGATGATGCAGTTTCCTGGCAATGGGCTGACACTTTAACGACTAATTCTGACACTTTTCTCACCTACACTCTGCGCCATCTTTCCTTTACCTCAGGTGAAGCCTGAAGACCAGGTCTGGAGAGTCAGTAAACACCTGTCAAACAGAACATGAGCTGCACCCACGCGCTACTGGACTCACCCACTAAAGTCATGAGAAAAAACACACACACTTATTTTACTTTAATTTTCTTTGCTATGGAATGTGAACAGCCATAAGACAAGAACGATACAAATAATTGTTGACTTTACCCAGCAGAGGTAAAAGTCATATAGTTAAAAGATGGAAAAATGAAAGCTAGATCAGACATGATCAGAATGAGTAAATGTGTTCCGCAGAGCGCATAACTTTTCCTTTTTCCCACGCGAAATTGGACTCAGCTATCAATCATCGTCAATCAGCTTCCTGTCAGTCAATACTTACACCTTCATTCACTCTCTTCCGTTTTACCCTGAGGGAACAGTCTCAGCAGGCTCATTAAAAAGAGAAGGCTGGTGTGACATCACTGGTGCTTTTTCTTTACACAAGCTTCTAAACCATCAAAAACTTTTTTTAACCAATAGATTACTTATTGCTGTTCCGAACACGCAATAAACGGTGTAAAAATACATCTATGTAACCAACAGACTGGTCCTTGTGTGAACAAACATTCAAATGTAACCTATTGTATAATTAAAAATTAAAAGTACAACCTAACATATGCATATTCCTGCAGGCGACCTGAAAAACATATTTTATAAACACTGATTAACATAATATAATAACAGAAATGGTTTAAGTGTTTGGACTTGAGAAACACAGAGGAAAGTGCAACAAGGAGAGTGACAGTTTCCTTAATATCTGGGGGTTTGTACGATGTTTTCTCTCACAGCTGGGTAAAATGGTAAAATGTGCCCTCTGGGACCTTTAAGCAGTTGGGAAACCTGAACACACTCCACCTATGTCTCAGTGATTGACAGTTAACTATATAAAGCTAAACTCTAGAGGTCCCACCCACTTTGACTAAATGGCATGTCATGAAAATACAAGCAACAATAGAGGGCGATGTGCAATCAAAAGTAATGTGAAGGTGAAATCTTTAAGTGAGCAATTCAACTTCAATTTAACAGTAAAAGTTCCCACATATTTCACAGTATTACTTCTCTTTTAGCATTTTACATTTTATGTGGGAATGCACAATATATATCGGTCCATATGTGTTAGAGTTTTTTTCTGTATTGGTCTATGTTATATATACACTGTACAACATTAGATATTTCATTGTTCATGCTCATTTCCCATGTTTATATTTAAATAGCCTTTTCTGTCAACTAAATATATTTTTATAAAAAGACTAATAAATATTACTATTAATTAGTAAATATACATTTTTCACACTGTATAACCATTTGAAGCATATTAGAAATTTTATATCAGCAATACCATGAATTTAATTATTAGCGTATTGGTATCGATATAAGTGCTGAAAGACAATTAAGTGAACTTTAACATTATATTTTTAAAGTAAAAAAATATATTTTTTTAATTGAATTCTAAACTGAGACACCCACTAAACGCAAACCTTACAGAAACAATCTAAAATACCTTTTTTCCTGTCACAATTAAATAGCTCTCAAAACCTCAGATCCATGATCGAGGGTTGTGGGTATTTAATAACTCCCATCAATGATTATAGTGCTTACGGCCCTACTTGAGATACTTAAGATAAGAAATAAGATCACTACACATGGTCCAGTGTATTTGTCTACTCAACACAGATATACATACTGTAAACTTCTTTCTCTCACACACACTCGCGTACACACACACACACACACACACACACACACACACACACACACACACACACACACACACACACACACACTCTTATCACTCAGCATGTCAGTGTGGTGGAGAGGCATCTTGTGTTGCTCAGATTATGTGGCAGGGTAAATAAACGCTAAGTGCTGACAGACGTGCAGGGGGTCGCTGTGATGCACACTAGACAACACTCACACTGTGCAAGGGGCAAGGTGAGGTGACCCTGATCCTCTGCTAACTTAAACCTTTGAGCATCAGCACATGTGCATGTTTTTTGGGTCAAAAAGTTGGCAGTGAGAAATACGTGATACGTGATATTGATCCTTTGCAAAGACGCAAGACGTTCTTTCCTCTCCTTATTTGGGAAATGGCTCCAAGGTTGCAGTGGAATTAATTTACAATTACTTTGTACAGTACTTTAGTAAATCTAAATTGCCCGCTCCCAGATTTAACAACAACTAAATTTAGGGTGCTTTCACGCCAGAGAGTTTGTTCCAGATTCCTGCTCTAGCTGCATTATAACATTCATATAGTGTTTGCGTGTATCTTGACAGTTACAAATAAAGCGCCACAATAAGCTCATGAAGCGAACTTGTCAATCATCTCGATGGATGATGGAGAGGAAACTCTGACGAATAGGAGGACAATTTTACTCACATGTGACTTGCATAAACACATTTTGGTACGCTTTGAAAGGTTGCCTTGTGAAAGCGGACCGAACCAAGAAGAAAATGCAACATTGTAACAAATTAAGTCCCTGTTTCAGAACAAAACAAACAATCTATAGGTGTGAAAATGCCCAAAGTCACCATGAAATCTAAGTTGACATTCTTATTTTTTATGGAATATTTCAGTGTTTATTTTAAATGATTTATCCGTGCACATCAATATTTTTATTTATTTATGTCCCATCATAATCTTTAATGATGACACTCACATGAGATCACAGCAAAAGCCAACCACAACCATCAAATCAATTTCTGATGGACAAAATCAAGTCACACCCTACATTTTTTCTTATTCATATGAAATATTACAATTTAAAACAAGGGTAACACTTTACACTAAGGTTTTATTTGTTAACATTATTTAGCTACATCAGTTAAAATGAACTAACAATGAACAATATTTCTACAGCATTTATTAATCTTAGTTAATGTTAACCTCAACATTTACTAATACATTTTTAAGATCAAAAGTTGTATCTGTTAACATTATTAAATGCACTGTGAACTAACGTGAACTTGAACATTTGTATTCACTAACATTATGCTGTAAGAATTTATTGCTCATTGTTAATCTGTTAGTTAATTCATTAACCACTGTTAACAAATGAGACCTTATTACAAAGTGTTACCAAAATATGGGTTTTATTTTTATTTATTTTAAAATGTTATTTATTCCTGTGATGGCAAAGCTGAATATTCAGCATCATTACTCCAGTCCTCAGTCACATGATCCTTCAGAAATCATTCAAATATGCTGATTTGCTGATCAAGAAACATGTCTTAATTATATCAATGTTGAAATCAGTTGTGCTGCTTAATATTTTTGTGGAAACTGGTAGTGTATATAAAAAAATTTCAACAACAAGAGGTTCTGCAGAGTTAAATATCTTGATGTATAAAAAAAAGAGCAGCAGAGGGCAGGAGAGAGAAATCAAGTATGCAGGGCAGCTAGTGAAAAACCGAAAGATGAAAAGTAAGAGCGAAAAGAAGAAAAGAAAAAAAAACTCAAATCAGGCCCAGCCTTGAGTCAACAAATGATGCTACTGGGAATCATAGTAGAATTAATTTCATGAGAAAAATGGATTACTCATAATATGAGACTGCAAAAGCAAACAGTCAGAGACAGGATTAGCTCACTAGTCCAGCTGACTTCTGTTTAAAACTGCTATTACTCAAAACTAAAAATCAGAGCCTGGCTTAGAAAGTTGGGAATGCGCCTACAATCACTTCAAACATTTGACTGCATCAAGAGCAGAGCCAGGCACAACATCATGTACACAGTATTATGTGAAAGGACACTCAGCTGTTGACAGTGCGTTTAATAAAGACACATTAAACATTACTGCAATAAAAACAATTGAATAATGAACTAACAATCCATTATTAGCATGCTTTTGAAGAGGAGATGTGACTCACCTGGTAGGTGCCAATACCAATGTGTTTGGGGTCAATTTTAATAAGCTCTGCTAAAGGATCCTGAACACGCCTCCCAATAGACACTGGGGACAAAGAAAAGAATACAGGAAGAAAATGATCTCACCGTTATGTGCAGTTAATGCTCAAATATAATAATGAATGCCTCAAGAGAACAGCAATATTTACACTTTAATAAACCCACAGACTCAATTAAGAATAAATTAAGCTCACATTTGCATAAATCTATTCCAATTAGAGTATTTAAATCATGCAAAGGCCTGTGTGGAACATACTGCACTAATCACATCTTCACAGATTATATTAATAAACAAGATTTGCATTTACTGAAATATCAGGGCTTGCAACACACAACTGTGCTTGCAGTTTAAATGAGATCATATATGGTTAAATAGATGCGAAAAAGGAAGGCCAATCACAAATGAGTACGCAAATAGATGCAAAGAAAGACCTATCAGAAATTACTATACAAATTTATCGTTTATCCATTATTATTGTTGATGTCATTGTCATCAATTATATTCAGTCTTCAAGATTATTTTTGATGAAGTTTTTTGGCTTTTAGTATAAATATGTCAACCTTACTGTTATCTATAAGCACAGCCAAAACAATGACAAAATTCGCATTTTGAAGATCTAAGCATTCAAAGCTTAGTGTCTCTCACTTCCGCCAATATGGATCAATGATTTTGATGACATCACTTTGCACTTCAGCTACTCATCAGATTTTCTGTCCAATCAAATGCTCTCTAGAATCTGAAGCATCCCGCCCCCTGAAGCTGCGGCTAAAATCAGTTCACTTGTTCACACGCTTACTATTTTCTACATGGTATATCGCACATAGTGTGCTATATAGGGGATAGGGAACAATTGAGACAGTGTAAATATGCTTTCCATCGGGGCAAATGAAGTCTGGTTTCATGTTAGTGTCATGCGAACCGCCGCAGCGCGCACTGCTCCGGCCCAGAGACACAATAGAACAGAGCGGATCATATGAGTGAGTTGGCGAAGAGCACAAAACATATCGGACCCATTTGAATTCTGCCCAGAATGCTATATTTTAAAGCGATATGGAGAAACGGTTAGAGATTAGGAGGAATCCCCTTTTCCTAGTAAATAGTCATACACAGGCAAACACATGGGCCAACTAAGAGAGGTCAGGTCAAATAAGAATTCAATTAAAGACAAATAAAAACCCATTTCAGAAAAACCTGAATCTAACTTATCCCAGGAAATGTGACCAGCCAAACACAATATTTTAAAATGAAATGAACATAAGCAGTTTGGCGCACTTGTTCCATTAGCTTTATCTGGTCTTGCTGAAGGTCAGCAAATGAAAGTCAGATTTTCATCTTTACTCAACCATGTGTGCGAGAATCAGAGGGCGAGAAAGAAAGAGAGAGCGACTCAGACAGAAAACACAAGACAGAATGTGAGACATTGCGTGGTTTTCTGCCCAAGCACAACCTCCACATTACAGAGTCAGAGAGTGGAGAGAAGTGCTTTTGTGTGCGCTGTACAAGGCCTGAGCAGAAACTCCATCCCTTTCCAAATATTATTACAGGCAGCAATTTCCCACAGAGTTCAATGTGGAGACGCAGCGAGTGAGGCTTGGTGATCACGCTCCAGCAAGCCACCTCAAAACCTCCTTCAACAGTCACCCACTTCAGCGAGCACATACACCTTGATCTTTATAGAAAGCCAAACACCTCTGGAAACAACTGTCCTCAATCAAGATATGAACACCTTTCTATACCTCAGGCATGACAGAGTAGGTCAGGAAGAGTCATATGACAAATTCATTAACATATAAATGCCAACATTTACTCAATTATGACATGGTGTTCATAACAAAGAAGTATTAAAGCGACATGATCCCATTCATTTCTGGCGACACGAGCAACAGCGACCATTGGCGATAGAATGTAGGCATGTCAAGTGACGCAAGTCACACGACAAAAGCTCAAAAATGTTAACTTTATACAAATTAGCAGCGAATTTCACAAGCAACAACCAAAATGATTGAAGACTGTCAGTGGAGATCACGTTACTGTCTCGAGCGCAGGTAAGACAGGACAGAGTTCTGGAGCGATTTCACTGTTTTATATTATTTGACTGTAACCACATACATGGACATAATAAAATTATGCATGTAAAAGAAACTGTTGGCAGTCTTAGTGAGTTGGATTCATACATTGTTTATGTTGTTAACTATATGATGCAGTGAACAGTTTAGCACTGCTGCAGTTCATATGACAGTTTTTCCCCTGCATTATGTTGATTAATAATTTAATGCACTGAGCACTGCTGTAGTTTATATCACAACACTCTACAACAGCAGAATGCTATTTTTAATTTCTTTTGCATTTTCTAAAGATATGGGAGTGGGAAAGCCCACACACATCTTCACGTACAGAGACTATAGCGGCATACAGCCAAAGGGGTTAAGAAGAAAGAAGGAAGTTACATGATTGCATGATCCTTTAGCAATCATTCTAATATGCTGATTTGGTGCTCAATAATGCCTAGTACACACTGCATGATTTTAGCCCAGATTTCCACTCACAGAGAGTTTCATGGAAATCACAGATGAATGCTTGAAAGCGGAAGCAAATCGGTGCTCGTTCACGTGAGTGACAATCGAGCAGTGTGTGCTATCAAAGACGCAAACTTAGAAGCACCGATGCGTCACTGAAATATTTCATGCCTGTGAAAAATGTTGCATGCCAAATATCTGGACCTGTCTGCGACCCCGAGTCCTGCAGTGTGAAATGTGTTTTGACTGGAAATGACATTGGCCACCACGACCTACAGCCAATGAGAGAATAAGATACAGGGCGAGGGAAATAAACCTTCCTTGTTATTATCAATCTTGAAAACAGTTGTTATTTGTTATTTTTGAAGAACCATGAAATTTAGAAAGTAAGCAGAAATCTTAAGAATTATTTTGTTATAAATATTATATATATACACATTATGTATGCTAGTAATGTAGAATTGTGTTTAATGCGTAAAACACAAAACACTGGACACATTGACACACATCCCACATAGGACGGTCCAATTTCTTACGCCTCTCATAAAAGTGATAAATATAGCTCCCTAGTTTGCGCTCGCATTTGACCAGAGGAAAATTTATGATTAATCCCATACTGATTTACTGCTTTTATAGAGGAAGTCTGGTATAATTCTCAGATCCTGTTTTTGAGAACATTTGAGTTATTTCCAAACTTTTCGCCTTGCTTTTTTATTTTTGTTAGAGTAGAGGGTGCTTGTGTGGTCTAAACACAGGAAAACCTTTTTACAGAAAGTTCTGTTTCACAGAAACAGATGGTTCTAGATGGTTTGATAGACTGTGAAAAACTATTGTTTCTTCTTCTGAAGTCCATGTATCGAGTACTGGAGAAATGAATGTGGCCTAATAGGAGACAGGGAGCCTGTTTCAGACAAGGTTGACTGAAATGGCACGTAAAGGTCTGGTTGAACGGGAGCTGAGTTGGACTGACAGGTAAGGCGGTTGCCTTTGACTGGAGACTTGGAACTGGAGAATCATTCAGAGGGACAGCTTTCATTCAGTGTTAGTACGTTAGTACGAAAAACAAGACATATCCTGCCAGTGAAGCTTTGACTTTCATGTACACAAGTTTGTATGTTTGCAAAACCCTAAAACCAAAGCCTTGCATTTATATAAAAGCATCTTTACCATTAAATGTAAATAACTTAAAACACTAAACGAGAGATATTGTCAAAACGTTAGGATTCTTTATTTAGTTTGAATTGTGTATATTGTGTTGCTCTGCATTGAATTTTGTAAAATGTGATTAGACAAAACTATTTTAATGTATAGTATATAGGCTTTAAAAAATGTATTTTAATCTTTATTACACCATAATTTTTTTTTACTAATTTATTGTTTTGTTATATTTAATTATATATATATATATATATATATATATATGTGTGTGTGTGTGTGTGTGTGTGTGTGTGTGTGTTAATAATATTTTTAATAATACTCTATTGATTTATTGATTTATTAGCACTAGCAGGCTTGGCAAATAATACAGATAATGTTAAATCCTTGCCTCAATTACAAAATCTGCCAATAACCTTGTCAACGGCTGATAAACATTTTCTGTTTTTAGTGTTTGTTGATAATTTTGAGCAAAAACTATGTACAAACAAGTGTTTCTTTGATTTCAGATTTTGTGTATGTCTCATTCGACATCTTTAAATTCCATCCCATAAATCTGCATTATATCAGACATAATAAAAAAAAAGAAAAAAAAAGAAAAGGGTCAATCACTAGTTTTGAGAGAGTGAAAAGAAGGAATATGTAAATTACCTGCACTCCTTAGGTTGGGATCCATGTCTGGCATCTCTTTAACAGCCTCAGGACTCACACTGTAGATGGACGCTCCTGCTTCATCTGTTATGCTGAAACAACAAAGACTTACTGAAGCTGGCTTCCAAGAAATCAGAGAGGTAACCTCACGAAGACCCCAGTGAACTTATGAAGCTCCCTCAGTACATCTAGGAGGCGTCAGACCAAAGAGGGCATTTAAATACATTTCCATAGAAAGCTTGTAGTTGATACAGCAAGAACTGAAGTTTAGAGTACACAGCAATGCATGGAAGAAATACTACAACACACAAACTCAGCCCTGTTTTCTTTGGAAAATGTGATTTTCTTTTTGATTTTTTTTTGACAAACTTTTTTCCTGAGGTCAGAATGTTATAACTGCATTTTTGAGGTTATAACTGATTTCTGTGCTGCCATGCACATTTAGAATGTTCTGTTACAAGTGTCATCCATACACATTTACAATCTGTACATATGCATATTTTGAGGAATCTTTATTCCTTAGAGTAGTGCAAACATGATATTAATTACTAATAGTTATTTAAACCATCTGTTAGCCCAAATATTTAGCAAAGCATTGGCATCTTTCCAAGTACTCCCTTGGATGCACCTTGTTGTGAATCACTGGTTTAGTGATTCTCACTTGGGTGTCAACTAGATTGACTCTCAACACATTTTCAGTAGCATGTATTGTTCTGCTTGCCACTCAAAGTGATTTATATTACACTAATTGCAAAGTCAGTCCCACCGCAGGGAGCAGGGTGACGACCACATAGGCTCAAAGGTGAAAGAGTGCACTCGGTTATATTTCCATCAGTAAAGTTAACTCTACCTGAACCTGAACCAACAAAAAGCCCATACCTGATAGGCTACAAATACAACACTAACAATAATTACCACATAAAACACAAGTTTCAACCATTTAACCACTAACATACTGCAAAATACCACTGATTCACATATTAAGAGTTTTGAACCATTAATTTGTGCAATAAAATGTTCTAGTAATCTAACTCCAAGGAAAATATGAAAATATGGGTAAATACTGCCATCTAGAGGACATAATGGTAAATGTGCTTGTCTACTATATTTATGAAAAACTCTAAATAAATGTTAAACACAAACAGTCCTGCTGGAACAGATTGATAATTGCAGCTACTTTAATAATAATAATAATAATAATAATAATAATATTATTACTATTATACATTAATAATTCTGTAAATTATTAAATACAATTAACAAAGAAATTGAATTATTAATTTTTTTACACAATTTTATTATATGTTATTATGCAAGTTATCAATTTTTTCCTTTTCTAAAACCTCAAAACCAGCCTTTCCTTCCTTTACAACTGAACTGCCTGGAACATAATACAACTGACCTCTCTTTGAAAACATCAGCAAGGATAAATGTCCTCCGCACATGATTATCACCACTGTTACAGAATGACCATACAAATTAGGGCAGATCACCACTGCAGCCTCCATTACATTTGCTTCCTCTCTATTGGTGCCTAAGGGCTCTTTGGGTAACTTTGCCAATTAGTGTCATCATACTTATGACAGGATGCAGAGGCTTTGTGACATGGACCACCAGTTTGACTGGTGTCCTCATTTTCCCAGATCCTTTCCCCTCCTCCCTCTCACTCCAATAGCTGACAGATACAGTAGCCATGATGACAGGACTAACGGGCCCTGGCATATGACCTAGTGGTCACGGCGGAGCAGGTTATTAGAAAGATTATTAACAAATTAAGAAGGAAACACATGCCAACCCTGATAAACATTCAAATAAAACTCATATCCATATAAAACCACATATTTAAAATACGATAAATAAACCATATAAATAAAACTAATTGTTCTTCATGAAATGAAAGGATGGAAAGTTATCTAAATGTCTCCTTCAGACATAGTAATAACGCACACAGAGACAATGCATGGCCAATAAACATTCACTAAGCATTACGCCTCATACGTTTGTTTAGTTGTTTTTTTAATATGAGAATATGACCTTTTAAACTATATATTATTATAATTACATAAAATCTAATAATATATTAAGAATGATGTAATTATAATAAACTATCTAGTTTAATAATTATAATATACAATGTATAGAAATAATAATACAAATTAAATTATTAATAATAATTATTGTTATTATTATTATTATTATTACACAAATGTATTTCCTCTTGACTCGGGATGTGCACAAGTAATTGACTAATAATTTTTTTTACATTTATTTTAAAAATGTATCTTTTTAATGCATATTGTTCTTTTTTCCTGAAAAGAATATCAAATTAATACTTTTTTTTTTTTTACTTATTAAAATGTTCATGTAATAGATTACTTGAATTCACTTAATATGCCCATCTCTAATTTTAAGAACCTTCAAATAAATTAAATGTTCATTAAATATTCTATTAAATTCGGTTTATTTATAGTTTGTGGTTGATTCTATATTTGAATTATAGTTTGTGATATTAATTTCATGTCAGTCCTTACATAAACTAAAATAGTTTCTTTAGTACTAGTCCTTCAGTGTGCAGAATGTTTCTGCACTCTTTCCACCAGAATGATATGACAGCAGTGCTGAAAGACAGAAAAGGAGAGAGCAGGTTTTTGATATTGATAAAGAGAGGAACCTGTCATGTTTGAATAAATCAGAAGGGCTGCAAGGGTTAATGGGTACAAGCCCTGAACCATTCTGACATGGATATGCATCACATCGACCAACCGCTTCTCTTCATTAAGGGCACGGCTGAACTTGTAAAAGGGCAGGCAGCAGAAGGCTGTGAGCACTCGGCCCAGCATAAGAACAAAGACAAAACCTGCCTGCAAGTGTAGCAGATGACTTGATGACCCTTGAGGTCTGACAGTCACTCACTTACTCACACTCAATACACCCACACTTTGGGGACTATCATGTCTCTATGAGAGTCTCTGGGCAAAGTCATGGCCGGGCCCCCTCTAACTGGAAGTAATTGTGGTATTCTCTGTGTTTGTCATCATCCTCCAGGCTGGTCCATCTCCCCCTCCCAATGTCCATGACCACCGGGTGACACCAAGAGATGGATACATACTTTGATACTTGCCCCCTAAACACATGTTCTAATTAAACTCATTCATCAGATCTGTCTGCGGGGTGAAGAAATATCGTCACAGTATCTCCAAACCTGTAGACAGAAGTCCAGTGTTCTTGATATTACTGGTTAAATTTAAGACAAAATTTGCTGTTTTTATCTAAAAAGGTGAGGAAATTCTAAATTCTTCTACACAATGAAAGTTTTGGCCCTGCAAACTATTAAGTAAATTAGCTAAACAAAAAAAATAATTTATGCAGTAGAGTAGAAAATTTGCCTGCTACTTATTTTCGAATCAACTTTTCTGTTAGTTTGCTTTTCAGGGCAAAAACTACCCAGTCGTTATAGTTATGAGGTCTCGGTGAATAAACGTATCATTATGCATTTATCCTATGAAAGATAAATGTTAAATTGGATACAAGAAAAAGGTAATATTGTGAAATATTATTACAATTGAAATCATTTTTCTATTTTAATAAATTATAAAATGAAATTTAGTCCTGTGATCAGTACACCAGTCTTCAGTGTCACATGATCCTTCAGAAATCATTCTAACACACTGATTAACATTTCTTATCATCATCAATGTTGAAAACAGTTAATATTTTTGTGGAAACCGTTGTGTGTTTTTTTTTCAGAATTCTTTGAGGAACAGAAAGTTTAAGGAACAGAATTTATTTGAAATAGAATTGTTTTGAATATTATAAATGTATTTGTCACTTCTGATCAATTTAATGCATCCATGCATAGTAAAAATATTAATTTCTTTTTTAAAAAAAACTCTTACTGAGACCAAACTTTTGAATGGTAGTGTATATTACTATAAAATTCAGTTTATTTCAATGTGCACTGAATGGGATATAGATTATTAGCAATATATCATTTTAAATGAAAAATAATTTAAAGCTCAATATATCATCATCAAATGTGTGAAATTTACTAAAGCCTGTCTTTTGTCTTTCACGTAACCTGAAACAAAACAAAAAAAGACATTCTTATGAAAAAAATTATACAAATGTTGGCCAATTACTCATAGCCAGCAGACCCAAGGGATTCCCAAAAGAGAAAAAAAACAATCATGAGATATCAGACCAATGCCAAGTCTAAACACTATGACATTTTTTGCCTAGAAAAGGGCCAAAATGGCAGGTGTCAAAGGCCGTCAGTCTCAGGCTCTGTGCTAGGGGGTAGCAAGTGCCTAGTCAGCGTGGAGGTGCAGTTAACAGCACATTCAAGCTGCCACCACCACACAAGTCTGAAAAGAGCAAAACCTCACAGTCACTCACGTCAAACTGGTGGCAGATGTTCATCACCCCCTCAACACCCCTTCCTCCTTTAAACACCCAAAGAACTGCGGAAGAGGGAGTCAGCTGTCCAGATTACTGGATGTTTTCCTGTGTGTGGCAGGCAGGAGCCAGTAGAGGGGGGTTTGAATATGTTGGTGTCCAAGCCTTAAACTCAAGAACCTCATCTTAACCAAGAATATTTTGGAGATTTAATGGTTCACATTGTGGACTGGATCTAGCAATTCAAAGCACTCAAGTATAGCCCACAAAAAGGATATTCCAGAGCTTTCCGTATTCTAATTTTCAAGACCAGTTTCATTGGAAGCCTAGTTCATATATGCAGATGTGGAATTGAGGTTTCTATGTTTTGATGTTGCTTGCGTTTTCTTTTTCTGTACTCCAAGGGCTATAAACTACAACCTAAAACGGCCTAACACAAGTCAATGAGGCATGAAATGTGCAGCATGTTAAAAACTTTACTTGTGGGGATTGCTTCCAGTTGTTCTGACATCACAAGTGCACATTAGATTAGAAATTGACAAATGGGGATTTGGCATCTGAGTTTAAGGCAATGGAAACTTTCAAGCGGACGGCTTGCTTGATCTCATGCTTGGCTGCCACGGATCAATCAGCGCTAGACGGATAGGGAGTGACATTGCAGGATTCGTGTCCGTTCTTCTGGAAACTTCGTGTTAAATACAAGAAAGTATTCATAGTAAGCTAGCGTGTCTCATAACGCAGATGCCAAAATCTCTTAATATAAAAAGTTTCTATAACATATATAAAGTAATATCATTTAGATTTTTTATGATTGGATGTTTTATGTTATTAGTCATTGGGACATGGCTAATACACTAGTGCTGAAAGCTTGTTTTCTTTTAAAGAAATTAATATTTTTATTCAGCAAGGATGCATTAAATGACTCAAAAGTGTCAGTAAAGGCATTTATAATGTTACAAATTATTTCTATTTCAAATCAGTGCTGTTATTTTGAACTTTCTATTCAACAACAACAAAAATACACAGACAAAAATATTAAGCAGCACAAACATTTTTAACATTGATAATAAGAAATGCTTCTTGAGCGGCAAAACAGCATATTAGAACGATTTCTGAAGGATCATGTGACACTGAAGACTGGAATAATGACTGCTGAAAATTCAACTTAGCCCTCACAGAAATCAATTACATTTTAAAATATATTAAAATAGAAAACATTTATTTAAAATTGTAATAACATTTCACAATATTACTGTCTTACTGTATTTTTTTATTTAAAAAAAGTAGCCTTGGTGAGACCTTTTTCAAAAATATATTAAAAAAAAATAAAATAAAAACTTTTGAACGGTATTGTATATGGCACCACATATCAGTTAAATTCTATGTAACAAATTAGTGTCATTTAGCAAACTTAAACAGCCCAGATTTAGGTAAACAAAGTATATTAGTTGATATATTTTGATTGTTTTTAATTCTGAACATGACGTACCTGCAGCACATGTCCTGTCACGGCTTATAGCTTTATTATGAATTGGTCAATGTGTTTTCTATTCCAAAAATGATTGTATATAGTTGGATATTATAGATCAAATAGAGATACTACTCATTTAAAAACCTGACTGCTTTACTTTTCGATGGCAAGATAAATCTAAGAGCAAATGTAAGATGGCATATTGTTCAACTCAACTCAACTCATATTGACGTAAATAAAAGCCCCACCACTGTCAACCACACACAGACATTACCATACATTTCAATAAATTAACATCAGTCAATCAAAATTAGGGAGGCTCAAGACAGTTGCTCATTGAGCCACTGGTTCTGGGTGTCCTCTGTGATGCGGACATCTATCCCTCAGTGAGCCATTAGCCTTGGGCCTGTGACTGGCAAATATTCCTCCTCATTCCTCACTGTCCTAATCACCCTACCCAGAATCCTCCTCAAAGGACAAACTTTCCTGATGCAAAATTCTAGTCATCCAAGACCTTACAGCAAAAAGTGATTTCACTTTACCAGGAGCAAGCTGGCAGTAAAGGGCAAGTATTAATATTATATATCTGGGCATATATATATATGAAATAAATAAAAACATTAAATATATAAATATAAGCTATGCATAATAATAATAATAATATATTAGAGATATTGTAGATATTGTTTTTATTAATATACATTGCTTATATTTATATATTCTTTTTTTATTTATATATTTATTTATATATGAAGAGTTCAGATGCAAAAGCCTCTAAGTGCCATCTGAATTTTTCTTCTAGAATGATCATTTTTATCAAGCTCGTATATTTAAGTTCAGTAATTTCACTTAAATGGCAATGAAAATTACCTATTAATTGTCATTTAAGTGAAATTACTGAACTTAAATATACGAGCTTGATAAAAATGATCATTCTAGAAGAAAATTTCAGATGGCACTTAGAGGCTTTTGCATCTGAACTCTTCATATATACTTTTAATTTTTCACTTTAACTGGTGCAAGCTTGCTGTAAAGTATAATATTATATATATATTATATGGTCAGTGAACCAGGTTTTGCTTATTTTGGCAGTGTGGGCAGGTGCATATCCTGCTGGAAAATGAAGGAAGCATCTCCATAAAGCTTGTCTGCTGAAGGAAGCATGAAGTGCTCTGAAAATGTCCTGGTACACGGCTGCGTTGAGTGGACAGCCCAGTGGACCAACACCAGCCGATGACCAATACAGACTGTGGAAACTTCACACTGGACTTCAAGCATCTTGGATTGTGTGCCTCTCCATTCTTCCTCCAGACTCTGGGACCTTGGTTTCCAAATGAGATGCAAAATTTGCTCTCATCAGAAAAGAGGACTTTGGTCCACTGTGCTTTATTAAATCCAGTCAACGCAGCCGTCTGCCAGGACATTTTCAGAGTACTTCATGCTTCCTTCATTTTCCAGCAGGATTTGCACCTGCCCACACTGCCAAAAGAACCAAAACCTGGCTCAATGACCATGGTATCACTGTGTAATTACTGTGTGATTTCATGTAATATTCAAATTTTTTGTTTTATGATCTGGAAGCCCAAATTATGTACAAATAAACACCTAAATACTTGAAATCGTTTAAGTTGTGGGCCCTGAATCTATAAGCTGTGGGCCCTGAATCTATAATCTATGGAAGTTTAACGTTTTGAATGGAATTATGGAAATAAATAAACTTTTCCATTATATTCAATTTTTTTGGAAAGGGTCTGTATATACACACACACACACATAATTTACACATGCTTGCACCAGGTAAAGTGAAATAATAATAAAACAAATAATATTGTAATATTGTCCCTTCTAAAAGAAGCAAACGTTCCATTTAGACTTTTTCATCCATGCTGACACTGCATCTGCAAGTGTTAAGGAAATTGTAAAGATGAGACTATTCATAATTTACAGCAAGTGGTAGTTTCCTTCCTGTTAAGACTGAAGTGGTCATGCTTAACAACTGATCCCAGCAGTAGAGTGTACTAAAAGAAAAATGAAAAAGAATAGATGAGAGAGAGCTCCAGTAATTCTGCTTTCTCCCGCACAATGAGTCTAATGACCAGAGACTGGCCGGCTGGTGGCAGAGAGCAAGCCTGAGGGAAGAAGGGTGGTCACTGCCACTGTCTTCAACCTTAAGAACTGACAGAGCTGTCCAATCAGTCTGTAGCCATAGCTCAGTATCAGGATCACTGTCCTGACAGTCGAAACACTACAGGCTCCCTCGTTAAGCAAGATACATGTCATTTTGTCCTTTAGGGGTGAGAAGCAAAGTCAGGGCCAAACCGCAGCAATGACCAGAGTCAGAGCAGCACCTTCTGAACATGCTTCTTAGAAAGAAAATTTTATTAAATAAAATTGACAAATGACACTCAGTAAATAAGAGTGCAGCTGCTCTAAAATAAACATTTTAAAAACATATCAATTCTGTATGGCACACAATACGCAATGAACCTCTAACCCAAATCTGTACAACATAACTATGACAAATCCATGACCAAAGCATCAAACGTTTCTACCAGAAGCGTTAAGACACCATGTCAGCCAAGGTCAACTTTTATTGGGTCATCTTAGAGGCCCTTTGAGCATGCATTAGTCATGTGAATGCAGCATACACACACCAATACTGATAAAACACACATACAGTGAGAGACAGTATTCCAGGAATCTCACACTCCAAAGTTCAAAGCTAATTATGTGTACCTTTAATCATAATGCAAACCAATTCAAGACATTGTAGTGGTCTAGAAGGATAAAAGCAACTGGCAGTAAAGAGTGCTGGGCCAGAGGAGGGCGCCACAGAGGGGTTCCAGGAGAGAGGTTCAAAGCATGGTGTAATCTCACGCGACTCAACTGGGGCACAAACTACAGAGTGAAAGTTCAAAGAGAGGACAACTCTTCACCATTCATGTGATCTTCTCAGTGTACAACACGGGTATTAAGGGAATCTATTACAAGAGAGACTAATAAAAAGACCAACACTATGTGTGCAGTGTACACAACTTTTAAAACATTTGCATCTGATTTGAATATGGAAAATGTGTAAGCATTAACAAATTAGCCAAAATAATTAAGCAAGGACTGGGAATGTGTAGAACTTTGTGAATGATTGCTATTCGAATGCGGCCACAGATTATGTGCACGCCTGCTAGTATATTTTATTACTCATTACAATAATATTAATTATAGTAATCAACATTAATAATAATATTGGTATCATACAAAATATAATATTTAATTTAATAAATTATATAATGTATATTTAATATTCACAATATCTTATTTTGCAACAGAAATTAGTGCAAGATTTTCTGTGCAAGACTTCCGATCCACTATTGGTAAATAACTAGAAAAACACAGTGCCGTAAATAGTACTATTAGTGCCACAAACCAGTGTGTTTATGATTACGATAATTAAATAAAATAATATGATAAATACCAGTTTACAATATCAAGCAGCATAACATGGCAGGTAAAATAACTGGAAGCAACTGACACTGGAAGCCAGACTCATTCTGTTAAAAATAAATTCAAATAAAAATAAAGATAAAACAACACTAATGTATTACTAACAGTAACATCACTATAGCACACTGTTAAATGCAAGTAAAGTCCTGTGTGAAGACAATTTGGCCAATTTCCTTAAAAGCACATCAAAGTACCATTACAAATCACCAAAAAAAGGCCTTATTGTAGAAAGAACCGTAAGAAAATGTCAGTCCAAGTCTTACTCGAGTAACAACCCCAACTCAACAGGCAAGTGTCCCTTCATTTAAAGGAAGAGCACCAGGTCGCTGAGAGCCGTGCAGCTCATCCCGCAGGCTCATCCCGCACACAGTCTGCCGGCACTGCCTGTCATTCCTCAGGAGCAGTCAGGCAAACGAAAGGAAAGGAGACGGCTAGCGGGGACGTCGGGACAGAAGGGAGGGAGCACGGGATGGTAGGTGGGGGCAACGGATGGTTTTATTTCTGAACAAGCTAAGGAGTAGGGAGACAGATAGCAGACGGTGCAAATTAAGCCGTCGATTTGATTGACTAGTGATGTACAAAGTGCACTGTGTGGAGACGAACTAAAAAAAAAAAAAAAAAAAAATTCTATTTACATATTCCCTAACAAACATATCACCTAAACCACAAAATGCATCTACACTTCTACAGTACCATTCAAGAGTTTAGTGTCAGTAAACAAATATTTTTTTAGAAAGAAATTAATACTTCTACTCAGCAAGGACACGTTAAATTGTTCAAAAGTAACAGTAATGACATTTATATTGTAGAGATATTTTTCTGTAAAAATGCTGTTCTTCTGAACTTTCTATTCATCAAAGAATCCTAAAAAATGTAATCCGGTTATCACAAAAATATGTAGCACAACTGTTTTCAACATTGATACTGTAATAATAAGAAACGTTTCTTGAGCTCCAAATCAGCATATTAGAATGATTTCTGAAGGATCATGTGACTCTAAAAACTAGAGGAATAACTGCTGAAAATTCAGCTTTGCCATTACAGGAATAGATGACATTTGAAAAGATATTCAAATAGAATTAATAGAGTTATTTTAAATTGTAATAATATTTCACAATATAATTTTTTTTAAATGCTGCCTTGGTGAGCAAGAGTCAATGTACGTGTGTAAGCGTTCTATGGAATCATTCTTGTGTGTTGAGTCTCATTGGCAAGTCCAAAAAAAATAGGGAAGTTTAAGGGTCAGACAAAGGGTGAAGTATTATCACAACAATTTAATTATGAAAAAAAAAAATTATAATAATGTTTATATAATTATCCATGTTTCTTTTTTAATTACATTCATTAAGCAGATAATTTGATCCAAAGCGACTTACAAATGAGAAACACAACAAGCGAGAATGCATGTCCTGTTTAAGCATTTCACGCAAAAACCGCTACTAGATCCATTTTTCCACTTAATGGAACATTTAAGCGTGCAGTTTTAAAGTATTTATTTTAACTTGCAACCTGCTTCTACAAATACTTGGCTGTGACTACCAGGACAGGAAACAAAGTTCAAACTGTCTGGCACACCCGTCGCAGCAGTCGACGTTGCACTGCCAATTTTGAGATCTCAAATCTTCCACTTTCATTTTAGAATGGAGGTTGAAATGGATCCACTTGTAGAGCGCCTTGGATGTCAATTTTGACGCATCATGCTTTGCTGAGAACTACTGAGGCAGACTTGGCAACCCATCTGAGCTGCACTGAGGGATGCGGAGAGCTGTAATGAAAACCACCATCAGTGTACGCCATAAACGGCCACTTCAGAGCGGTTCTGGGCAGCTCTCCAGTCAGAACCAAAAGTCAACAAACACGAGTCTAGCTAGATGGAGAGAGAGACAATCCCAGATCCAGCCTTTATTTGGGTTGGAGGAAAACACGTCGGACTGGTTTGGTTTGAAGGGCGGTGAGAAATATTTGTTTTTAATTAGAGACAGTCAAACAAGGTCCAGATACCATTTAAAACCCGCAAGAGTAACACATTCCAGACCGGCACCATTTCCTTTGCTCCTTTTCTGCGTACCTTGCTTAAAAGTTAATATTTTCACTCTTAGTATAGTTTATTGATGAAAAATGTTCTAATTTAAAATCTGCAATTGCACTAAGACTGTACAGGAGCCTGATGTGACCTCAAACAAATGCTGAGTACAACATCTGCTGTATTGCTCACTGGTCTGCACTGTTTCGAAAAAAGGGAAGTGTCATACCAGTAGGAAACATCCATGGGGTTGAAAAAGCGACGTTTAATTAGGTCTGTAAAGAAGGCTTCAGTCTCCCTGCATGCTTTGCCATTTCCTATGACAATGGTTTGACAGCTGTGGGAGAACAAAAATATCAAGTTATTCATAGATATATAGGGTGCCTGCAAATTACTCAATGTTATCATTATAATTGCAATACCTGTGTTTGAACATAAGATGGCGCAGTTTTTCTGCCTCTTTGTGTTTAGCAGAGCCATGGAGGTACACCACATCTGTGTGCAGGATCTGACCTGAGGAAAGAATAAAGAGTAGACATGTCAGGACAGTAGAGGACGTATGTGACTAGATTTTATGTGGAAATCAACTTAACAATACATCATCATCATCATCATCATCATGTAGGTACAGCAGACCCCCATTCGTTTCCTCTCCAATTTATTGCCTCCACCTTGTTCCCCACTCCTCTCAAGACAATACGGCTACCGTTTTCTGTCAGCCTGAGAGAGGCAGTCTAATCGCAATAGACACCTCAAGAGCCAGGCAGGTCATGTGACTACACACCCACAGACATGTCACAGTCAAGCTGGGTTTGCGTGTGGTGCTGCTGCAGGGCAGAGGGCAAATATGGCAATGCCACCTGACACACACCCGCCAGGCCGATCAGTCGCCTGGATGCGGGGCACACAGGGCACAGCGTGTAGCTCCACGCACAGAGGACACAACGGGCATTCTCATCACACCTGCCAATCAGACACTCTCCTTCATCACCTTAAAATTATGCTGCACTAAACTAAAAGTAATTACAATTAAACAGCAAAAGTTTATTATGACTATATGATCTATTTCAATACTAGACTATATTTGGTTGATTGCAAAGATTTCAAAACATCAGCTCAAATTGACCATAGCTATCCACTATTAGTAGATTATTATTTGATTGTTGGTTGACAGCCAATAGAAAAACTAGAAAAATATTAGAAAAGATCAATTTAATAAACAACAATAAATTATAATAAAACATACTGATTACAATATTACAATATTAAAGCATCTTTCTTTCTTTTCTCCCAACACCTTTATAACCAATTGACAAAAAGACATGCATGATATGGTATTGTTGTCAATTGTTCTTAAATATTGTATTATTGTTTATTAAAGTTATCTTTTTTCTAATATTTTTCTAGTTTTACTCTTTCTTATACACACACAAAGTTTGGAAGAATTATGATTAGTTTTTTTGTGTGTGTGTGGAAAGAAGTCTTCTATGCTCACCAAGGATTTTTGCATTTATTTGACCAAAAATACAGTAAAAAACATAAAATTGCAATATATGATTAGTTTAAAATAACTCTTTTCTATTTGAATACATTTTTATATATAATTTATTCCTGTGATGGCCAAGCTGAATTTTCAGCAGCCATTACTCCAGTCTCCAGTACTCCAGTCTGTCACATGATCCTTCAGAAATCATTCTAATATGTTGCTTTGCTAGTCAAGAAACATTTCATATTATAAATGCTTAAGCAGTTTTTGCTGCTTAATCATTTTGTGGAAACACAACCATTTAAAAGGTTTTGGATAAGTTCGTTTTTTATTTTTTTATTCTTCAGCAAGGACACATTAACTTGACCAAAAGTGACAGTAGCACGTTTATTTTGGTAAAAAAGATTTCTACTTCAAATAAATTCTGTTCTTTTGAATTTTTAGGATTTTAGGGTTAGTGTAGGACGATTGAATATACAGATTATACAGTATAAAAACAATTACGCCTATGGAGACTCCCTTTAAATCACATATACAAGTATGTGTGTGTACGCCCGCATATATAATTTATTCCATGTTCATTCCACATTTACTCAGGTGTCTTACTGGTAGGGGACAGGATTGCCAGTTTGCAGCCGTGGTGAAACCCTGGGTCCACTCCCATGATGACTTTCCCACGCACAGGACACATCAGAAGACGCTGACGCAGATTACGAACAAACATGGCAATGGACTCTTTTTCTGCACTAGCAGTCAACCTAGACCTGGGACAAGAAGAAAAAGAGACAATGCATCTTTGTGTTCAGTATTAAAAAAAGAGAAGCTTTACTATCTGGTGAGAACAGACCTGTAGCCTCGACTGAGAAAGGGCAGAATGAATCTTCTGTAGGAATCTTCACCAGCATTCTTCAAAATCGTCATCAGTTCTGGCTGTGCAAATCCCTGTGGCCTCCATCTGTAAGTCAAAAGGCAGATAAAGTCCTGATAGACCGTTTACACGCTCGTACAGCCTCCCCAAAAAAACACTAATAAGTGTATTCGAAATCTGACATGATTGTGTACTTACTACATGGAAATAATTACTTGTAAGTTTAAATGTGTAAATTATCAAGGAGACTAATTATCTTTTTGAGAACAAGGTGTTTTTCATTGCAGCTGAAATATTCTTTTAATAAAAAAAATCTATTTTGGCACAATGACTTTTCAATGTAATTTTTTTTTTTTTAATTACTAACTTATTAAAATAAATACAAATTCAATAAAAAATAAATCCCTCAAATTAAGGTAATTACTTTAAAAAATAATTCTTTTTATTTAAAAAAAAAATCTGGACCTTTTTCCGGTTATTCTAACTTAAGTAACTTTGAACTACATGTCAACTTACTCTCATTAGAGTATTAGCAGACTGTCAGGTTTGAGTTAGTAGAATAAGTTGACAAAGTTACTTAAAAAACTAAAAAATGTAAATGGACCTATCGAAATAAAGTGTTACCATTTGTTCATGTAGTATGCTAATGTTAATTATATTTAATGTAACTTCCAAACCCATAGAGCTTTTACATTTAGATAATATTAGGTTGAGCTTAATACTTTCTTTTTATATGGAGATAAGTGGGTTAATATTCACCAAATATATTTAAACCAATCTTTATTTTTTTACATAATCAAAAACATAATTTTTTAAGAAATGAGGTCTGAGGCATTGGAAAGAGCTACATCAGTATCAAAACCTGTGGATAATCTTTAACACCTGGCAGTGTGAAAGTCACTTCCCAACCCATTGCCCATCAAGCAGGCAACAGCACTGGGCCAGACCACGAGGAAGAAAGTAAGAAGATGAGGCGTGGTGCATGTATGAACACTGTGGGTGTGTGCTGACCTGACGTTGACGCACCACCTACAGAAGTCATTCTTCACCCAGTCGGGGATGTTGACCTTCACTGTCAGAATCTTCAGATTCTCCCCACGGTTAATGGCTAACGTCTGAAACAAGAGAGTAACCTGTAGAGACAGCCGACACAAGGCGAGGCAGGGTAGTGCACCGTCGGTACCACCCCCTCCCGTTCTCTCCTAAAACAAGTCAGAGCGCACTAAGACGCACTCGTGTCGCACCGAAAAGCTCAGTGCCTCTCTCACTTTTCCCTTACTGATCGTCTAAGGGGAAGTGACATGCTGTGAAGCAAATAGTTTTAAGTATCTGACCTTTTCTGAGGAAAACCTTTTGAAAGGAAACAAGAGGGAAAAGATGACCCATCAATCTGGACTCCAAGCGGAAGAACCGAGCTGACAAATGCCACCAACCCCCTACACAAACACACACCCCACCACAGAGCAGGCATCCGCCCCCTCTGCACTGCTCAACAGCTAATGGCCCGATCAAGACGTGAATTAATGCAGCCAGAAATATGATGAAAATTATATTTCCATATTTTGGCATTTCAACACCCTAAGGCAGCTGTTTACTTGGGTTTTCTCATGCGATGTTTATCGCATTTGAAGTTTTGCATGTGATGAGGGAAATGTCAAAACAAATATCAAACTTTTCTCCATACCCTGTGTCATTTCCAACTATGCCCTGTGTAGTTATTGAATATTTATTAATAATATCATATTAATAGTAATGCATACATTAAATCATGAATCATGTGTAAAATTACCACAGGACTACACGGAGCAAAAACATAAACATATCCTAAAAATAAAAGCAAGCATAGCTTTATATGTTCATGGACAATATATTTCAACAAAACAGCTGTCAAAAACAGGCCACACAGATATCCATTAAAATACACTCTTGTTTGTCATATCACTCAGCCAGTATTAAAGCTTGTCACATACAAACAATGTTGATAAATTGGAAAAAAAGGGAATGTGTGCAAAAATAAGGTTTAAGTGTAACACTTGTCACTGAAAAACCAAACATAAAAAAACTGCCATTTTAAAAACCCATTTTTCACAGATTCAGTTTAGTGTCATATTTCTCCAGCTTTAAGACATGCCAGTCCAAGACGTGACATTTTCAAAACAGAGAAGGGGGAAAAGTTTAGTCTAAATATTCAACATATCATGTTCCTCAATAACAATGAAATCATAATTGGAAAAATATGAGGAATGTAAGCGACAGAAATGAATATTATTTTAAAGACTGAGCTATTCCGATTCAATATTTTTTCTCCAAATAAAGGCAACTACATTGCTATGGAACAGAGCAATAGAGGATGGCCTCTACAAAAACAGAAAGAAAGGATGAACTTTTCACTTCCTATCTTTGCATGTACAGAAAAACAAACATGCACAACAAGGGGTTTAAAATACAACAATGATCATTCTCTATACAAAATAAACACGATCTCTTGCTTTAGCGAGAGCTGCTTTGTTTTATAAAAACACCTGATTATTGTAGTCAACCTATCATACGCTCAAAAAAAAACAAGCATTTCTAAAAATGTTTAGTTCAAAAATATACAAATTTCCAGTTAGTAACAAATAAAAGGTGGTCTTACTTTTTATGGTGATTTGTCGATTTTTGACAGCACATTTTTAGTGAATGTGCTGGAAGAAGAAATTCAATTTGTATTTGTCAAACAAATGTTTGGTTCTTTTTTAACTCTAGAAATGCATGCTTATAGCATGACTTGGATATGACAAAATAATTAGAAAAATAACACAAATTTTAATGAGTCAATTAACTCATTTTTATAATTACAATTTATAAAAACTTTCAAGTTTTTTGTTTTTACAAGAAAATCTTTAAGAAATCACAGAATCACATAAAGTACAATCACAAAAACGGGGCCTTCAGTTGAGGCAGAGTTGGACTAACAAGCCTCTGAAAAAAGTAGGATAGACTTCTTGGATGAAACAATATTTTACATTTTCAGAAGGTAAAGAACGACACTACAGTTATACAGTAAAGTATATAATTTGTCTCATTTGTTAACATTAATTAATGTATTATGTATAATGTATTAACAATGAGAAATGCATAAAGTATTTATTCATCTTTGTTAACAGTTGTTATTAAAAATACAACTGTTTGTTCATTGTTTGTTCACACTGCATTAACTAATGTTAACAAACACAACTTTTGATTTTAATAATGTATTAGTCAATGTTGAAATAAAACATTAACTAAGATTAATAAATGCTGTAGAAGTATTGTTCATTCTTAGTCCATGTTAACTAATGTTGTTAACTTATTGTAAAGTGTTACCATATATACTGTATGTATGTATGTGTATATAATATTTAAGTTAAAATGTATTTAAACTTAATTTGAAGTTCTGCCAGTTTGTGTATTAATCTATTCTGAATGTTTCTGTAACCATCATTTCATGTTTCGTCTTTCAATATGTAAAATTATTTGTCTGATGATTGATTTGAATAAAAATGCATAAATTCTGCCTAATTTACACAAAGCACCAATGTACCCTCTGTTAATGGTGTCACTAAGACCAACAAAACCTTTCACCAACTGGTTCAACCTTTCGTTAAGAACATGTGGAACCCACACGCACACACATTTGTCCTTAATACACTCTCACAACTGATGTGTTAAATTAAACAAGCAAGTATGTGTGTATACACATGCCTCCTGTCAAAATACATTCCACACTGTTCCTCAGCAAAACCACGAAAAGGTTCATTTTAGCCGGAGTGCGACAGCTCACAGATCACGGCAAACTCAAATTAACACTCACTGACAAACCACGTCAGCAGATTAACAACGGGTAAACTGTATGCTTCACGGGAGATCTCGGCAGCACTCATTCACTCACTCATGCGGCCTCTCTTTCGCTCTTTGTCTCTCTCCCTCTCACCCTCACGCACCGATCCCCCTCCTTCCTCACATAGCCCATGAGCGGCTGTCATCATGAAGCAGTGTCTGTCAATCCTAGCCTTTAATCCACAGGCACGTGGATGGGGACGTGTCACATATGTTAAGGGGGAGATGGGGAATGACTGGGGGACAGGGAACAGGGTGAGAGAGACGAATAGAGGGAGAAGAGGATGACTGAGTCACTGTGACATGTGGCCCACAACCAACTCTGAATAAGCGGGTAGCCATGAAGTGAGAGAGGGGGAAGGGGACGCCATTGACACAAACATAAACAGTTAAACAGCGCTGACAGAATAGCTTTGAAGAGTGGCATGAGGACTTGTGTATATGGAACAACACTGTCAGTGGACTGGTGGTTTGCGTCTGATTGTGTGCACATACACTAGCTGTCAATGGTTTGGACACACCTACTCATCGTTTATTATGACTTTCGTACTATGAAATAACACAAGTATGGGAATTATGTAGTGGCTAAAAAAAAAAAAAAAAAAAAAAAAAGTACATTTCAGATTCTTCAAAGTGTCCACCCTTTGCAGAGACTTCATGAGCTGTGTCCTGGGATGCTTTTACATAGTGGTTACCAATTCCAGTCCTCGTGACCCACTGCTCTGCACATTTTGTATGTCTCCCTTATTTAACACACCTGAACCAGATCATCAGCTCATTAGGAGAGACTCCATGAACTGAACTGAGTGTGTCAGATAAGAGAGACCTACAAAATGTGCAGAGAAGTGGGTCACGAGGACTGGAATTGGGAACCACTGCACTAACTCATTCATTTACATCTCATGGAATTAAAATTTTGTTTTTCAAAGAAATTCAGATGCAGGCACAATTTATATTGGTCTACAAAACTAGCAGAAGCATTTAGAAGAGAAGGAAGGTTTAAAAGATTTTTAAGATCACGAGAAACAACTAAGCCCTGGTTTCACAGACAAGGACAAGGACTTAGTTCAATTAGGACATTTAAGAACCTTTTATAAACGTGCCTTAGAAAAAAAAACATTACTGGTGTACATCTTGAGACAAAACAATGGTACTGATATATTTTAAGATATGTCAGTGCAAGTTGCTTTCAGCTCAAACATGCATTTTAGTCTGGGACTAGCCTTCAGCCTTGTCTGTGAAACCGGAGGTAAATGTGGTTGTCCAAACTTTTGACTGATAGTGTTAATAAATAGCCCTGGCATTTTAAGTCCCGGGCACCAATATTTTAATGATTCAGAAAAGATTAATCATTGTCTGGCCAACTAAGATTTCAGTATGGAGATGAATATTATATTTTTTGGTGGTACCACAGCACTACTTAAGTGTATTTTAGCCAGTGTTGTTATTGTTAAATAAAACTAAAATTAAAACTATTAAAAATCATCAAACAATGTCCAATGGTGCTTCATAGGTGGACCGTTAAGTGAAGGTACTCTACAGTCACGAGTTCAAGATAATTCAACAACAAAATGCTAGATGACCACGGCCCATTATTATTTCTCTCTATAAGTTTCGGCACAGGCCTTCACAACAAATAATTTTCGCTAATTGAAATAGGTAAAATCTAAAATATATATATATATATATATATATATATATATATATATTACACACACACACACACACACACAAACACATACAGTGTATATATATATATATATATATATGGAAAAAATATTTAATAATATGTATAATAATAGTATATTATGAAAAATAATACTAATAATAATTCTAATGATACCAAAATAACACTCCACATTAGCATCGTTATTTGGACCCGAAAACTGTTATGTGTGACTTAACAACCAGATGACATATTAAATCATAATTTCCCCAGACCCACTACTGCTTCCTATCCCTATCATTTGCATCATCTTATCTCCACTATTCACATTGAAAGTGAACTAAAAGAGGACCAAAAGAAAAACAAAACCACACTTTTGACCACATGGCAAGAAATGTTATCATATCTGACATTTTTTATTATTTAGAAAATATATCATAATGTTAATTACAAAGATAATGAAATAGCAGTTTTAGCATATCACTGTGGAACAGGTATTTGTGTAATTTGCCAAGAAAGCAATATCATTGCATGATATTTAGATCTCTGGATGAAAGGAAGATTAAAAAAAAAAAAAGTTCTAAAAGTTTCCTATCTGCAAAGTGAATCTGGTATGGCACAAGATAAGAGGTGACTATACCTGATGATGCTGGACACGCTGGACGTCGCAGGTGAAGTCAGTATACAGGCTGAACTTGGCAATGTCCTTTGGTTTGCTCTTCTGATTTCCCTGCTGTGGCTGCTGTTCTTTCAGGGCTGTTTTAGACACTGATGAGTGAATGGTCACTGCACTCCTGTCACACCTGAGACCATACATATATGCAGAGTCAAACATAACACTCATAATTGGGACCGACAGATTAGAAAATGTAAGGGGAGATGCATAAAAACGCAAGACAAACAGATAGGTTAATAGGTAATAGAAAGATGATAATTAAGAGGGACTGGAGATTAGGAGAAAATATGGTTTGTTAAATGTCTCACAGTGACTGGACATAGGTGAGAGTCTCTTTGTCCTTTGCAATCATATCTGCTAGGATCTCCTGCACACCCGTGGCCACCTCATCCAGGGTCGACAACCCTACACGCAGGAAAGAAATAGCTGAAATCTCACATAACATTCACAGTTATCAGTGACCCTGCATTAACTTATGAGAACTGAATTTCTTTGGTGGAAAGAGTAGAACAGTTCCGACTCCTGCTAATTTATACAGCACAAATATTCCACAGAACAAATATTCCACATAGTTATATGGTAATATATGTAAAACTTGGAAATACATATGGAAAAATGTCACAATGCTGCTGATGTCACTCCCGTGATATGTCAATGTCAACCGCCCAAAAGCATGTGCAGACAACACACAGAAAAACTGAAGTCCTTTGCTGCCCTCTACTGACCCAATGTCTTTTATCACTCTTTTTATTTGATTTAGAAATTAAGGAGGCAATGTTGTGACCATTAATCAGTTAAAAAACTATTATTGTTAAAGGAGAACTCCGGTCAATTTTAACATTGAGCTCATTTTTTTGTACATTTGGAGTGCTGTCAATACAGAGAACAACGACAAAAATCGGTGTTGCCTACACCGAGTTATTCTATTTTTAAAATTTGCACCCTATTGACTTCAATGGGGCAAGTAGTAAGCCTGCTTTTTAGCCTCTTAACATCCTTTAAGTGTCATTACAAGTGCACAGAAAATGTGAGTGATTCCTTCCGAGTGAACACGAGTGGATCTGACTGCAGTAGATGTTAGAGATATTAATAAAAATGAAGTTAATTCAGCCAGCGCTCATACCTTTGTTTACATCCTGTTTTCGGTGGAAGGCCATAGTAATCGATTGTCGAGTTCACGCGCATAGGTTTAGTACCTATGATCACGTGCGTGAACTCGACAATCGATTACTATGGCCTTCCACCGAAAACAGGATGTAAACAAAGGTATGAGCGCTGGCTGAATTAACTTCATTTTTATTAATATCTCTAACATCTACTGCAGTCAGATCCACTCGTGTTCACTCGGAAGGAATCACTCACATTTTCTGTGCACTTGTAATGACACTTAAAGGATGTTAAGAGGCTAAAAAGCAGGCTTACTACTTGCCCCATTGAAGTCAATAGGGTGCAAATTTTAAAAATAGAATAACTCGGTGTAGGCAACACCGATTTTTGTCGTTGTTCTCTGTATTGACAGCACTCCAAATGTACAAAAAAATGAGCTCAATGTTAAAATTGACCGGAGTTCTCCTTTAAATTAATGTACTGTACCCAAAAGCATTGTTAGCCAACAATGGTCGCAAGTTCTGTTGAATTGTGTTGGTAACAATGGAACATGTGACCATAGTTGGCTTTGGGAAACACACCCCTGCTCCGGAGCAGGTTTTATTCTGGGTTTGAGATTGCAAACCAAAACTGGACCAATCACCTGTGAGCAAACGGACATATATTGGATGCAATAAAGCTACTCCCCCAATCTCTCTCACTACAAACTAAAGCAGTTTATAGTTTTGTAAAATTATTTTGCTGTTAATTACTTATTATATTTATATTAAATAAATTATACTTATGAATAATTCAAATAATATATTCATTTAATAATTACATTAATTGACAATTAATGTAAAAATATTTTAATTAATATAAATATAGCCTTTAATAACAACGGCAGTTCTCTCGCAAGAAGTAAATCAAACTGATGCTCTCCATGTTCCGTGTGATTGGTAGTTCGCTGCACGTCACACATTTAGGTGCATGGCATGCACTTCAGATTTAATCACAAACTCTGGATCAAACCCTGAGTTGACAGAGAATGTTTATACAGAACGTACCTGATCTAAACCCGGCTGGATTTTTGTATGGTTTTGTCAACTCTAAAACCTACTCTGGCCTCTGGCGTACAAGCACCAATATAACATGCTGCTTGCTGCAAGTAGTATACAGAAGACTGATACCCTTAGTGTTGGGCTGGATTGAGGCGTGCAGATCCAGTGTCTGAGGTGCCTGAAGCAGAGCCAGGGCAACAGGTTCCAGTCCTAGCTCCTTAGCTCGTCTGGCCTTGGACAGCTTACTGCCCTTTTTATAGGGGCCATACTAAAGACAACACAAAAGTAAATGCTATCATTACATCCCTCACAGTCAAAAACACACCAAATGATCAAAGTTTTAGAGTTAATAAGCTAAGAAGCTTGTTCTGCCTCACCACATGGTCTATTTCATCAGCTGTTGTGCAGTTCTTTAGAACCATTTCCAGGTCTGAAGTAAGAACTCCCTCCTTCTTTAGTGTTTGAGCCACAGATCTGCTCTTCTTGGCCACTGACCTAAGACATACGCATAAAATTAAGTTTGCTTTTCACTTTGCTTTCTCATTAGGAAAAGTGGCTAACTAATTGTCTATTACACTGTCAAGTTATACTACTGTTCAAAAGTCAGTGAGATTTTTTGTATGTTTTTTAAACATTTTGTCTTATGCTAACCAATGCTGCATGTTGTTGGTCAACAATACAATAATCAAATCAAAACAAATCAAGTAATAATGCAATTTAAAAATCGCAGTTTTCTTTTTTTAATATATTAAGTGTAAATAGTTCATGTAATGGCAGAACACCGTACTAAATTCTTCAATCATTTTCTTATAATTAATTTTTCATTTATATATTTAATATTGTTTATGAATAGAGTGTTCAAAAGAAAAGCATTTATTTGAAATAGAAATATTTTGTAACATTATACATGTCTTTACTGTTTGACCAATCTAATGCATCCTTGCTGAATCAATTTATTTCTTTTCTTTTTTTTCTCCCAAAAAAGCCTCACTGACCCCAAACATTTGAACAACAGTTTATGAACAGAAAATGTCATATTTAGTCAAATGAACCAAGTGTTAAAATTAGTTTACTTTGTCATTTAATCCTAGCCTGGCTGAAATTCTATAGAATCACCAGACTATTCCATGGAGAACAATTTTTTCCCATTGTATAGCATGATCTCTGCTGCCATCTACAGGTCACACTTGATTTCAGCAAACCTAATCAAGGTAACTCAAGCCAGGTAATGTGTCACTGGACTGGAGACATCCATCTACTAAATCTACTTATTTGCAAAGAACCAGTCAAAACATACAAATAAAAAAAAACATCCATCCAGTTTCTGCAAAATGATTAAATAAAAGCTTTATCCAGCAACCACAAACCAAAACACTTATTCTGTTTCCTTGAAAATGAAAATAGTTTATTAAACTATCTCAGATAAGTCTGGAAAAAAAGAAGAAAAAAAAAAAGATCCTTTCTGGTATCTCTCTTTTTTATTTTACTTGTCTTTCCAGTGTCTTACCGTAACTCTTCAAGAGCCAGCTGCACATCTCGAACAGCATCTGCATCCATATGGTTAATCAGGTCCTTTCTATAGCGCACCATGAAGGGAATAGTGTTCTCCTCCTGGAAGAGCTGTGCAATGTTCACACACACCCACTGCTCCACACCCGTCTTGTTAGCAAGAACCTACATGGGATGAAAACAAGAAATGGTCTTGAAATATTTGAGTTACTATTATTGTACTATGTGAGAGAAAAAAAAAAGACTGGATTCACAAAATAGCAAATAATAATAATACCGTTAACAACCTTTATCCGACTGTTTCAAAAACAACACTGAGTCAATCACTATTTCACGTTTCAAGAAAGTAATAACCCACCCGAATGGGATCCCAATTCATCTGCAAGTCTTCCACACAGGAATTGCCCGATTTGAGTTTTATAGGTCTTCCCTGGGGCACGTTTGTGGTCTTCTGCTTCTTCTGAGCAGGTTCATCAAAGGTGAAGCTGTCATCTGGTTCCTCTTTTTTCATCTTGGGGATATGTTGGCTGGAGGATGGACCCTCATCAGGCATATCTCTTGGGACAGTTGCATTATTACTGAACTCCCTGCTCAAGTTGATGGACAACCTCTAAAATAAGGCAACAGAATGAATCAAGTAATTTGAGTACATTATATTAAAACTGCTAACTTGAAAAGTGCCTAACTAATGTCTTTAACTAATGCCAATGTCAAGCTATACTACCGTACATCAGTCTTATGCTCACCAAGACGGCATTTATTTGATTAACAATACAGTAAAACTATAATATTGTAAAATATTAATGCAATTTAAAATGACTGTTTTCTATATTAATTTATATTTAAAGTGTAATTAATTCCTGTAATTGCAAAGCTGAATATTCAGCAGCCGTATTACTCCAGTCTTCAGTGTAACATGATCCTTCAGAAATTCACAATTCCTGATATTATCAATGTTAAAAACAGTTGTGCAGCCTAATCTTTTTGTGGCTACATTATTATTGAATAAAAAAAAAACTTCTGAAAAGACTGACTTTACTGTTACTACTGATCAATTTAATGCAACATTACTGAACAGAAGTATTAATTTAATTCAAAAAAAAGTTACTGAACCCAAACTTTTGAATTATAGTGTGTACGGAAAAAGTCACATTTATTTAGCCAAATTAACCAAGATATAAAATTATAGACCATAGAATATACTTAGATTTTAAAATCACCAGACATCCCAATGAAATAAGTGATTTGAATACATGATGTTTTTGTTGGTTAAAATTATATTAGAACTGCTGACGTGAGTCAGGGTAGATAGATAACATATAGTAGTAATTAGTCATTTAGAAAAGAAGATGCTGTTATGCAGAGCAACTTACAGTACACTTATTACTGCTGCCGAGTCAAATACTAAAAACTTGCCTCTTCTTTGATTGTCACATGCTGGTGTGATTCAGGCTTGGGTAGAACTGCATCCTCAGTTTGATTCTCAATATTAGTCTTCTCCTCCTTCGCTTTAGGAACCCGTGCAGCTCTTGGCTTCCTCTCCGCTTTAGGTTTTGGCTCTTTAGGTTTTGGCTCTTTAGGTTTGGCCACCCTCTTGGTCACTTTTTTCTTTTCGGCGGTTTCATCTGTCCCCCTCTGGCGTGTTCCTTTGGTTTTGCCTTCATTTAAATTTGGCAACCATTCATCTAACTCCTCACTGTCATCTTTCTGATTGCCTGTTCTGTAACAATAAATTATTTATATTTCATTCAGCATTCAAGGAGAACTAGAAATAGAAGATCTTGTATTTTTACATAATTAAAAAAAACATTTTTTCTATCAACGTCACTACCTAAAATTCAACAGCATGTTTTCATCACTGTTAATCTATTGGCAGAAAAGAGCCTAAATTCGCTTCACTGTACACAGTGTTGCATCTTAATCTTCTTGGAAGCTAATTTGAAAAAAAAATTGTGTTAGATTGTGAAAGCAAAGCAAAAGAACTCACATGTCAGAATCATCATCATCATCAGTCTCTGGCTCTTTATACACCTTTGCTGTTCTTGTTCTTCGAAGCATCTTTGTGTGGGAAACAACAAATACAATTAAATGATGGACTAAATGACAGTAACAAATAAGGGTGTATTGTAAAATAAAAATAATAACTCTTTTTATAACTTGGACGTGGATATGTTTTCAACCCAATCAATATTTCCATACAGAACGGACGCTCATGACATATGCAAGTATAAAAATAATCTGTTTTCTCATATAACGACTTTCAGACAAAGTGATAAATATGAAAGCCTGCCCGTCAGGTGTCACGTCAAATATGTGCAAAGTAACGTTACTCAGCGCAATGCAAAGGCATGTTTAACGTTGTTGTGGTGGTGAATGTTAAATGTTAGCAAACAGAAACTGTCTGTAGAGAGACAAAATTATTTTGAATTTAGCGCGCGAGCACGTACGTGTAATTTGTCTTAGCTAATGGTTCTCCAAATGACCAAATATTAAACCAGAGATGTTCACCTAAAGTAGTCGATTACAGAACTGTTAAAACTTACAATGTTTCTTTGACAGACATCAAACTATCACCCATTTCACGACTCAAAGATGCTTTGTTTCCTCAGCGACGTCAGCAGCAGGAAGTGATGTAGTTAAGGCTCTCAAACTCTTAATATATAATAAAGGTTCATCTTCATCCGTTTTTTAATCAGAAGTTTTTCCATCAAAAATCAAAAATTTCATTAGAATTAGAAGCTGGTAAGCATTCTCTACTTCTAAATAAGCAATTTAATGAAATATACAAATTAACCGTTTCAATTTGTATTGTTAATATTAATGGTAGGCTACTAGCTATTTGATAACGTTACTTCTACAGAAAAAAAAATCCTCCAAACATTGAAGTTTTGAGTTTGAATAGTTGTATATGTCTGATGAAGGTCGTGAGGCCGACACGTTGCTAATACATTTTTTATACTCATTTGCAAGTAGGTCTGTTGATAGTGTGCGGGAGTTTCTTGTCTTTTGTCAGAAATATAGCTGAAATATGTTTCGGAATGTAGGCTTTATTAGATTAGATTAGATTAGATTAGATTCAACTTTATTGTCATTACACAAGTACAGGTACAAGGCAACGAAATGCAGTTTAGGTCTAACCAGAAGTGCAATAGCAGCAAGTGCAGGATATACAGTGGTTCCATAAGTGCAGAACATGGATATGTACTGAATAAATATAGAGTTGAATACTATTATAAACAAAAATTTACAGATAGATTGTCCTATGAATATAATATACAGATAACTATTACTGTGAACAGAATTTACAGCTAGATATGTACTGAATATAATAATATACAGATGGCTATTACTATAAACAGAATGTTTACAGATAGATATGTACTGAATATAATATACAGATGGCTGTTACTATAAACAGAATTTTACAGATAGATATGTACTATGAATATATATACAGATGGCTATTACTATAAACAGAATGTTTACAGATAGATATGTACTGAATATAATATACAGATGGCTGTTACTATAAACATAATTTTACAGATAGATATGTACTATGAATATATATACAGATGGCTGTTACTATAAACAGAATGTGAGCATAATATACAGATGGATATTACTATAAACAGAATTTTACAAATAGATATATGTATAAGTTAGGCTAATGAGCAGTATAACAATGGATTTAAAGTAGTGCAAATAAAGTTTGGACAGAAGCTATCCGAGTGAGTGCAGTGGAAAGTAATTGCATATTACAGTTAAGGTACGATATTGCAATGTATATATAACAGTCGGTACTGTAAATAAACAGTCGGCAGTGCAAATGAGCATATTCCAGTCAAGGTAGTAGTGCAAGATGCATATGTAAACAGTTGTTACTGTAATAACAGTCAGCAGTGCAAATGAACATTATAGTATTGCAAATAACAAATAACAAAATGGAGGCAGGTGTGAGGAGGGAGAGGAGAGTCAATCAGTATATAAGGGGAGTGGGATCAATGAGGGTTAGAGTTTAATAAAGAGACAGCTCTGGGGAAAAAACTGTTCTTTAGTCTGCTGGTCCTGGTCCGGAGGCACCTGAAACGCCTGCCGGAAGGCAGGAGAGAAAACAGTCTGTGGGCTGGGTGAGAGGAGTCCTTAAGGATGCTGCGAGCTCGATGCAGACAGCGTTTCCTCTGGATGTGCTCGATGGCAGGTAGTGGAGTCCCAGTGATGCGCTGGGCGGTTTTCACCACCCGCTGCAGTGCCTTGCGCTCTGCAACAGAACAGCTCCCATACCACACTGTAGCACAGTTGGTCAGGATGCTTTCTATTGCACAGCGATAGAAGTTCACCAGGATAGTGGAGGAAAGCTGATTCTTCCTCAGTGTCCTCAGGAAGAAGAGGCGCTGGTGAGCCTTCTTGACCAGGCTGGAGGTGTTGGTTGTCCAGGTCATGTCCGCCGAGATGTGGGTCCCCAGGAACTTGAAACTGGAGACACGCTCAACAGCCATTCCATTGATGTGGATGGTGTCGTGTGTGCCTCTTGACACTTTCCTGAAGTCCACGATGAGCTCCTTCGTTTTGGTGGTGTTGAGGAGCTGGTTATTTTCGGTGCACCATGTGGCCAGGTGCTTGATCTCCTCCCTATAGGCAGTCTCATCGTTGTTGCTGATGAGACCAATCACCGTAGTGTCGTCCGCAAACTTGACGATGGAATTAGATCCGTACACAGGCTTGCAGTCGGAGGTGAAGAGGGAGTAGAGGAACGGGCTTAGCACACAGCCCTGTGGTACACCAGTGTTGAGTGTGATGGATGTGGAGCAGTTGGAGCCTGATCGAACATTCTGGGGTCTGTTGGTCAAGAAGTCCAAAATCCAGTTGCACATGGAGGTGTTGAAGCCCAGGTCTCCAAGTTTGGCTATTAACTTAGTTGGGATGACAGTGTTGAATGCTGAGCTGAAGTCAACAAACAGCATGCGTGCATAAGTGTTCTTATTGTCCAGATGTGTGAGCACAGAGTGCAGTGCCATGGAGACTGCATCCTCTGTGCTCCTATTGCTACGGTAGGCAAACTGGTGTGAGTCCAATGTGGATGGTAGAGAGTCTTTTAGGTGTGCCAGGACCAGCCGCTCAAAGCACTTCATTACGATGGGTGTGAGTGCTACAGGGCGGTAGTCATTAAGGCACTTCGGGCTGGAGTGTTTTGGCACTGGCACAATGGAAGTGCATTTAAAGCATGTTGGTACAGTTGCTTGGGCAAGAGACAGGTTGAAAATGTCTGTAAAAACCCCAGCGAGCTGCTCCGCACATGCCCTGAGTACGCGTCCAGGGATGTTGTCTGGTCCAGCAGCCTTGTGCGCGCTGATCCTGCTCAGTGCATTGCAGACATCTGTGGAGGAGAGTGTGATCGGTGGGTGGTCAGCTGAGGATTTGAGCTTGGTGGCAGTTTCTCTGTTGTCTCTTTCAAAGCGAGCATAAAAGTCATTTAGCTCGTTCAGGAAGTTGACATCAGTGGCTGCGGGGGTGGAGTGAGAGGGTTTGTAGTCACTGATGGCCTGAATGCCCTGCCACATGCGCCGAGGGTCAGCGTTGGAAAAGTGTCCCTCTATCTTAAGCTTGTAGCAGTGCTTGGCCTCTTTGATGCCCCTTTTCAGATTTGCTCTGGATGTGCTATAGGCTTGTGCATCTCCTGATCTGAAGGCAGTATTGCGTGTCTTCAATAGGAGTCGCACTTCCCTGTTCATCCATGGCTTCTGATTTGGGTATGTGGTGATCTGCTTCTGGGTTGTAACACTGTCAATGGTGGTATTAATATAATCCAGTACAGAGGAGGTGTAGCAGTCAATGTCCGTGTGAGAGCCACTGGTGGCTTGAGAAGCAAACATACTCCAGTCTGTGTGTAGAAACCTTTCCTGGAGTGAGAAATCTGCCCCCGCAGGCCACACCTTGATGGTCTTCACTGATGGCTTCACGCGATTGATCAGAGGTGCATATTTGGGGGTGAGGAACAAAGAAAGGTGATCTGACTGTCCCAAGTGGGGGAGGGGTGTCGCGACGTAAGCTTCAGCCATGTTTGTGTAAACATGGTCTAAGGTTTTGTTTCCTCTGGTGTGACAGGAAACATGCTGGTGAAATTTCGGTAGCACTGACTTTAAGTTTGAATGATTAAAATCACCCGCAACAATAAACGCAGCTTCCGGGTGAACGGTCTGTTGTTTACTGATGGCTGCGTGAAGTTCTTTCATAGCAAACTTGGCATCAGCATCCGGGGGAATATAGGCTGCAGTTATAATAGTGGAAGTGAACTCCCGCGGTAGATAAAACGGTCTACATTTAACCATGAGAAACTCAAGGTTAGCTGAACAATGTCTCCCAACAATAGCAGAGTTTGTGCACCAAGCTTTGTTAATGTAAATGCACAATCCACCACCTCTGGTCTTACCGGAGCCATGTAATGTTCTATCCGCCCGGAATGTATGGCGTCCCGCTAGCTCAATAGCGTTGTCCGGTATTCCGCTGTTTAACCATGTTTCCGTGAAAATTAGAACATTACAGTTCAAAAGTCTCTTGCTGTATGTGATGTTGAGTCGAATCTCCTCCATTTTGTTCAACAGCGACCGTACATTGGCAAGGAAAATGCTGGGTAAAGAGAGCCGGTGTGGTGTTAGCTTTAGCTTAGCTCTTAGTCCTCCGCGCTTCCCCCGCCTTTGTTTACGATCTCGCCGGCGCCTGCGAGCACTTCCGCCCGGCCGGGCAGAGTGCATAGCCTCGGGTGATCTGGCGATCTCAGGAAGGAGTCGAAGGTTGTCCATAAAACTGTCGGAAATTCGCAAACCAATATCCAAAAGCTCACCTTGGGTGTACGATGTTAAGGCACAACTGTTCTGGACGAACAGACCCGAAATGAGCAAGAAAAATACTGCTAAATTACAGAATCTGGAGAGACCGCGAGCCTCGCGATGTACTCGCGCCGCCATCTTGGATCCTTTATCATTTTTGTGCTAATGTTTTGAGAACATTGTTACTGATGAGTAGAGTGCTTTGTGCAAAAAATAAATATATAAAAATTGAATATGAATAATGACACTGTAATCTTTTCATTGGAAATTTCAGCATTAAAATGACATTATAATGTAGGCTACCAATGGTGCTATAAATCTAACCTAAACTGGGTTATTCCCCATAAAACACATACCTTAAAGTCCTGTTTCGATATGTATAGCTTACTTTGCAAATTAAAGTATACTATTAAACTATACAAACATGCACACTAAACATGCTTATTTGTTTTTGGACATTGATTTACACAGTGGCAATTTAATGAAATCTTCTTCTGTTACACTTTATTTTCATTACTGAACCAATAAATAAAGCAGATCAAGAGCAGTGTATATTCATAAGTCACAAATGAAGTAGCTTGTCTTGTGTGCTTGTGTCAAGAAATGTGTGCACATAAGCCCAGTCTACGCTCTTTGCTCTTTACACCAATCCACTTCCGTGAGTTGCAGTTGTTTGTTTGTCAATTATTGCCATAGTTGTGTAAAGTAACCATCGAGAGTGTTCCCTGCTCTGCAAAATGAAGCGAAGAATCAATAAATCTGAAAGAAAATTGCCGCAGTCTGCAGGAAGATTGCAGAAACCTAAGGATTTGAACGAGCATGCAAGGCAAGCCATATTTGTTGTTATTATGGAAGGCATTTTCTGCCAATTTTAAATCAATTAAATGATAAAAATGAAAACTAAAACCAGATTAACAATTTCATTATAAGAAAACTGTATGCAAAATATGTGACAAAATTAAAAATAAAATGAAATGATTTTCATTTTTACTGTGACAATGCATCATCCCTGTCAAATTGAAATAAAGCTAAAACTTAGAAGGTTATTTGTACAATTCATCAGGAGTTCAGAAGAGTTCATCCCATTGCAACACAAAACATTTCATATTCAACAACTACATAGTTGAGCTGTAAGCAAAGGCAAAAGCAAAACACATTGCATTGGTTTAAGAATAAATTTGTCTTCACCACATCTTGAATACAGCCCATTGGGTCAAAAATGACAGATTCTGTGAATGTTCTTTTCTTAAGATCTCAGTGGACTTGGACTAAAATGGGACTTCTTTTGATGTGCGTGCTTTCTGCAACAATACCATTTCTAATGCATCTCTTCTCTGGTATGCAATTACCCCCACCCCCCCAATATCGATGTGTTGTCATCTATATACTGTTATAGTTTATGGATTTTTCCTATAAATTAATTTGTTTATTTCTCCAGACTATATTGACCTCAGCCAACCTTCAGATATAGGTCTCAATCACACTATATCTATCTATCTCAAACCCGAGGAGGGGGTGAGAGTGGGCGTGTGGTTAGTTTTAAGACACCTACATGTCACATATATACTCAAAAACTATGAAACAACAATAACAAATATTGAAGTTGTCAATATATTCTTTTTATTTCTTTTTGCATTATACATAATTAATTTGTAGGTATACTGTACCTGCACATAGATGGAAGGAGGCGCAGGGGCAGAATCTAGAGTGGTATGAGAAAGCTCTGGGGGATGGATCGCCAATTTTCATCTACCTCCATGGCAATGGGGGTAACAGGCAAGAAACCTTTAATCAACTTAAAACACAAGAGAACACCTTTTATTCTAAGACTTTTAATTTAAAGTTCCCATTTGATATGCTAACCATGCAGACACTATGCAATGTCTACATAATTTCTTGACATTGATCAGTGGGCCTACATATCTTTTACATACATTGAACTTGTGAATTTTTTTACCTTACCTTTACCTTAGTAAAAAACTGGGATGGGCAACTGCAGCATATCACTCCACATTCAATGCTTTTGCAACCTCACTATTTGAAAAAAGATCAAAGTCCAATGAAACCAAACATAAAAACTATAAGTGTGTAAACACTACCACAATATTATCAACTTGTTTAGCTTAAATAAAATTACCACATATTAATTTTGGCTAATTTGCACATTATCCTTTGTGATGCTATTTAAAATAGTTTCTCTTCTATATATATAAATCAATAAATAAAGTGATACATTTAGCATTATATAAAAAAAAAAACATGTAAAAAATTTGCTTTAGTCTTGTTGCTGTCATGACCTTTGTACCCTTAATAAACAGATCTGCACCCCATCGTATTGGAATTGCAAACGTGAGCAAACTCACTTATTTCATTATGTAGAAAGACTAAGAACTTAAATAGAGACAATGACTGAAGTCTCTTTACCATACAGGTCTTGAGTGGTGTTGGATATCATGTCTTGGCGTTGGACTACAGAGGTGGGTTAAAATGTTGTCACTTCACTGTAGCCCACAATCATTGGAACTCATTTCAAACTTCATATGATTTTTCTATGGCAATGCTTACTCAAATGGATTAAAATCTGTCAGGTTTTGGGGACTCCACTGGGGAACCTACAGAGGCCGGTCTGAGTACTGATGCCTTATTCTTGTACCACTGGGTTAAGGCACGCAGTGGAAACAGCCTGGTGTGTGTGTGGGGGCACTCGCTTGGTAGTGGGTGTGTAGAATCTGCTTTTTTATTGACTTTTGCTAAGTTTCTACAAATGTATATAAAAAATCAATAAAGACAATAAATATAAAATTACTGTAAATAAAATAAGTATTTTCTACATATACAGTATAACAGCTGTATGTTTCTTTTTCAATAGTGTAACGACTAACACTGCAGTGAAATTACTGGAGGAAGGTAAGAATTTGACTGATTGTACTTTTATGCTCTTATTTGTCTCAATGTCTCTTCAGTGTTGTTGTCTTGCTTTTTACTTTTCACTTGTCATTGTATAGCTTAGTAAGCTTCATGTAATGGGAGGCAGAAACGCAGATCTAAATGTAAGGGGTTTATTGAAAAAACATGAACAAGGTAAAAACAGGAAAACCAGGGAACACTGGGAGTAGATACACAATCCGTCTACATAAATCCACAGCAAACATCGGCTGACAAAGAACAAGGGAAACACAAGGGCTATACAGTTTATACAAAAGGGGTAACAAGCTAAAAAGACAACAATCAGGAAACTAATCAACATTAAAACTAGTCTACAAGAGACTACAAACATGGCACCAAAACAGGAAGTAACACGCCCAACCCCCCCACCGGGGAGGGATAGACGGCCATGAGGTGGACGTGGGCCTTAACCAATGCGGAGCCAGCAGTTCAGGGAGCCAGGGCGGAGCAGAGAGAGTAGGAAGCCTGGGCAGAGAGAGCGGGGAGCCAGAGCGGATCAGGAAGAGTGGGGAGCCAGGGCAGAGGGAGCAGAGAGAGCGGGGAGCCAGGGCAGAGGGAGCAGGAAGTGCGGGGAGCCAGGGCAGAGGGAGCAGACAGAGCAGGCAGTCGGGGAAGAGGGAGCAGGAAGTGCGGGGAGCCAGGGCAGAGGGAGCAGAGAGATCGGGAAGCCAGGGCGGAGCAGGAAGAGTGGGGAGCCAGGGCAGAGGGAGCAGAGAGAGTGGGGATCCGGGGCAGAGAGAGTGGGGATCCGGGGCAGAGGGAGCAGAGAAAGCGGGGAGCCAGGGCGGAGCAGGAAGAGTGGGGAGCCAGGGCAGAGGGAGCAGAGAGAGCGGTGAGCCAGGGCAGAGGGAGCAGTAAGTGCGGGGAGTCAGGGCAGAGGGAGCAGACAGAGCAGGCAGTCGAAGCAGAGGGAGCAGGAAGTGCGGGGAGCCAGGGCAGAGGGAGCAGAGAGATCGGGGAGCCAGGGCGGAGCAGGAAGAGTGGGGAGCCAGGGCAGAGGGAGCAGAGAGAGCGGGGAACCAGGGCAGAGGGAGCAGTAAGTGCGGGGAGTCAGGGCAGAGGGAGCAGACAGAGCAGGCAGTCGGGGAAGAGGGAGCAGGAAGTGCGGGGAGCCAGGGCAGAGGGAGCAGAGAGATCGGGAAGCCAGGGCGGAGCAGGAAGAGTGGGGAGCCAGGGCAGAGGGAGCAGAGAGAGTGGGGATCCGGGGCAGAGAGAGTGGGGATCCGGGGCAGAGGGAGCAGAGAAAGCGGGGAGCCAGGGCGGAGCAGGAAGAGTGGGGAGCCAGGGCAGAGGGAGCAGAGAGAGCGGTGAGCAAGGGCAGAGGGAGCAGTAAGTGCGGGGAGTCAGGGCAGAGGGAGCAGACAGAGCAGGCAGTCGAAGCAGAGGGAGCAGGAAGTGCGGGGAGCCAGGGCAGAGGGAGCAGAGAGATCGGGGAGCCAGGGCGGAGCAGGAAGAATGGGGAGCCAGGGCAGAGGGAGCAGAGAGAGCGGGGAACTAGGGCAGAGGGAGCAGTAAGTGCGGGGAGTCAGGGCAGAGGGAGCAGAGGTAGCAGAGGGAGCAGACAGAGCAGGCAGTCGAAGCAGAGGGAGCAGGAAGTGCGGGGAGCCAGGGCAGAGGGAGCAGAGAGATCGGGGAGCCAGGGCAGAGGGAGCAGAGAGAGCGGGGAACCAGGGCAGAGGGAGCAGTAAGTGCGGGGAGTCAGGGCAGAGGGAGCAGAGGGAGCAGACAGAGCAGGCAGTCGAAGCAGAGGGAGCAGGAAGTGCGGGGAGCCAGGGCAGAGGGAGCAGAGAGATCGGGGAGCCAGGGCGGAGCAGGAAGAGTGGGGAGCCAGGGCAGAGGGAGCAGAGAGAGCGGGGAACCAGGGCAGAGGGAGCAGTAAGTGCGGGGAGTCAGGGCAGAGGGAGCAGACAGAGCAGGCAGTCGAAGCAGAGGGAGCAGGAAGTGCGGGGAGCCAGGGCAGAGGGAGCAGAGAGATCGGGGAGCCAGGGCGGAGCAGGAAGAGTGGGGAGCCAGGGCAGAGGGAGCAGAGAGAGCGGGGAACTAGGGCAGAGGGAGCACGAAGTGCGGGTAGTCAGGGCAGAGGGAGCAGACAGAGCAGGGAGTCGGGGCAGAGGGAGCAGGAAGAGGAGGGAGCCAGGGGAGAGGAAGCAGAGAGAGCAGGGAGCCAGGGCGGAGCAGGAAGAGGAGGGAGCCAGGGGAGAGGAAGCAGAGAGAGCAGAGAGCCAGGGCGGAGCAGGAAGAGGAGGGAGCCAGGGCAGAGGGAGCAGAGAGAGTGGGAAGCCAGGGCAGAGGGAGCAGAGCGAGCAGAGAGAGCGTGGAGCCTGGGCGGAGCAAGCGGAGGTAAGGGCCACTAAGACAGAGCAGGCGGAGATGAAGGCCATCAAGGCGGAGCAGGCAAACTGAAGGCCAAGGCGGAACTAAAGGCCACCGAGGTGGAGCAGGCAGAGCTGAAGACCACCAAGGCAGAGCAGAAGGAGCAGGAGACCACCAGGGCAGAGCAGGTGGAGCTGAAGACCAAGGTTGAACCGGTGGAGCTGAGGACCACCGAGAGTCAGGAGGCCATGGTGGAACAGAGACGGAGAGCCCAGAGAGTTGGCCTCAAGAATGGCTTCTGTTACCATAAGAGAGAGCACAAAGAGTTCTGAGACTAGGGAACATGAGGAGAAGAGACACGATCCATCTACATTCATCCACAGCAAACATAAACTGACAAGGAACATGGGAAACACAAGGCCTATATCAGGGAATCAGCAATCAGGGAACTAATCAACATGAAAAACATGGGACTACAAAAATGGCACAGAAACAGGAAGTAACACAAAAGTTAAAAGACATGGGGAACATAATTTACACACCTTACATATTTTTAAACATTTCTTGACTGGAAGAGGGGAATGGTGTATTTTTCTTTATTCTGTATATATACATTTTTCTTGATAAAAAAACTGCACATTTATTGACAGGAAAACAGTTTGATGGAATAATACTTGAGGGTGCATTCCTAACCGGGGAAGTGGCACCTAATCAAATTTTTGAACACGCTTTTTCCTGGGTAAGTAACGTTTAGGATTTTAGAAATCATGGAAAAACAACTGGTCCTGACAAATGAGTTTCAGATGTTTTCATTCTAGATATTTTTATTAGGCATTTTATTGATCATATTTAAAATATTTTTAAAACCTACCTTTCACAACATTGTAATTGTTCAGATTTTAAGTACATTTTACTTTGTAAATTCAATCCCAATTGAATCTGATGAAATTTGAAGTTTGAAACTTTACATGGACAAACCACACAAGATGATATGGGTCATTAATCAGTTTGGTACCTCTCTCTTTTTTCTCTCTCTAGTTTTATTGGAAGTTCCCATACATTCAGTTCTTCCTTTTCAATCCACTGAAAAACAACATTGTGGTCTTTCCAACTAATAAGAAGTATGTGACATTTTTTCACTTAAGTAATTAATATATATATTTAACAATATGAGTAGAAATGTGATTGAAATAGTATGCCAATGTAATATTATGAAAATTTGTTGTAAAAAATTTTTGTCTCGCTTTTCTAATCTTTTTTCTTTTTCTTTTTTGATAGTTTGCAGAAAATTAGAACTCCCATTATGATTCTCCATGCTGAAGACGACCATTTAGTGCCATTCGCCTCGGCTCAAGAGGTTTGAGTTTACGTGTATGAAACTTAATTTACCTTATAAAAAATAATTTGGAAATAAATCTTTGCTTTAAATTACATTTATTCTGGTTCAGATTTACAGAATCGCAAAAAAGGCCCAGAACTCAGATGACCGGGTCAAGCTGGTACCATTTGATGGATCGCTTGGATATCTTCATAATGGTCTCTATAAAGACCCTGGTTTGCCAAATATCATAAGGTGATGTCATGTTTTATTCATTTTTAAGATTTCAAAGAATTTTCATAGGAGATTCACGATACTAGGGGTAACATGTTACAAGTAAAGACAGCTCTGGAGAAATACTTTCAATAAAAAGCAACTTATGATGAGTAAGCTATGCATTACTTTATATAATGTTGGACATACATCACTTAATGACAGAAAAATATTAGATAATGGCAGCAAAATGAATGCCTATGTTTATTATTACAGAGAGTTTGTGCAGTCGCTGAAGGCATGAGACAGACACACGAGGGGAAGGATTTACACCAAGAAAGAGCCAGCTAAAGCTGTAACTGGTTTTGTAACTGTAAATTTAGAATTGTTGTAAACGGTATGCACTACTTTGATAAAAACATTGTAATGTCTGAAGTATATTTTACAAAAGGACCCCCATTAGGGTGAATTTACTGTCTTGTTATGAATAAGAAAATATAGTGCGGGAACTGTGTTAAAAAAGCACAATGAACCGTTTTGACTGAATGAACCATTTTAGCGAATATTGATGTAAACAAAAGGCAAACAACGGGGAATGAAATCAAATGTGTGCCAATGTCGTGCATTAGTTCTTAAAGTGGCAGCAGCATAGCATACCTGCTGCTCTATCCTTAATGTTAATCAAACAACAAGAGAAAAAGAAAAAATCACTTTCTGCTCTTTGAATGAATAACTTTAGTAGCTTTGAATCAATATTTAAATCATATTGTGAAGACTATGCAGTTTTTCATTATTCAGTTGCTTTATTCATTATTCAATTCATTTAGAATAGGAGGCTACCAAGTGTCCACACTGTCGCCGGCTTTGCATTTGAATTTGCTGTTGAATTTGATCTCTGGAGGACATACTATTGTGCCTGGAGGAAAGAGATGTTGTCTGCTGTTTAATACATTTCCACAGCAAGTTGACTATATATGGGATGCATTTCTGTGAGCTAATTAATAAAGCAGTTCACAACACATACCAATGAGGCAGATTTCTTCATGAGCGCACCACACCCAAAGTTAATAAATTTGACCTCCATGGTTGATGACCCGATGGAAGACACCACGCTCGCAGCAAACATTAGCGTGATGATATGACGTGCTGTCTTCTCTTCAAGGCTTCCTCCGTGGAGCTCCATGAAGCTCAACAAGTCCATGCAAGACAAGGACCGCTTGACCATGATGTAGTGGTCTGTGTTGTTCTGCCAGTCCAGCAATTTAATTATCTGAGGAACGCTGGGGCCCTTATTGGCGATTAATGTAGAGTCGATCTCCATGGGTTTGAGTTTGGGATAGCCAGCCTAAAAGAAAGAAATTATGACAGATGGAGGTGGTTCACAAAACAGTTTGCCTACTGAGAAATAATTTGTAGTATGTGATTAACATGCATAAGATGTTATAAAATAACAACAGTGGCTGTGAATCAATAACATAGCAGCTTAACACTTTGATGGCCCCTTATCACAGCCACCTGATCAACAAAACAAAGAATGAACAATTAGGCTACCTTGTGCACAGAGGTCAGTCATACCATGCCAGTCATGAATCCGATATGGAAGGTTTTGGTCAAGCTTTTGAACAAATTTATTTAGTCATTTTGATATCAAATACTCCAAAACGTCAACCTACAAAATGAGCAAGAGACTTTCATGCCATTAAATACTGTAACATTTGTGACGTCATAAAGGCTCGCGCAGTTGTGCTCTTTAAATGCATGTTGTTGTTGTGGTAAAAGGTTATAGGAAAATCAACTCATCATCAAGTGAAATTTGAGTTCTCAAACAATCTCACCTACTTTGCAAGACAAATGCTTTTTGTAATTGGGTATTAGCCAACCTGTCCCATCTCAAATAACAAACAAACAAAACAAAACAAAAGTATACATAGGCCAGGGTTTTCCCAAACAGGAGTTTGAAAACCCCTGGGGGTTCATGAGGGAAAAGCAGGGGGTTGGTGAGTTAAAGAAAGGCTAATAATAATTCCAGTAATACAAATATAAAATTGAAATGAATAATTTTAACATTGAAAAATTCTAAATATAACACGTACTAAAATATTTAATTATTGTTATTTACCTGTATGGCATGTGACCATCTGACATAAAAGAACCGTGAACATGCAAATTTGTTGTTAAATTATTCAAATTAAATTATTTAAAAGAAATAATTTAGTTGTAGGCTGAATAGCCTAATGTTAACTAAAGTTTTTGTGAAATGTTTTATTTTGGCAGCTTGGTGAGGAATAACAAGGGTCTTTAATAGCGATACGTTTACTGATTAGGCGTAACTTTCTACTACACTATTTGAAGATCCTATCAATGGACATTTCGTCAGTTTTGTTTTTACATCCTGCTAAGCAGCCTGCCTTTCCACCGCTTCTGTTTGCGCTCAGATGACGTGGCCATGGGTGGTGAAGCGGAGGGTTTTCTTCCTCTACGTTGACTCATCGCTCTCTCCAACGATAGGTCCAAGTTACCCATGTGACCTGTTCCCACCCATCAGCGGTGGACGCGCTGATCACTCGCTGAACAGTTTTACGACAAACTCGTATGTGAGCACCTCAAGACAACTACTGTCATAGAACCAGGAAGAAGGAAGGTGGGATAGCCCCCAAAAAAGATACCATTTCAAATCAGTCGCAGAATTTTCCCTAGAAAAGCATGGGGCTCTGCAGGTGGACGATTGAAGTGGTTGTCTTGACGACTGTTATTAGTTCATTGCTGCCAGTTCGAGCAGATGAACACGAACATAAGGTAAGATAAACTGCGGGCCGAGAAGCCCTCTGTGTTCGGTGTGTATAGTCTCGAGAGACGTTAGATATTGAGCTGGTTGCTCTGGCAAAAGTGCCTAACATCACAGGACATAAATAAATCCTATAAACTTGATACGATGAATGATTTATTTTCCCTTGTCTATGTTAGAAATGCTAAGCACATCAGAAGCTACGTGGCTAGCTTAGCATCAGCTATCCTATTACATTATGCCGTTCAAACAGCAGGGCTGTGCTCGAAATCCTCGGTTTCGACTCCTCGTGTCATGCATAATAAGTATAATGTTATTTTAGGCATTCGATGTGTTTCGTGTGTTGTGTGCGTTTCTTTTGTGTATGTATGAGGTTATTCTGAAGGGTCTGCTAACCGCCGTTAGCTAAAATAAATATGTCCGTCTGTACACACACATCCGGTTCGTCTAGGCTTTTATATGACCGATACACTGTAAAACATTGTTACGTTTACACAAAGAGCAACTTTGGTTGCAATAATTTTACTATGACGGAGTGGCAGTCTTTTCCCGGTGTCATTTTGGTGACTGTAACAGTTATATTTTACAGTTCCTAACTATATGTCATTAAATCATAATATGTCAAAATAACAACCTATTTAAGCTAATGAAATCTGTTAGGTACAATGAAAGGCTGCTTAAATTCATCACATTTATTGTAATGGTGTTATCACGTAACACACATGCCACTAACATAGCTCAGAAATATTTAATAACATCTAAATATTTTTAGACTACAATTACATGGGTTAGGAAGATTTTTATATAAGGCAGCTTACAATTAAGCAATTAGCAAGTTTTTATTGTTGCATATTTACACTTTTTACACTCTTTCAGTGTACAGCATTATAGTATTGTGATAATGTTTGATTTTGGATTTGAGACGACTTAAAAGTCAGCATGAAATGAAAATGAACTTCATCTATTTTCTAAATGCATCTTATTGTGAACAGTTCACATGTGCATGTTTAATTAAAAATTATGACATCAAAATGTCATACCTGGAACTCGTTTTTCTGGTGTCCTGAAGATGCTTACAAAATTCATCAGCATTTCAGACATTGGTAGGTATCACGATTGAATAAAATATGAAAAGCATCTGTGGTATGACACTGATCAGTTTAGACAAGTTGATTTTGGGTTTTTACAGAGATTTAAATCTTCACTTTTATTGCAGCCCCTTTCACATCTTTCATAATATTACTGGAATTATTCAGCACCACACCACACATAATCTGTGATGATGAATTATAGCTCATAAAACAGGATACGTTCTCGTATATATATTCCTTCTTTGTCTCAAGAGATCTGGGGTTTCTGGTGGATAATGTGCTTCTTTTTGTTCAAACCAGTGCTAATGGGAATACCTCTGAGCATGGGAGACAGTGTTTAAGGTTTCATCATTACAACCATGCAGTTGTCTTTGTCCTTTTATTCTCATTTTCATTATCCAGTGTCATGAGTATTGCTGCATTGCTCTTATATTTGTTCTCTAGATTCAGATAGGATGGTGTAGTAACACGACCTGATTTACTGGTTCACACCCTGTCTTTACTGTGTTTCTTTAGCCTCTTAATTCAAAGAATTTAAAGGATAGTTCAGTATAAACCACTTTCTTCTGTAGAACATAAAAGAAGATATTTTGAGAATTGTCTGTTTTTTCTCTCCAATGGAAGTCAATGGTCACCAAAACGGTTTAGTTACCAACATTCTTGAAAAATCTTCTTTTGTCTTCCCACCAAGAAAGATACAGGTTTGGAACAACATGATGGTTTGTTTGAAGACAATTTTTGGTAAACTCTTCCTTTAAGCATTCATTTCTGCATCAAGATTGTTTCCACCCCAGAATCAATTACATTTCTATTATCTAATGATTTTTTATGTCTAATCAAATCTCCATTATTGTCATTTGCCTTGAAAAATTGGAAAACTTGTTAAAGATACAACAGGATATTAATAATAACCATCGAGAGGCAACAATAATCATTGCTTCCAATGGTCTGTGTCTCTGCATACTTTATTCTGTAAATGTATGTGTATCAGGGAGCAAGCACATTTTAAGCAAAACATTTTTTGTACTGTTGCTTCTAGGACATCATATTGGTCACTAAAAAAATGTATGTGCTGTATAATTTGTTTAATGTAGATTGAGTACGTATAAATAACTAGTTTTCGACACTGGGAATGTCTGGTATCTACACGATTATAGCGATTGTGATTGTCCCACGATTCTGAAAAGACAACTAATTAAAATAACGTAATTTACTAGAGGTTCTGACATAATGTTAATTGCTGTAGTAGTCTATTTAAAACGTTGAATTAATTTGAATGAATTTTTTGTTTTGGTTTGAACGACTCACTCAAATACTTCACTTGTTTCATTACTGGATGAATCAGGGTATTTAACCATCTCTTGAATGAATGATTCAGTGGCTACGTTTACATGCACAACTTTTGTTTCAATTGGACTGAATTCATTCCAATTGATGAATCTGAATGTAGTGTTTACATGAACGTTAAACATGATCGGGTTGATGTACGTGTTTATATGTCACAAGCTTCAAATTGAAATAGATTTTTTGACATGCACGCACTGCACGAATATACAGAGTTTCCTGCTGTTTGCGCGTAATAACTATTCTCCTACATTGGTTCTTTCTTTGTTTTAAACCGCAGACTTAATAGTTATCCAATTCTGTTCATAATTTGGAGACCATGAACATGAACCATTGGGCTGTGCTGCTTATATTTATCATATGAACCATTGGGCCGTGCTGCTTATATTTCTAACACTGTAAAAATACCCCTCCCTGCGCCCAAAACCACTCGTCTGTGGATGAGAATTTTAGAATGACCGGACACTCATTTATATGACACTTTATTCAACAGGAAGAAGCAGCTCATCGCTCTATTTCAACGTCATTGCACATGCGCAGTCCTTTCAGTTTCGGTTTTCAATCCGATCAAGTGTTTACATGTCCTTTCGATCGGATTAGAAAAGGAATAAACCACCCATTTCATTCGGATCGAACTCAATCGGATCGATTAAAGTGTTTACATGAGAGCTTTTTAGTCCGATTGAGCCGTCAATCCGATTACTAACGGATTATTTGGATGCATGTAAACGTAGCCAATGACAAATACATTTTTAACAGTCACTTGTTGTTGCCACCTAGTGGTGTAACAATGTAATTAATACAGTCCTTATTGAAGCACCAAGTTACTTTCAAAATGTGATTTGCTCTATTTTGATCGCTACCGTAGACCACAATGTTTACATCATCAGTTTTTAACTTTTATCCCAGTACTTCTATGATAATTTAAATATTTGTTACACAGAAATAGTGATACTGTGTGGTTGAAAAGACTGTTTGTGAAGCTGTCTCATGATAGCTGCTTTCTCTGGGTCAGCACTGTGATGGTTCTTGTCAAAGGTTTAATAGACATGGCTGAATCGCTGTCATTTAGGAATAAGATCAATAACTCTAGATTCAACAGAGACCTCATTGATTTTATTGTTGTGTTTTTACAGCATTGTATAACATTTGCTTACTTGTCCACTTGGAGGATGCATAGATTTGATCTAAAGTCTTTGAACAGAAAAGTTTTAAATGAAGTGTAATATTTGGACAAATGAATTTTCTCTTTGTGAAGCATGTTTTTTTTAATTATTATCTTGTTTTGCTTGAGGGTTTGGCAGCATCCTCATTTTGTCAGTCTCAATCCTAAAACCTCTTAACTTCCAGCTGACTTCATCTTGCATTGAATGAATGGAGTAGGCTAGTTTTTATGGGTGTGCTTGAGCCACACACGCACCATAGAGAGTGTGTCTGTGTGTATTCAGACTGTTGTTTTTCTTTACCCAGTTTTAATTAAATGAATATGTTAGTTTGCAAAATGTTAAAAATTGTGTTTAGGTGCAGAATTCAAAACCAACAGAGTCTGAGCCCTTGTAGTCTGAGGATGGAGCCCTCTTGTAGTCTGAGCTCTTTTAATTGGTGACATCCTGGAGTTGAATTAACATCACAAAGAATAGATGCTGATATTTGAAACAGGTAGCTAATGACTGTTCTCGTTCTTCTCCAGTACACTGATAAAGAGGAGGTGGTTCTATGGATGAATACAGTGGGCCCTTATCACAACCGACAGGAGACCTATAAGTACTTCTCCCTACCATTCTGTGTGGGCACGAAGAAAACTATTAGTCATTATCATGAGACGTTAGGAGAGGCGCTACAGGGGGTTGAATTGGAGTTCAGCGGTCTGGATATCAAGTATACAGGTATGGTCTTGATACCTGTTCAACTGAACAACAGCCGAAATGCATAATTTTCCTGTTATCACTGTAAAGCTGCTTTGAATCAATCTGTATTGTATTAAGCGCTATATAAATAAAGGTGACTTGACTATTGTGGCTAGCATGTTAATTTCAAGTTCAAATGAAGCTTATCAACAAGCATTCAAGTACTATGAATGAAATTTACATTATTTAAATTTGTAGATCATTCATCCACATGTTTGATAGTAAGTAAGACTATTGCTCTTGTGATGATTGTAAGAATGCAATGTGGATTTGTCTTTTACAGAGGAGGTGATGCAGACGACATACTGTGACATTGAACTAGACAAACCTAAAAAAGATGCGTTTGTCTATGCCATCAAGAACCACTACTGGTATCAAATGTACATAGATGACCTTCCCATCTGGGGTGAGTAAACCGGAAGACAGAGTGATTGGCAAGCCTGCTTTTGAGATTTTTTATTTTATTTCTATGATCTTTATATAATCAGTTTTTCATTTAATATCTATTATATTTATATTATATTTTTATTTTTTGATAGAACAATATTCGTAATAGTTTTTGTTAACAATAACACTGTTCAGCTGAGACAGTATAAAAATGAGACAGCAATTGTGAAGGCTTCAAAATCTGTTAGCACAAACAACAAAAATGAGAAACTGATCATTTTAATCATCAAAAAGTCTAGATGGGGTATTTGCTTGTGGGTGACCTTCACTGAAATGTGAGTGAAATCCTGCTTCATTCATTGTGTTTAGATCAATTTTTTCTGTGCGGGTGTGTAGAGACAGGGTGATTAACTGCTCTCCAGGGTGCAGTTACCTTTGTACACCTAGTTGATTAATCTTTGCAAAGAAATGAAAGTGGCATGTATGTATCTGGTCATTCTGGGACATCCTGTTCTGTGACAGTTTTTGATTGACAGAAAGCATCTAAAGAGTATTGATCTGTCCATTATGGATCATTTGAGGCTGCAGAGAAGGTCATGAAGATGCTTGACGTCATGTTACTCTGGCTGTGACTTTCAAGTGCATGTTCCATTACAAGTCCTATGAGGAGCATCAGGATGACTGAAAGAAGTGGTTTCAATATCCAGAGAAAATGGTCTCCAAGATCTTATATCTGGATGTGAGCCACTTCCACAAGTTAACAACAGTATCTGCCCTGCTTCCCAGTTTGCACGGCTCCAACCCTGCATTCAGTGGGATGCAATGGATGCTCACCCACTGGGTGAGAGTCTCCCATTTAGTCGTTTCTTCCTCTCTTGTCCTCGAATTCTGTTGTCTCTTGAGCCTTTGGTCACAACGTGAATGCAACTGTTTATGATTGAGGCCTATCAAGCCATCAAGGTTGGCAAAACTTTCAACTGTCAACGCTGATGTAGCTTTTCATGACCTAGAATATTGAGAACTCATACGTTTCCTTAACATAGCTCGCCCAACTCCAGCCCATCCACCATCAGGCTGCTGAGTGTCTCCTCTCAGTTAGTCAGGAAAGGGTTATGTCACCAGTGTATGTGCAGTCTCAGAGCATGTCCACTCCCAAAAGAGACTTCAGATATAGCCACCATACTTATAGGTGCTCTAGAATATGGTCTCTTTTTACATGGCATTTTGCACCCTACACACAACTCTTCACATCCAACAGCTTGTGTGAGGGCATCTCCACAGCAGTTGGGAGACTCAAGTCAGCAGTCATCATTGTAGGGACGCTGGTACAGAAATGCCAGAAAGTTTTTTAAGATCCATTGTGAGCTGCCAAATAACTATATATTTTCTGGAAGCTTCCCATTTATTGACCATCTTCTCACTCTATATCTCAAATGATATTGTACCTTAGATAATGCATGTTACAAAGCCATTACATTGTTCTAAAAAAAAGGGAATAATAAACTGTGCCTGAAAGGGAAATCAGTTTATTAATGTATTTTAAATACGTTGTTTCCCACCAGGGGATATTTTAACAAACCATTATTGTTCAACAGAACTAATGAAATTAAATTTCATTGTAAAACCATTTGTTCTGAAAGAGCAGTAGGGTTATTACGTGTTCTAATAGTTGGAGAAATATTGCATTTGACTTGAAATGCATTATAAAAAGTTTGTCTTGATAGCTTAAATGTCATTGTTGGTTATTTACTTTAAATGACAGCATGAAATGCCATTCACTCTGTTCTGTGAAGCACTTCACATTGAACAATATTCAAGAGGAAATTATGTTCTACAGACTTGTTCGTTAGGGTTTGGTTGGATTGTAAAATGTTAGGCTGTGATATTAGTGGTTATTCTAGTCATTTTAGAGGCAGTAAAAGTTATGTTTTTGATACAAGTAGCCTTCTGAGGATTGTTTTGTGGGATTATTTAAGGTATTGTTGGTGAAGCTGATGAGAATGGAGAGGACTATTATCTCTGGACTTACAAAAAGCTGGAGATCGGATACAATGGGAATAGAATTGTGGATGTTAACCTGACCAGCGAGGGGAAGGTCAAGCTTGTGCCAAACACAAGAATTCCTATGTCATACTCTGTGAGTAAAGCTTTCCTAAAACTCAGAAACCTGTTAATATTAACTAATACAAGGTTAATTCAATTGTCATTTATAATTGAAGTTTGTTTGGAAAATGAATACTAATGCGTATTGTGTGAAAGAATAATTTATAATATTACAAACTTATTGCCGATTCTCACAGGTGAAGTGGAAGAAATCTGATGTGAAATTTGAGGATAGATTTGACAAATATCTTGATCCGTCCTTCTTTCAACACCGGGTAAATGGCACATATTGTTTGCTAACTCCTTCCCAGCTAATTTAAAATGTGCTGGGTGATATTGAATTTATGGAATGTTTTTTGTGTGTGTTTTTGCACCTGATAGATTCACTGGTTCTCAATATTCAACTCTTTCATGATGGTGATTTTCCTGGTGGGCCTTGTTTCAATGATCCTGATGAGGACATTAAGGAAAGACTACGCCAGATACAGCAAAGAAGAGGAAATGGATGATATGGTGATCACTTGCAGAACATTTTTGGAATTCTTTATTACATGAGCCTTATGAATCCATCACCTTTTAAGTTACACATATGTTTTCTCTTGTATCTGTGATGAATTGGTTTATTCACAACCTCACAATGGCTGATGTTTTATAGCTTTGATAACAGCTCCAAATTTAATGCTATGTTCCTCTCAGGGGCATTTTATCAAACTCAATGCACATTCTTTTTTCTTCAGGATCGTGATCTCGGTGATGAATATGGATGGAAGCAGGTTCATGGTGATGTGTTCAGACCGTCCAGCCACCCACTGATATTCTCCTCCCTCATTGGCTCTGGGTGTCAGATCTTCTCTGTTTCCCTCATAGTCATCATTTTGGCCATGATTGAGGACTTGTATACAGAGTGAGTTTCACCTATGATTAACAGGGCAACGATATTGTCTAATAATTAAATAAAGGCTTCAATAGATATTACATTGTTGTATAACCTTGATATATACATTTGGACATTTATGGAAAGGTGGGCTGTAAGGGATATTCACATTTTCTGAAGTGCTCATCAGAGGAATTTCGTTTTTGCCTTTGTAGGAGAGGGTCCATGCTGAGTACAGCCATATTTGTCTATGCTGCCACGTCCCCAGTCAACGGCTACTTTGGTGGAAGCCTTTATGCAAAACAAGGAGGTATGCAAACTGATATTTGCAACATCTGCGATAAGGATGTCCAAATGTCTTTTTAACTGTATTAGCATTTATGCTTTTAAGGTTGTTTTTTTTAACAATCCTGAAATTACAATCCTGCTGAAGGTGTTCTAGGTGTCTACAGACTTTTTTTTGTTTTGTTTCTTGCATAATTTTTGCAGGGAGGAGATGGATAAAGCAGATGTTCATAGGAGCTTTTCTGATCCCTGCCATGGTGTGTGGCACAGCATTCTTCATCAACTTTATTGCAATCTACTACCATGCCTCCAGAGCCATCCCATTCGGCACCATGGTGAGTTTGTCATCTGCCTTATACAGTGTGTAGTCTATACATGCCTATCTCAGGCAATAATAAGTCAATCTCAGGCTGATTTTACAACTGGGATCAACTGCTGAGTAGAAAAGACAGTCAACTTTTTATTTTATTTTGGACAATTAAATTTGGTTGTGAACATGCTAGTGTCATTTAGTTTCAAGTCTGCTACATATCACACATGCAATTTGTTGAAAGTGGTTTATAACCCTATCATTCTCAAAATGATAGTTCACCCAAAAATGAAAATTGTCAATAACTCACTTTCATATTGTTCCAAACCCATAAGACTTACCATAAGACTGGTATTCAAAGTCCTCTGAAGAGACATAATCGCTTTATATGGTAAACAGATTTAATTTAGGCTTTTATTCACATATAAACATTGATCTCAGAGCACTCAAATTTAATAACGGAATCTCAACAATACTTGATTGATTGCGCGAGAACAAACTTCATTGGTTCTTGTGGAACCTCGAAAATGTTGGTGTGACACGTGAGAATGAACCTCATTGGTTCTTGTGTGTCAAGCAAGTATACTTGAATTTATGTTTAGTGTGCTAAGATCAATGTTTATATGTGATTAAAAGCCTAAATGAAATCTATTTATCATATAAAGGCGATCGTGTCTCTTCAGAAGACTTGGATTGAACTGCTCTATTCATACACATTTATTTTATGATCTCTTATTAAACATTTTGAACCATCAGTGTTTTGGGTGAATAGAGGGACAATGGAAGGACAGAAATCTCTCAGATTTCATTAAAAATATCTTCATTTGTGTTCTGAAAATGAATGAAAGTCTTGTGGGTTTGGAATGACATGAGAATTTTCATTTTTGGGTTAACTAACACTTTAAAGCATTAATTGCTTTGGTGCAATATTTGTTTCAAATATTATATATTATGAATTATAATTCATATCTTTTTTTTTTTTGTCAGGTTGCAGTGTGCTGCATCTGTTTCTTTGTAATTCTACCTCTGAACCTGGTGGGGACAATCCTGGGCAGGAACCTCTCCGGTCAGCCCAACTTTCCTTGTAGGGTCAATGCTGTACCCAGACCCATCCCAGAGAAGAAATGGTAACCTCAATCATGATTCACACATCACAGAGTGTCTCACACCTGTTCAGTTGTCTTGATATCATCCCATATTCTCCATTGTGTCATTGTTTCATTTTTGTTTTCTGTGATTTACATGATGTTCAAACATGATCAAATTGATTTGAATGTAAATACTGTGAAGGTTTTCTATACATCAGATAAAATGATTGTTATAGACTTTTATAAATAAATTTGTCTTACTAAATGTTTCTCTGAATTGGCAGGTTTATGGAGCCAGCGGTTATTGTGTGTCTAGGTGGCATTCTTCCATTCGGGTCAATATTCATTGAGATGTAAGTCTGCACACTTCTGGGTACACACACACCCATAATGACTATGAATATCTGTAAGATTAAAAACTATCTTACATTTTCTTTCAGGTACTTCATTTTCACATCTTTCTGGGCCTACAAGATTTACTATGTGTATGGATTTATGATGCTGGTGCTGGTGATCCTGTGCATTGTTACAGTCTGTGTTACCATCGTCTGTACCTACTTCCTTCTCAATGCAGAAGACTATAGATGGTAAGGAGCATTACATGCAATACTGTCTTTATAATGCTGTTTTGCTTATGAATTTTAATTTGTTTCCACCCTCCGTTTTCCATCCTCCCAAGTGTACTTGGGAACAGACCGCAGAGGCGTTTAAATTTGTAGGGACGTAAATGCGTCATAACCAGATGACATCATGAGACTGAATGACAGTATTTCTTTTAAGATTAATGTTATTTTCCTTTCTTTTTTCTTTTTTGCAGGCAGTGGACCAGCTTTCTCTCTGCAGCCTCAACAGCAGTTTACGTTTACATGTACTCCTTCTACTACTATTTCTTTAAAACAAAGTGAGTTTTAGTTTCTTTTCCTTAAATGTCATTGTATGAATGCTCTAAATTTAAATATCTGTAATTTACTCACCCTCTGTCACTTGACTTCCTTTCTTTTATGGAACATAAAAAGATATTTTGATTTTTGAAAGATATTTAGCATTGAATTTTCAGCCGAAAAGTGTTCCCCCACCCCTCAGTGTTCAGCGCTCAGGTTTCACTCTCGCTCTAGCCGTTATTATTGTGCAGTGTGACTCTCCGCTCAATATTCCTCTCTATACACATGCGCTCTGCTCAGTTGCTCACGGCCCATGCGAACGCTCCACTCATGTACTGCTTATGGTCAGTGGAAAAGCAAAGTCCGCTCAAATAACGCGCTGACATAACATTTCTATGTAGTCGTAGTATACTATACGTATTATAACCCTACTGTGCTGTAACATGGTAAAATGGCACTACCCTCTCGTTCACTGATCCGCTCACATGCTCTGATAATAATAGCTTTTTAGGACTGTTGAAAACCTTTTTCTTCGTCGAAGCAAGAGACCAGGAGACGTTGGGGATCACGTTCAAACAAAGTTATTCTTTATTGAGGACTTTGCGTTGACGCGGCTGCAGTTCTTCCCAAATCAGTCTAAAGTATATACAGTTTGCATTGTAGTTATATACATTCCAAGGGGGAGGGATTACATAGAGGTGGAGACTCTGAACAAAGCCTGCAAATGAAGTAGGAACACACCCTACTCTGAGTCCAATTGAATCAGCATAACTATTCACATGCTGATACTGGCCAGGAACTCCAATTCCAATAGCCATCCCAGACCCATTAAAGACAAAAGGTGAAAGTCAATCAACCTAACGATTCAACGTCTGGGCTCCGAAAGGTGAGAATCAAGTGATCTGACTTATTTAAAACACAATAGAGAAAACAGGTCTGGCAGGAAAGGAGACTCTTGCTGGAGACTCAATAAATCAGTATATAAACTTTATCAGTTTATATACTATTGCAGTGGAAAAACTAAATTAAACCTTTAATAAAAATGTAATCCAACACTTCCCCCTTTGAGAGTTCTAATAACTCTCACAAAAATACAAATTTATACACTTAAAAGTTAATTCTTGTAACTTGTGTAAGTTACAGGTACGTATAACTTATTCTGTGTTGTGTCCTTGATTTACATGAGTGTCATAGTTCTTCTCAAAACCATAACTGTTGACACCTGCGACGCAGGGTGTAAAATGTCATATAAACTACATGATTACACAGAAAACCATGTAGCATAAGAGTGGAATTCTTGAAAGTCCATGGCGCCTGAATAGCTGTGAAGTCTGTTTCCTGTAGCGTCCATTTCCCACGTAGAGTCGCTCTGATGACTCGTCCCTCATGAGGCTTGTTCATGGAAATCTGAGGTGATGCTTTACACCAGGTTTCTGCTTGCGAAGACATCAACACATACGAGTAACACAAGAAAACAAAGAAACAGCAGAACAGCAATATTCATGCATAGACTTCATCCTTCCATAAGTCATTTGATCGTATAGTGGTTTTAAGTCTAACTTTTATCAAAGTACACTTAAAAGTTCATTCTTGTAACTTGAAAAAGTTACAGGCACAAACATGATCTGTGTTGTTCATCTGTAATTGCATGCTGACACAGAAACAAAACATGCAACTAGGGTCCGTGAATTTTCTGCGTTGTGTATTTTTTTCTTTTTCTTTGGTGATAGTTCGTTCAGCAGTGGGTCTGGTTGTCTTCTTGAAGTTGGGGCTTCATACGCAGATGAGACGGTCGTTGCATATGGATCTTGAAAAAGCCATCAAGTTTTATCTGTAAGACAGAAAACAGAAAAACAGAGAGCAGTATTTCTTCAAAACACTACGGTTGTAGCAGTTTAAACACTATGGTTCTATCGTTTTCAGAGTCTACTGTTGTCGTTTCATTCTTTCCCTATTTCTTAATTGATTTGACACCTATGGACCAGTGAGGTAAGGATGGACTAAATCGGGAAAGGCCTATGAGGTAGTGTCTTCACCCTGGGTTCACCCCCGAAGCCTGTTGCGTCAGTTCCTCCCAGGGCACCCCACTTGTCCGTGTCCTATTCTGTCCCTGTGTTGTGTGCACACTGTACAGTGTGTGAGAAAATTGGCACATTTCCATTCTCCAGTGAAACATCAGTCCTAATAAACATCATTAACAGAGGATGGTTGTCTGACTGCAATATTCTATGGCATAACATTTAAGGCTGTGAGTCTTACTTAATGTCCCCCAAACAAAGGCTGTGACAGTCACTAAGTCTTTCATCTTTGTTGTGAGTTACTGGGGAGATTAAGCAATCACAGCCCAAATGGTTAACACCTCAAAAAGCTTAGCCACGAGTCCAATGACGAGGGGAGGGGTTGCTTTAAAGTAGCAAACAAATGTAGTAAGAGCTGCATAACATTGTTAACTTGTCTTAAGTTATTTTTGTTTTTTCTACATTCATTTCCAAAATGTCCGTGCTTACCACAGTAAGAACAACTGGCTTCTCTAGGACTTTTGCGTTTCTTTGGCTTCTCTGAGTTGACCATAACAGAAACTGCAGCAATTCTTACTCTCTCTTTGACATCAGAATCTCTTTCCCAAATAGCTAAACTGTCCAAGTTGTCTTGCAGAGTTCTCGTACACCATGTGATGTTTAAGTAAGGCAACGCCTTTCTGTGTTCTGGCAAAAGACAATGAAACCATGTGCGAACCAAAGGACCATTATGACCTAACACCTTTTCTGGAGTGTCGGCAATTCTGCTGTAAATGGCAGCGATCTGACAGAATCGTTCTGTGTACTCACAAACAGTCTCACCCTTCTTCTGTACACAATTGGTTATTTTTGACCAGTCCACGTTCGTTCCAACAATGTTCTTTAAAATTTTCAGAACTTCCTCTCTCAATTCATCTTTACTGGCTTGTTGCAGTTCAGAATTGTTTACAGCACTTTCAAAATCATTGAATTCTGACTCAGTCAAGATCTGTGATATTAGCTGAGTGACTTCAGCTAGAGTCATATCATAGAGCCGCATCTTTTTGGACAACTCTCTCCTAAACTCAGAAAAATTTCTTTGCACTGATGGCAAACTTTCAGCAATTCTCTCAATATCTTTAGGAACTAAAGATGTTTTGACTGCTTGTGGCTGCAATATGGGGTTTGCAAATGGAACTGTATCAATACCTTTTCCCTGAGGCTTTTGTCTAGCTACGCACACTTCAACTGCATTTACATCTGCATTGACCTTGTCCTCTATACTATCAAAAGACTGTAAATCAGGATAGCTTTCATCTGACTGTTGGTCTTCTAAATCACATTTGGTTGAGGCTTTGTTATGGCCCACGTTTGTCTTGAGACAGGACACCTGAGTCTGCAATTGTTTGATCTGATCTTTCAACTTATCAATACAACAAGCTTGTTCTTGTGCAATGGATAAGCTAAATTCTCTGTGACAGAAGATAATGCCTTTGACATTTTTCTTGCGAATACTTTCTCCTAGTACCTTCTTACAATCTTCAACTGACCACACTTTTTCTGGATCAATGCCAAATTTCTTTGTTAAATTCAATCTGACTGGCTCAGTCACGATGGAGTCCATGTGCTCTGATAACAAAGACTTGAATTCACTATCTGTCCAAAAAGGTGTAATCTGTCTAGTACTTTTCCTAAACATTTTGTGAATTTCTGTTACCACAAACAAACACTAAAAAACTTATCTCTACTGTCTTACAAAACAGAGGGTACAATCTTATTAGCACATGACGCTAACTCTTCTCTAGCTTACAGAGGATAGGTCTTCTCTAGCAAGAGCAAACACACAATATTAACATGTAACTGTTAATCTTCCCTGCCAACACCAGAGGATCAATTTCATCTCTAAAAGAAAACTTTTTAGAGGCTTATCTTTAGTTAACCAAACTCTACAGCTGTTTGTTAACTACTTCTCTGAACGGCGCAGAGGAAAACATTTGTACTGGTCTGCATTGGTTCTTTGAATGGAGTGAAAACTCACCGAGTCTTTGGTTGTACAGAAAACATTCGTCTGGAACTCAGTCAGCTTTGTTGAGATCTTTGAGCTTGAAGTTTTCAATCTGGAGGAAGCTTGAAGTTTTAAGATTCAGTTCTTTGAGTTTCCTTCTTCTCCATCCGGGTCACAGGGCACCAAATTGTTGAAAACCTTTTTCTTCGTCGAAGCAAGAGACCAGGAGACGTTGGGGATCACGTTCAAACAAAGTTATTCTTTATTGAGGACTTTGCGTTGACGCGGCTGCAGTTCTTCCCAAATCAGTCTAAAGTATATACAGTTTGCATTGTAGTTATATACATTCCAAGGGGGAGGGATTACATAGAGGTGGAGACTCTGAACAAAGCCTGCAAATGAAGTAGGAACACACCCTACTCTGAGTCCAATTGAATCAGCATAACTATTCACATGCTGATACTGGCCAGGAACTCCAATTCCAATAGCCATCCCAGACCCATTAAAGACAAAAGGTGAAAGTCAATCAACCTAACGATTCAACGTCTGGGCTCCGAAAGGTGAGAATCAAGTGATCTGACTTATTTAAAACACAATAGAGAAAACAGGTCTGGCAGGAAAGGAGACTCTTGCTGGAGACTCAATAAATCAGTATATAAACTTTATCAGTTTATATACTATTGCAGTGGAAAAACTAAATTAAACCTTTAATAAAAATGTAATCCAACAGGACTATACATTATTTGGATAATTGGTCTAAAAATGAATCTGTTAAATCTGAAATAATAAAGAATAATATATTGATATTTAATATTATTTTAATATTATATTTTCTGTCCAATTTTAGTGTGGTTATTTTATTGGCTTGCATTTTTTTTAAATTCAGTATCATTAAAATGATTGAATTTCATTTAGAACGTCTAATATTAATACAATTATACAAATAAAAGCTCATTTAAAATAATAAATAAATAATTTTTAAAAAGCATTTTCGTTTTTTGGCCAAGTGCATCTAGAATTTTCGGCTTTGGCCCAGAATTTTCATTTTGGTGCATCCCTAAATTGCAAGTACATTGTCTGAAAAATAGAAATTGTTTCTCATTTTCATTTAATGGATTTATTCCCTTATCTTCCGAAAAATAATTAGCACTTGAGTAGAAGTCGCACGGGGGCAAAATTGTGCTGAGAAAACAAAACAAGTCGTGCTTGAATTTAATAGCATTTATATAGGTTGCTGCTTGTTTCATATGATAAAAATTATAGTCCAGAAAATATGGTAATTGTCTGTAGATCTGATACCAATGATTAGCATGTACTAATTTTATCTGCAGGATGTATGGCTTATTTCAGACGTCATTCTATTTTGGCTACATGGCTGTGTTCAGTACTGCTCTGGGAATCATGTGTGGTGAGTACAAGAAAACTAAATCACTTCTCTAGTGCAGTGATTCTCCTCGTCAATCATAAGTGTTGCTATATGGGTAGGGGAGCGACATATTCCTGTGATAACACAATGCATCATCTCTTTGTTTTTAGGAGCAGTAGGTTACATGGGAACAAGTGCCTTTGTGAGGAAGATCTACACAAATGTAAAAATCGACTAGAAACTCTGCAGCGACGCTGCGGATAAGCCGACACTTCCTCCCGATCGACGCGGGCACAAAGTCTCCATTTATTTTGCAAGAAGAGATTGTGGTATCTTGTACAAAATCTAGTTTTCCATTTTCTCAATGAATTAAAAGTTGCGGCATGATGCGTACACAAGGGTAAAATGAGAGGTGTAATAAACAGGACTTTTTATTTTTTATTTTATCTGCTTTTTCGTTTTTCCCTTCAGAAGCAATGCAGGCAGTAAATGCAGATAAAGGGGAAAGATAGTACACCACAACGTTTCTCCTATTTCTTATAACTTTATCCCACCCCCCAAGACCATTGAACAGATCTTTATTGATGGAATAGTCTAGCTCTCTTCAGTGAAGAGGCCAAAGTGTATTGAGAGCCTTTGTTCTATTATATGAGAATATCAGAGAGTGGGGTTTACGTCCATCCTCTTGCTTGTCTGTTTTGTATTAGTCGTACAATGCCTTCATTGTAGTATTGTTTTACATGCTTATGAATCGCACCAAAAGCATAACGTGGTTTGAAATTCCAAAATACAGAAATTCTTTTCTTTTTTCATAAATAGAAAAAAAACCAATATGATGTGAAGCAGACAGGTTTTAGCTCTACCTTTTCAGGGCATCTCTGTTGTCCTGTAGCTCAGATCCACAGACCCGCGCGGGACAGAGCTTAGCACATCAGATACAGTTCGCTATCCACAAGCAGATTCTAGTGAGACTGGTGATATGAAATGATGGTTTGGTGGCAGATTGTTTTAATGGGATGTGTGATGTGATATTTCTTTTTCCAGTTCAGTTTTATGTTGTTGTTTGGGTTTGAATGAAGTCTGCTCGTAAAGATAATATATGGAGGGGGTTGGCCATGTATATAACCTTAATAATGTAACAGTAGATGTAGATCCCAAATGTATTTTGGTTGTACAGATTTATTAAAGGGTGTCTTTTCTTTCTTTTATGAACAGTCAGATTAGGTTTTTTGTTACTTTTTTTGAAGGTTGGGGTGGGCTTCGTGGCACAGTTACATCTTGCCTGATATTGCATGAATTTTTCACCAAATCAAATGATCAGATTCTATTTGTTTTTGTTGATCATAATTACATTTTAGGTGACCCTCATCACTACCCTTTATTTGCATCTTGTAGAACGGTCTCAAAAATAAGTGCTTCATTGACTTTGTGCTGCTCATAGAGGAGATAGTCATCAGCTTTTTTTTATTCTTTTTTTTTTTTTTTTTAAAGAGTTGAAAGGCTATTCATTGTCTTGGACAGCTGACTCGTGCTTATTTTTGTATCCATGATCTGAACCAAAATTGTGATTTGTCAGACACAATTTAGGCACACATGCTAAAACTCTGCAAACATACTGTACAAAGTGAAGTTATTGTACACTTTACTAGATGTTTTCATGGTTGCTAAGTGCAGACACACTTAGAGCTGTTGTTCTTATTTTTCTTGTTCCATTGTGTAAATACAGTATGTAACAAAAAAAAGTTTGAGAAGTGGCAAAGCCTTTTTCTAAAATTCATTTCTCCCAATTTAAAAAAATTATTTCTGGTTCTTCATGTCATGTTCCATGTGAAGTCTAAAGAGACATTTTAAACACAATATTAACTTGCTGTAAAAAAGGAGAAGAAAAAAAAGAAATAAACATTGTTTTTGAGGTTATGTAGGCATGGTTTATATATGAAGGAAAAGTTGTCAGTTAAAATGTTCTCCCCAAGGACAGCTGGGTACTTGATGGAAGCTACAAGAATTACACACAGTCAGTATGTAATGATTGCACTTTTCAGTAGAATAAACAAATGGTGTGACGGCAGCTTCATCTGTCTTCAACATATTGTGTTTCAGTAAAACTCAGTTACTGAGATCAAAGTATTGTTTTTGTACGGTACCTTTTAGCAAGGAATTTAACTGCAGTGAACGGCCCTTAAATCCTGTCTTTGAACAATAATATAAAGCAGGATTTCTCAACCTTTTTAGTAACAAATGCATCGTTTTAAACTCTTGCGCTTACAAATGACAATTATTTGTTGTAACAAAAATGATCAACTCCAGTGCTTAAGATTTTAATATATCCTGTTCTACCATATCCTAGGATCATTGTTTTGCTGAGATACTTAAGGTACACTATGTAACTTTTTTTTGTTCAAAATTAACAAATAATTTAACATAAATGAAAATGATTAATCAATACATCAATCATTTTTCCAAAACGTGCTTTTTTGTCTTACCCTGATTCACTATTTCTAATATAAGTATTTATATTTTAGACCTGATGGGATGTTTTTTTTTTGGAAAATTGCGTATATAAGTCACTTTGTCATGTCTGTAAATAGAGAAAAGTTGCCTTGGCTATTTGACGTGGGAGAGAAAAAAAAAGCAGCAGAACAGAGGAGAGTGCTTGCAAAAAGAGAACATGACACACCTCATAATAAAATGAAAATCAACATTGGCTTGGCTTTTCGGAAATGACGAGAACAGAGGGATTTGAAACGTTGTAAAAGTGTTTTGTAAAAGCATGGAGGCGGTGTTTTTGCTACTCGACAAATGAGTAAGGTATTTTATTTAACAGATAAATTGCCAAATGTAGCTCTCTAACAGAATTCATTGTAAAGCATTATCTATTGCAAAGGTTCATATTCGTCCGCACAGTCACACAGAGCCAAAGCACAGCCAAAACAATGTTCTTCGCCGAAACGCATGCAGTTTTGTTTTAAACTGCTAGAGAGCCAAAAATACCTTTAAGGTATAATATTTGAAAGTTGCCATGAAATTAAAATTGACCCTATTTATTTTCTTAATGCATGTTACTGGATTTATTGCTAACAGTTCCTCCAAGCATTTATTTTTATAAAAACTTCTGACCACACAATCTAAATGTCAACATTTCTTTGCTTATGTCATGAAGCCCTTTGGATATAAAGCATGTGCTATGGCAAAGAGACAAATTTAACAGTGCAGTTTTTAATTAGACAGCTTAACAACTTAAATCAAAACAGATTACACTCCCTATTAACTGCCAACATACTGATACATGATGTCTATAAATAATTATATTTATTTTGGATATGGGTTTTGAACTTGTTTCAGTGCTAAGATCTGCAGGATCAGTCAGTACAAGTAGTTTTAGGCTTTTCAGTTGACCTTCTCAAAGTATTCCTTCGAGCCATCTGGAGTCGGCTTAATCTAAAATAAAAAGTCAATTACATAAATTAAGTCAAAACAAAAGCAACAACCATTTCACACTATTATCTATGGCCATGACAGACCTGCGGAGTTCATATCTGGCTTAAATACTACTCATTTACAATAATTAATGGGCAAGTTTGCTGAATTTCAACCAGCTGGTTTAAACAAAATTGTGTGTACAAATTTACAAAAAGGTTTCAATCACTCATTCAGAAGTTGAGGTATTTCAATTTTTAGAAGTATTTTATGCACCAACCACATATTATACAGTGTAATCATTTTGTACTTAGACACCAGTAAAATAGTAAAAGCTTACTGTGGGTGACTTTGGGGTCCAGCTGGCAGGACAGACTTCACCATGGGTTTCCACAAACTGGAAGGCCTTGACCAGACGGATGGTTTCCTCAACAGAGCGTCCAACCGGCAGGTCATTTACACTCATGTGTCGGATCACTCCATTAGGATCAATAATGAAAAGACCCCTATAATGTGAAACATCATTTAGTGATGGATAATTTGCTAAAAAAGCAACCTATCCAGCTTAGCAATGCATGAAATCAACCATACAGATACAGGAAATAAAACAAATGTTTGAGAATGTATATAATAAAGTAATCCAAGTACATTGATTAAATGACGGTACCTTAAAGCAATTCCAGGACCCTCAAGCAGGACCCCATAGTCTCTGGACACTTGCTTTGTGAGATCAGCCAGCAGAGGAATGTGGATTTTTCCTAATCCTCCACTCTAGACAAACCAGACTTTGGTTGGCAAGCTTAACAATTTGCATGAATTTGATGCTAGTTTCCCAATCCCTTGATCCTATTTAGAAAACTGAGAATGTATAGACCGTAATGTGCACAATGTCAATCGTTGCACTGTTTGAACAACCTGTATACGGTGTGTGTGTGTGTGTTTCATTTCAGTCAACTAATCAATAGGGCCTGGTAAACAATGCAAAGTGACAACTGTATTTAGCTGCAGTGTGTGTACACAGCATTTGTGAAGTTAAGTATAAACCTTTCTCGGGGTGTTGGTCCAGGCCAGGTGGGTAAAGTGAGAGTCCACAGAAACACCGACTACTTGACAGTTTACATCACGAAACTCATTGGCTTTGTCACTGAAGGCGATGATCTCTGTGGGGCAAACAAAAGTGCTGCCGAGTGGGCAGAAATAAAGAAGCATTAAAAAGCATAATCCTAGAGTGATGTACAAATGTAATTACAATTGAGATATTGTAGACAATCTTATGCATGAGTGAACGCTGTATTTCCACACTCCATAAAGGTTATTTAAAATGATTAGTGTACTACACCAATGGACTTCCGTTAAATTGTGTTAGAGTTTATTGTTAAGAAAATGTACAATGAAAAACTTACAAATCTAGTGGGTAAAAGAAAAGGACCAGGTATTTGCCCTTGAAGTCTTCTAGGCTGATCTCCTTGAACTCTCCATTGAGAACAGCAGTGCCTTTGAAATGTGGGGCCTGTTGAGTGACTGCTGGGGCCCATCTTGCAGTGGCTGATATTTACAAACATACATGATATATTAGCAAAGATAATACTACTATATTTAATTAAGGGCAAAAACTCAACTCTTTTAAGACTTACTGATTGAGAAGCAAGCTTTTTGTGCAGCAATGCAAGCAAGGGATTGTGGGGCCCTGATCACTGATGGTCCAATGTGAGGGACCAAGACATTCAGTCCATTAACTGCAGCTCTTCTTGCCTGTGGTTAAAAGGAGGGGACATACACGAAACAGCCGTTATACAAATCAGTTATCGCTTTTCAACAGATAGCACCATGCCCTAACATCGTGCACATCGCGTACAAATATCTCAAACTATACAGGCCCGCTTAATAAGAGGCGCTTTCCAAGAATACTGTAGTTACACTTTTGTTGGTTTGTTTCAAAACTTTTATCTAACATAAATTGGCTAATTTTCACGTTAGGTTAAAAATCAAGCAATTTAAAACAAAAAGATCTGCACAAGCTACAAGTAACAATTGTTTATTTATGGCAATTCTTCTGACAGGTATTTGACGTGACGTGCACATTGTATAAGCTGTATAACTAAAGGTTAAATACCGTGAAACGTATCTGCTAACCAAACGACAACTAACAGAGTTTAACCAAACCACACTTGCACCTAATTGTATTCAGCACTTGTTCCTCGTAATAATGTTTCGCAGCAGAAATCGTATTTATCGCTAACTTACAGAAGTGCTGAGAAGTCTCCCGATGGTGGCTGCCATCTTGCTAATGTGCTCTGCTCAATGAATGCAGTGCGCAATAAAACACCTTGAGCATCAAAGCTGCGCACTAATTTTGCATTAGTTGCGCAGCACATGCACACCGATACAAGAAGTTGCTTAAAATAATTGTTTAATAATACAAATATATAATAGATAAATTGGTGCAGACAAGAATTAAGGTTTGATAACTATAAAACCATGTAAAGCCTGACATATTAAATACAAGTCCGAAAAATCGCTTTTATAGGCTATAAGGTTTGCATACAGTGTAGGCCTATGTCCTACTTCATGTTTTTCGATTTTGTTAGTGAAAAATTTGTCTTGACCATAGACTGTAAATAGACTGTAAAAATGATTCCTTATCATGCCGGAGTGTAATTGGATGATGTCTAAGCACGTGACATGCGGAAGCGTCGCAGATTTAAGCATGTCTCATCTGCGTGACCTACACAAGTTAAGCTTTGTTTAAGAATCATAAAATGAATTGGTAATGCTTGTAGAACCGTCATTAAAAAGCTAAAATGGACCCCAACTTGCAGTACTGGCAAACCAATGGACAGGTACTTTCTTCAATATGTGTGTCGTTTAAAAAATCACGTTTTGATTTATATTTGTCTTGTTCATGAAAATTATGATATCAGCGACAAATAATTAAATAAATGAATCATTTTCCAGTCTTTTCTGAGCAGACTGCGTCTCTGGTTCAACATTCTCGACCCCCGTTATGTGTTGTCATCACAGGTGAGTGGCAGCAGCATAATAATAATCAGCACATGCATATACATACTGTAACATAAATCACAATCAGCACATGTACATACTGTATACTGTAACATCAATCACATCAGTACTGTCAATTGCTTCTTATAGAATGCCTATATGAACAGTACCTCTCGCACTATACATGATGAAAAGAACATTGTGATATGTGTCCCTTACATATAACAATGTTTACATTTAATAGATGACAACAAAATACATATTATGATTTTTCCTTAGGCTGAAATTGAGGAGGCCCGGATACTTCTTCAGAAAGAGGGAAATAAACAGAGAAATGAAAAAGTAGGCTGCACAATATGTTTAGTAGTTCATTCATTCATTCATTCATTCATTCATAACAATATTCAATTTCCTATCTCTTTCTAGGTTGCTAATGCCTGGTTACTGTCTCTTGTAAGTGAATGAATTTACATTTTTCAAGTGAACATGACAAACAAGTAAAGATATTCACTGATTCTGCAGACACAGGACAAAAGAGGCTACAGAACTGAAAGAATACATTATTTTGTATCAATATGTTCACTTCACATATTTTTTGTGTGATATCTTGCTTCTTCTATTGTTTCACAAATGATACTGTGTATGTGAATGTGTATAGAGTGCTCTGTGGATCACTTCAAAATGGAAAAGTTTAAAAGTAATAGAGTACTTTTATGGTTTGATAGAGTTTTATGGTAATAGAGTCCAAATGTGGTTTGAAGAGACAGTTTGATTTTGCACTAAAATGAAACATTTGTTAAAGTCAGCATGAAATGGAAGTTGTGAAAGTCATTTGTACCCTATTTTGACATATATCTAAGTGAAATGGCTTCTTGGGACCTTGATTTTGTCAACCGGGAATTGATTGGATGGTTGAGGTTTGCTATTACTGTAATCTCATGTGATTGCCCACCCTTGTGCTGAAAAACACGCCATCAGAGAGATATTATTTTGATTACATTTTTTTCAATAATGTTGTTATACATTTTTAGTCTTCTGTCCATGCTGATACTGGAGCTGTAATCTCACCAGTGTTTCGTCCTCAAGGTATAATAACAAACTTGAGGGTTTGTGTTTTCTGTAATTTATGCACTTGAGATATTTCTTCATTTGTGTGAAGCAATTTGCATTCATCTGAATTGAAAATGTTCTTTTGCTTCTCTGATGACATCTACTTCTTTTTTGTTTCCAGGTTTTCTACCTATATCTGCTCCCTTGGTGAGTTTTTAATTTCAGAATGTGCTTACAATGTGCTGGAGATGAGCAACTTAAAATGTTAATTAGTGAGTTGTGATTTTTTTATAATCCACAAATGAATATATCCACATATTTTTGTTTCCACAGGTTGTTGCAAGTTTAATACCCCACAAAGGCATTAAACATGCTTTGTTTTGGCAAGTAAGTACATTCTACATTTATGTCTTCATTTTAGTTTTTTCTTATCAACTATACATTTTTGTGACAATTTTTGCTATAGTTTTTGCTTCAGGCATACTGTGCAGGATTCAACCATTCTAACAGAAATGCAACAGCGACTAAGGTAAAGAATTATATTTTAAATAAAATTAAAAGCTGCTTTGCTTAGCAAACTGTTTTAACCACAGTGTTACATCCCAGGACGTATTTTCTTTTCTTTTGTGTAAGTGAGTAATAAAAATAATAATAATAATAAGAGTGTTCTGATACAGGATTTGAATTGTTATATTTATTTTACTTTTTTTGCTTAGGATAACACAACATCAATGAAGCAGTCAATTCTTATGGTTGGAACAGTTTCCTACTCAACAATTGCAGGGGTATGAGACATTTTTGTCACTGTCCTGTTTTCTCAGTCAATAAACCATATTCATCTGATGATTTTATGTTTGGAAATTGTTGACACAGGTGTGTGAAACTCATGAAACCTGTCAAGGTTCAAGGGTCATGTCCGGGTCATATTTCACCCCCTGAAATTAAAAGAAATAAAAAAGACTATATTTAGTTTACAGAAAATGAAGCCTAATTTTGGACCATTCCGATTTTGACCATTATTATTATTATTATTTTAATAATACACATTATTGTGTATGACAATTAGGCACACATTTTCTATAAATTATCATTAACATAATGCAAAAAATCATTTAATTCTCATTAAGGTTTTGTGAGGAAAGTTATAGATTTTAGTTGTTTGTTGTATTTTAATAGTACAGATAAATATTTTCTTTTGATTTTGGGGTGAAATGAGACCTAGATATGCTCTCTTTTCAGGCTCTTCCACAGATTATACTCCAGCGTTTTAGACTCTTCAGTGCTGTGATTGAGACATTCTGTAGAACCTTGTTACCTATTCCTCTCTCAGGTAAGAACATCAATGCACTCCACCTAGCATATTTACATAGTTATTTCATACATATTCCTGATCTAAAGTCTGCATTCTAGTGTCATAATACCATTGAAAGGTTTTGAGTCAAACGTGGTTTTCTAGCCTGTCTAGCTGCATTCAGTGTAATGGTGGTGAGAAGTGAAGAGTCCGAAAATGGAATACAAGTGTTTGATTCTAATGGGAATGCTGTCGGAGTCTCAAAGGAAGCTGGTTCCAAGGTGAGACTGAACCTTATTCCACCTAAGCTCCTTATCATTAAACTACTTAAATATATACTGATGAGCCAAAACATGACCAGTCACAGATGAAGTAAAATATCATTGATCATCTCCTAACAAGGCCACATATTAAGGTCTGGGCAGATTAGATGGATGCAGGAGAAATGGCCAGGAATAAAGAATTTGACGAGGGCTAAATTGTTATGACAAGGCGACTGGGTCGGAGTATCTTTAAAAATTCAAGGCTGGTGTGTTGCTCCTGGTCAGCAGTGGTGAGAATTTACTAACAGTGGTCCGATGAGGGACAAACCACAAACGGTGTTGGGCGCCCTGGGCTCATCGGTGTGTGAGGGCAACGGAGGCTATCCTATCTAGTCTGAGCCAACAGAAGGTCTACTGTGGGACAAGTCACACAAAATTTGAATGATGGTTATAGGGGGAATTTGTCACAACACACAGTGCATCGCACTCTGCTGCGGATGGGACTGTGTAGCCACAGACCAATCAGAGTGCCTATGATGACCCCTGCCCACAGTTGAAAGCACCTACACTGTGCACTCGAGCGTCAGAACTGGATCTTGGAGCAGTGGAAGAAGGTCGCCAATGAGTCCCATTTTCTTTTACATCTCGTGGACGGCCGTGTACATGTGCACCGTTTGCTTGGGGAAGTGATTGCACCAGGATACACTGTGGGATGATGACAAGCCGGTGGAGGGAGTGTGATGCTCTGGGCGATGTTCTGCTGGGAAACCCTGGGTCTGGCCATTCATGTGGACGTCAATTTGACACATGCCACCTACCTAAGCATTGTTGCAGACCAGGTACACCCCTTTATGATAATGGTGTTCCCCAGCGGAAGTGGCCTCTTTTAGCAGGATAATGCACCTTGCCACACTGCCCACATTGTTCTGGATTGGTTTGAGGAACATGATGAAGAATTCATGGTGTAGCCCTGGCCTCCAAATTCCCCAGATCTCAATCCAATTGAGCATCTGTGGGATGTGCTGGACCAACAAGTTCAATCCACAACAGCTCCACCTCGCAACCTACAGGACTTGAAGGATCTGCTGCTAACATCTTGGTGCCAGATACTACAAGACATCTTCAAGAATCTTGTAGATTCCATGCCTCAGCAGGTCGGCGCTGTTTTGGCAGCATGCAGATGACCAACAGCATATTATGCAGGTGGTCATAATGTTTTGTCTCATCTGTGTATATTCTTTACATGTAATTGGTATTCAATGATGTCTCACATCTAATCATTCATGGATCATTTGGTTTCTACCATCATGTCTTGGTCTTAGGCCATAAAGGAAACAGCCCTCTCAAGAGCGGCTCTCTTTGGCACCACTGCAGCTGTTCCCAGTTTTCTGCTAGCTCTCCTTAAAAGGTAGAAGTCAAAATCATCTGCTTTCTGTTTTACAATTTGATTCTTAAAAGTTTTGATTGTCTAAATGTAAAGTCTGCTGTCAATGTTTCAGGGCAAAGTTTGTCCAAAGAAACCCCATGATAATCGCTCCTGTTCGGCATGTCAGTACTGCCATTATTTTTGGCCTGATGATTCCTGTGTCCTTTAGTCTTTTTCCACAGTTTGGCAAGGTAACACACATTAGATAACTGATGTTTGTTAAATGCTAATGCAGATTCATTATATACATTTACCATTTTAATTTTGTAAATAAATTCAGACCAGCAACCTATTTTTTGTTTGCAGATAAAGAGGGAGAATTTAGAAGAGGAGTTTCAGTCACTTGAAAGTAATGGGGAACTGTTTTACCACAGAGGACTGTAATGTTGCCATTGCAAACTTGCTTATTTGAGGGCGACTTTTATTGACAGGGTATGCTGACATGAAATGACAATGGAAACAATAGAATATTCTAAAAGGTCACTGCATTTCAACAAAAATTCAAAATGGTGTACATTAGAAGTATTGAAAACATACACTCTTTTTTCCAAAGGATTTATTTAATTCTGTACTACTGCCTAATGATCACATTAAGTAGTACAGCTGTACAGGTTTGAATTCATATGAATTTAATAGCTAAATTCACTGCATTGAAATGGCTTTTACTAAATAATAACACTTAAACAATTATACCCGTCCCTCACTCTGTTTGTTGGTGTCAATAAAATTTCTGTTGCCACTCATGTATACTTTATTTATGTATATTTAATGATCACACATGCATTTAAAAAAGTATCTAAGGAAACAGCGTTTTACAACTCTATGAAAATTATCACAATGTTTAAGAATTTAGAGATTAACAGTTTGAACATCCTCTTTTTTTCAGTATATATTGCACCCAACACATTATCAGAAAATCTTCTATGATCTATTTAGGCACAGAGGATAGCCCTTGATAAAATGGGTTTTCAGATTAATAAGGAGATTAAACATAAAACATATAAAGGAATGCTTAAGTCAATATTAAGTGGACATGCAAAATGTGGGAACAAAGTTCCATCCCACAGGAATGACTTTGTATATTTAAATTAGAGTATATAATCATAAAAAGTACTCTTACAGGAATACACCTACAGATTGTTAATTAACATCCTAACTTTATGATTAGGTTTTGGCACTCAATAGTTTGGTAAAAAAAGTTTTCAGTGGCTTTACATTCTGAATTTAATGGGACCCTCTAGAGCAATTAAATGTGTTTAATTGAACAATTACTATAACAGTATTATTATTTTACAGCTGAACAAATGTTAGGCATGAACTAGGCAACCGTCAGCCCTTTGCTACTGGTGTGCAATTATGAAATATTATAAAATTTCTAACAACATGCCAATACCTTGTAAATACTTGCAGAGATATAAATATAAATTGTTCATTGGCTCAAGATCTAAGTGCTACCAAAAGGTTTGATTATTAATAACTTACCTCAAACCTGTGTTATTACTTAGAAATGTCACATTCAACATTCGTAATTGCACCCATCATGTTATAGCTGTGTTGTACATCTCTATCTTTATATTGTCCCATTTACAACCCTGATATTAGAGATTATTCAAATGTTACAATTCATTTTGTGATTCCACTTTGAAAGGTAAGTTCCTATCTCAGTGATTACTGTGAGGCATGCCAGTTGGATGAGATGCACTGATTGGTCAAATCTTCAAGAGTTGCTCAGCTGCAGCTAAGTGGAAGAGGAAGTTTTCAGTCGCTGGAGGGTAATGCCGCTGCTTCAGAGTCTCCAAAGTCAATTTGGAGTTGTCTGCTTCATCAGCAAGAGACATCAGATTACTGAGGATTTCTTTAGTTTTTACTGAAATATCCTGGAAACAGATTGAAAAATAAAAAAGGGGTTGGATTAAAACTACAGTGTTGCAGGATTTCCAAGTCTTGGAAAATTGAAATGCTTCAAAGGTAGATTGTGCTACAGCTATATGATGTTTCTTTACTAATACTTAGGACCTTCTTCTTATTACTTACCTTAATAACCTGTGCATCTGTGCGATCGGTGTCCTCTGCAGCCTGGACAATGAAGTTGCCGATCTCTTTATGGAGTTTTCCCATAGCCATGGCCTCTGAAAAAACAAGGCATGGTAAGTGGTACTCGACAATTCTACTTAGTCTCTATAAATCTGTAAAGCAAAATCTCTCACCTTTGGCATTTTGTGAGACAGTGATCTCACTGTCTGGTAGATTTACATACACATCAAACAGGTCTGATCGGTCCCTGACTTCAGCATCGACAAACCCTGCGACATACCCTACAGAGAAAGTGAACAAGATTCATAAATATTGCAAGAGTGATAACAATAAATTGGGAGAAGGACCTGTTTTCCCTCGTACCTGTACACAGCTTGAGGTTTTCCAGCTCATTATTATCCAGGTGAACAAAAGGGTGGAGTATGGACCAGTCTTTTCTATGCCATACTAGGCCAGGAAGAGCTCTGGTTTTAAAAAGAAAAACACATTTACCACTTCCAGACTTTTTAGTGCATGGCGATTATCGTTAACATGTTCAAAAGTTTGGGGTCAGTACGATTTATTTTGGTTTTCTTCTTGAAATAAGTTAATCAATCAATCTAAGACCCCAATGGTTGACCGTTTATCTTTACATGATGTGCAGAAAGAAAGAAATAGAACCATAAGCACCTGCTGCTCTTTGTTACAGCACCACAGGACATAAACACTAAGATACTTAAATTCAATGTGACATGCGGTTTTCACATATTTTACTTCCATACTCTGACATTTCAATGAATCATGCACAATGCGATTAGGAATATAAATAGTCAACTTTGATTTCATGTTAACTTAATGATCATGTTGTGCAATGAACATTTCCATGGTTACCTTGTGAACTCCAGCAGCGCCTCAATCCGTGGGTGATAGACCACCACTCTTTTTTTCAGCATTAGTGCTGTGTAAAGGATGATGGTCTCCATACCAAATTGTGACACAACATCTAAAATAAAGATGGAATATCTCATGAAGTCTTAAATATAGCAAACTGGATACCATACATAAATGTTTTACAGAACTGAGATGCTTTCTTGAAAGATTTCTCAAATAACAACCATGAAGCCAATTGGAGCAAATGGCTATGGTACCAAAAGTAAACATCAGATTATTTTAGCTGTTCATTTCTCGCTTCATGTTGCCATAAGTGCTTGTAATGTTAATTTTAAAGGTGCACCCCTAACCTTTTAAGGAGCCAGCCAGGTAGGCCTTCCTGACGTCATAATCTTTGATAAGGAAGGAACCGTTCTCATCACTCTGGCATATCCCTTTGGTCAGAACAGCAATGTAGCCTTCCATCATCTTCACAGGACTTCCATGTTTAATATACATCCTGAGCAAAAAACAATGTTAAAGATGCAACATCACAAACACACAAAAACTTGGTGTATGTCCTTAGAAATTACTTAATGACAAACCAAAGATGCTCACTGAAAGTAATAATGGTACTTGACCAATTATTTAAACTCAAAACAAAAATCTACACTCAAGCGGGAACCTCTATGTTGCGAACTAAATGGTTTTTACTTAAATTAAACCTACCTGCACAGAACTCTACTGAATGCAGCATATTTTTCAGGGTTGAAGTCCTTAGCTGTGACAACTATTGAGATATGTGTCACCTTTGAATGAAATTGAGCAGTCAGTTAGCAAGCCGGCATGATTCTGATCATTTATTTAGATTAAAAATAAGTACCATCTGTCTACAAAGCATTCAGCACTTACGGTGAAAAGCGCGTAATGAGATATACTGAGCTGTCAGATTTGTCACAAAAGAAGTTATAATTGCAATATATTATAGCAGTGCTTCTCCAAGGCCCCCTATTGTCCACGACAATATTCAAACAATATATACCCCTAGCCCTAGTTTTTTTTTTTTTTTATATATATATATAAGATTGGGAACAGTTTTTAAAGGAAACAAACAGTTGTTGAGAGGGTAAATATAAGTGCTGTCAAATCGATAAATCGCATCTTACCTTAAAGTTTGTGTTTACATAATATATGTGTGTGTGTGTATATTATCACATATATATATATCGGTGTGTGTGTGTGCATGTCTGTGTATATGAATTAAGTCATTCATTCAGGTTTGGAATGACATAAAAGATGGGTAAATAAACAAATTGTTCATTTTACGTTATTTGAGCACAGGTTTGTAAGCTTTCAGGATGGCAGTGGTGTCCTAATCATTAAGTCTGGTACCTTCTTAAGCGCAGTTGGCTCCTGAACCTCGACAGTGGTGATGTAGTACCAGGTTCTGCAGTACTGCCCGAACACAAACGTGTTCAGCACCCGATTATCCAACGTCAGGCAACATTTTCTCAACAGAACCTCTCGCAGATCAGCACCAATGGAAGGATAGCACCAAACCCAAAGCGTGTCTGCATTTACATCTTTCTCTGTGTATGGGGGACAAATTCAATTACTGACAAAATAATCATTATTCTATAACTAAAGGGACAGTTTTCCCCAAAGTATTCTGTCATATGGCCTTTTTCTTCTGCAGAAAACAAAATAAGATGTTAGACTCAGTCACCATTTCCTTTCACTGCATCCATTTCCACAAAATGAAAGTGAATAGTGACTGACAAAAAAGTGCTGTCACTCTGCCTAACAACTCCTTGTGTTTTCTTTAAGGAAAAATAATAATAATATGAGGGATAAATATGAGGGCGAGTAAGCTATACAGAACTTTTTGGGGGGGTTAACTAATGCATACAATGTACATACAAATGTTATATTTTCCCGTTATTTCGATCTTACCAATAAGTCCAAGACTCAGCATCAGGTCAGATGTAGCCATATTCCATTCCTTATCCACGTTAATCTGTTTCTAATACTTTAATGATTTATAAACAGTTATGTCTACAGCAGTTTGGATAGCAGATGAAAATGTTTTTCAGAGCGAATAGACATAACCCATTGTCAAATATGCCGGGACAGTATATCCAATTTTTAAAAAAAAAAAAAAAAATTAAAATGCCAAAACGGTTCTCCTTGCAAAATAGATGTTAGTGTTGAATCCAGCTGCAGTTTTCTTTTGAAAGCCTAGCGTTACGAATTATCAATTAGTTTCTAGTATATCAGTGTAGGTGAATCAGATGTGGAATTGAAATAATACCGGCGAGTATGTGTATCAAAGATATATAAAGAGGAAAACGATATAAACATAAAATGAAAACTTATCAAGAACAGTGAATCGCCACTACTGGTCAAGTGACCAACATGTCTTCTTCCGGGTTTAATTTCTCTGAGTTTCAACCAAAATATTCAGAAACATATTGCCATCTAGTGTGTTGGTGCGTTTAAAGTTCAAACACAATAAATCCCAGCATGATTTAAATAGAAACATAGAAACTATAGTAAGCTATAGGCATACTAAATTATACATTTTCAAATAATCTTTAAATGTCACAAAACTTGGAGCAACTATACAGATGTTTGTCAGGTTCAATGTCCAAAATTAAACCTTAGGCTACTCTTAAAAATTCACCACATGTATAAATATCATTAATTGATTTGAAGAAAACATTTTAGGTTACAAAGAGAATTAATAATATCTAGTTCTACGTTTAATTGTGTCCGCTTTTGAAAACATTTATTTTAACAAGAAGAAATAAGTGTTATTGTGAAATAGTTTCCCTTGTTAACTTTTAAACAAAAGAGAGAATTAGAGGTATACATGCCACAAAAAAAAAAAAAAAAAAATCTGTATCATTTATTCAGCCATGTTGTTCCAAACCTGTAAGACTTTCTTTCTTCTGTGAAACATAAAATAAGTTATGTAGGCCTAGGCCTAATGCTTGGCACAAATAATAATTGGTCATAGAATAGGTTTAATGAATTAATATTAATACAATATGCATGCAGTATAATTGCGACTATGTGTTCTTTAATTGTCATGCTTTAAAAAAATGTACTCTTAAGTGTTTATTATGTGAAGTGTAGGCGGACAACAAACACGCGAAATGGTGACGTGAAAGGACTTTGACATTTTTAATAATTATGCAGCAATAGTATAATAGTACAGTAGCCTACTACTGCTGTTCAAAAATTTGGACACATTACTATTTTTTTATTTTAAAGAAGTGTCTTATGCACATCAAGTCTGCATTTATTTGATCAAAAATACAGAAAAATATTAGTGTTCCATATATGGAGGACTAAAAATGCCATTGAAAAATAAAATGAAGAAATTGTTTATTAATGTAATAATTATGAATTGAAATGTTAAATGAAACAGTAAATAATGATAATTCTTCATTTTGTTTTTAAGTGGCAATAGTTTCATGCTCATTATATGAAAGGCTTTATGTACTGGTGAGTTTCAATGTCATGTATTATTTTTCTTATATTTTATTTTTGCTTTATAGGCATGAATGACTTTAGTTATCTCCACACAAATTGTTTCGAAATAACTGTAGAACTGTCCTGCGATAAATTCCCACATGCCAATGAGCTTCCTATCGAGTCAGAGAACAACAAAGAGTCCCTCCTGCTGTACATGGAGCAGGTCAGTTCATTTTCCCTCTGTCCTGTATGGAAACATGATCCCAATGGATCCTACTAGGATCCTAACCTTTTCCATTTTCATCTTCTCTCTCGCTCTTCTGCAGGTGCACAGAGGTTTCAAAGGGCGTTATCAGGGATAAGGACACTAAAGCTGGCATTGCAAATGCTATCATTAAAGGTGCAGTGTGTGATTTTTAGCGGCATCTAGTGGTGAGATTTGCGAATTGCAATCGGTCAATAATTCGCGGCTTTTCCTTGAAATTTCAAACTCGAATGAGAGGCTACGGTGGCCGACGTAGGAAGCCGCGTCTTTTCCTGCTGCTTCTCATTCAAGTTAGTGATGAAACGCGCTCTGTAGCGCTGTCTGTTCGCTGTCGGCTACGGTAGAAACATGACGTCACGATATGGCGACCTTCATAGAAGGGGTGGCCGCGGTTATGTACATATAAATGACTCATTCTAAGGTATTAAAAACATAACGGTTCATTAAATAAGGTCTTTATACACCACTGAAAACATAGTTATGGATCTTATATTGCATTTCTGTCAATAGATCCTCAGAAATATCACACATTGCACCTTTAAGGTGGACGGCCTGGACCACGACATAAGATCTGGTATACCTCTAAAATCACTTTGCCAAACAAACAAACTTTTTTTACATTTTCAACTTTCTTTAGTGTGTAATGTTTCTGTTTGAACATGAAAAAGGTCTGTGAAGTTACAAAGCACAAAGTCGCTCCAAAAGGTAAGCCTTAACAAAGTTAAACGGAAGTGAGGAGCTCATTTATAAAACAATAAGCCGGTCTGTCACAGGTTGAGGAACATTGCGACTTAAAGGTGCAATGTGTGATATTTCTGAGGATCTATTGACAGAAATGCAATATAAGATCCATAACTATGTTTTCAGTGGTGTATAAAGACCTTATTTAATGAACCGTTATGTTTTTAATACCTTAGAATGAGTCATTTATATGTACATAACCGCGGCCACCCCTTCTATGAAGGTCGCCATATCGTGACGTCATGTTTCTACCGTAGCCGACAGCGAACAGACAGCGCTACAGAGCGCGTTTCATCACTAACTTGAATGAGAAGCAGCAGGAAAAGACGCGGCTTCCTACGTCGGCCACCGTAGCCTCTCATTCGAGTTTGAAATTTCAAGGAAAGGCCGCGAATTATTGACCGATTGCAATTCGCAAATCTCACCACTAGATGCCGCTAAAAATCACACACTGCACCTTTAAAGGCGATGAAACGCGCTCTGTAGCGCTGTCTGTTCGCTGTCGGCTACGGTAGAAACATGACGTCACGATATGGCGACCTTCATAGAAGGGGTGGCCGCGGTTATGTACATATAAATGACTCATTCTAAGGTAATAAAAACATAACGGTTCATTAAATAAGGTCTTTATACACCACTGAAAACATAGTTATGGATCTTATATTGCATTTCTGTCAATAGATCCTCAGAAATATCACACATTGCACCTTTAAGAGACATTGAGATTGTCTGATTTGAATGGGTTTTTTTTTTTACCACTAATAGATTTTTAAGAATGCCTCATGTGAGCAAGACTCTGAGATTGTAGCTGGTTTTCTACTCTCAGAATATGATGTTGATGATGATATTATAATAAAGCTAATAAAAGATTTTACAGGATCCACCTCTTAGTTTCTTCAGCTGTTTTAATTCAGTGATGTATAGAAGCTTGTTTCCGCCACAGAATGAAAGGTAATTGCGCCTTTTTATCTCACAATTCACATTTCTAAACTCCTTATATCCTGCAATTCTGACTTTTTTCTCATAATTTCTAGCCTTGATTATTTTGGACAAAAATCATCCCTGCACAATGTCCTTTGCATTGTGATGGTGGGAGTGGTCTATGTGCAATGCAGTTTTCTCTAAGCGGTTCTCAGAATTGCGTCCTTGGGACGAGGGCACGTTAATTTAAAAAAATATATATATATATATATATGATGTGCATGGATAAATAATTTATAATAAATTATTATTTCTTTATTGCAATATTCAATAAAAACAAGAATTGTCCAATTGTCCATTTCATGGTGACTTTAATATGTTGTTTAGGCAGCACGTGCATACTATGATTATCTTCACTTTATGCATATTTATAATTAAACAAAATATGATATAAATCAAATAAAACCGAATCGGGAAATACGCATACTCTGTTTATCTTCAAGGTATATTTATAATACAGAGAATATAGTATATTTATACATGAAAATTAGCTATTTTGGCTTTAAATGTAAACACCATTGTTAATTCATGTGTATCGTCCTAATAAATAAATAGTTAAATTTTTTTATTCAGTTCATTTTACAAAGTACAGATGTTGGTGATGCTTCGTTCCCTTGTTCATTCGCTGGTATCCTTAGGCATGCTGTGCTTTTTACATGGACTTCGCTGACTTGCACCTACATTTTCCTTTTGAGGAAATAGACATAATCAGGTTTAATAAGCTGGAAGGAGGTAAAAAATCACTTAACTTGTTTTACCATGAGGGGTCTATGAATTTTACTGAAATATACAAAGTATTCTAAATAGAGGATAACAAACAAAGTAGCTTAGTTGAAGACCGTGTTTGTTTGTTTTTAATAAATCTGAAAATAATTTATCATAATAAGAGATCATTTTCGACAATTACCCTGAATATCTGGGGGAAAATGTGGGTCCCTCTCAATGTCTATGGTGGTTGCAGCCTTAGCTGAAGTTTTTACCTTGGAGGTCAGGAAACCAAGTCTTGAGTTTTCTCTTGAATTCAGCTTTCTCTTCTTCACTTGGTTTAGACTCAGATACTGGAGAAATAAAAAATCATTAAGACACAATTGGGGGAAATAATCAATATTAAGAGAGAACAAATTTTTACGTTCAAGAATTTATAGCTGGGGAAAAAACTTTGTCTGGGGAAAAAAGAAATTGTCTCGGTTATGTATGTAAAAACAAATTTATATGTAACCCTCGTTCCCTGAGTAGGGAACGGAGACGTTACGTCGTGACGACGAATGGGGTTTCGCTTAGAAAGCCTCTCACCTTCGAGTATTACAAAACGAGCCAATGGCAAGGAAATACATGCAAACAAGCACTTATTTTTCTTCTTTAGTGAGAAGAAAAAACTCTGCAGAGTGCTGAAGCGACCAGGGAGAAACACACACTGGCAGATCACTGCACAGATCAGCAGGCAATGTGCACTCGCTGGAAATCGCCATCACACCAACACCTGGAGAGAAGCTCGTCTCGAAGTGTGAAGAGAATGAAGATCTCAGAATGGCTTGTGGAGTGAAGAATTATCTTGGCTCCGAAGCGAAAACATATCTGCATGTTGCCAGTGTACTTCCTTATATACCCACGAGGTGGGGCGGAGTTACACTATGCAAATTCCGCAGACCCATTGCATTTCCTTGCCATTGGCTCGTTTTATAATCCTCGAAGGTGAGAGGCTTTCTAAGCGAAAACCCCATTCGTCGTCACAACGTAACTCGGTGTGACCACGAAAGGGAACTTAGTGTCTATGGTAGTTGCAGCCCTGGCTGAAGTTTTTATCTCGGAGGTCAGGAAACCAAGTCTTGTGTCTTCTCTTAAAGTCAGCCTTCTCTTCTTCACTTGGTTTAGATACTGGTGAAATGAAAAATAATAATTAAGATACAATTGGTGGAAATAATATACTAATAATCTAAAAGAAAACAGTATCTTTTGTTGTTGTGGTGCTGGCTGAATTTCTTACCTTCAATGCCAGGTAACCAGGCCTGGAGCTTCCTTCTGAACTCAGCCTTGTCTTTTTTAGTGTGTTTAGAGTCAGAAACTACTATAAAAATAAAAAAATCATTAAGTGACACAACTGGTGAAAATAATATACTAATAATCTATGAGAAAACTATATTTTGTTGTTGTTGACCTGGCTGATGTTCTTACCTTCAATGCCAGGAAACCAGATCTGGAGCTTCCTTCTGAACTCAGCCTTCTCTTCTTCAGTGTGTTTAGAGTCAGCTACTAGTGAATTAAATGTGCTTCCTGGGGAGGCAGTGGGCATAGGTGCTTCCTCTTGGGACGAGGTGGGTACAGGTGCTTCCTTAGGGGACACAGTGGGCACTGATGCTTCCTCTGAGGATGAGGCAGGTACAGGTGCTTCCTCTGAAGATGTGCTGGGCACTGGTGCTCCTTTTGATGTCCTGGCAAATGTAGGTGGTCCCTTGGGGAGCCTTAAGGGCAAAGGTTTCAAGATTACATCCCTTTTCAGATGCAATCTCATATTATCAGGGATCCTCACTTTTCTCCTGAATGAGGGCCTGGCAGGTACAGGTGCTTCCTGTGGAAAGTCAGCTGGCACTGGTGCTTCCTCAGGGGATGCTGCATGCATGAGTGCTTCCTCTTGGGACGAGGCACATACAGGTACTTCCTCAGAGGTTGTGGTGGGCACTGGTGTTTCCTTTGGGGAGGCTGTGGGCACGAGTACATCCTCTTGGGGTGAGTTGGGCACAGGTGCTTCCTTAGGGGACACAGTGGGCACTGATGCTTCCTCTGAGGATGAGGCAGGTACAGCTGCTTCCTCTGGAGACGTGCTGGGCACTGGTGATCCTTTTGATGTCCTGGCAAACGTAGGTGGTCCCTTGGGGGGTCTTAAGGGCAAAGGTGTCAAGATGACATCCCTTTTCAGATACAATCTCATATTATTAGGGATCCTCACTTTTCTCCTGAATGAGGGCCTGGTAGGTACAGGTGCTCCTTGTGGAAAGGCAGCTGGCACTGGTGCTTCCTCAGGAGATGCTGCATGCATGAGTGCTTCCTCTTGGGACGATGCGCGTACAGGTGCTTCCTCAGAGGATGTGGTGGGCACTGGTGTTTCCTTTGGGGTGGCTGTGGGCACGAGTGCATCCTCTTGGGATGAGTTGGGCACAGGTGCTTCCTTAGGGGACACAGTGGGCACTGATGCTTCCTCTGAGGATGAGGCAGGTACAGGTGCTTCCTCTGGGAACGTGCTGGGCACGTTATTTGGGATCCTCACTTTTCTCCTGAATGGGGACCTGGCAGGTACAGGTGCTCCCTGTGGGGAGGCAGCGGGCACTGGTGCTTCCTCAGGGGATCCTGCATACATGGGTGCTTCCTCAGATGACAAGGCAGACACAGGTGCTTCCCCTGGGGAAACAGTGGGCACGTGTGTGTCCTCTTGGAATGAGGTGGGCACAGGTGCTTCCTCAGAGGACACAGTGGTCACTAGTGCTTCAGGTACAGGTGCTCCCTGTGGGGACCCGTCTGGCATGGGTGATCCCGCAGGGGACTGGGCAGGCACAGGCTCTCCCTGCAGGTACCTAGCAGGAGCTGGGGCTCCTTGTGGGGCCTCCACTATTCCCCACTGGCCTGAAGTGAGCCCACACCCGTTCTTCTCAAATGTTGAGCTTAAACGATCCTCTACCTCCATTATTGCCCACCACCTCCCTGCGAGGAGGGCTGTGATGAGCTCATGCTCATCTAAGGGGCTTAAGGGTTCTGTTTCTCTAAAACAGGTGGGCATGGTGGACATGCTCAGTATGATGGATAAGCAACTTTGATGGCAGAAAGACAAGTTGTTCAAAAAAAGTGTATAACCGAATGGCTGTTCGTGTGCAACAGTGAACTATCTGTGAAAAACTGTGAGAGAAAGAGAGAGGGAAGAGAAGAGATGACTTAAGTAATGACTTGTCCGTGCAGACAGGGATGGAAACTCGGGCAAATCAAGAGGCGGCGGTGTCTGTATATACGTCAAGGACAAATGGTGCGGCCAGCATACGGTGAGAGAAACTGTGTGCAATCCCGATGTGGAATTACTATGTTTATCATTAAGGCCTTTTTATCTACCGCGTGAATTTGGAAACATCATTATTTGTGCGGTGTACGTTCCACCAAGCGGGAATGCCGCTAACGCGGCCAGGTGTATAAGTGACTGTGTCAACGAACAATTAAGGCGCACTCCAGCGGCTCCAATTTTTATTCTTGGAGACTTTAATCAGTGTAGACTGGAGCTTATGCTGCCGGGATATGAACAATATATTAAGTGCTTCACGAGAGGTAACAAGATTTTGGACAAATGTTACGGAAACATTAAGGATGCATATGTTGCTAAGGCCAAACCTCCTCTATCTAATTGTGATCATAACACTGTTCATTTGATTCCAACTTATAAAACTCTTTTAAAAAGTGCTAAGCCACACACAAAGACAATCTCGGTTTGGTCGGAGGATAGTATTGAGACCTTAAAAGGCTGCTTTGACTCCACGGATTGGGATCTTTTTCACGAGATGGACATTGAGACGGCCACAGAATCCATAACGGACTATATACATTTTTGTGTGGACTCAATTGTGGAGAAGAAAACTGTGACGGTATTTCCAAATAACAAAAGTTTTATAACAAAGGAAGTTAAGGAATGTTTGAATAGGAAGAAGTTGGCATTTATAAATCATGACAAAATTAAATTAAAAATAGTCCAAAAGGAATTGAATATATTACTGAAGGGGGCGAGGAAAAAATATAGAGATACATTAGAAGATAATTTTGCTATAGGGAATTCAAAAAAACTGTGGGATGCAATGAAAGTTGTAACAAATATGGCACCACCTCACAAAACTTTTATAACTAATGATGACGAACAAAGGGCAAATGATTTAAATGACTTTTTTCTTAGGTTTGAGTCACCAGCTGATTATACGGGTGTTTTGGACAACGTAATATGTGAACCGGGTCAGAGGTTAGTGGTTGACCCACAGGTGGTCAGTACTATATTTAGAGGTGTATGCTCTAAAAAATCTATGGGTCCGGATAGAATTTCGGCCTTTCTGCTAAAAACTTGTGCTATGGAGTTATCCAAGGCATTCTGCCCCATTTTCCAAAAATCTTTGGACTCGCATACTATTCCATCTCTATGGAAAAAATCCATTGTTATACCAGTTCCTAAGAAACAGAACTCACTGGAGAATTGTGATTTTAGACCAGTGGCCCTCACATCTCATGTTATGAAGTGTTTTGAGCGATTTGTTTTAATGGGGTTAAAGGATCAAGTCAAACCATTACTCGACCCACTTCAATTCGCATATAGGGAGAGGCGTGGTACTGAAGACGCCATTAACTACATCTCTCATTTGGTCAGTAGTCACTTAGAAGCCAGTCAATCATATGCCCGTTTACTTTTTATTGATTTTAGTTCAGCGTTTAATACCTTAAATCCCATGTTGCTGACAACAAAGTTAAAAGAGCTTAAGATAAATCCATACTGTATTAAGTGGCTCTATTCCTTTCTGAACAACCGTACACAACAGGTGAGAGTCAACAACTCGTATTCTGAGGTTAAAATTACGAACACGGGAGCCCCGCAGGGATGTGTCTGCTCGCCAATTTTATTTACACTATACACCAATGATTGCGTAGCACGTCAAGACAATACTTTTTTTTATCAAATTTTCTGATGATACTGCAATTTTAAGTTTATTAAATGGGAAAGACAATGTTTCTCATTATTTCTCTGAGGTGGAGAGATTTGTAGGTTGGTGTGACAATAACTCTTTAATACTAAATGGAACTAAGACGGTTGAGATGATTTTCGATCCTAGAAGTGTAGGGGACCATAGTCCGGTAATGATACATGGCAATATCATCGCACAGGTCCCTTCATATAAGTACTTGGGAGTTTTTATAGATAATTCACTATGCTGGTCTTTTCATGTCAATAATCTTTGTTCCAGGCTACAGCAGAGACTATACTTTCTACGCAGGTTAAAAGTGTTTGGAGTGAACCAGAGAATCATGTATTTGTTTTATCAGTCTATTTTCGAGAGCTTGATTAGATATGGTATTACTGCATGTTAATCTCTCTGTCCAATTAAAATCAAGATTAGGACGTTTGGTGCACACCGCCTTTAAAATTATAGGGGGTGAGGAGAGAGGATCACCACAAGAGTTGTTCGATGCTTCAATTTTAAACCATGCCAGGAACATTGTTGGAGACGATACTCATATCCTGAATGCCAACTTTAAATTATTACCATCAGGAAGGAGGTATAGGGTCTTGATGTGCAGGTCTAATCGACTGAAAAATTCTTTTGTTCCTACTGCAATCAAAGTGTTAAACAGATAAAATATTATGAATTGCCATTGTGTCTTCTATGTATCTAACTTCACTTACCTGCTATTTATCTTAATGTATGTTGTATTGTATGTATTGATTGTCATTATGTTTTACATATTTAATTTTACTTATTTCTATTAGTTTTTTAATGTATGTTGTTGTATGTATGGACTTTGCACGTTGTCCAAGACAAATTTCCCAGCAATGGGACAAATAAAGTATAAAGTAAAGTAAGTAAAGTATACCCAGGAGCTCCGGAAGCTGGTTGCCTTAGTTTTATAACATTCATTAAATCTATCAATCTATTTATTTATTATTATTACAATAAGCGATATGCCCAGTGGCAGTCCATCAGAGGAAGAAAAGGAGACACAAATGATTCAAAATTAATATAACAATGAAGTTGATGAAGTGAACTTGTGTTGTATTAAAAATTTTCTTCATTGCTAACACAGTATAACTGATTCAGTTGCCCCAATTATCCAAACCATTCATTTAGTTCCCAAAACAAAGACACATTTCTCAAAACATATCAAGACTTTATCTAGACTTTATCAGCAAATATATACAAATTATTTGTCTTAGTTTTTATTTGGCAATTTATTATTATTATATAATTGTATAATTAAGTAGGCTATAATTATCAACAAATATATATATATATATATATATATATATATATATATATATATATATGTCTTAAATACAAATGAATGCAGCCTTGATGAGCATAAAGGGCTTATTTCAAAAACATTAAAAAATAGTAGTGTCCAAACTTTTGGCCGGTACTTTAATGCCCCTTTTTTACATTTGAGCCCCTGCCCCTGCCCCAGAGGGACTGTGAGGAAATAATAGGAGGATGCAAGATGCAAGTAAAACTCAGTTTATTGTTGGTGGTCAGATGTAAGACACAGGTCGGGGACAAACACTCAGGTGGCTGTTGAAGCAGGGACGAGATGGCGATCCGGTAGTGGTGCAGTGGTAAGCGTGCTCGAGTGAAACCCAGGAACCGTGGAACATCCAGACGACACGAGGAACTGACGAAATCCAGACGACACGAAGAACTGACGAAATCCAGACGAGGAACCTTGTAGACGAGGCACGAGCACAGGACACACACCGGGAAACAACCACAACGATCTGACAACATGAGAGTGAAGTTACTGGGCATATAAAGGAACCTGGGATGATGACAGCTGGTGACACTAATTAACACAACGAGTAACCACACCCACACAATTACACTCACGCAGACACATCAGTGAGAGACAGCCGATTCATGAACCGTGACAGTACCCCCCTCCCTAGGAACGCCTCCTGGCGTTCCCAGACAACCTTACCTGTCGATTGTAATCATCGATAAGGGAGTGATCCAGAATGTCTCTAGCAGGTACCCAACTTCTCTCCTCCGGACCGTAACCCTCCCAGTCCACCAGGTACTGAAATCCGCGTCCCCTCCGTCTCGAGTCCAGAATACGGTGTACCAAATACGTAGGTTCCCCATCTACGAGTCGCGGCGGGGGGGGGGAACCGGGGCAGGCGGATTAAAGTGAGAATAAAACACGGGCTTGACTTTAGACACATGGAAGGCGGGGTGAATTCTCCTGTACGCAGGAGGGAGTTTGAGTCGGACTGTCACCGGACTAATAATCTTGGTGACAGGAAACGGGCCAATGAATTTGGGAGCTAACTTGTTAGACACGGAGCGGAGCGGAATATTCTTGGTAGAAAGCCACACTTTTTGACCCACGACGTAGACGGGAGGCTTTGACCGGTGGCGATCGGCCTTGGCCTTCATGCGCCCCCCCGCTTGGAGTAGAGTCTCACGGGCTCTAGTCCAAGTACGGCGGCACCTCTGGACGAATGCGTGAGCGGAGGGGACCGCGACCTCGGATTCCAGACTCGGAAAAATTGGTGGCTGGTAACCTAAACTACACTTAAATGGCGAAAGGCCCGTGGATGACACTGGTAAGGAATTGTGGGCGTACTCCACCATAGAAAGCTGTTGGCTCCAGGACGATGGATTCTTGGCAACCAAACATCGCAACATTCTCTCGAGGTCCTGGTTGGCTCGTTCAGACTGACCATTGCTCTGGGGATGATAGCCCGAGGACAGACTGACCGTGGCCCCCAGTAACTTACAAAATTCTCGCCAAAATTTGGATACGAATTGGGAACCTCTGTCAGAGACCACGTCCATCGGGAGGCCATGTAACCGAAAGACGTGATCTATGACTGTGACCGCTGTCTCCTTGGCTGAAGGTAATTTGGGCAAGGGGATGAAATGTGCCGCCTTCGAGAACCGGTCCACTACGGTTAAAACAACCGTCATGCCTCTGGAGGGTGGGAGGGCGGTGACAAAATCTAGAGCGATATGGGACCAGGGTCTCGAAGGGACAGGCAGCGGTCGAAGTAACCCGTCTGGGGGTTGGTTAGATGTCTTACCAGTGGCACAGACTGAGCAAGCCAAAACAAAATCGTGAATGTCGCGAGCCATTAATGGCCACCAGAATCGTTGCTTAACTAGAAAACTCGTGCGAGTCACTCCTGGATGACACGCCACGTTGGAGCAATGACCCCATCGAATAACGTCGGACCGTAACCCCTCCGGAACAAACAAACGACTCGGTGGGCAACCAGGCGGAGGCGTTACCCCTTCTAGGGCTGTCTTGACCCTCGATTCGACCTCCCAAACCAGAGTGGAGATGACAACCTTCTCAGGTAAAATACACTCGGGAGTCACCGGGCGTTCGGATGGATCAAAAATACGAGATAAAGAGTCGGGTTTGATGTTCTTGGAACCCGGGCGGTACGAGAGAACAAAATCAAAACGTCCGAAAAAAAGAGCCCACCGAGCTTGCCTGGAGTTGAGTCTTTTAGCAGATCTGATGTATTCAAGATTCTTGTGATCGGTCCAAACGATAAAGGGTACCCCCGAACCCTCTAACCAATGACGCCACTCCTCCAACGCTAACTTGACTGCCAACAACTCTCTGTTACCAATGTCATAATTACGTTCGGCAGGCGATAGTCGATGAGAAAAAAACGCGCAGGGATGCATCTTGTCGTCTGAGGAAGCGCGTTGTGAAAGCACTGCTCCTACTCCCACCTCTGACGCGTCGACCTCCACCACGAACTGACGTGTGGGATCAGGGGTGACAAGAATTGGAGCCGAAACGAAGCGACTCTTGAGGTTGACCTGAACGTCGTTCGGGGGGAGGTCAAGGCAGTCAGAGGTGCGACTAGTTGGCTGAAATTGCGAATGAAACGCCGGTAAAAATTGGCGAACCCCAGAAACCGCTGTAGGGCCTTACGGGAATCTGGACTTGGCCAATCAACCACAGCCTTAACCTTGTCAGGATCCATGCGCACTCCCTCAGAAGAGATGATGTACCCTAGGAAGGGAACAGACTGTGCATGAAACGCGCATTTCTCCGCCTTGACAAAAAGCCCATTCTCTAACAGTCTCTGGAGCACTCGTCTGACGTGTTGAACGTGTTCCTGGAGAGACGAAGAAAAAATCAATATGTCATCCAGGTAAACATATATGAATTGATCTACCATGTCTCTCAACACGTCATTCACGAGTGCCTGGAAAACCGCTGGGCTGTTGGAAAGCCCGAAAGGCATAACCAAATATTCAAAGTGCCCCCTGGGGGTATTAAAAGCGGTTTTCCATTCATCCCCCTTCCTGATGCGAACCAAATGATATGCATTGCGTAAGTCCAGTTTCGTGAAAATGGATGCTCCCTGCAACCTCTCGAAAGCTGAAGACATCAACGGCAAAGGATAAGAATTCTTTACCGTGATGTTGTTCAGCTCTCGGTAATCAATGCAAGGTCGCAGAGAACCATCCTTCTTCCCAACGAAAAAGAACCCCGCCCCCGCAGGAGAAGAGGAAGGCTGGATGAATCCAGAGGCCAGAGAATCAGAAATATATTTCTCCATGGCCTCCCTCTCGGGAACAGAAAGAGAGTAAAGTTTGCCCTTAGGCGGAGATTTACCTGGCAGTAGATCTATCGCACAGTCATAGGAACGATGCGGAGGGAGAGAAGCAGCACGAGACTTACTGAACACTTCCTTCAGGTCGAGGTACTCCGCGGGCACGTTAGACAAATCCGCTGCCTCACCCTGAAACACAGAACCAGACACAGAGGGACAGGCAGACACTAAACAGGACTCATGACAGTGGTTACTCCATGTGGAAACAGTATTAGTGCACCAGTCGACACGGGGGTTGTGTCTTGAAAGCCACGGGTGTCCCAAAACCACTGGTGCAAGTGGTGAGTCCATGAGTAAAAATGAGATGAGTTCTGTGTGATTGCCAGAAGTGATGAGGGTGATGTTTTCAGTAGAATGCGTAATCCGGGGAAGTTCCTGTCCATTGAGTGCGTTGACGATAATCTGGTGCGGGAGGGGAGTGACGGGAATCTGAAGTTTAAGTGCAAGTTTGGAGTCCATGAAATTACCCTCCGCTCCCGAATCCAGTAGTGCATTGGTGCAGTGCGTCGACGTTCGCCATCTCAGTCTTACCGGGAGGAGGGTCGATGATGGTGATGAGGTCTTTTCGGCGGAGATCCCACCCGATAGTAGCCTCATACTTACTACCGGGCTTGCTTCTTTTGCCGGGCAGGAGTGGATGAAATGGCCCGCCCGGCCACAGTATAGGCAGAGTCCTTGGGATCTCCGCCTTTCCCTCTCCTCCCGGGAAAGCCGAGCTCTCCCCACCTGCATGGGCTCGTGGTCGAATGCGGGGCTGACCGCGCTCACACCACCGGGCTGGTGGTCCCCCGTGTCGGGCTGTGGACGGCTGGGATGCGTCAATCTGGTCACACGATTCAGTCGAGCGTCCACTCTCAGAGCAAGATCCACCAGTCCGTTCAATGACTCAGGTAAGTCCAAAGTATATATCTCTTTTTGAACGCGGTCAGCCAGCCCATGCAGGAACATATCCCACTGCGCCTCCTCGTTCCAACGGCACTCTGCGGCCAGGGTGCGGAACTGAATGGAATAGTCCGCCACCGAGCCTTCCCCCTGTCGCAGTTCGGCGAGTAATCTGGCCGCCTCCTTACCCGCCACTGCACGGTCGAACACTCTCCTCATCTCCTCGGAGAGTGCCTGGAACGAGGTGCAGCAGTTGTTTCCGTTCTCCCACACCGCCGTTCCCCAAAGCGCTGCTTTCCCTGACAGCAGGGTCAATACAAATGCCACCTTTGCATGTTCACTCTGGAAAGTGCGTGGCTGTAAAGCAAAATGCATGGAACATCTCGTGAGGAATGCTCTGCAATATTCAGGCTCACCGGAATACCCCTCAGGTGTAGGTAGGCGTGGCTCCGGTCCTTCCGCTGCTGCGGGCGCTGGTGGTGGGGGAACGGGCGGTGTGGGGGGCGCAGTGGGAATCCGTAGCTGTTGTATCTGTTGGGAGAGCTCGGACACCTGCTTCACGAGTGCTTGTACCGCACGACCTGTGCCCGAGACGTTCCTTGTTGGTCCATACGTGTGATGCAGTGAGCGATGAAATCGTTGAGTTGAGTTGTGCTTGCTGCGTCCATGATTGGTCAGATCGTTCTGTGAGGAAATAATAGGAGGATGCAAGATGCAAGTAAAACTCAGTTTATTGTTGGTGGTCAGATGTAAGACACAGGTCGGGGACAAACACTCAGGTGGCTGTTGAAGCAGGGACGAGATGGCGATCCGGTGGTGGTGCAGTGGTAAGCGTGCTCGAGTGAAACCCAGGAACCGTGGAACATCCAGACGACACGAGGAACTGACGAAATCCAGACGACACGAAGAACTGACGAAATCCAGGCGAGGAACCTTGTAGACGAGGCACGAGCACAGGACACACACCGGGAAACAACCACAACGATCTGACAACATGAGAGTGAAGTTACTGGGCATATAAAGGAACCTGGGATGATGACAGCTGGTGACACTAATTAACACAACGAGTAACCACACCCACACAATTACACTCACGCAGACACATCAGTGAGAGACAGCCGATTCATGAACCGTGACAGGAACTCTCTGCACGTCCCTGGTACTTAATGCATGGTCATTATTACATTACATTTGCATGTATTCATTTAGCACATGTTGTTCAAAGTGACTTACAAATGAAGAAATTAAGTGATTCAATATGAAGGTATTTTTGGTGCAAATCACCTGACTGCTGCCCACTGCCTCTACAGATGCTCAACTCACTTTTGCTCCACATTTCACATAGATCAATGGTGCAAAATGGAGAGCGCGCGAAACTTGTCACTTGAAAGCGAAATGCGTTTTGCACCATAATCACTGTAGAAACTGTAGCAAAAATGTGAATGTATGAGTTTCTTAATTTGTAATTTGTAGAATAGGATTTGTGCACCTGCAATGAAGAATTTGAGAAGGTGTACCTGCTGTGTTGTGTTTTGTGGGAGAGAAAAAAATCGACATGTTTGCAACTCTTAAAACATTTCTCTCTGTGACTTCAAATGATACACATGTGTGGCTATTCTTTACAACTACAAATTCCACCGTCACAAGCGTTCAGTTGATTTGCACCAAAAATACCTTCATATCAAGGAGCCATACCAAATTTAGCAGCCCTACCCAAAACTATAGAAGCTTGCACAGTACAGAAGTGCATTTAGCCTCCCTACACATATAGGCTAGTATAAATCAAATCGTATTCAAATCTGAATATAGCAGGCTAAATATTGTTAATAATAGCCTAATAATTAATGTCAATAAGGAATATGTGAACTCATTCGATCCTGTTTACGAAGCATCCTAGGATGAACCTAATGAAGTTGGTTGAGAGAATGAAGTCAGTATAGGCACTTTTTGCTTCAATCTGAATTAATTCATTCCGATTGATGAATCCGAACATATAGTTTTACATGAGTGCTAAATAGCCTACATGTGACTGGAGTTGTGATCTAGAAATGGTGGTGACTTTGAAGAAGCTTAAATATAATATTGTTGGAATTGTTATTAGCCTATTGTTTGTTGTTATAGTAGCATTGTTTAACATTTTTGGTTAAAATGTTTACATCGATACAACACACACAGCAGGTGGCGGCAAGTGACTGTCCTCATGATAGTGAAATGTCACCAAGGCTGCCATTCAAATTCAATTGTTGATATCAACAATTGATTTCTTAGTTGAAATTCCAATTTCACATTTCAGAAATACAATTCTTAGTAGTAAATCCTTTATTTTCGATAGCAACAATTCAGTTGTCACTAGTTGAAAAGTCTATTCTTGATATCAACAATTGAATTGCCACTAGTAACAATGTAAATGTTTTATATCAATAATTCGATTTTCATAATTCGAGACGTTGGTGTCCGTGCCGGAGCTGGTGTTGTCCTTTCCGGAGACGGTGGTGTCCGTGCCGGAGACGTTGGTGTCCGAGCCGGTGGTGTCTGTGCCGGAGACAGCGGAGACGTGCCAGAGACGGTAGTATCCGTGCCGGAGACGGCAGAGACGTGCCAGACAGGGACATCACTTGTGGCGCTTTTCCACTGCATGGTACGGCACGGTTCGGCTCGGTACGGTTCGACTCGGCGCGGAACGGTTCGGCTCGCTTCGCTTTTCCACTGCGTGGTACGACTCGACTCGGTACGGCACGGTTCGGTTCGCTTTAGCTCGGTTGCTTTTCCATTGCAGTTAGTACCGCTTCAAAATGGGTGGGACTGATCGTTATAGTTGCCGCCTCTACTGCCATGACATCATCGTAAACGCGCCACATTTCAAACGCACAACACAGGGGATGGTGCTCTTGATTCTCGGCATGTGGATGTTTTTAAATTAAATTACGTTAAAAAACGTTCTTATAATGGTTTACTATATGGAAGGAAAATTTTTAACGTGTAATTAAACGTTGCGTTCATATTCTGGGCTCATCTGATTTTTTGTACATAGCATAGCCTACTTTATGATTTTAGTATCATAATGATTAATAAATGCACGCACAATTATCCGTGAACTTGATTTGAACAAATGCCTTTCAACTTGTGTGTGCAAAATTCAGAATTAAATGAATGTGCAGCAATCTTTACAAATAGAGAGTCTAGGCCTAATGTAGCCTACTGTTTTAAACTACTGCCATTAAAAAAGCGCATTTAATGTTAATGTTATGTTATTTTTTTCCATCTGCCTATGTTGATTATGAAAAGTGAACAGCACGAGACGAGTAGAGAGACATGGAGCGAGTCAGACTTAATTTTGACCACTTCATTAAGTTTTGTTCACTTTGTTTTCTTTAAAGTGAATTTCGTTTTGTACAAATTGTATCTTAATTTTAATAATTTTTTCATCAAACAATTGCCTGGACTGAATAAGATGCAAAATAGACAATTTAACCATTGAGGCGCCCGAGCGGTCACTTGCATTGTACGTTAACTGGAGCGCATCTCATCCTCAAATACACAAAGCTTGAAATGTCTTTAAACGAAATAATTCAAAACAAAAAGAAATAGGCTACGATCGTCAACTTCATCTTTGCCATGCACAGACACTGACAGAAAACACTATTTTATAAATAAAAATCAGTGCACGCGTTTTAATAAAATTAAAACTTTAATTGTGATCATTAAAATAATTGAATATTAAATAATTTGTGGCCAATTTTTGCTCATTTATTAATAGTAGGCTATATATATATAGGCTATATATAGGCCTAATTTTATTAAATTGAACAAGCGCAAAATTCAGCATTCAATCAAATATTCAAAAAGACTTAATAATAATAATGTTATTTCAACATAATATCTCGTTATTTCGACATAATGTGCGTGCAACAAGCAAGATGTGCGTTTGTAAATCCGGGGACGCGTGCACTGATTTTATTTATAAAATAGTGTTTTCTGTCAGTGTCTGGCAAAGATGAAGTTGACGATCGCCATATTCTGAGAGAAATAACATTATTATTAAGTCTTTTTGAATATTTGATTGAATGCTGAATTTTGCGCTTGTTCAATTTAATAAAATTAAAACTTTAATTGTGATCATTAAAATAATTGAATATTAAATATTTTGTGGCCAAGTTTTTCTCATTTATTAATTATATATATATATATATATATACATACACACACATATGTGTGTGTGTGCCCTCAGCACATGCGTTAAAAATTATCCGGCGCCGCCCCTGACTGCAAGAAACAGTTTACAAGAAACTTTTTAACTGCAAGACACTACAGCGTTGGCTGTTGTCTACTGGCTATTTAAATCTAGCGGGTTTGTCTCGTGCATGGTCTCGTGTCGCAAATACAATGACACTGGTAGTGACGATTCTGTCTGACCAATCAGTGATCTTCAGTGTTTTCACGTCACATTTTAGTACCGGTACGGTACGCTTGGAACCTCAACAGAGGTGGTACCATTTAAAGCGAGCCGAAGCGAGCCGTACCGTACCATACCATGCAGTGGAAATGCGCCATAAGCGTGCCGTACCGAACCGAGCCGTACCGTACCATGCAGTGGAAAAGCGGGGGGGGGGGGGCTTAGCCCCCAGGGTATTTGTAACTTGCGTTTGCAAAATCTTTGCACTCACATCTAGAGCTACACTTATGTCATGCTAAGTTAAGCATTTCTTGTATTTTGCTTGTTCACTCTAGCTAGACTGCAGTTTTCCATAGCAAACCAAAACATCCCCTTTCCTTTACCTCAAGAAAACGTAGCTAAAGGTAAGCAGGTAATTAAAAACAACTTACAGTTTCACTCTGTATCACGACACTTAGCAGTACCAATCTTCCTTTCACCATAGCCTACTGTGCGTTCACACCAAACGCGAATAGCGCGTCAAATTCGCGTCTAGTTGGACGCTTGAACATTTTGAATCCATTCGCGCGTCCAGAGCTAAACTGACGCACGTAAAAAGCAAAAGTTTGAAGCGAAATTGACGCGCCACTCTAAACGCCTCATTCGCGCCGCAGGACCTCCAGACGCGCGTAAAGTAAACGCGTCTTTGTAAATCACTCGCGCCAGACGCTCTATTCACGTTTGGTCAGGTGTGAACGCGTGTGTATCGGTGTGTGTAGGCGGGAGGGTGCATACTTGTGCATACTTCAGACCAGAGCCATAGAGAGAATTCTTGATACATCGAATTGTTATTGCTGTTCTTATTATCATTTAGGGGGGCTTAGGAACATTTTGGGGTAGCTTCAGCCCCCCTAAAATAGGCCTAACGACGTCCCTGGTGCCAGAGACGTTAGTGTCTGTGCCGGAGACGTTTCCAGAGACGGTATTTTTAAATACTGGTAAATAGTATTTTTGTGCATATTTCTTAACAATAAACGTAAACTTTTTTAAATTCACTTTTTAAAACTTTTAAAAAAGATTATCACTTCAGCAATAATCTGCCATGTGTCGTATTTGAAAAGAGATCAAACTTAAGTCTTTTCTCTAGTCTAAAGCATTCAAGATTTACGACAGTTTAAGTTGGAAATTTAGTTTTGGGTCTATGCTCAAAAAAGTGAATAAATGAATTATAAATATATTGTAAATATAATTTAGTCCCATAAAATCCCCTAAAAATATCGAAATATTTAATAAAAACATTATCAAACTAAAATAAAGTAGCCTACATTAAATTCATTGAAATAAAAATAAAAATCGGTCATTTTTGACCGACAGGCGAGGAGCACCAGTTGGTATAATATAGATTATTTATTTTAAAATGACATGGTCACAGTACACTCTTGAAAAGAAAGGTTTCTTGAAGAACCTTTAACATCCATGGAATGGATGCACAAAATGTTTTTTTATGCACAATTCAAAGTAGTATAGTGGAAAAAAGTTTTTCGGATTATTGATTTATTGCACTCTGTACAAAAATGTATGTCCTCTTCACTTAGAAAATAACAAAAGACATACAGGAAAGGAAACATTTGGAGGAAAGGAAAAGTGAAACAGACACAAAGTAGATGTAATGAAGAAGATTTATGGCCTGGGGATATATTCCTGTTTTCTCTTGTCTGATGGGCGATTAAGAAAAGAATGTAAAGAGAACAACACTCCCACACACCCTCTCTGCCTCTCTCTCCCGTTTGGGCAGTATATAAAGCTCAGCCCACACTCAGTGGTCTTCAGTCTCAGAAGTATACAGACAACAATCATTCACTATGAATAGACTTTTATTTGTCTCTGTGCTGCTCTTTGCAGCTTATCAAACTGGTGAGTAATATTCAATTTCACTATTCTTTGTCTATTTATGCTGCAGGATATGCATTTTTGTTGTGCATTTCTACATTTAAGCATGGGGAATAGATTTATTTAGTTTGATTAATGAGGTTTTCCTCATGTTATACGGTTTAAATTATTGTGTTATTTGCAGGTGAATGCATTACAGGAGGAAAAGAGGATGTTGCACACTCTCGTCCGTACATGGCTTCACTTCAGTGGAATGGAAAACATGAGTGCGGTGGCTTTCTGATCTCCAGTCAGTGGATCATGAGTGCAGCACACTGCTTTCAGAATGGGTATGTAACATAACGACACCAGTGAGCTGTGCGACAGCGATGCAAAGGTGAAATAATTTCAGTCCCAAATCACTGTGATTTGTTCGGAGGGTTTGTTTTGATTTTGTTTTGAAGTTGCAGAAATACTAAGTTGCAATACGAAGTTGCAAAATGATAAATGTCCTGTTTGTTGCAGGTCATCCGGTGTTAAAGCTGTGTTGGGTGCTCACTCCCTATCTGATGCTGAGGACACTAAACAAACCTATGACACTACAGTCTACAACCATCCTGATTTCAGTATAAGCAACTATGACAATGATATTGCCCTGCTCAAGGTACATACTGTGGTCCAATCATGTAGCTGAAAAACAGTCTGTGTATGCGTGTGGTAAACATGATTTCACCAAGTACAACATGTTCCTGTGACAGTATGTGTAGAGATCAGTTTTCTACAGCAGACTGTCAATTACATATAGAATGATTTTGTTTTTGACAGCTGGAAAAGCCAATCACTGAGAGCTATGCAGTGAAATCAGTGAAATTCCAACGTGAAGAAGAAGCCGATCCCAAGGAGTCTGATGTTGTGGAAACAGCTGGATGGGGCTCTTTGAACAACCGGGGAGGACGACCAGACAAATTGCAAGAACTCAGTATCAAGGTGAAGAGCCGAAGTGAATGTGGCCGCGGTGACTACTATGGATTGAAGTTCACCAGCAACATGCTCTGTGCTGCAGAAAGACGAAAGGACACCTGTGATGTAAGTTTTACTGCAATGGTTCATAAAGTACTGCATGACTGCTATATGTGGAAACAAACTCGAATATATGACCTCTCTCGCTTCCGCTGTCTTTCTCTCTAATAGGGTGACTCCGGAGGTCCTCTCTTATACAAGGATGTTGTTGTGGGGATAACCTCTAATGGAGGGAAGAAATGTGGCTCCAGCAAAAAGCCTGGACTCTACACGATCATCTCCCACTACACCAAATGGATTGACAGTACAATCGCTGAGTAAAAAAAGCGAATGTTTGACTATTCCTTTTAACTCTTTAATGAAAATAATGTCAAAGTCAGTTAGAATAATCAGTTGTAACAATTTATTATGTCAGGTAAATGTATCATGCCAATTTCATAATCAATTCAAAGATAATCGATACAAAACATCAAATGCTCTGGAATAAAGAGAAGAGATGCGAACCCAACATTATACATGAAGCTGAGAGTCTTACACTCAGCCTCACAGGCTAATCTGAAATACAGAAAGGCCCCAAAACCTTTGCTGCATTCCATTATATAGACAGAAACTTCTTTCACATGGAAACATCTGCTAACAATGGGAATTTACATTCAGAGTTGACACCTGTTGGGGGTGGGAGACCATTTGTCTAAAGACCACTTTCCTTTGCGTGCCAGCTATCTCTAAACTCCTAAAAACCTTATTAGCTTTTATTTTATCTATTTGGAAATGAGACATTTGTACCAGTCGCACTGAGACATTTCAAATGATACCAAACATATACAATACTCGCTGATAATCATTCACATTAAACTATGTATTTTCTTGGGTGAATTCAGGTGATCTGACTATGAGAGAGAGAGGGGGTGAGGGATGAGGGAATGAAATGTAGATTAGGATGACTCGGAGCTGAGACTTTTGTCTCAAATGGTGAGTTCAAATGGTAATTTGCAACATCCTGTCTTCTCAGGGTCTGGGCACTCCTTAACCAGACTGTCCAGCATTTTCTAATTTCTCAAGTGTTACACTATCGTGTAGGTCTCCTTAGTGCTGCCAAAACAGCTGTGATGCATCAAGGCATGGACTCCAAAAGACCTCTGAATGTCCTGTGGTCCTTTAAAGGAATAGTTCACTTAAAAATGAAAATTCTGACTTGACTTAGTAGGAAAAATAAATACTATGGAAGTCAATGGGGTCCATCAAATGTTTGGTTACCGACATTCTTCAAAATATCTTCTTTTTTGTTCAGCAGAAGAAAGAAATTAATACAGGTTTGAAACAACTTGAGGGTGAGTAAATATGACATAATTTTCATTTTTAAGTGAACTATTCCTTTAAGTCTGCAAGTTGTGAGGTGGGGCCTTCATTTGGGGAATTTGTTGGTCCAGCACATCCCAGAGATGATGATCAATTGAATTGAAATCTGGGGACTTAGAAGGCCAAGGCAAAACATTGAACTCTGTCATGTTCCTCAAACCATTCCTGAACAATTTTTGCAGTATGGCAAGGTGTATTATCCCACTGAATGAGGTCACTATCATCAGGGAGCACCATTGCCATGAAGGGGTGTACGTGGTCTGCAACAATCTTTTGGTAGGTGGTACATGTCAAAGTAATATCCACATAAATGCCAGGATTTTGAGCAGGTTTTGAGCAGAATATTGCCCAGAGCATAACACCGCCTCTGCCATCCTGCCTCCTTCCCATAGTGCATCCTGCATCTGTTCCCCAGATAAACAACATACATGTACCTACCCGGCCATCTCCCTGATCTAAAAGAAAATGATTCATCATCCTCAGACCATGCAGGCAACCCTCTTCCATTACTCGATGGTCCAGTTCTGATGCTGTGGACAGGGGTCATGGGCACTCTATGCAGCTCCACACGCAACAACTGCAATGTACTGTGTGTTCTGACCCCTTTCTATCATGAGCAGCATTCCATTTTTTTGTAATTTGAGCTAGAGCTCTTTTGTGATTGGACCAGATGTGCTAGTCCTTTACTCCCCATGTGCATAAATGATCCTTTGGCGCCCATGACCCTGATGCCAGTTCATCGGTTCACCTTCCTAGCACCTTTTTTGGTAGGTTCTAACCACTGCATACCAGGAGCACTCTACAAGAACCAGTCGTCTAGCCAGCACAATTTGGCCCTTGTCAAAGTCACTCGGATAGTTTTTCTTGCCCCTTTTTCCTGTTTCCAAAATGAAATTCAAGATCTGACTGTCTACTTGCTATTTAATATATCCCATCCCTTGACAGGTGCTATTTTAACAATAAAAGCAATGTTTTTCGCTTCACATATCAGTGGTTTTAATGTTGTCGTTCATCAGTGTATTATATTATATTATATTATACATTAAAAATATATCTCTTCATAGCCCTTTTACTTTGACAATCACTTATGCAAACCAAAACTGTTTTTAACAGCATTTTTAAGAAATAATTTTAGGAGGAAGTAGAGTAGTAAGTAGAGTTTTATTTTATTAATTAATTTATTTGCAATTAAATGCATTACTAGCTGATAAGAGTGGTGGTCTTCTGTACGACTGATAAAAAAAGAATTTCCACATATTCTGACAGTTTAACGGCATGATGTTAAACTTTTGTGGATTTGTTTGTAGTATGTTGCAATGCTAAACTGCTCATTGTGTTATGTAAGACTTTTTGAATGCATCATTAAATCTGAGTTATGAAACACAATGTTGTTAATATTATTTACAAACGACATGCCAGTACAACCCAACGGCTGGAGCTAACGGAATCTTTCCCCAATCATTATGTTAAACAGACCACTCAACACACATCTGTGTTGCAATCTGTTATCTCTAACTGAAACAGTCCTTATCTGGTCTTTTGAGGAGGGTATTTTTCAGTTGTTGGTGTTGCAAAACCTCCATACTGTATGAGGCTGCAGGCATTTAGAAGCCAGATCTGATATTATCAGATTAACCTCCTTGACCTGGTTATAATTAACAAAGTGCAGGAAATTTCCATTGTTTTGTGTGCAATATTAGTTCCCAAAGACTGCCCTGAGATGGACACCACCTGGCAGAAGAAAACAAGTGTGACCTAAAACAACATGGAAAAGCTTAGCTCAGTGATGGCAGAATTAAACGAGATGAGTCTGACATGGGCAAGGCACAGCACGCTGGGTCGAGTTAAGTGGAAGGAAATTGTTGTTGCCTCATGTCCCACTAGAAACGAAGAGGAGTAAGTAATAGTCAAGGAAGATTTTTGGAAGACTTCTTGAAAAATGCTTGATAACCACTTTAGCTTACTTTGGCAGGATGACAAGGAACATTACTGCCTCAGCTGCTCATTAGGACCTTTCCCTCTCTTCCCTCCTTTCCTTTCCAAACACTTTGAAACGAAAAGGCCTGTAGGGTCAATATTTCAGAAGAACTGAATTTTCTCGTGTATTTCTTTTGGGTTCAGTATACTCTTTTTGTTCTTTTTTTTTTTTTTGCAGCCTGATACATTTATCTCATTTTGTAACATGTTATACTCCTAATGACTCTGGTTCATGTCTTTCCATCTCCCATGCTGTGAGAGTAGAGAGTGGCCTACCTGTGTCCAGTCCTCTGGAAATAGGCCAACAACAAGAATCTGAATTAAACACAGAAATTTAACACCAGTACTTACTCAATGATGTTGCACATGTCTTCTCACGTTCAGAAGTGTTATGCTAAAATTGTTTTGTTTAGAAAGTACAGTTGTCAGTCATGTATTTGACTCCGTATACGGTTACGTTCACACACAGTACGGTTATTTACGGGTGTGACAACCGCAATCTATAACCGAATTCACACCTGTAAATTTTCAGGACTCAACGGCATTTCCGGAAAACCAGCGCTGTGTGAACGGAACCGTTACCGGACATTTATAGTCATGTCATACAGTGTGAGAAAGCCGCACTGCTGAGGGGTTTTGTGTGTGCCATCGTTCTAAATCAAGTCACTGTTCTCCACTGGAGAGGCTCCCGTCAGTTTTGTGTTTTCTTTGCACGACTCAAATGCCATGCAATGCATGAGATACCAGTGCAACAGTTAAAGGCGTTCATCTAGTGTGTTTACATCAAAGCTTCTGTCGGTTAATGAAGATTTGAATTGTAAAACTCTCTAATTGAATTCTTACTAGTAAAAATGCAATTACGACGAGTAACGCTGGGAACATTTTAAAGGGGTCATATAATGCCATTTTTGTACAAGCTAATATGATTCTTTAGGGTCTAAATTAAAAGTTTGTAATATACTTTAATTAAAAATTCTCATTAGTATTGTAAGAAAACACTAATTTTACCTGGTCAAAAACAGCTCTGTTTTCAGCACGCCGTTTCAGTGCATGTGTCTTTAAATGATAATGAGCTTTGCTCACCCCGCCCCTCTGTTCTGTGCGTACACCGTTTGTAACACAATAACCACGCGTTGTTCATTATAAACGTGGGATTATGAATTATATTGAGAACGTCGTACATAGAAAACATGCTGTAATGTACCCTGAGTGTAAACCTTAGATGCATTCATCATGAAGCCTGCAGCAAGGTTTGCAAATTTCGCAAAGATTAATATAAATACTAATATAAAGGTTAATAAAACATTACACTCACATCTTCTGGAGGTTCAGCAGTAACACGTTGGTACCGATCCGTTTTTTCTCGTTTGTAAAGCTGTCTGGTGTGAAATGATTCGCGTAAACATGAAAGCATGGACGATCGTGGGGAATCCCCGTGAGGGAATCCCCGCGTCAATCCTTTGGGCATATTGCTTCAAAAACAAAACTCAGCCACTGCATCTATAACGGCTCAGATTTAGGAACATCCAAATGACTGCTGTGTTCCTTATTACATCTAAGAACAGAACACCACAATCGCGTAGACGCCATTCTACTCCAGCATATCAACAATGGCGGACTACTATGATGACGGCTGTCACAGCTTGCTCAGGGCGGGTCTTGTGTTGAAGCACGGCTGTCAATCACAATCGCGGGAGGGGCATACGATCTTATGACGTCACAATATCGAACGGCTTGATTTCATAGATGGTCAAACATATAAGGAGATTAAAACAAAACCACTGGATGGATTTTAATCATGATAGGATGGTTGTGTACAGGCACTGCCAACAGACATTTCAGTGCAATCAACTTGTAAAAGTGCATGTACCATTATAAGACCCCTTTAAGCTAGACCGATGAACTTGTCGTGTCAAAAGTGACAAGACTTTTCAGTTTTATGGACATTGCCATCTTTGATATTACTTTGGTCACTGTTGCTATGGTTACTGGTTAGAGAGTACAGGCTTGACTCTTGTTGCTCGTACATACAGACAGTATTGGAGACGCTGCTGTAAGAACAAGACATTGAGACTCACAGCTGTAAGTTTAGTTATCAGTCCCAAAAATTTAGTGTAAACATAGGCAATATGTCCGCTACCTTTGTAACATCAGCAGGTGGAAGACGAAGGTCAAGCGAAGAAACAAAATACTCAATATTTATTTCCATAGGCAAAATCCAAACATACACGAAACAGTGTGCAAGTGCACAAACAATAACCGACAATGAAAAGGAGTGAGAGGGGAACTTAAATACACAGATAATGACAAAGACAACAGGTGACGGTGATGATGACGGTAATGAGCAGGTGCAGGTGATGATGACATGATTCTGGGAAGTGTAGTGAAGACACAAACGATGACAGACGGTGAATGTGACATTACTCCCCCCTCCCGCTAGGCGCGACCCGCGCAGCAGAATGCAGAACACGGGAGGGGGGGGTGGGCATCCTGGAGTCCTTGACGGGGAGGCGAACCAGGCTGAGGAGGTGGCCACGGCGAACCAGTCTGAGGAGGCGGCCACGGCGGAGAGGACCCTTCGGGCGGCCACGGCGGAGAGGACCCTTCGGGCGGCCACGGCGGAGAGGACCCTTAGGGCGCCCACGGCGGAGAGGACCCTTCGGGCGCCCACGGCAGAGAGGCCCCTTCGGGCGGCCACGGCGGAGAGGACCCTTCGGGCGGCCACGGCGGAGAGGACCACGGCGGAGAGGACCCTTAGGGCGCCCACGGCGGAGAGGACCACGGCGGAGAGGACCCTTAAGGCGCCCACAGTGGAGAGGACCCTTCGGGCGGCCACGGCGGAGAGGACCCTTCGGGCGGCCAGGGCGGAGAGGAACCTTCGGGCGTCCACGGCGGAGAGGACCACGGCGGAGAGGACCCTTAAGGCACCCACAGCGGAGAGGACCCTTCGGGCAGCCACGGCGGAGAGGACCCTTCGGGCGGCCAGGGCGGAGAGGAACCTTCGGGCGGCCACGGCGGAGAGGACCCATTGCCCCCCCCCGCTAGTTGTGATGCTTAGCCAATAACAGGAAAATCAGATAGATAGCAGTAACAAACAGGAAGTCAATTCCTCAGGGTCAAGTACTGGAGTGCTTTCCAGGGTCTGTGTTCCTGTTTTCTGGAGCAGCAGTCAAGTTCAAACAAGTCAAGAAAAACATTGTGGGGGAGTTTGAAAAGGTGTTTTCTTTCCAGTGAATTACAGTAAAAGCAAAGGTGTTCAGCATCCATCTATGGGGTATTTTCTTTACCGTGGTCCTGACACAGTCTCAAGATATTTATATAATCTAAAGTGCCTGTGCTTGCCAATTAAAGGTACTCTAATAAACTGGAAAATGAAAGTTGGCTTGTGTTTGTCTGAGTGTGTCTTTGTTTTCGTATTTTTGGCAGGAGTTTTGTGTTTGTTTAAGGGAAATTCAACAAACTGCCTGCCAGGTCTTTATCTTAAGTCTTAATATACACAAAGCCATCCACCGATGTTCCTGTTTTTCTATTTTTGCAGCTCTCAGACCTAACGTTACACAAATGAGTAGGCTTGATAATTTTGCGATAATGTTGCGAAATGTGTTCTTCATTTTCCAGCCCCAGAATTTATCTATGTTTTGGATAATAATAATAAAGGCTTAAGACATTTCTAAAACTTTCTCACAGGACAGATATGGAAAAACAAAAACATGGGAAGAATCCCCATGATAACAGTAGTAGGCTATAGCCTGTTTCAACAGCTAATGTCACACAACACAAACGTGGCATTACAAATCGAAGACAATAAAACAAAACAAACATTAAACATAACTAATATAAAAAATTAAAAAATTAAAAAAAACTTCTATTTGAATTTTTTCGATGTTCCTTTAGTAATATAATTTCTGAGATTATTATTATTATTATATACATATGTAAATCCGTTTTAATAACTTAAAAGATTATTGTTGTTTAATGATTTTTTTATTCGCATAAAGAAAGAATAACGTTGCTCGAGGATTGCATGAGACACTGATAATATTTCTTCCTTTGACCTCAGCGGAGGAGGCGGCACGTTACACGGAAGGGGCTGAACGATGGAAAAACTAAGTAATTTGTTTACAGGTGGCATGTAAAAATTCTTTTAAGTAGTGTAAGCATTGTTTCCAACGATATAAGTAGTTATTACTTCTATGAGTCCATTTTGGACCATCTGTGAGAGAGCGCCCTCCGGCTTCATGTTTGAATGAAACTTACATTACTTGAGAGGGTTTAGCACTCCATAATACTTATATTGCCCTGTTTTGGGTAAGAATAAAACTTCAGGTCATGCATAGAATATGTTGTCTCTTTTCATTTAAATCTAGATTTATTCACATGACAACCTCGTGAAAGATTTGAATGTATGCCCATAGATAGGAAAGCTGGACTGTAAAAATGTTTATTCAAGTCAAATATTGTTGATGTCTTCAACCTGACTACACCAGAGAAAGTCATTTTTAATGGTCAGGACAGGTAGAAATGTCTCAGTATAGTGATGACTACAAGTCACCTTCATTTATATAGCGCTTTTAACAATATGAATTGTTAAAACTACACAGTATTCTATTTTTGCAGTGAGTGTGAAAGTGAAATGTGAGGGGCTACAGAGGAATGTGTGTCATTGCACCGCGTCCTCATCCTTCTGTTCTTTGCTTTTATTTTTTAATTGGACCCGGATTGCAATTTGCAGCTCTCTGGGGGCCACTCTCCCCACAGGGGTGTAATAAGCTATTAGACGCTCACCCCCTAACGCCTAACACTAATCGACATGGACAGCCCTTTGTACAGTACTGGGACAGGGGCCGCTATTGTACAGCTGACCTCCTGCCCTGGGACAGCAAAGGCAGCTTGGGGTACAAGGAGGGAACAGCTTCTCTACATACATTCTGTTAAAAACAAAACAAACTTTAACACTTCATACATTTCTTCTCCCTCGCTGGCAGCCAATGCAATCATAAGCTGATCCTCTTGCAGTTCACTTGTATAGTCAACACTGCTTCATCCCAATAAATGACTAACTAGTGAATTAAACACAGCTATTTATGGAACATATATCTGTGTGAACCACATTGCGTACATGGATGTTTGTGTACTACAAAGCCTCTATGAAAAGTAGAGCATAACTGACTACTGCACTGCTGTTGCAGGTTTTTTTTATTATTTTTTTTATTGCTAACAAGGAGACAAGCATGTAAAGCATGTAATGACAAAAGTGTTCATTGGTTTTGGGAACTGTGATCATGAAGCAATGAAAAATGATTCACAGTTTTGGTCCGCATAGACTCCTGTTTCACTGAATGTGTGAAGAGTTTTGAACGTGACTTCAGAAGGATTTTATTAACAGATTTTATTGAAACTAACTGACCCAGACTTTGTCTTAAAATATAAAATATGAATGACTTTTATTGACTGTAATGGGATTACTTTACTAATCACTCAGTCTGAAAAGTATCACATCTCCAATTAATTTACTTAATCGTTTAATTAACCTTTACTAGATGGACAATAAGACAGAGATTTCAAATTCTGTTCAAAGCATAAAAGCATAAGTCACACGCTGTTGTTTCACAATTATCTTTTATTATTTTTCCACATGGAACTACTGTTAGATTTACATTCTAAACAGGTCAAAGTCAGATTTATTGTACTGTTCAGTGTGAAGATATAAGCCTTGACACAGATTCTTTGCACAAGTGCATGAATGGCTGTTGCAGTTGAATGACAGATGAATGTATGTGTGTGTGTGTGTGTGTGTGTGTGTGTGTGTGTGTGTGTGTGTGTGTGTGTGTGTGTGTGTGTGTGTCAGACACATGTTGTGCAAAGCTGAAGCAGGTGTATAAAGTGGGAGGTCTGTCTGCGGTCAGAGTCCTGGGACACTTGCCAGTGCATGTCTGCCTCTTTGCTCTCACCTTAAATGCTTTAGACATCTTTGCCTTTATCTTTCTTTCATTCATTTCATCTTCCAAAGTTTCCATTTTTCCAATGTTGTCCTGTTGAGTCAATTAACAAATCACTCACAAGTGTCACTTCCTGGGGAGTTTCTAGCCGAATGTTGTTGGCCCACTGACATAAGGTCAGAGCCGTTATCTGGAGCTCCATTAGATGCGCTTTAGTGTCACCCTTTCGCCATCCCCCAGGCTGAACATCTGGTCAAGCCGGGTTCTCTGAGCCATGGAGAAGAGCTCATTAAGAAGAGCAGCGTCCAACCTGAGCAACAGGCCCACTAATCCAGCCCACTGCCAACCCACTGCCCTCACAGACAGGTTCATCTGGAGGACGAGTGCAGTCTGCATGAAGGGAGAGGCCGAGTGGGGGGTTGGGGACTATAGTGAGTGAGTGCATGTGATTCCTTATGCCTTATGAGTCAATGAACACCTGAAAATGTTTAGCACATTATGCTTAAAATCTCTCATAATGTGTTTTATGACACTAAGGAAGCTAGCTAGCTCCTCATTGGTGAACGTTGAAGTACAATATGATCCTGGAACAACATTCCAATCAACCGATCAGATTTGAGGGACATGTTTACAGTTTATGTCAAGTTTAGGCTTACAGCCAAGGTTGGGTGCTTGTACTTCAGTGTTATTCACCTATCATTTCCCCACTAACTTTAGGGGTACGTTATTGGTAGAATTAGGTTCAGGGGTAGAGGTGGGGATAGGGTTAGGACAAAATTTTCAGACAGGAATGTTATTCCAGGATCAACAAATGATGTTGATTCAGGAACATGTCTTACTTGGCAAAATCACAGTGACCCTGCTTAGTTATTCTCTAAGGGCCGGTTCACACAGAATGCAGTTTTGCCATTAAAATGTGAGATGGTCAGTCGAAAGAAAAAAGTTCAAGGTCTAGAGAAGCTTTTTTTTTTTTTTAAGTTGAACTTCTTTTAACTTGAGCAACGTGTTTTTAGAATGCCATTTCTTGTGCGAGATGCTGTAAAAGAGGAGAGCGCAACGGTTAAACACGTCCATCTAGTGCGTTTTACGTTGGAGAGCAATGGAAAAGTTGCACAGTGGACACAACACTGAGGTCAACTGTAGTCTGATTAACATGTATAAGGTGGACAAAACCCAGCTAGAATAGCATCATTCAGATCCAACTTCATAAAAACTGGAAACATTTATGATTGGATTTGAAAATAACAAAATGTTTAAATCTGACTGTAAACTAATTTTTGAAGTGCATTTAGTTCTGAGTTCTGTGTATGATGTAAAACAGTTTCAGGCCAGCTTCAGAGGCACCAACAGCACATAGTGATCTAAATCAAACTCAAGTGAAACATAACCAAGCAGATATTTTGTGACTGCTTATTTCTTACATTTACATTTATTCATTTAGCAGACGCTTTTATCCAAAGCGACTTACAAATAAGGAAATGCATGCAACAAGCGATTAAGGGAGCAATAACTCGATAAATTTGCTAGAGAAGTGCTAGCAAAGTTCCAAACAGACAGATGAAGACTGCATACCGACGACTACATAAAAACCCACTGAAGCTCAATTATAACCACGCATGTAAAGGGTCAGATTCAAGCATATTTTGAACTCCTCAAACATATTTCCCTCCATCTCACCACCATATCCCGCTTTATTATCCTTGTTTTCCAAAATGGTGTTGTGTTTTTTAGGCTTTGCTCAGTGACTGCTAAATAATTCCTGAAGGTCAGCTCCCACCAGGTAACCCTGTATGCTTTGGATGGGCCGGCATTCTGGACACTGATTGGTTTAGACAGAGGCAGGCAGGAGGGACGAACATCTGGAGAGGGAAAAGCTCCCTCGAGTGTGGTAGCTCCTTCTTTTCTTCATGACCAGACATGACCCAGCAGCTCAATCTACAGTAGATGTACCCAGTCTTCCATATACTCCGGCTCACTCTTTCCCCAGACTAAAATGGACAAACACCTCAAGCGATTAGGGCCTAGAGACCTCTTTGCTGGAACATGGGAAAAAATAACAGAGCTGTGAATGGATCTGATTCTGAACATATTACAGTTTATATTTTATTAAATAAAAGTGGCAGAGATTACAACTAACTGCACAGTTGGTGGTGGTTTGGTCTGTAAAGAAGGGGGTGCTGCATGTGTACTGGCACTGTACTGTGTTATTATTGTTTAAGCTGACCCAAGAGAGGGGGGTGGGGGGGGTGAATGTGCGACACTGTGAGAAAATGAGAGAGGTGGGCACTGGTGACTTGTTTACAGTTTACACAGGTCCGTGGTATTAATGCATCAAACTCACAGCTTTGTGTTATGGGTAAACACTCTCATCCGCCATGACACCAGCTCGCACACACTGGGATATGTTGACAGTTATCGTTTCAGGGATTGGACTCAGTGTCGTGGAAGAGGCAAACTTCCTGCTAGAGAGCTTCTGCTGAAATTACACCGTGCAGTTGCAACACGTCGACAATTGCGAAGGAAGTGCATCACACTAATACGCTCCCACAGAAGCGAATGAGGTTCAGTCTGTGATGGTTGTTGTGAATGAACATGGTTTCTAAACTTCTTAATCTGTGAGAGCTGGAGCGATGGTGGGCAGGCGGGGGAGGGAGTTCAGGTGCACGGCTGGGTCATTGGCGTCGCTCTGTTAGCTTTGGAGGGTCGGGAGGAGGGAAGGGTCATACCCCCTGCGCAGACGGACTGATATTCCTGTCAAAAACTTGAAGCAAAGCCCAAACACACTTACTGGAAACTCAGTGGAAACTCTCTCTCACTCTTTCTTCTTACATTTGACAATGTCAACAAGTAAACATTGTTCATTGGTATCACTGATGCATTTGATCTTTAGCCTTTACATCAATTATGGTAAACACAGTAGCTTATGTCATCTAGCAAAGTGAGATACATTGCTAGACCGTATTGTAGGTTAAAAAGTGAAGACACTAGTGTTGTCACAATACCAATACCAGTCAAATTTCACTTTAGTCGCGTTTTCACCACAGGAACTTTCCCCAGGAACTGGGGACTTTGGAGTGGTACTCGGTGTGTTTCGACTGCAGGAACTAGGGTCTTAATTAAGTTCCGGGTAAAAACTTCCCCCTCAGAAAGTCCCTGCTCGTGAGGTAGTACTTTTTCAAAGTTCAGGAACTTTTGGGGGTGGGACTTGGGCACTGAACATGCTGATTGTTTGAGTTCACACAGCATTTTGATTGGTTGAATCACCAATGGAGTTTAGAAAATATGACCAATGGACCGGCGGAGTAGGCGGAGAGTAGGCGGTCTTTTGGCTGTTCAAACACATTCGACCACATGAGCGTTTACACTACAAAAGCAATCCAGTCGAATGCGTTTTCGACTCACTCTGGAAGTGGTCAAAAGTAGAAAAGCTCAAGATGTTTTAGACCCCGTTTACACCCTTAATGGTAACACTTTACAATAACAGGGCATGAATGATCATGCACTAATACCTGAATTAATAGTTACTTCAACATGAACTCATGATTAGTGAATATATGAACCAAAAAAAAAAAGAAAAAGAGCCAAACAGGGAACATGAACTAAGGTCAGGGGAACATTTGCTGGGATCAGAAGTTCACTCTCCATCCAGACGCAGGCCGTGATGATACTGTACCTCCGTTCTCTGACTGTTTGAAAAGCCACACAACATCACTTAACTGGGCTGAATACTAGTTGTAGTACATGTGTATTTGATAGTAAGATTATGTTAAATCATGAGCTGAAATTGGTAAGTAGTTAACACTGAATTAATTATGATGTGCCCCCTCAAGTAAAGTCATGACACAGTCATGCAATAATAAGCCATTACTTTATGTTAGTGTACGGTTAGTTAATAATGAATTAATTATAATGTGCCTCCTCAAGTAAAGTCATGACATAATGATGCACTTACAAATCTATTAACTAAAATATGAATAAACATATACAATAAGAGTGCCATCCTTATTCCTTTCCTTCCATGGTACCATAAAAAAAACAAAGATAAAAATGATGTGTAGTTCTTTTATTTTTATTTATACAATTAAACATATATGGACTTAAAAGAAAGCCCAAACATACCTGTAAAGACACACATAAGGCACATTTACATGTAAAATAGGGCATTAGCTATAAGCTAATGCTAATCGAAGCATATACATTTAAACAACAAATGCAAACATTTCTTTGATTATTAATTATGTTTACAAAAGCAGTCATCATTTATGAGATAAAAATGCCAGTATTACCAGAAACACAACTAAGGTGCGAGCGAGCACCTTGTGTGCCACTAATGAGTGTCCCACCAGAAACAAACCCTACATACTGTAATTCCAGGATAGCTATTACTAAACATAGGCCTAAATGAACTATAAAAATCAGAAAACAGTTTAGATGAAATTAAATGTATTAGTGGAAGTTATTAGTCTATTTTCCACATTTGATTAGACGGATCTGTGAAATTAATGGATAAATAATCATGTGCCACTCCAATTATTTGTCACAAAGCTGTAGATGGCAGATTGTGATACTACAGTTTAAATTATGGCAGTGTTAAAGCTGAAGTCCGTAGCTTTTCCACTTTGTCGCCATCTCTGTTCGAAATCTGCAATTGCAGTTATTTGCGGAATTATCCACTTTACGTGGGTTGTACATCGGCATGACACAGCGCGGATGAATCCAATGTTTTGAGGTGAGTGTGCGGCTGTCAATCACCGCGCCGGTGTGGATACGGGCATTCAGAATCAGAATATACTTTTTGGAAGTATGACCAATATTAGAATTTTCAACGGAAAATGACGTCTGAACAAGTAAGTAACATCCAGTTTTGTTCTGATCAACTAAGGGAAAAAAAGCATTGCAGTAAATCGCGCTGATTAAATCTAACGATCGCTTATTATATCATGTCAAACCGTGCAAATCATAGACGAGCAGTTATTTTGTACAAACAAATAACAATCATAGTGCTATGAAATAAACGGTGTATGAACGGAATCCCTGTTATGCATAAACATGTTATAATATACCGTAATATAAACATCTTACGTCAGGAAAATTTTCACTTTACCTATCTGATTCAGATCCAATACTTGACAACGGAGGAGGCGGGTTTGATTTTCTTGGAGTAGAGGTGAATTGCTCCCTCTCATAGCTAGCACAAAATAATTCATATTTACCATAATAGCAAAAACGAGAAAGGCACAACAAAGGAAACTCCGTGACTGTGTAAATTAAGCGAACAAGTGCGCTACGTAATTGAACTGTCTTACCTGTCTAGCAAAAAAAAAAAAGCCGTCTCTGCGTCCGTTTTGAACCCCTTTAAAACACAGAGTTTATGCCATCTTTCAAAAGCCCTGCCGATGTTTAGGCTATCCTTGTTTTTGCATGGGCCCTTTGCAGTCTCTTTTTTTCTCTAGCCACTCCGAAGTCCGAAGTTTTTTGGGTTTTACAACTGGTTAATCTCCAGTTGTCACTGGTGATTGTCGTTTGAAATATTCTGGATCCGCTATAAGTTTAAAGTCCCTGTAAAGGCAATTCTACAAAAAAATTCTAAACACATTATAAGTGCTAGAAATGTATTGCTAAAACATGTTACAAAGACTGAGAACTGTGAAGTACTAAATTGTGGAGTTAGACCGTTTAACAGTTTTTCACCCTTGCTGTGAGCCGGATTTTTTGGGCGGGGCTAAAACGGGGGCTCGATGACGCACTGCGACCCCCTGAGCTTGATTGGGCCCCTACTTGATGACGCACGGAGTCACTAAGCCTATCGCTCAATCGCGAGTTACTATCAGACAGCCTACAGTTTGCTAGCTACTAACGTTATGCCCACGGCTCTGGCTATGCCTTCGTCATGTAAATGCGTATTCCCTAGATGCAATCACTTAGAAAACAGATTGGTGTCCTTATTTAAATTTCCGAAAAATGATCATATCAAGAAGAGGTGGATTTATCTTGTGAAGAGCTAACGTTACCTTGATGGAGAGCTGATGATCACCACCACACCCGCCTCTGTAGAGATCAGGATAGTTTACTTTCGTTGGAGACAACTGGAATTCACTGATAATCCGCTGTTACTGGTGAATGGGGCCGAACCGACTATCTCCCGCTGTCCGCTTCGGCCTTCATCCTCCCGTCGCGCCGACATGCACGAGCTGTGCGCGAGTCATATTTCCCGCGAGTGGGCGTGGTTTCAGCGCAGCCAGCGGACACGCCCCCAGCGTTTGAGAGCTGAGACTACTGCTCATTTTTTCGAGATTTTGATAGCTTATTTTATTTACTTGGCGGCTTTTTTAATCATTGAAATTGGGCTGGGTGGCTAATAACACATTTTTCGGTGGTATGACAAACTCAGAACACATACTTAATTTTGACTTTACAGGGACTTTAATTATTTCAAATGCTGTGAGAAAAGGCTATAAATCTACACCTCGAACATCCTCACACACAATATAGCCTACTTGCCTGGACTCCTTCTTTATGTGGACAGATATGACGTAATGATGCACAGACATGCTCGAATTTCCCGCGGAAATCCACCAGTACCACTGGAATTAAAATCATTATTAAAAGCTAACCGATTTGAATCGAGCTAAGGCAAGCAGATAGTGCTGGTTATGTTTTTTTTTTTTTTTTTACACAAAAAGTTACGGACTGCAGCTTTAAATAATATGTTTAATTCAAATTTAGATTACTTCTCATTTATTCTTACGGAGCCTGATTGATTTAGTTTACCCCTAAACATGAATTACTTCATTAATTATCAAACATGTACTAACATGTTTAAGGCTGCTGTTATTCATGCATGAATCATTATGACTCCTGTCATATAGTTAAGGATTGCTCTTCATTGGTTCATGATTAGGTCATATCTTCACTAATCATGAGTTCATGTTGAAGTAACTATTAATTCGGGTATTAGTACATGATTATTCATGCCCTATTATTGTAAAGTGTTAGCTCTATAATTAGTGTTGTCCACTTGTGAACCGAATGACCAAAGCTCATCGTAATACCAGGTGTAAATAGGGCCTCAATATTAGGAGTAAACATTTGACGTATGCTAAGGAATGTTATAGGAAATGGAGATGCTCACTACACTGTAATGTAAATTCCTATAGGTAATGGGTTATGGTGAATGGTGTGAATGAGTTGATGATTAGAGAGCAGTGTTTCTAAAGAGTTGCTTAAAATGATTCATAACAAAAAATGCATCATTTGTCTATCAACACTTGACGGAGAACAGCCTATCATTGAACAAATAGGGCTGACAACACGCATACAGTACACACACTGACAGAAGATGACTGTAAACACAAATGACATTAGCAAGAAGTTGAGCTGCAGAGCAAACCTCAGTGTTGCTCCTCATTTTTATACAATACAGTAAACGTACATGCACACATCACAGTGGCATTCTGATACATTGACGGTGGGGGTGTTTGCTCTGTTATTCTGTTGGATTGGCAAAAGTATCAAAGGGCTGAAATCATATTCACTCTTTGCACTTTGATGAGTCCCTGACTTGCTGCGGCGTGTAGAAGACATTGTAAGAAAGAAAACCTTCAATCTTGAAAGAAAAGAAGGGAAACCGTTTTAAGTTAAAGCAAACAAAGCAAATGCACATAACACAGACTAGAACAATAAAAAGTCTGCTATTACTGCGATAAAATCCATTGGTTGAAATATATAAAGACCTTTTGAAAATAATTCAGTATTAGCTAAAATCCCATTTCTAAAGTCTTAAAAATCTTTCTTCAGCAACCCTTCAGAAGACACACACACACTCACACATCTCCAGTCTGAGACTTCAAAGGCAGGTGGAGTGAAACCATGAAATTACAGGTACGGTGTCACTTACCCCTTTGAAACCCAGCACTGCTCAAATCCAGGCAAGACCTGGCCAGCCCTGGAATTAGAACAAATGAAAAAGAAAAAGAAGAAGGGAAGAGAATGACAGAAGTGGAGGGGAGTGGCTCTGAAAGGTGATTTAACAAGCCATGTTGACAATATGGCAATCATATAAAAAGGTCTAATTTCTGCTGTAAATTACCTCATATTACACACTCATGTTACGCATACCACAAAACACTGCACTCGCACATCAATACTGTATGTACATCAACCCAATTCGATTATTATAGCGATAATTCACTTTTATCATTTTTCATGTAAAGGCACCCACACACTACAAGATAATAGGGGCGATTTTAGGAAGAACACTATGGCCGCACTGGTCGTAAATATTGATCGATCAATTGGGGCCTCAAATTGTAAATATCCATGTTGAATATTTTTTTACAATCAGAAATCCTCTTATTGCCATTTCTTCTTACCCGTCCTCTGCTATGTTTGTTTACTCTAAAGTCACGTTTGACCGCAAGAGATTTTGCGAGATTTCTCTTGTTCACAGTCGGGATCTGTGAGTGTTTGGTGTGCTGTCTTGGTCACATCGCGGCACTCCACACACTATTGGAACAAAACTGTTAAATCTAGGATTTTTTTATCGTCATGTTTATAGTCTGTCACACTTTGAAAATCTGTTAAGACTTTACGGTGACTTACGGTGATGATAAAAAAAGAACTTTTCTTTTTGTCATATGAAGATCACATTAAAATGCATTTTACCAAACTTTTCACCCTGACTTTGACATTTATATTTGCAACTATTAAAATGTATGTATAGGTTTTATTGTCTAAGACTTATCTTAAAATACAAATGCATGATCTTTCTAAATTCTAAAATGGTTGCTATAAGCATAGTTCCTATTAGCCTTATTAAGACGAATTTTATTAATGTTTAAAATGTCAATTGCATCATAATTTCCATCACAGAACACTATTAAATTATACATCATTTGGAGTGGTGGAAATGACAGTTATGAAAAATGACAATTCTTCTGTGGTGCATGTAAATCCACTGTTAGACATTTTTAGCAGACAAAGTATATAAACTACTGAGAGTCTGAAGAGGGTTTGGAGAGAGTTTATTTGTTTAATGATCCACAGGGCCAAAGCTGAAGAACAGCTCAAGAAACACCCATATAAATTACAACAGTATTTTTACTGGAACCTGAAACATATTTATGACCTGCTTCACCAACAGTAATCAATCCTTGAATTATTTGGAATTACGCAGATGGAATTATTTGTACATTTACATAATTCATAATCAAAATGAAGAGAAGCAGATCATCCATATATCATATGGCTGACATGGATAAGATAATGACTCTTATTTTGAAGACTTATTTCCATTATGTATTGGCCACACAGGTATATTCAAAGATGAACTGATACACAAACCTGTCTGGGTATGACAGTGTTTGCGTTTGTGTCTGTGTGTTTTAGGGTGCTGTGAGTGTGTCAGTACAGAGATTTTTCAGATAACTGCTCCAGTTCTAATAAAACACGTCCACTCCGTGTGCATGCAACGCCGTAGGTCTGTGGTGAGAAGAAGATGACAGGAGAGTGTTTTATACTCTGCAATAACAGCGCTGTGCTCTGTGTGAGCGTGTCTGACATATAGCGAACACATGCCAGCCAAACCACTGTATTTTTCTCCACTTCCTCAGAAAGCTCATTATCACTCGTTTTCATCGCCTTATTTATTGCTCTTTTGGTTGTTGTCATTTTCTTTTCCTTTCATCATCTAAATGTCTGGGCACTTTATATAGTGTACTAGTATGCCTTTTTATATTTATTATTATTATTTATATCATATAAATGTATGCATTTTATATATATAATATATTATTAAATGCATCAAATAATAACTGTTTGAGTTACCCGATTCACATTTTTGGTCACACTTATATTAGGTGTCTTTACAGCATACATTAAAAAATATATTGTTAGGTACAGTGTACTTATTGTGTTCATGTTGTGTTGCTATTGAGGTGGGGTACGGGTAAGAATAGGGGCAGGTTTCATGTTATGGATAGGTTTAATGATGGGTTAAGGAGTCATTTTTAAATATAAGTACAATGTAAAAACATATTTTTACACAATAAGTGCACTAAATATTAGTCATAAAAATATTTTATATAAAGGGCGACCAAAAATGCAGAAGAAAGCTGCTCATGACAAATTTTTTTTTTTTTGTCTCACAAAAAAGTGATCCAATGAGGAACCTGAGGCTTTCAGCTAAAATCAAAGCAGCCAGAGAAGGGTTCAAACAGACCTATATGCACCACTGCTGATTTATCCTAGATATGACTGTACACTACAGTAAATACACATGTCAAGATACAGATACACCAGTAGTTGTGTAAAGCTAATAAATACCAACTGTTTTGCCTGAGTGTCTTTCTATGCGTGCATGCGCACATGTGTGTGGGTCGGGGGGGATGGGGTGTTAGAGATGGATGTGTGGCTTCCTGTGGCTGCTGACAGGCTCAAACGAGGCCTGAGCAAAACAGGAACCTCAGGTGTGACTCATGAAATCACAACAACACGGATTAAACCTGGCCAATCCTAAACCAGCATCAAATATATATATATATACAGATTACCTCTGATAATTAATGATACAACTATGCTGTCCGAATATGCAGGTAAAGTATTTGATTTAGGCTTCATGATATAGGCTTCAAACTAACTGACGACTGGACTTTTTATTGGTAGGCCTATTTTAATTTATTTTTTCAAGACAAATACTGATGAATTTATTTATCTGATTTGTCAATGTATTAAGGTGTGTGTGTGTTTATGCTAAGAATGAATTTATTAAATCATAAATTAAATCACCATATTGTTTCCATTAAGTCATGAACTGACAAAATGTCCTGATATGCAACATCAATAGCGTTTAAATCCTTTCACAGGTTTCAAGGTTTAGTCAGTTAATTAGTCATAGGTATTTGGATGAAGTTTATTTACCTTTTATTTCATGACCCTCCCTTTAACCACAGTTCTGTATACACACTACACACACAACCTCCTTTGAAGGAATTTGTAAAAGTCTTTTGCGGGACTACAAATACTCAGTTTAGATTTGTAACTGTTATGGGATTTTTTTATGTTTGGTAAAGAAAGCACAAAGATTGTTGAAAGTTTGTGGTCTCCCTCTAAAATCATGATCTCTACATTTTGTAAATAAGTGAGGTGAATGAACTAATTGGGTTGTAATTAGTTTGCCTCCTTATGTGGAGAAAATTATACACCCGAGTTTTCAGAGGACTCAACCTCTAGGACAAATCTAGTGGTTGACGCTTCCTCCATTCCATAAAGGAAATATGTGGTGGTTGATTAATGCCTGGTAAATGTCAATCAGACATTATGCATATGCTCTACATCTGCTAGAGCCTTATCATTCAGAATCATCTCTAGGGAAGCCACTTACCAAGACAAATATCTCAGAGGGTGGAACCTTCTATTAGCGAAACCACAGAGAAAAACAGTCTGCGAGATTGCACAAAGCTGCTATTGTTCTTCATTGCATCAAGATGAAATTAAGTTCTTTAATATTCTCATATATCTTTTCGCAGGCCGGCTTATGAGAACCTTACTCTAGATCAGCCGCAGGGAAACAGGTGGAAAGGACTGTGGTCTTGCCACCCACCCCATTACAAAAACGACATTGCAGCTCAATATGAATAAAAAAAAAAAAAAATTTGGAAAAAAATTTCATTAGATATTAAAAGCTTTATTTTGTAATGAATGAGTCACCTGAATGCCATTCAATATAGAAAACCAATAAACTGAGATAACGCTTTGGTCAGGCACGCTATGTGCTGTGTTTTTGGCATGGCATGGCATTTTTTTCAACGCAAGGGCTTGTTGCTTCACTAATTACATGGCAGGTAAAGGCAGATGATGCGGCCCTTGCTCCTGACAGGTGACAGTTGTTGACAATCGACTCGTCTAGCCATAATAAAGCCTAAGGGAGAGGAACCGACACTTCCAACCTAAACACCGTCAGAGCAGGCTTCAAATGCGTCCGGCTTTGCCCTTGACAACTGTAACTATATTCAACAAATTAGTCAGAGAAAGCGGGAGTGTTTACAAGGCTGAATATGAAAGAGATCGCCTCTCTCTTGACTGACACCCTGATCCACATTGGTCCTGGTTTGTTTTTATAGCAGGAGACTCTGAATGTGAAATGTGGGCATTCCTGTCTGTCAATCACAAGTTCAAAGGAGGATATGGGTTTCTGCTCTTGACAGAGCATCCTCGAGGCGGAGCGGTAGACGTCCTGTGCATGCAAAAAGCCGTTGACGTACTTTTTAATTTTTAACTTCTCTAAGGCCTGTTCGTGTCATTCTTTCATTCACGTGACATCTGCTCGCCCTGAAGGAGCTTCCCCTTCTGGGAAGATTACGGCTGATGCAACCAGTGTCACTGGAGCCTCTCCAGGCTGACAGGCTGAAATGGGCCGCACTGGGTTCTGCAGCAGATATAAGGTGCTTTCCTGTTTGTGGACGCTCTGAGAAGAGATGGTGCTTGCGTGTTCGAGTGTTATCAGTTACACTCAAAGCAGTGCTGAGTGACTGTTAGTGTTGGGTGGAAATAGGCCGTGGGTCAGTGACTCTGAGTTCCTCTTCGCCACTGCTCGGGTCCACATCAATCCCAAAAATGCACTCACACACTGTTATCTGAGCTTCAAAGAACAGTTTAATACTTCAAAGGCTCCCAGACACACATTCTGCGCATATACACTAAGATCAATTCTGTTTCAAATAAATAACAGATCTTAAAAAAAAGTATTACGCATTCATAAATATACCCAAGATACTATCCTCTCAGCAATCAAGGGCTTCTGAATGCTGTGGGATGTGGCCTGAAAACAGGTCTCAGAACTATTAAGTGAAAATTAAGTGCAAATCACTATAAAAAAAAAAAATAAACAAAAATGAAAAGTTGCTGCCTTCATTTTTAAGTACAATCAACTTGAATGATTAAGTCATTTAAACTTAAATCATTCAACTGACTTGAGTTGAAAAATTTGTTGAATATTGTATAACAAAAAAAGTAGGACTTATTTTGATGAGTTAAATCAATGTAAAAACATGTTGTCAAAACTTATTGATCATAATTTTGTACAATATATACGGTTATCTTGCAAAGTTAGGATACCAAAATAAATAGGTTTATCTTAGTTCAAGTTTCATTTTTAAAAGGAAGGAAAAAACTCTTCTTGTGTCTTTTGTTGTTGACATCAAAGGCTGTGCAATCAGATATGGTATTTTGGCATAAATGCATCTGTCACTTTCTAGATGCTTGCCAAATTAGACAGATGCATGACATGCCCGTGTCCTTATCAGCATTCAAATTCAAGAGATGTTTGAAAACAGATTATTCATTTAAATAAACAATTCATATTTCTGGATGGTAAGTTAGTAAGTTTATAGGGATAGTTTTTTATTTTTACATTTTAAAATTTTTATTGTCATCATTTACTCGCCATCATGTTGTTCTAAACCTGTATGACTTTTTCTTCTGTAGAACACACACACACACACAAAAAAAGATATTTTGAAGAATGGTGGTAAACAGGATTGGTTATCATTGACTTTTATTGTATGGACAATATATATAATATATATATACTTCAAACGTAAAATCTATTACAATCTACTAGCAGAGGTGTCAAGTAACGAAGTACAATACTTTGTTACCTTACTTAAGTAGAAATTTGGGGTATCTATACTTTACTGGAGTAATTATTTTTCAGACGACTTTTTACTTCTACTAATTATCTGTACTTTCTACTCCTTACATTTTAAAAATAGCCTCGTTACTCCTATTTAATTTCGGCTTGTTTTCATTCCGGCTTGTCGTCGTAAAATAAATAAATAAAATGAATTGCATTAATTGCATTTTTTTTCCTTACATTACTTTTACTTTTATGCTTTAAGTAGTTTTGAAACAAGTACTTTTATACTTTTACTTGAGTAAAAAGCTTGAGTTGATACGTCAACTTTTACAGAAGTCTTTTTAAACCCTAGTATCTATACTTCTACCTGAGTAATGAATGTGAATACTTTTGACACCTCTGTCTACTAGTTTAGAAACTAATTATATATACAGTATTGTATTTCATGCAAAGTTTAGATTTTCTGGTGAGTACAAATATTGCACATTATGCTGGCAACTTCACACAAACGTAAAAAATAATTTGACTCTATAGAAATAATCCAGTTGACAGTGAAGGACTCACAATGGAGTGAAAGTTTAAAGAATTCATCAAAGTTAATGCTAGCCCCATAATGTGAACAATATGTATGTTAACATGATTTTAGAGTGAAAAGAATTGCTTACTGGCCCTTTCTATGTAAAGTTACAGTATATCCAATTTTACTACTTTGTAGCAATGACAAAGTAATGCTTAAAACTCTAAAAATGACAATAAAAACAATGCTACAACTTTAAAGGTTTAAAGGTGAAAGGTTTAACAGAATAATTAATGTAAGTGCTTTTATAAAATTATATGTTTCACATTTACTGAACCCAGAATATTCTTTTAAAATATATGCAGTAAGAGATAATACTTGTGGAATATTTGAGGTGAGGTGAAGTAGTCAGGAGATCAGGAACTGCATGATGTCTGGGAATCTTGGGAATCCCCATCCAATATTCTCTGGCCCACCACTGAAGCGGATACTTGCTTCACAATGAAGAGAAGACCTGGATTACTGCATCCCATGGGAAAAAAAACAGAAGGATAATGATAGGTAGCCTGCAGACTTGCAAGTGGACTTGTCAGTAGTGTTTGACAGGCAATATGTTATAGATTACTGACTGTTTGTTATCTGCATTCATTTAGACTTAAAATGAATTTGACCGTGTATCCAATGGTGAATTGAGCCTGAAGGCTGCACTAGGTGTGTAATGAACCACTAGGATGGACATAATAATTATTATAGACAAGCTGTGTGAATTGTTTAAAAGTCTAAAAAGTCAGATTCTCTGGAGGAAACACAGGAGATTATGTGAATTTAACAATAATCCCTTCCATTGGAAACTGTCCAGAACTGAACACGGGACTCAGGAGAGGGAAAGGGGGGAGGTTACGTGGAGTGATGGAGAGGTGGGACATTACACTCAGACACAAGATAAGAAACGTCTCTTAAGGCACAGAAACTCCCACTTTTGATAACTGTTGCCACACTAGACCACACACACACACACACACACACACACACACACCTGCGTGTGGTCTTAGCAGGGTCTGGCGTGCGACAGGTCTCAACCACTGTTTTTGCCAAAAACAATTTTTTCCTTTTTTCTCCCATACTACCAGAGGGCACAGGTGCAGGCTGTTCCCTTCAGTACCACAGAGGAAACTAAGGCAACACACTGTATCATCACTCATGTTCATTAAATCTTGATAGACTTGATGAAGCTTAGAACTTCCAAATTTACAAGGCCTCTTTCATTCACAACAACACTGATTCTGTTCACCTTCAATTGTGCATTAACACCCTTAAAATAAAGATTCCAGTGGGAGCCTCGTGGGTAGCGCTCCGACATAGCACAGTTGCGCTTTGGACGACCCAAGTTTGAGCCAGGCTCGTGGTCCTATCTCTCCAGCTAAACTAAATATAAAGAAGAAAAAAAAATCTTAAAAATAAGTTAATTAATAAAAGTTCCAAAAGGGGGGTTTTGTACTAGTGATGCCATTGAACAACACTTTTGGGTTCTCCAAAGAACCTTTTAGCGAAATTGAGTTCCGGGGGGCACCGCAATACGACTGAAAGGGCACTTTACTAATAGCGATTAAAGGGGCACGGGCTCAAGCCTTACTAAATTAGAAATTACAACTTTTTATAACATGTGTCAAGGATCCACCAGTGCTTTCATGTACTGTCTTTGGCCAGTAGAGGCCAGACATGAGACGTCTTTAATGTTAATCTCCTGTCTGTGAAATTCGTCTCATTTCAAGATGACTTTTGGAAAATATTCAAAGACATACTCAATAATGTAATCAAGACTTTCAGCAGGGTTGATATACTTAAAGTTATTTATCAAACTATGATTTTAAAGTAATGAAAGTAAAGTAATTCTTTGATTTGGACATGAAAACAGGCAGGAAAATGACCAAATGAGATACAATAAGATACCAAGATACAGTAAAAGAAACCAGTTTTTCGAGATGAAGAGGACGCATAATGAGGATAAAGACTTCTTGTGCAGTGCTTCCTGAAATGGTACACAACCTCCTTATAAACTCACACAACCAAATAAGTCTGTCAAAGATACTAATCATCATACAAACATAGGCAAACATCAGCTGTGCTAACCGTAAATGTGTAAATACTAAATATGCAATTTCAATACATATCAACATTTTTCTTTAAAGGATAGGATGAATCGAGAGCATCCTGGTCAGCCATAGTCTTTAAGAGGATTTGTGCTCAACGTTAATTTGGTTGATTTGTTCTTATTAATGGTGAAAAACACTGGGAAACACTCATCCCAGGGTAATGCACAGGCACAGAAACACCCATCCCAACACAGCACTGGGGAGTGATACTTTAAAAAGAACATTTTACATTGTGCTACACTACAGAAGATGTTTGTGATTAAAAAGCATATAAAAGTTCTTAACAATGAAACACTTTTTTTGTCTTTGCTGTCTCTTTTGTCAGTGTGTCTTTTCCGAATAAAAGTATTCATTTCTTTTTTACATTTATTAAAAAAGAAAACAGTTGCTTTAAATTATATTTCACTATATTACAGGTTTTACTGTATTTTTTATCAAGTAAATGCAGCTTTGGTGAGCATAAGAGACTTCTTTATTCATTTCTTTTTTACATTTATTAAAAAAGAAAACAGTTGCTTTAAATTATATTTCACTATATTACAGTTTTTACTGTATTTTTTATCAAGTAAATGCAGCTTTGGTGAGCATAAGAGACTTCTTTCAAAAACATTTTTTGTTAAAAATCCAAACTTTTTGACTGGATATGTAAACATTCAACACTCACATGCTGGGTTTCTGTGTTTTATGAGGACTCTCCCAGACATAATGATTTTTATACTGTACAAACTGTACATTCTACCCCCTAGCCCGACTCCTAATTAACCCTTACAGAAACCATTTAGCATTTTTACATTTTCACACACACACACACACACACACACACACACACACACACACACACACACACACACACACACACACACAAAAAACTGTAGTTTGATTTATAAGCTGTTTTCCTGATGGGGACCAAAATTTTGTCCCTTAACATCAAATTTTTATTTTTTTACCTTCCTTGTGGGGACATTTGTTCTTCACAATAGGGAATACCTGGACCACACACACACACACACACATACTGTAAACAGGTGTTCAAAACTGTGTTTTCTCCTTATCCCAATTCACTATTGTAAGCCAGTAATTCTGATGTATTTGATGCGTGAATGGGTCTGATTTGGTTTGAAATTTCAGAATTACATAATTCATCCTTGCTATTTAGTACATCATGCTGTGAAAAAAGCAAAGAAACTATTCCTCTGTTCTTGTCATAAATTAATATAAAATAACACAAAAAAAGACAAAAATTTCGTGTGCATGTGAGCATATGCATGCCATGTGAGAAGACATGAGAAGTCTGTCTGAACTGAACATTGTGTCCTGGTCAGTTGTTGGCGGGCCAGAGCGGTTTAACAAGAGGTCATGTACAGTATTCAAGCACAAACACCGTGTTACAGGCCTCTTCAATGCCTTTGTGCCCTTTTCATGCTCACAGGCTGGACCGAGCCAACCCCATAATTATCTAAATCAATTAATTAAGGATCATTTGGCTCGCAGACAATCTTTTGAGCTCTCATTTGTTTGGAGATGGTCATTGCGGTCATCATGTTTGATTTGATAATCTGAAGTTTGTTATTTGGTGTATTGTTTTTTCCCCTCAGATGAACCGATTCTGCTTTATTCTTCTTATTTGTCAGATCAAGTCATTTTGTGTTGAATTTTTCACAGTCTATGTTGTTTCAAAGCAGCTTTACATATAATAAAATCCCACTGGATAAAAGTTTATTATGAATACATAAGAGAAAATGACTTTTCACACTGTTAAAAATGATATGATCAATAAGTTATGACAACATATGCTTTACAAGTTATACAAGATTCAACAAGTTGAATGTAATTTAAGTTGAAATGACCAACAATTTAAGGCTGCATCTTTTATACAGTGTAGTAAAAAGAACAAAGTGGGAGTATCACTGTAAAAAATTGTTGGTTTAACTTTAAAAAAATTATTTAATACAATAAAGGAGAACCAAACCAAAATAAATAGAAACTCAAAATATTATGTTATCTGAACCACATTAATTATCTAAGTTGATTTGACCAAAGAAAAAAGTTTTTCGATAACAAATCATGAGAATAATTTTTTACAGTGTATTTATTCATTCTCAACCAAAAAGGAGGGACAATTCAATGGCAACACTAATCCCTCAATGCCTGTTAGTGGGTTTCTAATGGGGGAGGTATTTGTCTGTATCCTATTTTTAGGCTTTGAAGATACTACTAAGTACTTGAGCAGAGGAAGACGTCATTCAATGGCGGTTTCTCATGTTCCGAGAAACCGCTTCTTTAATCCCAGCTGCCACCTCTCGAAAGAATATGCTCTCCCATGGGGATATGAGCAGAAGATCAGCAGATGCTCGAGGACTCTCAACCTGAGAAAGGCTTGGGTGGTATCTCCTGCATTACCTCTAGTTCTTGATAATCTGTTGGATTACACCTTGACTAACAGAATGTAGTCTCAGATTAGATGCTGTGACAGACCGAGCTCGGTCGTGACCTCGTTGTCTGACCCCTTTGTGACCATTCCATTGACAGGTCATGGTTTAACAATGCAATGTAACTGTAATTTAAGTCCATGAAATGTAGAAGTGGGCTCAAGAGAAAGAGAGAGAAACATGAAGAGATGGTGGTAAAAGTGAGAATGGATTTTAAGATCAAAACTGAGACTATGAAATGGACATTTGATTATGATGTGTTTATAGGGGGTGGGGTAATGAACCTACTTCCTATCCATTAAAAGTGTTAAAAGATGAGAGTGGCCTCTAGGGACAAGAGGGGAAGAGGAAACCCTATACCACAACACATACAAACATTCAAACAAAAGCAAGATCAGAGGCAAATTTGATTTTATGACACTATTTCTTATATAGCATCTGCGGAATTATTGAATTTGTAAAAACGTTGAAAATAAAACTAAACATTAATGAGATGAATGAATGGAGTTTGCTGCATTGCAAAACAGTTCAAACTTAAATATGACCAAATAACAACACCAATAGTGGCGCTGAAGTAAAATACGCTTCAAAACAGAAGGTTAAGAATAAACAGAGCAAATGACGTATATCTCATCAACTGATTGAACTAAAGCTTCTCTCTTCCTCAAGTCAAGGAGATACTTCCTCCTGTCAATCATTCTTATGCAAGCCACAGAATACAGACTGACCTCTGACCCCAGCACAAGGGGTCAAGTCACCCCTTCTCACACCTCTACACAATAGAGACATATTAGGATCTTTATCTTTGTGTCAAGTTATTCGTTTAATCAGGTACATTGATGGTTATATATACATCACACAACTGCCAGAAAAGCGTCCCATGAACAGCTGGTTGTACTCGCTGTCCTGACAAAAACTTCTGTATGCAGATCTAAAAATCCACTGACAGCTATAATCAGTCTCTGCCGCCCCCTTGCGGACATTATATTGAAGCGCACAGAAACTGAGTTGAAACATCTCCATGGTACTTACGTTACCTGCCCTTTTTCAAAATTATTCAAAAGTGCCCTTCTCAAACAAATATCAATGATAATATTGTGGTCAATAAAACAAAATGCATTTGATTATAATAATTAACATGACAATGTGTACAAAACTAAAGTAGCCTAAATTCACGTTTATGTTTACGTTTCTGATAATCTGAGGTCGGTGCCGTTGCCACAACGCGTTGCTATAGGTTGCGTCACTTGCGTCAAGTTGCTTGTGTCTTGCTTCGGACGAGGGTCTAAAACTCAGGAGTAACTAGTGTGTGTGGACGGCAGGCGTAACCGTAGCAAAAGTTATGCGTTTTAAAATGAAAATGCACTAGTGTAAATGTAGGTATTCCACAGTCTGTTCGGGAACCGATGCTTTCGAGCCAAATATCGGTATTTTAGTGAGTAGGCCTATATGGCTCGACGGCAGGAAGGAATAACCAAACAATTTTTTCCCAATAACAAAAGTGTCGATTCAATTAAAAATCCACATATCAAATATTTTAAAATATTACATAATTCAATGAAGCCTGTTTGTCATGTAAAATACACCGATCAATCGTTATCTGGCATAACAAGTTCAAATTTCATTGGACAATGTGAAGTGGAGCAGTAATTTTCCAGTCATTCATAAATCGTTTGAAAATTAGATGGACAGACGAATTTACATTTATGAAGCGATCTGAATCTGCGTCGTTTAAACAATAAACCAGCACCAAAAGTCGCATTAATAGGAAGTAGTATTAAAGTCGCTTTTTATTTAGTCTATGTAGCCTATATTGATACACCGTTTACTTTGATCAAACTATCATAGTTAGTTAAATGAAGCCCAGGCGCCACCTACAGGCCTATTATGTGAAGTGTAGGCGGACAACAAACACGCGAAATGGTGACGTGAAAGGACTTTGACATTTTTAATAATTATGCAGCAATAGTATAATAGTACAGTAGCCTACTACTGCTGTTCAAAAATTTGGACACATTACTATTTTTATTTATTTTTTTATTTTAAAGAAGTGTCTTATGCACATCAAGTCTGCATTTATTTGATCAAAAATACAGAAAAATATTAGTGTTCCATATATGGAGGACTAAAAATGCCATTGAAAAATAAAATGAAGAAATTGTTTATTAATGTAATAATTATGAATTGAAATGTTAAATGAAACAGTAAATAATGATAATTCTTCATTTTGTTTTTAAGTGGCAATAGTTTCATGCTCATTATATAAAAGGCTTTATGTACTGGTCTGGTGAGTTTCAATGTCATATATTATTTTTCTTATATTTTATTTTTGCTTTATAGGCATGAATGACTTTAGTTATCTCCACACAAATTGTTTCAAAATAACGGTAGAACTGTCCTGTGATAAATTCCCACATGCCAATGAGCTTCCTATCGAGTGGGAGAACAACAAAGAGTCCCTCCTGCTGTACATGGAGCAGGTTAGTTCATTTTCCCTCTGTCCTGTATGGAAACATGATCCCAATGGATCCTACTAGGATCCTAACCTTTTCCATTTTCATCTTCTCTCTCGCTCTTCTGCAGGTGCACAGAGGTATAAAAGGGATAAGGACACTAAAGCTGGCATTGCAAATGCTATCATTAAGGTGGACGGCCTGGACCACGACATAAGATAGATCTGGTATACCTCTAAAATCACTTTGCCAAACAAACAAACAAACTTTTTTTACATTTTCAACTTTCTTTAGTGTGTAATGTTTCTGTTTGAACATGAAAAAGGTCTGTGAAGTTACAAAGCACAAAGTCGCTCCAAAGGTAAGCCTTAACAAAGTTAAACGGAAGTGAGGAGCTCATTTATAAAACAATAAGCCGGTCTGTCACAGGTTGAGGGACATTGCGACTTAAGAGACAGATTTTGAGATTGTCTGATTTGAATGTTTTTTTTTAACCACTAATAGATTTTTAAGAATGCCTCATGTGAGCAAGACTCTGAGATTGTAGCTGGTTTTCTACTCTCAGAATATGATGTTGATGATGATGATATTATAATAAAGCTAATACAAGATTTTACAGGATCCACCTCTTAGTTTCTTCAGCTGTTTTAATTCAGTGATGTATAGAAGCTTGTTTCCGCCACAGAATGAAAGGTAATTGCGCCTTTTTATCTCACAATTCACATTTCTAAGCTCCTTATATCCTGCAATTCTGACTTTTTTCTCATAATTTCTAGCCTTGATTATTTTGGACAAAAATCATCACTGCACAATGTCCTTTGCATTGTGATGGTGGGAGTGGTCTATGTGCAATGCAGTCCTTGGGACGAGGGCACGTTCATTTAAAAAAAAAAAAATATATATATATATATATATATATATATATATGATGTGCATGGATAAATAATTTATAATAAATTATTATTTCTTTATTGCAATATTCAATAAAAACAAGAATTGTCCAATTGTCCATTTCATGGTGACTTTAATATGTTGTTTAAGCAGCACGTGCATATGATTATCTTCACTTTATGTATATTTATAATTAAACAAAATATGATATAAATCAAATAAAACCGAATCGGGAAATATGCATACTCTGTTTATCTTCAAGGTATATTTATAATACAGAGAATATATTTATACATGAAAATTAGCTATTTTGGCTTTAAATGTAAACACCATTGTTAATTCATGTGTATCGTCCTAATAAATAAATAGTTACATTTTTTTATTCAGTTCATTTTACAAAGTACAGATGTTGGTGATGCTTCGTTCCCTTGTTCATTCGCTGGTATCCTTAGGCATGCTGTGCTTTTTACATGGACTTCGCTGACTTGCACCTACATTTTCCTTTTGAGGAAATAGACATAATCAGGTTTAATAAGCTGGAAGGAGGTAAAAAATCACTTAACTTGTTTTACCATGAGGGGTCTATGAATTTTACTGAAATATACAAAGTATTCTAAATAGAGGATAACAAACAAAGTAGCTTAGTTGAAGACCGTGTTTGTTTGTTTTTAATAAATCTGAAAATAATTTATCATAATAAGAGATAATTTTCGACAATTACCCTTAATATCTGGGGGAAAATGTGGGTCCCTCTCAATGTCTATGGTGGTTGCAGCCTTAGCTGAAGTTTTTACCTTGGAGGTCAGGAAACCAAGTCTTGAGTTTTCTCTTGAATTCAGCTTTCTCTTCTTCACTTGGTTTAGACTCAGATACTGGAGAAATAAAAAATCATTAAGACACAATTGGGGGAAATAATCAATATTAAGAGAGAACACATTTTTACGTTCAAGAATTTATAGCTGGGGAAAAAACTAATTAACGAGTATCCTAAATGTTTCAGAGAAATTGTCTCGGTTATGTACACTCAAAAAAATAAATTGTTGAATGAACATGATTTAATCGTAGCACCCATTATGCATCTAATCAAATCAAGTAAACTTGGAAAGCTTTGAATATTTTATTTCAACACAATATTGATTTGTAGGTTAAACATGATTTTAATATGTCAATGCAACTTCTCTACAACTAATTGAATCAAAATGTTTGTATTGTGTTAGACTAATCAAATTTATTCTCATTCACTCAAAGCACTTCCATTCAACACAATTCTGCCTTGTTACATCAACTAGTTAATGTCTTGTTCATGTATGGTTTTGGTAGTTTAATGAATATCTATCTTTTTGTTTCAATTAGATTTGTTTTAGATGACGGCACTAAAGCCCAATTTATACTTCTGTGTCGAACTCACGCCGTAGCTACGTCCAGGCTGTGTGTAGCGCGCGTACCCTTCGGCGTACCCTGACGTGCACCTCTCCAAAAATGTAACAACGCGTCAACTCTACGCGGATGCAAGCGCTGTGATTGGTCTGCTAGGATCGCTCCCTGGGGTTTCACATGCTCCCTCTGCATGTGTAATTGTGCGTCAACGTGGACAACGACGCAGAAGTATAAATGAAAACCAACGCGTAGTCTATAGCGTAGAGACTCCGGCGTAGGTCCGACGCAGAAGTATAAATCAGCCTTAAGCATGACATTACCAAAACTTCAGTAATCTATAAAAAAAAAGTACAGAAAACATGCAAACAATTAAAAAAAAATATTTTATTTTATTTGAGCTCAAGTTCAAACAGTATATCAGTCCAAATAACAGAGCACAAGCCTGTGCAATGCTACTCATTTCACTGAGGACTTCCACATCTTCAATTATGACACCAATGTCTGCTGGGTAATTGTCAGACAGCACTCCCCCACAGTTTGCTCCAAGGTACTTTGTGACTCAATGTCTGAATCCTGTGGGACGAAATATATGAAAGATCACAAACAAAAATTAGCTCAAATATAGATCACAAGAATTGCACATTATACACTCACTGGCCGCTTTATTAGGTACACATGTTAAGTAAACGTCAGTCCGATACAGGAAAATGTATTCTACATTTACAAGGTTATAATTTCTCAGGTTTTAAGTTGAAACTGTCAGAAAGGTGATAATTCTACTATGTTTATTATTGAGGTCACAGTGGGTGCTGGGCTGTCATTGCAGTGCATTATATTATAAGATTTTTATAATTTATTTGGCCACCAAAATGAATGAGGTGGCTAAAACATTAGAACCATCTTAGAATATAATGCACTGCAATAAAACAAAAGCATGGGCTTTTGAAGCTGTATTTTCTCATCAACTCACCATATATGCCTTCACTAGTTTTTCAGGGTCTTCTTTCAAGTAGGTGCACAGAGACTTGATGACACAGGCTCTTCGGGTATGCAGTGTCATCCTGTGGGGTGGGGACAAGATTAACTCAAACTTAAATTTAAATATACACAAACATAATGATTGCCGCTTACAAAACAATGGTATAGTTTATAATGCTTAAGTAACTTGTACCTACAACTCTCCTTTGCAACACACTGCCACATACATGTCCCTGAAAGAGAAAGAAAAGGAAAGTTCAGTAATCAAGGATAGGTAGTTGTACATTACTGTATGTGAGTGTTAAGAAAACCTACTTACCATGTAAAAAAGGTGAGGTTCACACCAGAAGAGCAAGGGGCCAGCCGCCAGCTTTATATTGTGATGCATTTCTTTTTTGTATGAAGAAAAGGAACATTTTCACTGTGAAAAAAAAAAACTGTCTAAAAGTTAATCTGCAAAACTGCAACTTATTTACCCTAATGTGTACGCTAAGGCCAGAAAACAGAAAAACACATAACACAAGCAGTATTCTCCTAATTTCAAAGACTGACTTTAAAAATTGGGCCAAAGAAAATACCACTACTGGCTGTTGTTACTAAATATCAAGTGTTTTACTTATATTAATAACCATATTCCCTGAATAAAACCATGCAAACCTATTCCATCATGACTTTAATTATAGACTATTCCTTTTGTTAGGACATTTCAAATGTATGGTCGACTGCATCATAGATTTTACTTGACAATTTTTGCATACTGTATTCAATAAACTGGGTAGCATGTGGCATTTTGGAACTATGTTTGAAAAGACAGAAATGTCTAGTTACAGAACGTTTAAAGTAATATTTTTTTCTGATATACACATGAAGGGCCAGGCCAATATTAGTTAATTTAGATAATAACAACAACAGTCCCTCCGTTGGCACACTCTCAGCAAAATCTCAAAAGAGAAATAAATAAAGCTCTAAACGTTAACATGAAAGGATAGATGAGAAGTGCACATTGATCATTCAACATTAACTTCTGTTGTTTCTGATGTAACCGATAGATTACGTAAATATACCCCGGGTAGGCTATGTCGTAAAAATGCCACATTAGGCATAAACCAGCTAACGTCACACTAACTTACAAACAGAAAAAAAAAAAAAAAACGAGTGTGTTCGACTCTGCATTCACCTTATCTCCTGTTTTACCCTCCCATGGTTGAGGTAGAGTTCAGGTTTAACGTGGGTTATGTAGTAAATAGTTAGGCGCGTAGCTAACATTGAATTGTGACAGAAATGCACCAAATTGTAGCGCATATATTAACGTTAAGGTGAAACTCGTATCTTAAGTGTTTTGTATTCTATAGGGATCGTTTCTACGATTTTTTTTTTTGAAAGGTCAAACAGCCATCCTATGAATAATGTGAACTTTAAATGTCTACAATAAAAGGCAGACAATTTCATTTTTATTGTCATAATGTGTCAAACTGCTTTTCTGCAGGTAATTGATTTTCTTTTTTTTAATGGTTGAAAAATGTACAGTTCCAAAGTTACACTGGCTTTCGTCAGATTCGTCGTGAGTAACATTTCAGTAATGATGAATTTATTTAGGCCTATATTTAAGTAGCATGTTGTTGCATCATGTCTGTCATCTGAACTGTATGAGCCCGTGGAGGAAGTGTGCGCAGTGGACAGAGGAGATAAGACCTTTGAAATCAGTTATTTGTTCAGACTCAAGTTCATCATTGGTTAGCTTACAATACAGTCATTCGGAAAGTAGACCTGACATTTTAATAGAACTACAGCAAACAATATACAGAATTCAAATGATGGGACTTACTGTGATATTTTTATACCTGCACATATTGGTATCCAAGGAAATGAAATGGCAGATAAGGCAGCAAAAGAAGCCATAAAAAACAACAACATTAACATAAGTGTTAGTATAAAATGAAATCAAGAATAGGCTATTATTAAGGAAAGGTTAAGGTGGCAAAAACAATGGGATATGGAGAAGAAAGGTTGATGGTTTTACAGAATTCAAAGGAAAGTGAAAAATCAGGAGGGATGAGATAATAATTTCAAGGATGAGATGAGGACATACAAGACTAAACAGTACACTTTATAAAATGGGTAAACATGATACGGGAAGGTGTGAATTTTGTGGGCAAGAAGAAACTGTGGAACATGTTATGCTATAGGCTACTGTCAGAAATACGAAAAATCTAGAAAATAAATAAAAATGCAATTTATACTAGGAGAATTTATCAGTATCGTAGAATAACTCATTTGTGGGAGAGCATAATCAAAATGTCATTTTGATCCACACTCCAGATCAGTCGGTGGCGGTAATACACCATTTCGTTGTTTGTCCACCGCCAATACAATTTCAAAGAAGAAGAAGAGGAAGCGTGCGCGCGCACACCCATACGGGAACTCTCGTCATCGTCGCCGGGGTGCAGTTCACGTGTGCTAGTTCTTTCTTGCTTGAGCGGCGAGAAGTCACAGCGCGGATGGACAGGCAGAGTCAATAAAACAACCTCTACAACCTGAAAACCGCCTGCTAGCAAGCTATAACAATGCCAGCCTATTTCCAGAGACCGGAGAATGCTCTTAAACGAGCAAACGGTGAGTGAATATTGTAACCTGCCGTCTCTTGGACTGTAGTCGTGAGTTAGCTGTTAGCTCGATATGGCGCGTGCTGGAGTAGCCATGTTTCTCACAGGCTCTGGTGCAGGCCGGATGTCACCGTTACTGGGCCCGTGTGTCACGTATGATGCAGCGTTTCAAATGTCCTGCATTCAATATCTACCTCTTCTTAGTGTGCTCACAGAGAGGACTCGATTAGAAATTAACTTAAGTGTAAATAATCGGCATTCTTTTTAAAAACAGATGGGGAGAGCGTTTTTGCGTGTTAGCAAGCTATTCCATTCCGCTAGCTTAGCTCTGACACCTTCTGGTATCGAAGGATGAAGATTAATGACAATATGCGTGGAAAAAATCCTTAAGACTGAAACAGTCTAACGCTTATTTATGAATGAAGAGCAAATACGGTGTCATTTGGTCATAGTAACAAACAGATTGTGAGTGGAGTGGCACAGCACTGCGCACCTGCCACCAGCTTGCACGTATAAAATGGTTTCTTTTCTTTTCTCTGATCTTATAGTCAGCTGTAAATGTCATATTTGGGTTGAAGGCTTTATGATACATAAATGAAATACTGCAGCAGTCCCAGTGATTCATTCCATTCTGGATGCAGTATATTTCATAATTGAACAAATTCCCAGAGGTTTGCAGGTCATGACAGACTTTGTTTCTCTTTTTCAGAGTTTCTTGAAGTTGGTAAAAAGCAGCCAGCTTTGGATGTTCTCTACGATGTCATCAAGAGCAAAAAACATCGAACATGGCAGAAGATACACGAGCCAATTATGCTCAAGTACTTGGAGCTCTGTGTGGACCTTCGCAAGAGCCACTTGGCAAAGGAGGGACTGTATCAGTACAAAAACATCTGTCAACAGGTTTGCACCCCTATTATACAAACTATATATTTTACTAAAGCAGTAAGTTATACATTTTAAGGTCGGAATGAAATGAAAATTCACCCTATCAATTTTCTAATTTCATGTTAAAGATCTCATTGTGAATAATTCGTCTTTGCACATCTTTCATTTTTGAAAAATGCTTTGACCTCGATCTTCCAGTGAAAAACGACAGACTATTCTCTGGTCCAATCGTTTAGTCTGCCTAAACCTTTTTCTGCTTCCACTTTAAAAATGCAAATGTTTTTTATTCCTTTTTCAATAATCTGTTACACTTGTATGTACTTCACAATATGGAATAAAAGATCTGTTGCTACTTCCGTTTCATTGTGACTTTAAACTTTAGTTATTTGTGTCAAAATGCTCTTAGGTTATGTTTATACAATATTTCCAGTCGTGGTGATTTTCAGTGAACCTTTTATTGTATAATTGGCCTCAAATTTCTGTATAGATGTAGATGTAACAGACATGTAAATGATCAATTCCATCCTTCTTGAGGATGAAGTTACTGGTTAATGCTAATTATATGCTTCAGGTGAATATCAAATCCCTGGAAGATGTGGTCCGCGCTTACCTGAAACTTGCGGAAGAGAAGACCGAGACAGCGAAAGAGGAGTCTCAGCAGATGGTGCTTGACATTGAGGATCTGGACAATATTCAGACCCCAGAAAGGTACAGGAACCTAAAGGCCTAAACAGTTCCTTCCTAGTGATGTCTCTATAGAGATTTTGTTGTTGCTGTACATTTTTTGTGTAATTTCAGAATTTATTTACATCTAGAAATCATGTTAAATTTTAACATGCTGAAAGGACTTCTACATTCATGTTCATGAGGACAATCAAGTTAAAAAAAAAAAATCCTTTTTTTTAGTGTTCTGTTGAGTGCTGTCAGTGGTGAAGACACTCAAGACCGCACTGACAGACTTTTGCTCACGCCTTGGGTCAAGTTCCTGTGGGAGTCGTACCGCCAGTGCCTGGACCTGCTAAGGAATAACTCCAAAGTTGAGCGCCTTTACCATGACATTGCTCAGCAAGGTCAGTGTACACTTCATATAATACAGAAACATCTGTTTATGGGAGTTTTAGCATATGGTACAGATAAGGGTTTATATGTTGAGTTCGGGAATGTCGTTCCTTCCTATTGATGTAGTTCAGAATCAGATTACTGTGGATAAATACATGCACTACCATCCAAAATGGGATCGGCAAGAATTTTTTTTTATGTTTCTGAAAGAAGTCTTCTATTCTCACCAAGGCTGCATTTATTTGATCAAAAATGCGGTAAGAACAGTAATATTGTGAAATATTAATGTAACTTAAAATAACTGTTTTCTATTTTAAAGTTATGTATTCCTGTGATGTTTGTCAGTGTCTAATATGCTGATTTGGTGCTCAATATTTTTTTTTATGAATGTTTAAAAGCAGTTGTGCTGCTAAATATTTTTGTGGAAACGATGTATCTTTTTAAATTAAGATTCTTTGATGAATAGAAAGAACAGCATTTATTTGAAACAAAAATATTTTGTAACATCATGAATGTCTTTACTGTCATTTTGATCAGTTTAATGCATCCTTGCTGATTAAAAGTTTCATCCAAAAAAAGGGAAACATATTGATCTCAATCTTTTTAACGAAAGTATAAGTATAATCATGTTATGTAATAGCCTACCTAAAATGTACATTTTGTTTGTACACTAATTAAACCTTTTTTTTTTTTTTTTTTTTCTCTCATAGCATTTAAGTTTTGCCTTCAGTACACCCGCAAAGCAGAGTTCCGTAAGCTGTGTGACAACCTGCGCATGCACCTGGGGCAGATCCAACGTCATCACAACCAGAGCACCGCCATCAACCTGAACAACCCCGAGAGCCAGTCCATGCACCTTGAGACACGTCTGGTCCAGCTGGACAGCGCTATTAGCATGGAGCTGTGGCAGGTCTCTGTGCTCTATTGTAGGCACCAATGTTTCATAGAAATGTTAAATTCATAGAAATGTTTAATTTGATCAATTCAAATATATTTAGTTGCATATACTTTCCATTTATACTGCTCCTTTAAACCTTTTTTTTTTTTTTTTTCAGTGCAAAGGAGAGAGTACATAAAAATAAATAAAATGCCAAAGAAATTGTTTTTGCTTGTTATATGTTGCACAAGCTTTGACTTGATGACTGATCACACTGGTTGCATTCAAACATAGGAAGCGTTCAAAGCAGTTGAAGACATCCATGGATTATTCGCCCTCTCAAAGAAGCCCCCTAAACCTCAGCTTATGGCCAACTACTACAACAAGGTGTCCACTGTATTCTGGAAGTCTGGCAATGCTTTATTCCATGCCTGTACCCTACACAGACTCTATCACCTCTCCCGAGAAATGCGCAAGAATCTCACCCAAGAAGAGATGCAGAGGTTAGCATTAAATAGGAGTGATTTTCAGCTTGAAGAAGGAATTGGATTAAATGCTTTGTGGAATTCTTTTTCTGTCATTTTACTGTAGGGTAGTTTTCCCTTGAAATCAGAACTTATCATTTCATTTATTAGTTCATTGAGACTTGAAAGGTTTTAATTGCTCTGTATATTGTACTCATTTCCCTCAGAATGTCCACTCGTGTGCTCTTGGCCACTCTGTCTATTCCCATCACCCCTGAGCGCACTGATATCGCTCGTCTTTTGGACATGGATGGCATCATTGTGGAGAAACACCGCAGACTGGCTACTCTACTTGGCCTACAGTCTCCACCCACCCGTCAGAGTCTCATCAATGACATGGTAATAGCCTGTCTATTGTCATACCTCAAAGGGATGGTTCACCCCAAAATAAAAAATTGTCATCTACTCACCCTCATGCCGCTCCAAACCATAACATTTTGTTTATTTTTTTTTAAACACAAATTAAGATATTTTTAATGAAACCTGAGATGTTTCTGTACTTCTATTGAGGGTCAATTTAACAAACTCTCAAGTTGAGTAAATGATGATAGTTTTTGGGTGAACTATCCCTTAAACGTTGTTGTTTCTTGATATTTGGTAGATCATGTGTGACAGTGTTGTTAAAAGATTTCAAATATTGCAAATTATACACTCTTTGTGGGTGTTATTCTTGTCATAGGTGAGGTTCAACCTGCTTCAGTATATTGTCCCTGAAGTTAAAGAGCTCTACAACTGGTTGGAGATGGACTTCCATCCTCTTAAACTTTGTGGAAGAGTGACTAAGGTGAGTAGCACTTGCCACATAATGCATATTTGCTTTTGTGCCTTTAAATTAAAGTAACGTGTTAGCTTCATTTCATTTAAATTGTGTTAAGTCTATTCTGGTTGTTTTAGTTTTTTTGATGATCTAAGAATTTACATTTCCAGAATAATGTTAACATACATCCACGCTGTACCATTAAACCTAGGGCTACACGATTAATCGCAATTTACATGAGACACACCTAACCGATTTGGCTTATCACGATTATGAAATGGCAAAGGCTGCAATTTATTTATGCGCAGCTTGTCATTGATGTACGGCTCTGTAAACGCTGCTCCATCTGAAAGCACTGAGTTTGAGTCACTTATACTGTGCAAAAAGTAACATTCGTCAAACATGAGAAGCATTTATGAATCTCATGTCCAACAAAAGACTACATTTAATAACATGCTTTTACTCCAAACTCACGTCATAACGACAGTTGAGCATCCTTCTGTGAGATGATGCCCATAGGAATTTCCTGGAATGAGTGTTATCATACTTGGCGTGTCTGTGCGACAGCCCCCTCTAGTGTTCAGATGGAGCAGCATTTACTACCGATCATCTGGGCTGCAAATCGTGTGCGGTTTCATTGCGATTAATCGTGCAGCCCTAATTAAAACTAATAAGTGACAAATTTTCATAAACTTAGTTGTAGTTAAGAGGAAGAGTGATGCCCTTGTTAGACCATTTTGACACAGCAGTCTTCAATGTTGTGGTGTTCTTGAAATCAATGCACATTAAAGACATGTTCATGTAGTGTTTGTGTTCTTGCTGCTGATGCTTAGGTATTGAACTGGGTGAGGGACCAAGCTGAGAAGGAATCAGACCTGCAGCATTATGTTCCTCACTTGCAGAACAACACCATCCTTAGACTGCTACAGCAGGTTGGTGTGATTATCTACCCCCAGACTTCAAATATCTACTTGAGGAATCATTGCATGCACAGGTCTTCTGCAAATCTTCAGTCTTGTCTTCTGTGTTTTAATGTATCAGGTGGCTCAGATCTACCAAAGCATTGAGTTCAGCAGGTTGGCATCTCTGGTACCATTTGTTGATGCTTTCCAACTGGAGCGCTCCATTGTAGATGCAGCACGGCACTGTGACCTGCAGGTACAGTACATAAAGTTTTAGTCATCAAACAGTAATATCTGGCTTTCATTTGTCTTAACATTTCTTAACCAGCACATGTATATCTTTCACACTTAGCTTCTAATGCAAGCATATTAGTGTAGGTGTTTAAATGTTAAAGAGGAGAATCTTCAAAATGTTGTAGTAACTTTCACTTTGTATTTATTAAACCTAAAGGTGCGCATTGATCATTCATCTCGCACTCTGAGTTTTGGCTCCGATCTGAACTACTCTACTAAAGAGGATTCTCCAGTAGGTCCATTCCTACAGAACATGCCCTCTGAACAGATACGAAATCAGCTCACTGCCATGTCATCCTCCTTGGCTAAAGCCATTGATGTCATCAAACCTGCCTCCATACTGGTAAGAGAACCGTTAATTATCATAGAATGTCTCCCTGCTGGTCAGTTTCAGTTTTCAGTTTGATGATCAACTCCACCTTTTCCCCCAGCAAGAACATGAGGAACAGAGTCAACTGGCCATCACAGCCTACCTGAAGAATGCAAGGAAAGAGCATCAGCGCATCCTCGCTCGCCGACAAACAATTGAGGAACGCAAAGAGCGTCTGGAGAGCCTCAACATCCAGAGGGAGAAAGAGGAGCTGGAGCAGCGGGAGGCAGAGCTTCAGAAGGTGCGCAAAGCCGAGGAGGAGCGTCTTAAACAGGAGGCCAAAGAGCGAGAGAAGGAGCGTATCATGCAAGAACATGAGCAGATCAAAAAGAAGACAGTGCGTGAGCGACTGGAGCAGATCAAGAAGACTGAGCTTGGAGCCAAGGCCTTCAAAGATATTGATATTGAGGTAATGAGTTTGTTAGGGAAGTGGCCATTGAGCCCAGAACAAATCAGAAAGTTTTATTGGCAAAATACCCTGGAAATTAAATAGTTATTTACATTTTTTTCTGCTGTAGGATCTGGAGGAGCTGGACCCTGACTTCATCATGGCCAAACAGGTTGAACAACTAGAAAAGGAGAAGAAAGAGCTTCAAGAGCGTCTGAAAAACCAGGAGAAGAAGGTACAGTTTCCTTACCCATTCATTAAGTACTTTTATTGCAAATAACTGTTGGTAATCTGTTTAAAATGTCAAAGAATTAGGGTTAATTCTGTTTAGGTGAATAGATGACTGCAGAATATTACAGTGGTGTGATGATATTATGCATATTCCAGATCGACTACTTTGAGAGGGCCAAGCGCCTTGAGGAGATTCCTCTGATCAAGAAAGCCTACGAAGAGCAGCGCATCAAAGACATGGAGTTATGGGAGCTGCAGGAGGAAGAGAGGGTAATAATCGCATACTGCCTTTTACACTTGAATGTGATTTACTTTGCCCTCTGGTCAAAGTGTCTCAAATTCCCCACTTACTGGAACATACTTTCACTTTAACTGTAGTTTGAAGTATTTCTTAAGGCCCTACTTTGTCATTGTCTGGTTTTAGTTTGATTCAGATGTAGTGATGTCATGTTGTTTAGTGTAATTGAAGCTAAAGCTTGTTGTGCTCATCTGTTGCTCAGATAAGCAATATGAAGATGGAGCGTGAGAAGGCACTAGAACACAAACAGAGAATGTCCAGGATGATGGAGGACAAGGAGAACTTTCTGTCCAAAATTAAAGAAGCTCGAAGCTTCATCTATGAGGTAATTTGTTTTTTTCTCATTTAAATCTAATTTATTCAGATAATGTTTTACAGATTATGTATTTGCTCTCAATGACTAGTATGGACAATGTACAAAATGTAGTAGCATAAAGTCCTTGACGTTCAGGATATTAACACTTGGCTAAGCTTTGAGGAATTCTCATGTACCCAGGAAAAACTCAAGCACTTCCAAGAACGTATGGTTGAGGAGAGGAAGAAGCGTCTTGAGGAGCGAAAGAAGCAGCGCAAGGAGGACAGGCGAAATGCCTTCTATCGCCAGAAAGAAGAGGACGCTCAGAGAATCCACGAGGAACAGCTCAAAAAAGGTTCTTATCTGCCGTTCATCAACCTTCAGTTAACAGTGATTCATTATAATTGAATGAATAGTCTCTTTGCAGGTTCTTTTGTTTAATTTGTAAAAAATTATGGCTTCATAAAACTTTTTAAATATTCATGTCTTATTTCATGTCATGCATTAACTCTTTTTGCCACATGTGCATGCTGTTGAATTGGTTTTTGATTTTGTGTGTTTTAGAGCGGGAAGAGCGGGAACGCTTGGAACAGGAGCAAAGAGAGGAGGAAGAACGCGAATACCAGGAGCGTCTGCGTAAGCTAGAGGAACAGGAAAGAAAGCAGCGTGCCCGACAACAGGAAATTGAGGAGCGTGAACGTCGTAAAGAGGAGGAGAGGAGGGCACCAGAAGAAAAACCCACCAAGGTAACAAATGTGAACCCTGCTTTAATTAGCTTGAACACCATATACTACTAGGGCTGTCACAATTCCTCGATTAAATTTGAGTGCTCGAATTAAAAAAAAGCCTTGATTTGCATATTAAGTGTCTATGAACTAGCAGAATCCATGAACTGCATTATTAGACTATAGCATTGGGCTGGGCGATAAACTATATCATTTAGATCACGATTAAAATTACACGCAACATAGGGAGCTTTGACCTCACCACTAACGTGCTGCTTTAGCAAGGTTCCGAGAAAAACGATTAGCTTTTATTTTCCTTTTAACCCTCTGAGGTCGGCAAACGCGCCCCCGCGTTTTGCTGGATTTTTTTCACATAGCAGCAACATAAACTTAAAAAAGTCCGTCATTTACGGTCATATTAATAAAATAAATACATGATTATAAACTATAGAGGGTCTTCTTTTTTTTGTGTACACTCACATTAACATCAAAACCTTGTTTTTATTTTTAAATAAATAAAATAAACAGGGTGCGCTTTCAGCTCACTCTGTCTCCGCAAAAATCTTTTTGAAACAAGTCTGGAAAATGAACTGAAACTCAGCTAATACTTATCACACAACCATGAAACATGCGTCTAAAGAAAGCTTTAAATTTCTACTTTTAAATAAAACAATTCACATTCAAAACAAATATTCTCCTGCAATGTAATCTGTAAGAAACTAAAGAGAAGTACAGTTTCTCCCGTCTCACCTAATTATCGGTAATGAGTTCACACCCACTCGCAGAGCGCGCTATTCATAAGATAATGAGCTGAGGTGATCTATGCAAAATAAGGTAAACGCCCCCTGAAATGCCTTAAAACCAGCAAGTTTCATTTATTCACTTTCCTGTGCTGTTGGAAGATGACACGAGTTCAAATTTTGCTCAGAAGAAGAGCAGGACTCTGACGACGAACGTTTGTATTTTGAGCGACGAACGTTGAGCGACTTGATCCAGCCGTGGATAATATTTCGGGTAAGTCTTTTTAAATTTACTTGCATTAGTTGACACATGTTCGCATTTATGAGGAAAAAACAATATTACGTGACAGTTCTCCATTATGGACGCGAGCGCTCTGAAGCAGCACTAAAAGACTTTCAAACTTTCACAGAGACTTCAAAACAGAAAGCACAAATCCATTCTTTAAAACGAATTTCGTTTTGTTTTAATTGTATCTTAATTTTAATATTATTTTCATTAACAAATTTCCTGGATTTAATACATAAAAAGTAAATAGGCTAGCAATCACAACATAAGGTGCTTGAACTGGAGATCATCAAGTGGTCTAGTGGTAGAACATTTGCCTAGCGTGTCAAAGGTTCTGAGTTCAAATCTGCACTCATAGTTTTTTTTTTTTTTTTGTCAAATCAGATTATGTTTATCAGTGGTTGTATATCAGGCAGAGACATGTGTGTGTGTGTATTTTGTTTTGTAATTTCACTGGAACGAAAAGAGAGTCTCCACAACGGATTGAAGCGCGCGTCCGAGTGAAGACTGCGCGAGCCTAAAACAAACACAGTATCCGCGTCTGACTCGCGGGAATCCACGGCGCAAACCTGTGAGGGGCTGTGTTTTCTCGAGCCCCATATCAAGTTTATTCAGATCATTACTTGTTTACACCGTCTCGCAGTGCTGTGAGGAATAATAATAATAAGGGAAAATGTCCCTCAAAAGGTAGATGTAAACAAACTATTAAAAGGTAAATATATTTTTTTTTCTTTAAATAATTTTTATTGTGTTTTATTAGTAACAAATTTGGGGAGAGGATAAATATTCCAAAACTGAAAATACAGTATGAGAATTTACTGCACAATTACTAGACATGTTTACCTTGGATATTATACAATTTACAAGCACAATTTGTGGAAAAAAAAATGTATATAAAAAATATAAATAAAATTTATTTTTGTGTATAAATATATACACATGTATATGTGTGTGTGTGTATGCACATATATATATTTGTATAAGCAACGTATTAAACTGCAAATTAGCATTTATATTCCTTATAATAAATATGAAAGACCTATGTTACAGACATATGAAAGACAACATTTCGTTGATTAGTTTTGGATAGATTATACATTTTTACTGTAAAATATCTGCCACCTCAAATAAGCTTTTATTTGCCAATTTTTTTGTCAAAAATAATCAAATAATCAATCAAATCCTTAACTTTGAAATATGTATGATAAAATGTATACTTTAGTTTGTACAAAGAAAGATTACACTTGAATTGTTGTTTATTTAAATATTTACAAGGTAGATGTAAACAAACTATTAAAAGGTAAATATAAGCCTTTTCTTTAAATAATTTTTATTGTGTTTTATTAGTGACAAATTTGGGGAGAGGATAAATATTCCAAAACTGAAAATACAGTATGAGAATTAACGGCACAATTACATGTTTTCCTTGGATATTATAGGCCAAATTGCAAGCACAATATGTGGAAAAATAAAAAAGAATTGAGATGCTTCCAACTGTTGCTCTTGCATTCTTGTGGCTCAGTGACTCACCTGAATGAATGGCTCATTAAGTATGCGGTCCTCAGGTGTGAACCACTACATATGCATGATCTGTGACGCCCACTCCGCATATGGCCTTTCCAAACAGAAAGTGCTTTGCAAAATTCAAATCAATGTATTGTGTTATGTGAAGGATTAGGCAGGGTGATTTTCACATAATTTTGAAGAAAAAACACTAGGCGATGACATCCATTAGACAAAAGTCTTATTGGCACATATTTAGTGTGTGTTTTGTGGTCTTATTTCAGAAACTTTAGTTTTTAGTTTTTTCAATAACCACGCATAAACATTATTCTCTCAAAAATGCAGACATGTACATTCTTGTTGCTCACATATTATGGTAGCCCTGTTTGTGCTAAATAGTGTGTAATTTTTTTTTGCCATTACTATGTTTATAAGCAACTGAAAAAAGCACAAATGTCAGGGCATGTCAGAACATCTCAAGGACCCCAAAAACACCTCAGACCCCAGAGGGTTAAGCCCCGAAGAAGGTATTACGGGTTCATCAAGTTCGTTGAACTTATTGATCACTTTTAATCAGTTTTGACAAAACTCCTCTCAGCTAGCGCGTCTTTTCGAAGTGACTAACAGCCTTTTCACCTGACCTGAATACTGCGTGGAGTGCGCGCTGATTTGCTAAAACGGACTTATCAGGTTGTGTTCACAAACAACAAGAGTGCTTGTCGGTTTCTGCTGTAAAACATGAACTTGTGATGCCTTGACAGTGGACAATACTGGCTTTTGTGACAAAACGTGTTTAGGGTTCAGTCAATCTTGGCAGGCGTCTATTTCAGCTGAGAAAATAATGTTATAAAGACACATCGGCAGACAGTATGGTGAGTAATAAGTAGATGAGTAGTATGGAAATAAGTGATGGATGTGGAGAGTGTCAAAATAAAGGTACTTTATCAATATTTTACGTGTGGCATCGATGCATCGATCTATATCGATGTATTGTTACACCCCATATATATATAGCCTCAAAAGCACGCAAAAAACGCTTGTCTACACGTTGTTAATGAGCAAGCAGTACTTGGCTCATCTTAGAGCGTGCGCACAGAAAAGCCACTTAACGCAGTTTTAAGAACACTTTTTTTTTTTTTTTTTTTTTTTAAGCAGGTCTTGCAACAGTAGACTGTATTTTACGACAATCACGGATCTAGCTAATTTGAAGGTTAAGTTTGGCCCTGAAAGCGCACTGCTGTGAAGATAGAAATGCACTAAAATCGCACAGCCCTAGTTTCTAGCTGTCATTGCTGTAGGGCTGCTGTCGTCCAGATGACTCCACTATCTGCAAAGAGGTTGCAAATTTATTGTCCTTTTCAGATACTTGGTAGAACTGCCAGAACGGTGAATGTAGTGAATCGGTTTTAGCTGTGCATAGAGAAATTGTCTCGCGAGTTTCACGTCATCTGATCGGCCTTTATAGAGACCAACGATCAAACTATATAAAAATATTATTGGCCGATAGCGAACACCCTTATTGTAAAGGCTATTGTTCACTTAGGTCTATTTTTATTTCCACAAAAAATAATATCCAATTAATCAACTAAAAAAAATCCATCTTTGATAATAAAATATCCGTCAAAAAAAAATCATAGACCAATTACTCGATTGCCAAAATAATTGTTTGTGACAGCCCTATATACTACTGTTCAAAAGTTAACCGTTGGTAAGATTTTTTTTGTTCTTTTTTGTTCAGCAAGTCTTATGCTGTCTAAGGCTACATTTATTTGGAAAAGAAATTGTCAAAACTGTTTAAAATAACTTAGGAATAAATTACATTTTATATTATATTATTTAGATTATAAGTTGAATTTTCACCAACTATTACTCCAGTCTTCAGTGTCCCATGATCCTTAATAAGAAATGTTTCTTTAGTACCAAATCAGCATATTAGAATTATAATTTTTTTTGTAAATGTTGAAAAGTTGTGCTGCTTAATATATATATATATATATATATATATATTTTCAGGATTCTTTGATTTAATAAAAAATTTAAAGAACAGCATTTATTTGAAAAAGTCTTTAACATTATAAATGTCTTTTTGTGTTTTTCTAACCAGATGATGACAGAGGTTAGTCGATCAGATATAACACAAATATTTATATCTTGGATCAAATTTTTAAAATAATTTTCTTCAGGAATTACCTGAACGGGAAGAAAGCGGCTGGAGGAAACGTGGTGAGGGCGAGTCAGAGTGGCGACGTCCTGTTGGTGACAAGTAAGTGATATCAATTTAATTGATAAGTAAAAAAAAAAAACTTAAAGATGCCATGTATGGAGATTCAGTGTCTTTTTTTTTTTTTTTTTTTTCAGGGACTGGCGTCAGGAAGGACGTGAAGGGCGTGAAGAGCCTGAACGAGAAGACCGTGAGCGTGAACTGCCCTTCCGGAGAGGCGTAGAAAGTTCTCGTCGTGGCGGCTCAGATGACAAAGGACTCCGACGGGGCTTTGATGATGAGCGAGGTCCACGCCGGGAAGGTGACGATGACCGTGGACCCAGAAGGGTCTTTGATGATGACCGTGGGCCAAGGAGGGTCTTTGATGATGACCGTGGGCCAAGAAGGGGCTTTGACGACCGTGGACCAAGGCGTGGAATGGACGATGACCGTGGCCCCAGACGAGGTGATGAAGATCGTGGCCCAAGAAGAGGCTTTGATGATGACCGTGGGCCCCGTAGAGGCATGGATGAACCCAGAGTGCCTCGACGTGGGGCAGATGATGACTGGGGCCCCAGAAGAGGTGGCGATGATGATAGGGGAGGCCGCAGGGGTATGGATGACTCTGGCCCGCGTCGTGGAGATGACCCTCGACCCTGGAAACCTCTTGGGAGACCAGGTGTGAGCCCAAATGGTATTTGCATTTATTTTCTTGCTGAGGGCAGATTGACAAATATTTGTGTTACAGGGGTCATATCACAAGGAATCTAATTTTCCTCTCATGATACAATGGAATTCAATGTGATGCAATGTTCTGTTATTAAGGATGAAGCAGTTTAAACCCACAACTCATAATTAAGTGCAGCAAAGTGTAATTTCATTGGCGAAAAGGAAATATATCGGGGCCTTGAGTCAGAGGAGGGGTGGGAAAATAGACAAAATTAACTGACTGTTTGTTGCAAATCCTTGACTAATATTTGTGGATCTCTGGGGGGTGGTGAAATATGACCCCTTTAACCATTTTGTGTTTGATCTGTGAATTTACAGTTACTATTTGTTAACTGTGGTCAGTTCAGTTTCAATAAACTTTTTTTATTTTTTTTATTTGTGCAATTACTTCATGTAACCTTTAGCAGGTGGATGGAGGGAGCGAGAGAAGGCTCGGGAGGAAAGCTGGGCACCTCCTCGTGATACTGACCGTGATGATGATGAGCGCGAGGGAGATGACCGTACTGGGGGATTTAGAGAACGCCCTCCTCCCAGGTGAAAATATCATGCAACTTTACATTTTATCAGATGTAATCTATATGAATAATAAACCTTTGTCTGAAAGCTTTTCTGTTTTGAACTCTGATGCAGACTCTCCGCTGGTCTTTAAAAAGTCTTAAATTTGATAAAACTCAACTTAAGACATTTCAAGGTCCATAACAGTTCTTAAATGGTATGACAAAAGTCTTATCATTTTTAAGAGGACTTGAATTTGTGGACAGAAAAACAGATCACGATAAGGACTAAACTGTTTATTAAACTTCAAAATCTTAAATCTGAGAGTAGTTCTGCACAACAATTGCTTATGATCTACTTTTAATGAATTGAAAATGTTTACTTGCTGTTTTTTTTTTTTTTTTTTTTTATATGTTGTAGATGGTGGTTAAGGATGCAGGTTTTCTTTTTGAGTGAGCAGCTGAAATTAGTAAAGCGTAGATATTTCAGCATAAGAGTCCTGGTGTATTTAGGCTTTTTTTGTATTTAAAAGTCCTAATAAGTTTAATATGAATGTGTGTGCATGTGCAGGGAAGAAGCGAGTGTCTGGAGAAGAGGTGGTGATGAGCCGAGCAGTTGGCGTGATTCTCGTCGTGAAGAGACTGACCGTGGTGAACGCCGTGACCTAGGGGGGCGCAGAGATGACAGAGACCGTGAACGTGAAGTTAGAGCCCCCCAAAGAGACCAAGATGAAGGTTAGTCTTATGATTATGATCTTAAATACACCTTTAATAGTGCAGTTTGGATAAAGAACTTGAACTTTTTGACAGATTTGATTTCAAATGTACACTTGCCTGAGATGAAGACACTTATCAGTGGCCCAGAAAAAGCTGTTTAACAGTTGGATCATGAGTGACCAGAGTTACTAATAGCAATGATGACAAATTTACTGTGAAATTGCTGGTTTGGTAGATGTAAAAAAGAAAAGAAAAGAAGTCAGACTTAATGCATCCACAACAGTAGGTGTCAGTATAAAGTCATGGACCTGTCAGTGAAATGTGCTTGGCGCACATTTAAGAGGTCAGTTTTATCTTTTTTTTTTCCTAACTCAAAGGTGGTTCATGGCGTCGTGGTGGAGAGGAGCGCAAGGAGGAAAGAGATGCTCCTCCCAGACCACGTGAACGGGACCGTGAGGGTGGTGAGAAGAGCACCTGGCGCTCTGACAAAGATAAGGAAATCCAGCGTCGGACCAAGAACGAGACGGATGATGATGGCTGGACCACTGTCCGCCGCTAATACTAAAGCATCAATTTTTTTTGCTTGATGTACTAAGCCTTGATGTGTCCTCTAATCAGTACAGGTCACTGCTTACATTAACATGAAATGCATAAAGCTTTGCCATAGAATTACTACACTTACAGTGGGTTTTCAAACATGGCAATTTATATTTCATCCCTTTTTAAAAACTTCAACTTGCATTTGAAAAGTAGCTCATTCCTTTTTGTTATGCATGCTTAGAGGATTAAATTGGTCACACAAAATTAAGTAGACGTTTTTTTTCCTTTTTTTTCTTTGAGGTGCAGGTGTTGTAGAACATAAGTTTTTGCAGACATGACCTCAGAGGTGTAGTGCTGAAGTTTTAAGATGAAATCATCAGGTTATCCTTACAGCTGTGTCCTTGCTGCTTATGCTGTGGTTGTATGCCCTCAAGAAATATGAAAAAAAAATCTTTATTAATAAAGTCGTTTGCTCATTAAGTGACTAATTTCAATTATTATCACACAGAAGGTGACAATATCATGCTTTTTTGTCATAAATGGAACTGGCTGGATTAAGAATCGGTGATTGAGTAGCCTTTCTTGCATTTCAATGGTTGATTTTCTTTTTTTGCCACTAGGTGTCACCTAAATGTCAAGAAATCAATAAACCAAGTAATATTAATTTGATCCCTATAATCTATTCACTTATGTTAATTAACTTGGCAGTCTATTGTGGCAAATAGGACACAAAAAATGCAGGCAATTCTAACAGTAGAGAGATCTATACAAAAAACAACAATGGCATAAGTCTCAATCTCGATTAGGATGGCCTTTTTCTTTCAGGAAAGTTTTTGGTGGTACGTCCCCCCCTTTTTTTAAGACGTACTGGCTCTTGGTTAAACTAACTGGGCTGGGGTAGGAAGACCACACGCACACGTTGATAAGAGGTAATCCTCGGTAAACCTCATCAATGCGAGTTCTTAGTTTCATGCAAGGGCTTCTTTGGATCGTGATTCTTCCCGCTGCGAGGGTGATAAACTTTTGCTCGCATTATATCATTATGCAGAAAAAACTAGAAAGAAAGAGAAACAATTATGTTAGAGGTCTTTGTTGCATTCTAGTGGAAAATCCACAATTAAGGCCAATAATCCCACAATTGGAGCCTCAAATTCCCACGCAAGAGGTTATGAACTCCCAAACTAGATTAGACCCTTATATTTGCTAAGACCTGCTTTGTGAAGGTTGACCACGGGTCACCGTGTGTAAACTCCGCGGACCTCGAGCTGGAGGGGTGCTGCTTGTGAATGTGGGATAGCCTATGCCTTTTAACACGACACGTATCTCTGCATCTGCCACCCAATGCCATCTATCAATGTCCTGAGATTGTCATTTGAACTGATTATTTTCTGACAGAATTTCATTGATAAATTAGTTTGAACGCCACTCCATAGGCTACTCTTATAGTAGGCTACAAAACAAGAAAGCAGTCGTATTGCGTAGCCTATAAGAACATTTTTGTTCCAGGCCAGCCATTAACTCAAAATCATGTTTAATAGGTGAATTAGCCTACTTATAAACATTTTAGAAGTTTAGTCTCGCAGAACCAAATCGATTTTTAAAAGTCGATAAAATATACTTTTTCCGAACATTTCACTAGTAGCAAGAGGTTAGAAACGAATCATATTCGCAAAAAAAAAAAAAAAAAAAAGAAGAATGACGGCCGTTAAGCGGCATGGAAAACTGGAATGTTACAATAATGAACATGAGATCAAGAAACAATGTTTGATAGTGGGAAAGGCTTCTTGTAAAGTCTTCAGTTGCTGTACTTATTGGTCTAGGACAATATTTTATAGGCTATGGCTTGTAGGCTAACGTATTTTACACGTGACTTTTGTAAGATTCAAACTGATCAATGCTAGCTGTCAAATGCTTCATAGTTTGGCGTCCCTATGAAAATAACTAAAACAGGTGATCATAGCATAATATTTCGTAGACTATTAATTTGCGTGAATTTCATGTTTTTTTTTTTTTTTTATCATTCAGACAAACATGGCCTACTCAATAGAATTAATGAAATATGTTGATAAATATAAATCTAGCAACAAGTAGGCTATAGACTACAATTTCTGAATTAATTTGCTTTTGGCCCACTACAATTAGGCTATATTTAATGCGCTTTAAGTGTGAATACAATTCTTGAATTCAAAATGCAAATCATTAGAAAAACAAAAACCTGAGTAGGCTAATATTTAGTAAAAAAAAATGCTTACTTGTGGAAAGATTAATATAAATGCCAGAATAATTCCTTTCGATATATCTGTGCTTAAGTTATACATGGAGTGAAAGGAACAGCTCTGAGGTAATTCTTGAATTGGAATTGATCTTGCGCACTGAATATGATTGTGAAGCCTGCAGTTTGACGATATAACATAATTCAGCTGACATTTCTATTGCAATGCTCTACGAAAAGCTGTTCATGGGCGTCAGTTACATTTCATAACATCTTTTCAAAAGCAATCCACATAATTATTGCGTATCCGGCACATTTTTAAAGGATGGATCGAATAAAGCTCAATGCGCTTTTGTCCTTTGATTAGGTCTACGTCACCGGCAACTTTTTAACATTTTTCTTTATCCTGAAGAAAAATCACTAGGTTTTGGAGACTAAAACGATGTGCTGATATTGATCAAGTGTTAGTGTTTTTGATAGCATGTACAAATGAACGATATAGGCCTATTGCACCGGTAACAAATTATTCTTTTGAACCCCTAAATATTAGCCTCCTTTCGACAGAGTTCAAGATCACTGCCTACGTAAATATGAAGAGTAAATGGAGAGATCTGAAAAGTTAACCAGCTGACAATAGTTTAGGCATAGCCTACTATTAATAATAATAATATATATATTATTTGCTTGTTATATACATATTTGCTTGTTATTAACATGTTGTATGCGATTTATTTACGGTTTTTAGGACCGCAAAGTGTTGCAAATGTTTAGTAGGCTATTAGCCTATACAAATTCTGGGTTGATTTCAAGTGAATTTAATTTCGGGATTTGAATGTTTTCGTCATACAGTCAAAGCTTGTCATGAGCTTGTCATTCTTTGTCCACGGGAGACCGGTAGAACTAGGCTTTAGAAATAGGCTATCACTAACTGCAGGTGGTAACATGGACGATGAACGAAAACTTTCGATGTCGTTGAACGTCATCGAAAGGTGTTGTAAACATGCGCTAACGATAAATGTCCTGGACAGTCATTTTCCTGAAAAAAAAAAAAACAAAGTTAGCAATGCAGACAATCGAGACAGTAAAAATGTGCTTCCCATTGCTGCGACCGACTGTGAAGCCTACGTCCAAGAAATGTTGGAAAGTGCATTTAGTTAAAGTACCAGTTGGTGTCGCACTATCCTTACACTTAGCCTACACAGTGCCAGATCGAAGAGCAGATCCTCATATCCAGCACATTCCTTTTTTTTCTTTCTTTATGTGCAAAGCTGAAATTATAATGTAAAATATCCAAATCGATTTTAAAAGGCTCTATATGCCTTATTTAGAAAATTCACAAAAGACAGAGGTTTAACAAATTTGTGTCACAATTTCTTTTGCCGTTTTTCTCCAAACGTTTGTGCTTTATTTACATCAGCAAACGATAAATTCATAATAAAAATCGAAATGTAGTGTCTTATTTATGTGTGGCCGAGGAATTAGAAGTTAAAGAAAATTTGAGGGGTATAGGTTAGGCCTATCAGCTGTTTGGAGTCAAAAAGTGCGATAGCAAATATCCTAGAACATTTACTGCACGGAAGAGCAGGCTATAGCAAAAACTAAGTGACCTTAACTCATGCTAAAAAATAGACTCGTACGATTTAAATATTTAATTGATAGCTAATTGTTGATATCTGTCTGCTATACGCATGAAGATTCTGGATTCTTTTTAGAATCAAGAACTTGAATATTTGAGCAAGGATTAGAAAAACAAAGTTTCTTTATGAATCCGACACGCCGACAACAGTATTTGCTAATAAATAAGACGCAAGCAAACTAGACCGACATAATAATTAATAGGCTATAGCCTAGGCATTTATATATTCAGATTTAGCCTAATAATAGCCTAATAACGATAATAATATTAATAATAATAATTAAATATAATTCAAACTAAACTACTCCATAAACTCACTGTGCGTTAACACAAGCCTAAAAGCTAAAGGGAAAGGATAATAGTTCTAAGAAGAATTCCTTATGCATGTTTTATGCAGCATATGAATCGTGTAGCCTACCACTTCCCATTGTCATGCTGCGTCCGTACGTTAAACCAATAGCTGATAAATTGTTCATTTATTTTAACAAATGTGGGGTGTTTGAGAACAATAGGCAAAATTATTAAAGTTAACAATGACCGTGGGAAAATGTAGATGTATTTAGTAAACATTTAGACTAATATTTCATTCCCACACTGCACACTCACTGCCGTGCCATAAAACACACTTGTAAAAATGAGCCTACATAAAACGCGAGTTTTTAACATGGACAAAAGAAGAATAGCTTTTTATTTATGTAGACTATTTATTTGACTGTTATAGCCTATATAACGGTAGAAATTGAAGTGTAGAATTTGTGCTAAAATGTCTGCAGTTTCCGTATTTTTATAGGTGAGCTACTAATATGGCCTAAATTTGCCTTAATTTGCACCCAATAATATGTTAAGCTATTGTAGTGCTGTGTGAGATTTATGTAAAGTAAAAAGAATAAAACATTATTAAGATATCACCGAACTACCTCACACCCTGCAAAACAGACTCTAAACCCAAGAGATATCGCGTTGTCAACTGTGCATACCTGAACTTTCGAGATGCAGAATGCACATTAGTAACCCATAATGGGATTGAACTCAGCTAATTTAATGAGTAGTTAGAGGGTAATGGACTCTTGTAGTCATACGACAAACAAACAGGGCTGAAAATATTGTCTGTGTCTAATAAGCCTCATCCTTGTCTCCTGGCCAATAGAGAAAGAGAGTCTCTCATCCCTAAACTAATCACAAACCCATCGGAGAAAATGAAAACGCGGAGAGACAATACAGCGGTGGGCGTTAAGGCCCACCGAACTGACAGAAAAGTAGAACCTTCAAAAGTTTGATATAGGCTATACGCAGAGATTGTCATTTGAACTGATTCTTTTCTGACAGACCTGCATTGATAACAGTCGTTTGTTTAAACGACGCTTCGCATTGATACTTGTGTAGTCAAGTACAAATCAGCATGTGTAGTTATGCATCTAAACGTGCACTGATTATAACTGAGGCACAGCGTGTGTAAAAGCTTCGTTATGCCCTGTGTGCAACACAAATACATGCTGAAGTACCTTGAGTCTCTCAATGGGATCAGCTGCGTATGTAAATTGCTCCACAGCTCTGTTTCTGGGCGAATCCGTTCCGTTTTGCTTGAATCCGCCTCTCCGTGCTCGTTCAGTATTGACGCACTTAAAGACTCTTCCCTCAACCTTAAGGCGAGCGGCAGCGACCAATCACCAAGCCATTACAGGCTTCAGAGGAAACTGTTTATGTGACTCCAGAGCTAATTAGGCTCATGAACTAACAAATCGCTAGCACAACTGGTGAGGAACCGATCACATTCATGGATTGTCTGGAGAAGTCGGCCACTTCTCTCACGATGTGTTGAGCTGTGTGCTTTTGAAAGATTTTTTTTTACCCTTTCTTTAGCTGCCACTAACTTGTCTCTTGCTGACAAAACTTTGGTCTTGGGTGTGGAGTATTTTTTAGTGCTAACGCGTGTACCGTTTTCACTTAAACTGGGGAATCCTGCCTGGTGAACCATGTTTCAACCTACACCGAAGAGGTGTTTTACCATAGAGTCTTTGGTAGCGAAGGATAATCCTTTGCCAGCGTCGAGATCCGAGGAGCCCATACGACCAGCGGCGCTCAGCTATGCAAACTCAAGCCAGATGAATCCATTTTTAAACGGCTTTCATTCCAGCGGCAGGGGCGTCTACTCAAACCCGGACTTGGTGTTCGCAGAGGCTGTTTCACATCCTCAAAACTCCGCCGTCCCAGTCCATTCAGTACCTCCTCCTCATGCTTTGGCTGCTCACCCACTGTCGTCTTCGCACAGTCCGCACCCTCTTTTCGCAAGCCAGCAAAGGGACCCTTCAACTTTTTACCCGTGGTTGATACATAGATATAGATACTTGGGTCACAGATTTCAAGGTAAGTTGCTACAAAATATTTTATTCGCCAATTATTTTGACCAGTCGTCCAGAGAGAGAGAAAAAAAAGGCCACACGGCCCAAGGACACGGCGGTTTTTCATTGATATTTAGCCAAATATCCCTTTTGTGCTATATATTAGAAATCCTAAAATTAATGCTATCGAAAAAAATACATAACCATTTTATTGTATCAAAATATTGGCTAATGTTGTGGAGTGAAGTAGCCTATGGCATTATACAACGGTTCTCAGTAAATTTCTGGAAGAAAGGAACCCGGCTTTATTACTATATCGCCTACTAAGCTGGTTCAAAACTCACAAGTAAAGTATTTACAACTTTCATATTTGATATTTTAGCAATTAAAAAGTAATTAAGTAATTATTTTAACAGGTTTAAATAGCCTGTTTATTTTATCGTAGCCTAAATTGTTTCAATTCTTTAAAATTAATTAATAGGATAAAACATATCGAATGCAGTTGAATATATGTGAAACATTTATATAGCCTATTACAAAAACGCATTCATATCACTATGAAAAAAACTTAGGAGCTACAAATTAATTTATGAATAGAACAGAAGTAGCCTATATTTTCCGTTCGACTGTTTTTTTTCTTTCTTTTCTTCTTCTTGTAAAATGATAATTTCGCCTTTATCTAAAAGTGCGTTTGTCTGGTTCCTAAATGTTGTAAAACTGTTCCCTTAAAAATGAACGGTAATATTATTAAACGTTAATAAGTGTGATACTATTATCAAACTGAAATTACACATACATGCTATAGCAAAAGTCTAACTCTTTTATTTTACTTTCGTAATATTAAATATTGGGGAACATTTGTCATCCCAGCTGTTGACCGAAACACTCGTATGGAAACCTTTATTTACCACTGTTCAAGATACTCAAGGCCATTGAATTAGTTGGAGAATGTTTCAGTTCTGAAATAAAAACAGTCGTAGCCTATATTTCCGTTTGTTTAATTTACAAGTGCTGGAAAATAATATTGTGAGCATTGTATTTTGAATGATTAACGGTAAATTAACATTATTTTGTCACTATTTAATTAGCCACTGAAAACATTAGCACTATCACTATGTGCCGATAACAAAAAAACTAAACAAACTCTTGCTTATTTTTATTTGAGATGACCGGAATTTTTTTATATTATTGCAGGCTATATTTTTAGTAAGATGTTGCATTCTATAAAATGTTTTAAAACTTCAGGCCCTGTAGTAGGCAATTAATTCATGAGAACAATGATTGTAGTCTAACAATTAGGCCTATATCGAAAATTAATGCTTATATAATGGGAGACTATATGGGTTTTGATTATCATCATTTTCATTACAGGAAACGAAACGAGTCCGGAAAGCTTCCTATTGCACAATGCACTGGCAAGAAAGCCCAAAAGGATTCGTACAGCTTTTTCACCATCACAGCTACTACGGCTTGAACATGCTTTCGAAAAAAATCATTACGTCGTCGGTGCGGAACGAAAACAGCTCGCTCACAGCCTTAGCCTCACAGAAACTCAGGTAAGAAGATGTTTACCTGTCTTCATTAGCGCGGTTGTGCGCATGGTGCTGTGGATATAATAGCCTATACGGCCTAAATTACAGCTGAAATCCTTGAAACGGCTACATATTATGGTTATAGGCTACTTTAAATGTAATCATATATGCAATGTTTGCGTCACAAAAATGCAATTCTGAATGATATAATTAATAATTAAAGCTTTTAAATTGTTCTTTTTTTTATGCAGGCCTAAATATATATTTTTTTACGTTTATTCGTTCTCTTTGCCAGCATATTTGCATGTAGTCGCAATGAGTAGGCTATTGTCATAAGTAAGTGGCCATATAGCCTACTATATATTTATTAACCTATTTGTACAGATTTAGCGACATTTTGAAAATGTTGTTGTTTTGTTTAGCGTTTTGTTGGCAACCACATGCGGAAAGAGCTAAGCATTGTTCTTAAAGCTGAATGATCTGGAGTGAGTTAAATCCACCATTTCGAATTCACCCCTGTTTTTGATGAGGTTGAACGATTCCGATTGAGGCAGATGGCTCTTGTGGGAAATGTTTGACAATTAACCAGTTAACCGATTTAAATGGACACTTAAAAGAATGAGGCGGATTCTATGAATTTCCCTAACCATATTTAAGATCGTATTTGCGCGTATCGTTCAGTGGCCCGGTCGGAATCTATTGTCCCAGTGACAGCACCGGCCCTTTTTTTAAACGGCGCCTTTTCTGAAGAGCAAGAGAGAGAAATGGACTACGTACGAGCCACTTCAATGCTTCAATTAGCTCACTGAATGCACATTAAATGTGCCTCACTTGCCAAGTTGTCAGCTGTGAGCTTTACGGATGATATGAATGATAAAGGTGATGAATTAAGGGAAAGACTGAACTTTACCAATGTATGCTAATAGAAAAGGTTTACGGGGATGTATAAAATGAGGGGGTGAATTCTAAATAGGCCAGCTAACATATCCGTGATAAAAAGCGACAGTGTCGGTGAAGTTTCACTGGTATCACACTATTCTGTACACTCACATGCTGCTTCTATTGTATACGGAGTCAGTTAAGTTTGAGTTTGAAGTAGCAGCAGGGAATGATAGTGATGATACAACCTGTCGTTAGTAAACAGGTCAGGTGCACTTTAAAAGGAAAGCCATGCCTAAGTCTCATACTCACATATCAGTAATATTGTATTTAATAGGCTACCTCATTTAAATTCTTTGTTGCTTTAATTTATTCAGACCGAAGACACTAAATGAAAGTCGACCAATGCTCTCGCGACTAGATTGACTGTGAGATACCTGGCAGTTCTTTGTCCGTCTAGCCCTAGTTATTCTTAAGGCACGTTAGTGATACTTTCTGTCAGGCCAACTCTCTTTGTTTAATTGTCTTTATTCAGAGACCAGCGAAAAGCTGTTGTATTTTACGCTGATTATTTTCCTTTTTTCTCTCGCCGCAGGTAAAAGTTTGGTTTCAGAATCGAAGGACGAAGTTCAAGCGTCAGAAACTGGAGGAAGAAGGGTCGGATTCACAACAGAAAAAGAAAGGAACTCATCACATAAACCGATGGAGAATGGCCACAAAACAAGGAAGCCCTGAGGAAATTGACGTCACCTCAGACGATTAAAAGACTTGAACTGTTCGAACGCGGGACAGCGGCGTGGCTTGAAGGATGTCACGGATAAGGATGCTGTGTACTGACTGAGGGAGAGGGTAAAGCCAATATCACATTTTGATTCTTCGAGATCGGCAGCTTGAGGGTGAGAGATCCTGATGGTGGCACTGCTGTCACTACAAGGGAACTGTCAATAAATTGCACGTTGCCAAGGCAAGGTGATTGACAGGTATTACATGCAGCGCCCCCCCCCCCCCCCCCCCCAACCCCCCACCACACTACCCGCACCACCTCATCACCACTATTACAAAACATAGCTCAAATGCGCATAGGACATTTGCACTTCTGAGAGGTTTTTTCCTCTCGTTTTATTTTTTCAAGACGTGAACCTTCCCACATCAAGATACCAAAATATACAGCTGTTTTTGTAAAACTTGAATTGCATGGTAGAGCAATGAATTTTTGGTAGGTTAATTAATTTGACCTTTTTCGAAGTAAATTTGTTTTGATTCGATTTTTTAATCTGAGAAATGTTGTGTGCTTCTTCCTCTTTTTTTTATTTTACAACAGTGTGCAGTCTTTGAATTTATGATTCTCGTGTTAAAGTGATTGTGAAAACAATATGAAGTAGCAGTGCTGCGTTATAGTGTTTTTAAGGAGTAAAACAAATTTAAAACCAGATTATATAATAAAAAAAAAAAAAAGTTTACCACATACAATAGTAATTATAATGAAAATTCTCCATGACATTCCTTAAAAATGTAAGCTTTACCATGACTCCGTAATCTTGGTGCGAATATATGATCGGGACTCGCCCCTCCTCTAAAGAGTTGCCTCGAAGGATTAATGCAAGAATTGACGGCCGCCTAGGCAGCAAAACTTCAAGCACTGAGCGTATTCCATGTATAGAGATACTAAAAGCTAATGTTTATGTTAAATCGTCTTTTACAAGAATGTAAATAATTTTGTGTTTGTGTTAAGTTTGCTACAATTTTAACACAAAGTATACTTCCAAGAAGTATGTAATTGTCAATATTTTGTCAATAAAGTTTTATCAATATGTTGCTCAGAATTAAATTAAAGCCTTTTTGTTTTTACAAAAAGATGCCAAAATGAAACGTTTGCCCTGTATAGTAAATGGTTTAGGATGCATTATCTGTTTTGGAAAAACATTATAGGACAGTACTGAATGGGTTGCACTGACAGTTCTCTTATTTTGATTCGGTCCCATGGTGTCATTGTCATTTAGGACAAACAAGCGAGGTATAGTTATCACTTTTCAGTGGAGTTATCAATGGAATATTCCACCAGCTGCGTAATTCATCTGAGTAGGCTATATAAAGTATGTAACGGGGAAAAGGACTGGTTAAAATGTAACACAAATAGAATGCTAACAACGGTCTTGAGCTCGGTTTTTCCAGAGCGAAGTGCTTGTTTTTTTCCTTGCCTCATTTGCCGCTCAGTCTGATAGACTGGCATTAACCAGTTTTATTTCCATTGGTAGACGAGCAGCGTCTGGTCTGTTCAAGCTACAAAGAGTCCTGAGAGCTTTTGTGAAAGTGCAAATCAGTTTAGGCAATTATCATACGAGTAATATGTGGGGGAAAGGGGATGCATTGCCCAGTGGTCCACTTTAATCTGTTAATCCGGGGATCCAAGGGGGCCTGGTTGGACATAATTTAGTACAATCTGACTACCTCTCACAGTGCGATAAGAGAAGGTTTGCAATGTGCCGCAAAATAGGAGCTTTGTTTAAAATCTTGTCGGCAGCAACGGATGGAATGTATCTAGCCTTCGTTTTTAGTTCCTGTTTTTTTTTTTTTTTCCCATATATGAATAATAGGCTATAGAAAGCTAATATTAATTTTACACGTCAATTCATCCATTACCTTGTATTTTGCGTCCATTTAAAAAATACAATATCCCCAATAATCGACTTTTTATAAGTAAAATAGCATAAAAATACTATTAGCCTATTTACGTGACCAAATTTTCCGAAATGCAAAGAAAGACAATTGCTGAGCGTATCGTGTTGTCCCCAAAACTTTTAATTGTAGTTTGATAAAGGTTACACTTTTCAGAGGTCTATACACATTCTATATAAGGGGATTTTTGAACAGTCCGTGGACTATAACGGTAATAAAAAAAAATCTGCGGAGAATACTATTAGCTTTGAAAAACCCCTAAAAGCTTTATTACAAACCCAGCTTTGAAATAGAGGGATTAGAAGGCTGAAAGGGTCCCACAATAGTTAGAAGAAAAGGTTTCATGCTAATGAGGTTAATGCCCTTTGTATCTCCGGACTCCACAACTTCATTACTCCTATCTCGGGCAACACCGAGCGGCTCAGAGCCCACAATCCACTCGAGCTGTTCCCTACCCTGCCTAAAGAAGGATTTGATAGCAGCCCTGTTCAAACTAGATAATTATATCTTTTCAAGTTGGAATTAAGATAAAGAAAGTGCAGTGAAGGCGGTGAGCCTTGATCCGCTGCAAACAAATTTGGCGCACTTTCTCCCTCCGTTGTGCCTCAAAAGACAGGACACCCCCTCGTCACCGCTTGCTCCCCTTTATTAATTTTGCATTGCCGATTTAAATGCGACTGGTGCTTTGCATTTAATGGTGGACAATTAGCTGGATTTAAAGGAGGAAAATTATATTTCACTGAACAGAACAGGCTTAGAAACTTTTTATTATTTGTTAACGTATTTGAGTTGAGAAGACTAAATTAATTTTAAAGTCTCAGCGTACAAAATAAAGAGTAAAATAAGGTAATTAGAGAGCCGAGGCTATACTTAATGTAGGCTATTCTATTTTATACAAGCCTGTTTCCAAAGCATAGGCAACGTGTTTAATTCGATTATGTGTCGAACTAATTATTCACGTTATAATCAACTCATGTGTTTAAATTAATCATTCAAATATTTTAGAGAGATTCAACCCCACAGAAATGTCATTATTCAAAAAAAGTGAGCGCTGGACTATGACTTCGACCCTGCATAGGCTAGGCCTATTAATCGATTTGCTTTTCTAAACAAGCATATACGGGCCATGGGACTCGCTGTATTGAGAACCTCCTGACCCGCTTAAGTTACCCCGTGCTGTGATAACTTGTTTCAGAAGCAACATTAACTTAAATGTTCAACAACGCCACGCTTGTGCAGAGGGAAAACGATCAATCACAGAGGGCCATTGCCATGATTCATCATATAGTGAGAGAGAAAAAAAAAAGTTGGTGTAACTTGCTTGCAGTGGTTTTTTATCGAGGTCTGGATTTTAAACAGGTGAAAAACCTGCGCCATACGAGTGATGTTAAATAATTACCCGTCATTTAAATCAGCCTCCTATCAAATAGCCCCAATGACCCAAAACCTCTAATCTGCAATTACTAGCTTTAATTACGTCCGCTGATCCCACTAAAAGGCAGTTTTACAGTACGGTGGACGGTCTAGGCTGCTTTGCAAAATAAAGTTATGCCTTGATTAAAAAAAAAAACTTATAAAAAAAAATACTACCTAGCAACTTATAAATGTATTGCACCATACTGATGTAAGATTACCCTTGACCAATTTAAAAGTAGCCTATAATGGAAACTGATGAAGCCTATAGTAGCCAATTCAACTTCAATTTATTGTCAGCTGAAAAAAAACCACAAAAAAAAACAATAGTTGTCTTTTGATCAAAGGTCATTAAATTATTTGCAGGCTTTTGCTTTATAGTTTCGTTGGACTTTGTATTTGCTGAGGGCCGCATTCCAGTTGCAACTGGCCACTAATGTTGGTTTGAGGTTATATTTATAGCATGGACTGAAATGTGACGTCACGACAAACACAATCTATCCAGTTTCACAAATTGCTTTTGAAACTGATCCTTGTAATGGGAGAATCAACCCCCTGCACAATTCCCGCGGCCTTGCCATAAGGTACAGCGATAAATATACAAGACTAATGAGCAATTACAAAATAATCACCCTTCAAAATAGTTGTTACAAATTAAATATCATCATCTTAGATTGAGTTTCTCATTTTATTATTAACGAAGAAGAAGAGGCCTATGAGTTTCCATTCTTAAAACGATTTAAGAAGGACTGTGAATTGCGCCGTTATTTAGGCCTATTGAGGACATTTCTAAAAGACAGATCTAGGTTAAATGAAGATAATGCAAGTGCGGTGAGAATTTAAACCTTATTCCATATGCCTTAATTGTTGTATCCTTGGTCAAGTGCATTGTACTTATCTTTTGGCAGCTGTCAAATCTTCTAGCCCTTGCATGAAGGCTCAATCCCCGCCCCTCCACTAAACACACAAATATCAATGGATCAAAGGTAAAACACGGGTGACAGCAGTGTGACTGCTGAGACTTTATCGAGCCCGCAGCGTGAGATCCATCCAGGGCTTACCTTTGCTTTGTTATGGCTTTCACCTGCAGTACTATAATGGCACAAAGCGTCATTTCATTGACAATTTTAACGTCATTACATTTTCCGGGTTTTTCATCCGCATTGAAAAGTCGGATCTCATTTACAGAATACAAATGCTAAAACGTGTTAAAAAATCTATTGCTAAAACGCGTCGACTTATTATTAATAGCATATATAATGGAATTTTTTGGCACGATTATTAGGTGAATGCATTAGTCTTGCAATGGCAAAATGCATTTATGTTTAGCTATTTGAGTAAAATTACCCTATTTTTATTTATGGTGACGTTGGAAACGAAAATGATCCTGGACGAAAACCTTTAAATCGCTCAACAGACAATTATAATTTTTTTTTTACCATAGATCATTAAGTAGAACATAAACCTATAGGCCTACATTGTGCTGTCAGGTATAAAGGTGGCCACAACTTTCGCCAGTAGCCCATAGGCTATGTGTCCGACAATATTAGCCTACCTAGGATGGCGTGAAAATATTGCCAAACATCAAAATCGCACATAATCAAAGTAAACTTTCTGAATATCCACTAGGTTAATGAATAAATTATTTGAGCTTTCGGAAGAATTATTATAATATATTTTTTAAAGACAATGAGTAAGAAATGCAGGACAGCTCAACTGCGTGGATATAATGCACGTGATAAAATATAACAAGATACAACGCATTGTTAATCATTTTAAGGGACACTGTTTTTTTTTTTTTTTTTTTTTTTTAACCTATTCTTTTGTGCTGTTTTAGTCGACAACTTAATAGATCCAATGCATTTATAACTGCAATCAATCACCAACGTCCAATATGTGACTGCCATGCTGAACCTGCCATCGTAGAATGTGGTGGAGGAGGAGGAAGAGCAAGTGAAAATAGCATTAGCTCTCTCAAATTCTGTTTCCTGAAGGGTCGTTTTTTTATGAAATCACTATTCTTATCAAGGTAGGACTAAAGGAAGCCTTGTCATCTGTCATGTAAATTTGGACCTATCATGTGGCATACACAGACTGGACCATTGTTTTAAAGGGGATTTTTGCCAGCACTTTTTAGATTACTTTTACTTTTTTTATTCTTGTAAAGTGTTATGGCCTTGCAATTATGATAGTAATTTATTTATTAATAATCCTTTAAAGTTTCACGCAACAGACTTGTTTCGTTTTAATTTAGGAAAGTTTTTAGTTGCTGGTTAGATAACTGTATGCTTTTGGTAAACGTTATCTAAGGACCAAGTATAGCCTATAACTGCAACTAGCGTTCTACCTTTAATCTAGCCTATACTGCTTCTTGGAAAGTAAAAGTTTTTTTTTTTTTTTTTTTTTTTGGAAAGTAAAAGTAGACATCTGTTACACCTGTAAACTCTGAAGACAGAATTCACTTAACATAACTAAAATCTATAACTTCAGCTTTAAATTAAACAATCTCTATATCTCCCCATTGGTCTATGGATTGATCTCACAGACAGCACACTTCTACATATGTTGGTGTCTGAAGACACATACAGAGCGAGTGAGCGAGCGAAATTGCGCACGCATGAACGTAGCTACAGACCACAAATATTGTAGGCCTAGAAACAAACCTGAAGCGCTTACATTAACAATGGAATTCATCCCAAGTAGCCCACACTGCCTTGCGTAGCTACCTATTTTATATTTGAAAGCAATGCACGACGTTTGAAAGTATCACATTAGTGTTGTAGACAAGCTTATTTAGCTTCTCTCTCAAATTAAATTATATTTGAGCCTTTTACGAAGGAGTAAGCCGAGCGTGCAAGTGCAAAGTTAAAGTTTGTTTCTGAGTTTAGACTTTGTGATATTAATATTAATAATAATATAAAAACAACAATAATATTAATAATAATTTGAAAAAGGCATTCCATTTAAAGTACTAATGTATTCCACATGGCAGGACTGTACACCTGATAAAATATCTCGGAGGCCTCGCTGTTTGGAAAATCCTCGATTCATTCACTAAATAAAATAAACAATGGCTTCACTAAATATATCACATGTGTTGCTGTATTGATTCGCCTCGTCTACTGCCTTTGCGGTCACTCCTCTCATGTCTAAGTTAATGGTATGCTAACACTATTCATTTAGTGTGTGTTTTGAAAGACATTGGTCAGCTTTGATTAATTTAAGACAACACACTTTGTGGCGAACTGGAATAATTGTGTCCATCTTTAAGCTAAAACAATTACAATGGCAATTTTATTCGCAGATTTTTTCTTTTTTCTATTTTTTTTTTCTATAGAAGAATAGAATAGCTATTTGTGACAATTAATGAGCGGTTGATCTTAAACTCATCTTCAGGCTTGAATTCTATTAGCCTACCACAAGCACACAAAATTGTGTTAGATTCAGTCATTACACATTCAAGTTATACGATTATGCATTTCATTCTGCCTTGACAGTTTTGAAAGTTATATTTCAAGACTAAGGCCAACTTGATCTGTATTATCTAAAATGTTTGGTATCTTGCTCTATGTGCACTCAAATTGCTTGTAAGTTCTTGATATAAGATCTATGTGCACTCAAATTGCTTGTAAGTTCTTGATATAAGAACACACACACACACACACACACACACACACACACACACACACACACACACACACACACACACACACACACACACACACACACAGTGGTCTGGCATTCCCACAGACTCATTTCATTTTCAGTTTGGGACTTATGTCAATCCTTTGACATGTCTCATGCAGACAGAAAACACTAAACCACTTGACATAACTCACTGTCAGTGCCAACCTCTGAAAGTCAAAGACTCTATCCCTGATTCAAACTGGAATCAGTCCCAAATTAACTGGTGAGTTGCTTATAGACCAAACATTGTCCAACAGTTGCAGTTGCATGCAACAAAAAGAAAAATTTTCTTAAAGGGGAAAAAAATGCTAATGATCCATGTTTGGCTAATGGAATTTAGTGGGAAAGATTGGAGCAGAGAGGAGGGTGCACGAGATCCAAACGTTTGGTTAGAGGAATTCTGTTCACTTTCTTATCTAAGAATGACTCCAGTTAAGTAGCCTAGATTATGAATATTGTTTTGAACTGAATAATTAATAGAACTAATAACTGGACCTAATGTGCGTTTACCAAAAGCATCATTGGCTTTCCGTAGTTACTAACATAGTTGAACGATTTGGCGTTTCCAAAAACCATAATTCCAACTTCCAAAGAACAATTGCCAACAGCGTCGCAAATTTAAGTGGTTGGAACTACAGCTCTCAGGCTGTAGTTAGAAGCATAGTTTCTAAATAAAATAACATGTGGACTTAAATAGATCATGCTGGACACAACAAGCAAGCTAAAATTCAGTACATTTTATGTCTTTATTCCCTTTTAAATATTCAACATAAAGGCATATTTTTTAGCATGTCAACAATCAGCGCCATTTACGGGAATTCCGAGGGAACCCGCGATAAAAACATCAAATAAAGCAAAACGACTGGGAAAAAACACCAACTAAGTATAGTCCTCAGTTCGTTACAGCAGCATGTCAGAAAAATTATCGTAAAAATGTTTTACGTAAAAATACGTTAGGCTACGTGGACGAAGAAAGCTGCTGACTGATTGAACCGCATCATAGGCTACGGATAAAGTATGGCCTATGCCTACCTCAAATATTGAATGTTTAAAAATGAACGGTTTCTGTTGTTTATGTAGGCTAAATGAACTATAATAATATTGATCGATCTCGAGTGGATTAATTAACAGAAGTTATTACTGACGTCATAGTTATATTGTTGAACTAACGTGGTTCAAACGACAGAGGTGCGACCGGTTTCGGGAAACAGTCGTGACTAGCATCGACAGCGATGCAAGTAACGTCGTTATATGGGAAACGCACCCCTGGACAGTTTTGTGCAAAGCCTGAAAAACAAACCCAGGACCACAGTTTCAACATTTTGACCTTAATGTTTTGATAGCCCACAGTTTTAGGAAAGCTCACTAGATATCCATCAACAGCAGAGCAATGTGGGAAGAGCAGAAACTGCTAAATAAAATAATTAATTCATAGTATTTGGGGCTAATAATGAAGGATTAAGATAATGTACTTTTCTATCTAAGAAAATACTATCCCCTATTCCCTCTCAAATACTATCATCATATAAACTATTCACATAATTATTGTATTATTTTTAGTATCAAGGATCCTCAAACATTGTGTAAGCCATATTTTGGGGCAATGTGAACACATTTTTGGATTACATTGCATTTTCAAGCTGATAATTATATTTGATATTAAATAAAACTACATTTAGAACTAAGTACATTGGACCTTTTCATAGTCTTACGGTTTGTGTTCACTAGAGGTTGCTTTTTAATCTAAGTGAGAGAAAAGAGTAAAGCAGGCCACTTCACACGTGAAAGGTGGTGTGTACATGTGTGATTGTGAGAAGCTCTTCTTCTCTCCTGCCCAGTCACTTGCTGTCCTTTTAGGGACTCCAGAGGCTAGTTAAAAGGTGTCTGATTCTCACCATGAATCTAATTAGATCCTTGACTGAGGTCTTAACATTTCCTCGGAGAGAGAGAGAGAGAGAGAGAGAGAGAGAGAGAGAGAAGAATTGTTCAGAAAGGGGAGAAAAGGTGCTAAAACAGCAACTCGTTTCTCCTTCTATACGAGCCTCCACCCCCATCCTACTGGCCCCCTCTGAAGAAAAACAAAGACCAGCAAGCTAATGAAGTTGGTAATTAAGAGGCTTCTGTCAAGCACAATGGGTAATTAGGAACTTGCTTCCCTTGGGTGTTAGTGGTCCAGTCTCATCAGCGCTATGGCCTGCTGTCTGACCACAGACACTACACTGTTAAAAATTACCAGCAATTCACAATAATTAACAGTATTATTTTACAGTAACTTGTTGTAATTAAGTTTCCCTGTAATATCCCAATGAATACCTGTAAAAACTACAGTATCCTTGGATTTTACAGCATTTAACTCTTATTTTACAGTAAAATATTGCAATCTAAAACCTGCTGTTATATCACAACAAGGTCTGTAATATCACAGCAACACAGTGAAAAAAAAAAAGGATTTCACAGCATTAAACAGTATTATTACAGTGAAATATTGTATTGAAATTATGCCCTGGAAAGTCACATGACATAACCGAACTGTTTTGAATTTGAACTGAAAAGGCGCGGTCGTGTCCCTCTTCTGAATTTCCGGGCTGAATGGAGAAGGTGAGTAGCATACATGTTTGCAGCACTTACACCCATGTTATTTTAATATGATGATAATATTTACTTTCAAATAAACGTTTATCGCATGACACAGTTCACATTTTGTTAGCAAGTGCCCGGAATTGTTGAAAGTTCTCTCACAGCATTTGCTAATAGTAGTAATGTTAGTAGCTAATGAAGAGAGTTTCGCTATAATTTTTCATGTCACTATCACCGTTTAGACAAATCTGGTGTTTGTAAAGTTTATAAAAACCAATGATGGGACAAACATTACTATTTATGTGTGCACATTTCTGTAATTAGTCAAGGTTATCATAGATTAGCAGGGCTAACCGTTAGCTGTTTAACTTTAATAACTTCGTGATTCAAACGGTCCATGAAAAAATATTTTTTCAGCGGATATCCTAGTTACAACATGATTGAGCTAACTGTTAAGGGGGTCGCACACCGGATGCGCAGCGCCACGTCTTTTAAATTCGAACACATTATTCTCTATGAGAATGTAAGAGGAAGATATAGGCTACATCTCTATAAATGTAAATTTAATATAAAACCATGTAAATGGCGCTCTGTGGCGCGGCAGGATTTTGAACACGGTCCTGAGCCGTTGCTGGGCGTCGCGGACAGACGCCGAAAGGCGCCGCCGGTGTGTGTACTCTCATAGAGAATAATGTGTTCGAATTTAAAAGACGTGGCGCGGCGCGGCGCCGAGCTGCGCATCCGGTGTGCGACCCCCTTTAGTCTCATGTCGTGTTCGACAACGGGAGGGTTTTAACATTAGGGTTTCCCACTTGTCCTGATATGAATGAATAATAATTGTAAAAGTTGTAAATGCATGTTACATTGAGTGAGCAATCTCAAAGTGCTACAGAAAAAAAAAAACACTATATATATATACCACTATCATTTTTGACATACGGCTAAAATTAAATTACAATGATCAATAATCATAATCTGCATTCAAACTGAAATTCTTATTTTTGTTTGCATTTGTGTAATTTCTCCTTTTTCTTTTCTTTCCAGGTCATCAGAGAGAGTTTGATGCTTGAAGTTGATGTAAGATTTTTTATTCAAATATTTAAAATGCAAAATGAGTGATTACATTATCAACATTTACCTTGCATGATTTACTACCTCTGACCAATGAACAATATTTATCCTTTATCCTAAATCCATGCTATTGTGTGTTAACTATGTTACAGCCATGTGCCACTGGTCAATACTGCAGAACTCCCCAGCAGCCCCTGCTTGATCATTCAAGGTAATGTTACTTTGATCTAGTATCGACATTTCTAACTCATTATTTTGTTTTCATTCTAGAAATCTACAAGACCACAATAAGTAATAATAATTATAATTATAATAATTACATTTGTATAGCCATTTGTATCTTAAGCAGATCGCAAAGTGCTCATAACACATAATGCTGTATCTGTTCATTTCAGGTGACATGATGAAGCCCTCTGGATGGCTTATATCCATCGAGGGACATGTCGTGATGGGCCCACACCCTTTCTTTTTACACGGAGTAGCTGCTTTCTTCAGCAGCTATTACGTCTTCAACCTTGAGTATCCTGCCGCTGGATCGTCAACGCTGGAGTTCATTCAAAGGTATTTTATAAAGATCACATTTAATCTTGTAATTCACATTATAGTACAGGCTTCCAACTCAATGATTGTCTTGAGGTCTAAAATGCTGACAAACGAGGTACCTGAGGCCCCGTCCACACTACCGTGTTTTTGTTTAAAAACGGAGACCTTTTGCTACGTTTGCACCTCCCGTCTACACTAAAACGGCAAAAACGGAGACCCAAAACGGAGAAGTTTAGAAACGCTGCCGACCCGTTTTTCGTTTTGAAACTCCGGAGGGCGTTTTAGTGTGGACAGGTCAAAACGGAGGACTTTAGAAACGATGACGCAGAGGCTCGCGCTCGGCTCTATGATTGGGTGTCATCAGTCATGGAGTATACACAGGTAATATTCAGTACCAGTAAACTCCACCCGCTGGAACAGTTTCTTACAGTAAGAAGAAGAAGAAACTGCCTCTTGGAAGCGTCTCAGGTGCGGCTCGCGCAGTAAACGCATAGCACTACATGCTATATAGAACCGACGCCTATTTTTCATGCGACACGCAAGCGTGTTGGAAGCGTTTCCAAGAAAAATAGAATAGGAAAACATGTTTATATGTCATTTTGACACAAATACATATTAATAAATGATATTTTGATGTTTGAAAGCATTTTTTTACAGTCTATGTTTGAAAGTCTCTAGGTTTACACCGGCACGCGCATGCCCAGTGTTGGTGAATGGTCACGTGATACGCGTTTTCAGTCGTTTTAATGTGGACGGAGATCAATTCTAATATGCAGCTAAAACGCTGGTGTGGACGGAAATCGTATTCGTTTTAATTCTCCGTTTCTAAACTAAAACGCAGTAGTGTGGACGGGGCCTGAGGCTAGCCTGGTGAGACCACCCTGATCTCGCGAACTCATTCAATTTCGCTCTGCAGATCAGTCTGGGTTTCTACACATGTTATGCTGACAAATACCTGCTGGTCCAATCACAGCTATTTATTTTGTTTTGTGGCAGGCTATGTGATGATGATTTTGAAACGTCTATTGCGAAATGCGAATGTATTGAATGAAGTAGATGAAATTTTCTTTCAAAGCAGAACAAAATGCTCTCAGGCCCTTTATTGAAAAGGATATGTTTGTCATACTTTCAACAGGGTTTGGTTTTAATTTACCAACTGGCCAATTGTGTGAAGATGCATTTCAGTGGCGGCACACGTTGATATGGCCTCTCATAGTAGAAAATCAACCCTATTTGCCTCAGGCAAACCTAACCTGAGGCACCTTGGCTAAAAATGGCTAAAAAAAAATTATGGTGAGAGTAAGATCTAACAAGTTTGGATTATAAATCTATTAGGGTTTGATGTGGGGAAAAAGCACAGCAAAAAGCACACCTTGATAAATGCTGTCTGCAATACATACTGTAAGTCTATTTAAAACTGAAACTATCTTTGCTTATTAACAGGTGCTTCCTGGGCATCAATCCTGAAAGAGGCTCAAAGACCAAGAAGCGGACAACAATGAACCCTCATGTGAGCACCCTTTTGAGGAAACTTATTGACTTTGAGTGGGCATCATAGTTTTTTTTTGCAGCGGTAGTTGTCAGGCTCAGTTTTGAGTAGCCTTGTTCTTTTTGTAATTTTTCAAGACAACTTTGCACTACAAGATTTTTACACAATGCTGTTGCGTGTGGACTCATTATAATGTTTGAGACTGAGAGGAGCACCTGACCCCTTTACGACATTCCTTCATCGCTCTCTTATCTTGCCATGAAGGCCTCATTCCCATCCTGTCCATTACTGTTATTGTGACACAGCTAGTTGAATTGCAAGTTTGCACAATTTCTCTGCATTTTCTGACTTTTATGACTAGAAAGTTGAATTTCTTGAACTCTTGAAGTTCTTGGCATCTGCTGTACATTGAAAAATATGTATTTGTTAATAAATATGCCATTGGGCTAACATTGACTTTACCTCAGAGTTGTTTGTTGGGGGGAGGGGGTTAATTGTATAATGATTGTAAATTCACAGTATATTATTGTCAACTTGTACATTACTTTCAAAGTACACACTGTAAAAGTACAGGGCCTTGTAACAATGTACAGCAAAAGATTGTAATTCCCCAGTAATGTACTGTAATATCACAGTAATTGCTTTGTCATTGAAGCTGTGAAGTTACAGTATACAGTTGTGCTTTTACAACAATGCATTGTAATATCACAGATATAAAATTACAGTAAATTGCTGTGAGTATATTTCACAGTATATTGCTGTAATCCTTACTGTGAAAGTCATGCAAAATTTATCCAATTATTTATTGTAAATTCACAACGAAAAATTTTGCAGTGTAGGCTTCCCTTCAGAAAAACGGAGAGAAATGTTAATTTTCACCTCAGTCTGACCTGAATTGGTTATATCTCTCCCGCCTGCTATTCAGCTGTTTTTCCCACATTTTGAATCTCAGTTAGCCGAGATGTAAACTTGTAAACGGGCAAATGGAGGAATCAGCATTGCATAAAAGAGCAGGTGTGGTTCACTCGGACCGGTTCATCGTGCCTCTGTTTACATGCAAGATGTAATTTGTTTGTGAATGATCCCAATAATTTTTGATTATACAACAGTAAGTGATCTGCAATAACACACATTTTATAGATAACTAGTTTTCTTACCCAGATGGTGGAGATTTTAAAACATTAATTTGACCAAGTAACACAGCAATTGTATATTATGTATCTAACACCCCTGTGATGTTGTGCAATGCATTTATATGCGAACCTCCCCATGTTAATGGCTGAGCCGTAGAGAAGCATCTTTGGAGCAGCCCGGCCCACTCAGCATTCTGCAGGAACAGAGCTTTGCTCTAATTAGCACGTTTACTTTAGATTGCTTGACTGTGGTGCGGATAGAGAAAGTTCACTTGGCCTCAATTAAGCATATTTATCTCCGATTATCTGTCGGTAAGATTTCTGCCTGGGCAAAGAGATTATTTTAAAGAGGTGGCGATATGCGAGAAGGATGAAATATTCTGAAGGCGTGATGTCTTTCAGAGTGGAAAAAGGAAATGAAAGATTTAGAAATTGAATCAGCTAAAAAAAGAGTTTAAAGTGAAGCTAATTTGTGGTTTCCAGACTCTGATGTGTCCACTTGCACAATCATATTTTTTTATAAGATGCCTTGCATTTTAAAAGATATTAATACAAATAGAGCCTAAATATTAGAGAATGCCAGGAATTTATTGAAGAAAGAAGAGACATTTTGTTCATGAGTTGCTCAATGGCCCATTGAGTATATTTGTATGCCTTTGTGTTATTGTGGTGCCCCCCTTTTTTAACAGCTAGATATGCTCCACCTGCTCCACTGATGTGTTATTTGCCACTAAAGGGTGTGAGGCAGTCGTAGGGCAGAGCTTTTACCACCTGAGGCACAAAGTAATGGTGAAAAACACTCACTGATTATGTGACATGGGTTGCAACATAATGCAACAATTTCCTGATTAATAGGCTCTAAATGGGTGAGGACAACAAGCAAAGTCACTTATGCTGTTTTAACTAATTAGCCACGTTGTGAGCAGGCAAACAACAACAAAGGGCACAAGTTAATTTAAAGTCACCATTAAATTAAAAAGTTTTAATGGATTATTACAGTATTTATTATACACGCACCTCATTATTTGTTTTTAAAATTCACATGCTCTCGAAATCTTTAATCAAAATAACTTACGTGATGACATGTTAACTGGCGCGAAGGCATCACTCACATGTGATCACAGCAATAGCATACCACAATGATCCAACCATCCAATCAATTCCCGATGAACAAAACCAAGTCCCGCCCTACTATTTTTTGTTTTTGTTTGAGAAGCCGTTTCGATATACATCACATCAGGGAAAAGAAGGCTAACGCAACTTCCGTTTCATGTTGACTTCAAGAGTGCTTAGCTTGAGTGTACAGTCTGTGCAACAAAGGTAAAAATGCAAAAAGGTAAATGAATGCACAAGAGAACCTGTCCCTGGCCATCAGTTGTGGTGGTGATATCATTTGTAGATTTCACCCCAAATCTCAGCTTTATGTTTACCTCATTACACCGAGACAAGCCAGCTAATAACACAGCTTACATCTTCGTCACAGCTCAGCACTTAAACCAGGATGGCTTAACCAAAGTCTCTCCAAAAGATACAGTGTAAACAGGATTCCTGATTGGCTGGCTCCTTTGATCCAGTCGTGCACTTTCACATTCCTGAAAACCGTTTACACTGTTTAGACTGGAAGTGTCCTGCTGCAGGGCACAACACCTGTGGTTTGAACCCGTGACCCTCTCATCTAAGTGCGGCTGTGTGAAGTTCCCTCTGCCTCCCGGTCAGCGCAGGATCAGCATGGACAGACAGTTGCATATCTCCTCATATGTTAGGCTCTCTGTCATCTTGGACGGTGTATCCAGCCCTGAAGATATGTCACCTGTGCTCAGGTAAAGGAAGTGAAGACTCTCTAAGTATCAAAACATGATTGTATGTATATACAACTACAATTCTTTATAACTAAAACCACTAAAAGACATGGGTACATAAACATGTACATAATGAAAGTAAAAAGATTTTTTTTAGTGTCCAATATGGAGGTCTCAAGCTCTAAATACACCCAAGAGTAAGTTAGTGATCAATAGATATGAATAAAGGTGGAATTGGGGTGTCTTTAACAACATTGTTTACATGAATAAATGTGACTGTTGGTTCCATTAATATGAATAAGAAATCGTTCCGGTAACGTCGGTTTCCTTCCGAGCAGGTAAAGTGACATCGAAACCCCCCCCCCCCAAAAAAAAAAAAACAGAGACTTTTCGCTCTGCACAAATTCGAAAGACAAACTGTTTTGCATGCTCATGCGCTACCGCTACCATTGTTTTCCCGAGGCATGAAGAAGTTCCCGTGCGTGCTAACAAAAATGCTGGGTTGTTTTAACCCAATGTTGGGTCAAATATGGACTAACCCAACGTTGGGTTAAAAATGCAATTTAAAAATGGACAAACCCAGCCGTTGGGTTACATTTTTAATGTAACCAATGCAATTTGTCCATTTTTTAATTGCATTTTTGTCCATTTTTGATTTTGTCCAAAATGCAATTTGTCCATTTTTAAACTGCATTTTTTAACCCAACGTTGGGTTAGTCCATATATTGTTAAAACAACCCAGCATTTTTTAGAGTGGAGAAAGTTACTTTCGGGGCTCCATACTACACGTTCAGATATGATATGCTGCTCGAAATGGAGGAGCTCCATTCGGTGGAGTCATGAGTTAGGTAAACTGTGGTTTATATTATGATTTACAGATTAGATTACCATGATGAACAAATATTAAAACTTATGAATTAATAATAGTAATAAATAAGACTGCACAGTGTTTGTGTAGGTTTTTTGAAACAGTACATGACCCCGTATGTACACGCTATAGCTTTGTAAAGGAGAGTATGTGTGGAACAGTTAACCTTCAAATGATAATGTTGTTTTATTTAGTGAATTACAGTGAATAGCTGCCCATGTGAACACAGGAAAATGTGAGAATAAAGACCATGGTTTGCTGGTCTTGACTCCTATGACAGATTAAAAATAGAGCCTAAGATGGGAAGTCTGTTTCTCAGCAGGTACTTGACAGATCTCTGAGCTGGGCTAGAACAGATGCCTAAAGCACTCTCTAACTTCCTCCTCTCGCTTCACTCTGTGTCCGATATTGCTTTGATTGAGCGAGTGAGAGCATTGGTATCGTGGGGGTTCATCCCTCATCGTCCGGCCTTGACCCTGCACCTCTCAGCGCCGCAGGCAGGGGGGAAGATAAAGAGTCCCGGCCTGCCTGGCTGTAGGAATCCTAAATATTAGTGGCAGTAAATCAGGCCTCTATGGCCCTATGGGTAGCTATTATCTTTTTCTCACTAATAAATCCCTCTCCATCACTGATAAGCTGGTTTGCCTCCCTAACCTTGCAGAAGAAGAAAAAAGAGGTGTTTTTAACGAGGAGCGAGGAAGAGAAGAGACAGAGGAGGCCTGGGTGAGTTGGTGGTGTTGAGCTAGTTGGTACTTTGGTCTGGTGTCTAAGATAATTGGAGTTTGTTTAATGTTCGTGCCCCATTAGTTTAGTATTAGTGGAACATCAGAATTTTCATAGCTAAATTACATGTATGGTTCTCAGATACAGAAGGGTCAATGAAATGACACTCATTTCTTTGTCCTGTCTGTGATTTTATTCAAAAGTACATTAAATGCAATCAATAAAAATGCACAACATAAACCACCCATATATCATAATGAAGAAAAAAAAGATGAAATGAAATGAAAACCATATTAAAGTTTTGTTTAACTGTATAAAAAACAGTGTTACTGCTTATAAATATTTGGAAAAAGTTTTGTCTGCAAAATCAGACACATGTGGTGTGCAACCAACATGCAGACCCCCGATATGATATCATAGAGAGGACCCCTCCAGACCCACATTACTGTGTCCAATAAGTCCCCCTGTAGTCAATCATTTTAGCCCTTAAAACTCATCTTTGATCACCAAAATGACATATTTAAAAGTTTTTCCTTGAAAAAAATTCTTCATGCCATAAAATAGCTTTTATGTAACTCTATATCCTTGCCTTATTTAGTATATGTGGTTTTATGAATATGCAAAATAGCTCCGCCCACCAGGTCACACCTGATTGGTCACAAGGTAGTTTCTATTTCAAATTTTTGAGCCATTTTTGAGACTTTTTTTCTCTGCAGTTTTAAGGAGAAAATACTCAGCAATGGTGTTGACATGAATTTGTACATGGTTTGTCTTAAAGCATATTAAAAACACCACAGACATATAAACAACATTAAAACTTGATTTTCACCACAGGAGGTACTTTAAATTTTTTTGATAATTGGACCTTTTCATGACAAGGCAAGGTTGTAAAATGTCATGTGGTGCAGTTCACCAAAAAAACGAATATTTATTATTAATAATTAATATGAATAATAATGAATAATTTACATTGAACTTTACTTTTTGAAAACCTTTTTGAAAACAATGATGTGTACACAAAATTGTCACTTTTTTCTTGGTTACACCACATGACATTTTTATTAAATGTAAACCTTTCTTGAAAACAGCATAAAGGTTTTTGTGTAAATCTGGGATTTAAATCTAGGTGCAGACTGTATCCTTAAGCATAAGCATTTAACAGCAAAAGTAATTTTAAGTTTTCTGTGATTTTTACTGAACTGATATTTAAACCCAAGCAAGCTGTGAAAGCTCTGATAATACAGATACCAACAAACATCAGCACAGTGATTGATCTGGTAGTAACCTTCAGTTGAGTGGTGATTCAACATTTTCAGCTTCTTGAGACAAGGTTAGAGAGGTTGCGCGATGACAGGATCCCATCTATTTGATAAGAGTGTTCTCTGATTGTATCTCCTACAGGTCAGAGTGTTTAAATGGCTTTAGGTGAGTTGTGGAGCAGGATCGGGCTGTTTAAAGCAGAGATCTTTACATGCACTTTGTTCAGTGATAAGCTACTGTGATAGCAGATATGGAGCGAATCCCTAGTGCGATACAGTGCTGTATTATTGTACATTTGTATACGTTGCATTAATATTCTTGGAACTAAGTGGTGAGCTCTAATTACACAAGTGATTACTAACGTGCATATATCAAAAGGGCAGTATTATTTTCAAGCCTATTTGCCACCTTATTAAACGTAATAATAGTGTACGGCGAAGAAACAGCAATTATAGAAAAAGGCAGCATACCACTGAGAACTACACTTTTTTCACGTACTGGAAACACTGGACCCCCATTCAGTGCAAGACTTAAGTTTAACCTCATTAGGAGAGCACACACTAGATACATAATTATTCCTCTGAGAATAGGCCTCACTAATACAAATTAGAGTGATAATGAAGCCACTGAGACTGGTCATTGCTGCTCCCTGAGCATCATGTGCAGTGAACTATTATCTAGAATTAGAGCGTTTGTTTACACTCACAGCTAAAAGCCTTTTTGCCAATGTCCACTCATTTATGAACACAGACTGCAGTGTGCACTTTACAAGGTGAGTTTAAAAACATAGTTTGAATTAAGGGGCTAGTGTTCAAATCCTGGGAAACAGAAATGCTATCTAGAATCAAAACACTTGTTTGAGTAAAAATCTATGAGCAAAGTCCTTTACTTGCAAAACCTGAAAACCGAAAATGTACCTGCACTATTAAAAATGCATCTGGTCTTCACATAACTAGTCGGTTTACTATGCTACTTCAAAAGATGTCTAAGTGTCTCCATGAGGGAAGTGAATTGTTTGACGTTGCAAATACCGTCAACATGGACCATACATCTGTGTTATTTCTGCATTCCTTTTCAGTTCAAGTGACATCACGAGTGCTGAAAGACTTCTCAATCATGTGAAACACTTCAGCCTTTACTAATCAACACTCGTACAGAAACCTGAGCCTATACCTTACAACACTAGAAAAATAGAGGTTTATAGGATTAATACTATTAATTACATATTAAAAATCCCATTTATTCCCGTGCTGCAAAGCAGAATTTTCAGCAGCCATTACTTCAGTCTTCAGTTGTCCTTTAGAAATAATTTTATTGTGCTGATTTGGTGCTCAAGAAACATGTCTTGTTATTGCAATGTTAAAACTGTTTGTGCTGCTTAATATTTCTGTGGAAACTGTGACGTGTCCTTTTAGGATTTTAAGTCTTTACTGTCGCTTTTGATAAGATTGTGTTTTTGCTAAACAAAAGTAATTTCTTTTGAACAGAAGTTATATACAATTATGAAAATTACAATTTTTAATGAGGCTTTTCTCACTTTAATATGACACCCAGACACTTGTATTTCCCTGACAATTTTTACTATATGTCCATAAAATATATAAAAATTAATTTGAATTAAAATTAAGGACATGCTCATGTGTCAATGTATGGACAATGCATTTGTGACTTTAAAAAAAAAACTAAATAAATAGATAGATATACTTTTAGAACCATACTTTTGAAAAACAAAGCAATCATAACCCAGTCATGTAAACCATATAACCTCTTCACAATCTCATCCCATAAATCACACCTTCTATTGCACTCCTAAAGCCTGTGCTGACGTTTTTCCCTCTGTATGTAAAGGCTTGACCGGGTGCCAAAACTTTCTTCCGCGGTTTCACACATAACAACATTGCATTACTCAAAAAAAAAAGAAGAAAAAAAAAAAGATTTGTTTTAAAGTGGTTCTTCTCTTGGCTGCATCTCAGGCAAAACAAATCTCTCTGTTTTGATAGCCATGTTGAGCCGGCTGCACCTGGCTGTTCTGCGCAGAGCATGCTCAGAGCGTTCTCAGGGGCCACACTCTTAGGTCACGGCCTCTTATAAAACAGTACATCAGGAGAATTAGGAACCTGACATGAGAGACAACCCACAAAGGTTTTAATGCTTTGAAGGAGCTTGACATTTTTACCCAAAGGTTGATCAACCCCAAAGGGTGCTAATAAACTACAGTGACGAGTGACGAATGAAAATTGGGTTCTGGATCCACAACTCTGCTGTGAAACACAACAGATTAAAAGGATAAAGGCCATTAACACTCCAAAAAGGGTTCGTCACATTTAAAAATAACAGGGCATCTTTGCTTGTTCAAGAAGAAACAGATAATCCTTTGCTTGTGTGGGCCGAAAAAGTTAAAACAACATAAACCAAATGGAATCCTTCACCATTATATTAACAGAGCAATTAAATGCATCATCTGACCAGTTGTATGTTTCTCTGGAAGCCACAAACCCCTGGTTCCTGAGCAGGGAAACTCCCACATCTGATACTATCTCTCAGCTCCTCAGAGAAGGTGAGTGCTACATTAAGTGGGTTATATATTTTCTCTGGACAGCTCTTTCTAACTGAAGAGGAGTAAAGAAGCTGATTTTGGCCAAAGGCAAAGATAAGCACTATAGGGGTGTGTGCAGGTTTAGAGCGTGTGTTTGAACGTGTGTGGACGACGAGTCAGGCCCAGCAATCAGTGAGCAATCTCGGGTGGTGTTTAGTGGCCTCTAAGATCTATTAAACTGGCCCTAATTTCCCCTGTCGGAGGGGATGTGTGAGCTGGGTAGAAAAAGGCTAGAGGGGAAGGATGTGATCTGGAGATAGTTCTAGTCGTAGCCCAGACAGCACCCTCTACTGCAGGGGAAGAATAGATAGAAAGAAAAGGGAAAAGAGGAGAAAACAGACAAGAAGGGGGTGGAGGAAGAACAATCACTCAAACCTGCGAAGCCCTGCTGAGAGGAACAACTTGCTCAGTGAGGGGTTTGGCAGAGGTCGGCTGCATCCGGAATCGCATACTTCCCTACTATATAGTAGACGAAAAACAGTATGTGACAAGAGTCCCGGAAGACCTTCTTCTTCCAGTGAGATTCTGAAGTGTGCATTTCATCAGGCCATGGGAGTGGATTTGTGAATGGCAGTGATGCTACGTAACTGATGCCGGCAGGTCACATGATAATGACAATATGGGGAATATACATCCGGATTACATTCATACTACACACATTCATACTATATATAACATTTTTAGTGGTTGCAAAGTAAGTATTTATTCAAAAAAGTACATACACTCAAGAGAGTATGCACAACAGTTGTCTGTCTAGTCAATAAAAAATAAAAACAATATTTAAACAAAAATTTCAAATCAAATTACAATTTTCAAAAACACACCATATACTGTTCATATATACTGCAAAAGTTTTGGGGTTTGTAAGATAAAAAAAAATAATAAAAAATAATAGGCTACTTTTATTCAGCAAAGACAAATAAATTAATAAGAAGTGACAGTAAAGACATTAATAATGTTACAAAAAAAAAAAGCTTTTGAATTTTCTGTTCATCAAAGAATCCTAAAAAAAGTATCATGGTTTCGACAAAAATATTAAGGAGCAAAACTGTTTTTAACATTAATAATAATAAACGTTTCTTGAGCTCCAAATCAACATATTATAATGATTTCTGAAGGATCATGTGACACTGAAGACTAATGGCTCATGTGACCAGAGTAATGGCTGATGAAGCCTAATTAGGCTTTTGCTGTATTTCTGGTCAAATAAATATATTATATATTATAAAATCTTACAGACCCCAAACTTTTAAACTGTAGTGTATGCTTCAATTACAGAGTCTGTATATTGCCATATAACATCTCAAAAGTTATGTTTTGTTTTTTTCTTTATCTCATTAGATGTATGCAATAAATATTTCAATGCAACATGCTATCGGTTCATTTTAGTTACATTAATTCAGTGTAGTAAGTCAGTGCTCAGATAGTTTTACAGTACTGCATGTACCTCTTTTTAAAATTCATAGATAACTACATTCATCTATTAAGCACTGAACTAGAAATACCCCTGGTTTCTATTCCAGAAATCTGGTCACCTTACATCTCCACACAGGTGCGAGGGAAAATTGAAATGAAACGGGACAGTTTGGCAGAGTGTAAGAGAGGATATAGAAATGGACATGAAGCACATTTGTCTCTCTAGACTCAAGTAGCAGTGAAGAGCTCCCAGGGTGAATTGCTAATAAAGACATCAGGGAGAAAAAAAAATCTCTCTTTATACTCTCTCTATATATACATCTATCTTCATACCTTCTTCTCTTTCCCCCTATGCTTCATTACTCTCTGTCTCCATTGGTTCTCTTTCATCTGTCTGTCTCTTCTTGCCAGGACGGCTCTCTTGCCTCTGCTGGCAGACAGACTGGACTGAAAGCAAAGGACATCTGGATCTAGGTCTGTGTGTGAGAGAGAAAGGATAAGCATGTGAAATCAAACAAGCACTAAACAAGGTTTGTGGTTTTGTTTGTTCTGATATATGTCAGAGTTTGTATGTGTTTGTAACATAAGAGCGTTTATATTTATTAAAGAGAGTCTGAGGATTGATTCTTGTACCAAACCTGATTTATGCTGGAGGCAGACAGATAGTTTACGCAGAATGATTTAGACCTCCTTAACAGCACATAACAGAGATTGTCTCAATTAGGGTAAAGCGATGGATGCAATAAAAACAGTGCTGTATCTAAATAAGTAGGCCTAGTTACTGGAAAAGTTAAAACAGTTGAAATACAGTCACTATTGTTAATTAATAAGTAAGAAGTAAGAAAGTAAGTAAGTAAGAAGTGTTGTTTTAGTCTTTTGGTTAGTTAGCTAACTGTATCTTCAAAAATCTTGAAATATTTGCAATGGAGAAATCCAAAGTTTGCGGTCATCAACATGCATATGAATACATATGTCTGAGGGATTGAACCCTCTCTCTCTGCTATTATGAGGTGATCAGATCTACAGTTTCTTCTAGTTTGTGATATACCCAGTTCTACGCTGAAAACATTCCCGGCTTTACGACGACAAGACGCCCACTAAAACACTGCTAAATATAGGGATGGGGGCCTATGCATGACAACTTTGTCCCAAGCCCAGAGAATTCAAGCTAAATTCTGGGTTTACCTCTAAACTTTCATTAATATAGCTGTGCCAGATCTGATGTGGCAGTGGCTTGGGAGCGTAGACCGTTGAAGTCCAGCCAGGAATGTGATGGAGAATGCAGTTGGTTTCACATTACTTTCACTTTTAAATCTGCATATACTTTTCCATACACTCTCAGAAAAAAAAAAGGTACAAATGTTGTCACTGGGAAGGTTACCTTTAAAAAGGTTCTATGCACCATTTAGGTACTAATATGTACACTTTTGGTACCAATATGTACTTTTGAGGTACTTATGCACTCTTTTGGCACAAAGGTGTAAAACAAAGGTGTAGCTTTTGAAAGGGTACTGCCCCAGAGACAACTTTTGTACCTTTTTTTCTGAGAGTGTATGGACAGCCCGTCTGAAGTTAAGTTGACAATGGAGGATAATGTAAATGGAGAATATGATGGCCAGACGCTCCATCCTTACTCTACTCTCCAAGAGAACTAGACTTAGATCAAGTATTTATTAGTTATTATAAATTAGATCATATTTTAGCACTTTTTATTATTTGAAATTTTATATTAAAACATTTTATTTCATTTGGCACCTAAATTATTTAAAATTAGCCTCTCTTTTCACATACTTGATCATTACACAAGAAGTACCTTAATCAAAAGATAAACTAAAAGCCAAGAGAAATACAATCCCATTAATTTCCATTAAGTTATGAAAACATTTTCTTCTGAATGCTCTCTGAACATTCAAAACATCTAATTAAAGATGTTTTCTTCTTGGTTATGCAAATGTTAGAGAAAACATTAAGGGAACGGTCCATTTTATAATTTCGCAAACGTAATGATGTACCGTATGATTAAAATTTTTGTGCTGTTGGTGCCATGCAATAGCCTTGTGGGCAGCAGGCCGACATATAGCACAGTTGCACTTCGGGCGTCCCGGGTTCAAGTCCCGGCTCGTGGACCTTTCCCAATCCCATCACCCTCTCTCTCTCTCTAACTTTGCTTCCAGTCAACTAACTGTCCTGTCATAGTAAAGATAAAAAACGGCACAAATAAATATTTAAAGTGCCCGTATTATGCTATTTTAAAGTTTCCTAATGTTGTTTTGGAGTCTCCTACAACAGGTTTACATGCATCAAGGGTCAAAAAACTGTTTCATTTTCTCATAAAATACATTTACACATCACCACATTTTCAATGATTCTCAAACGACTCGTCAGATGAATCAATCTCAATAAATCCATCCTTTCCGCAGCTACTCTGCTCTGATTGGCCAGACAGCTCAGTCTGTTGTGATTGGTCTACCGCGTAATGTTTTTACAAATTTTTCTGGGTCGGCAGAATGAAATGACATAAAAGCCTATATGAAGGAGTGAGCCAGCTGTCAGATTTCATCTAAAATATCTTAATTTATGTTCCGAAGATGAACGAAAGTCTTACGGGGTTGGAACACCATCTTTCAAGAGCAAGCGGTTTGCGAATCCTGCATTGAAGTGTTTGAGGAGGTTCAAGTTTTCCCTGTGTCTGCACGTGCAATAAGTGGACGGGCAATATGCTAATGTTTCGTCTTGACAGCACAACGAAATGGCTTATGACTCGTTTGAAAAACGATTAATTTCATTGACTCAGAGTTGACTCTTACTTTAGACCAGGTGTGGGGAACGTTGATCCTGGAGGGCCATTGTCCTGCAGAGTTTAGCTCCAACCCTGAAAAAAACATTCAGCTGCCTGCAACTTCAGTAATCCTGAAGACATTGATTAGCTTCAGGTGTGTTTGATTAGGGTTGGAGCTAAACTCTGCAGGACAATGGCCCTCCAGGATCAACGTTCCCCACCCCTGCTTTAGACAATAACTTTATTGTTTATTGTAAACTTTATTTACGGTGCACTTTCAGATTTAAAACTTTGCAGTATGTTTTCATTCACTTAGAGCTGTGTTACACACTACATGAAAGATAATTTTCACAAAATGTATAATAGGGGAACTTTAAGAATTTTTTTTTTTGAGAATGTTATTAAAGACCAGACAACTTTGAATATACATTCTATTAATATTACAGGAGGAACATTTGTCCACAACATTGAGAGAACCTTACCAGAATGTTAGCCAAAATTCTGAGAACGCTCCCTGTTAGCTGAGATGTTATTGCAATATCATGTATTTGGATGTATTTTATTATGAAGATTTTAAAGAATTTTATATTTGCATCTAAAAAAGTGTTCTTAATATTCCCACAACTGTCTGAATCCATCTAGCTCCGCATTCAAGAACAGACTGTGTGTTGCAGCCTCTGAGAAGCATGCAGGCCCAGGGTAGGTGTTGCTGGGATATTTCACCATACAAGGGTGAAAACCAATTGTTTCGCTGGCATAGTCGCCTTAGGGATTAGCAATGTCATTAAGCATCCATGAATTGCAGAAGCCGTCCATTGCTTATTGACTCACACTTTGCTCATTAAAAAAGAGTCAGCCTTTAGCTCTGCCCTCTCTCTTTCGATCCCACTTTCTTCCTCTCATTAAACAGCATTCGGCTAATGGGCCAAAACCCCACTATCCCCACCACTGCTGGCCACCGCTGTGCCGGGGGGAGAGGAGTGAACTAGAGCACTCACACCCATATCCAACTGTCAAGCACTTCTCCCATCTTCTCCCCCCCCAAAGGAAACACCTCTGTGACCAGGGCACACCTGAAGTCCTTTAAAAACGGTCATTTAATGATGCTCCACAACTGCAACTGTGTTTTTTTTAAGGAGTTTGAGTTTGTGGTGGAATAAGTGTATTCTCGAGAGATGCTCTGGTGAATAGAGGAACAATTACTGGTGTTTTGGAGTGCAGTGGAGAAAGCAACAGAAGTCATGCAATAACAAAGCTTCAAGTAAAACCTGTGGGACCATCTTCTGAGCGCAGAATGGCTTTCTGTCTGATCAGGGAGATCATAATTGATAGCCGAGATCCAGCCAGCAATTAAACAGATAACTGACCACCATAAAGCCAAGTTAGATTGCTGTCCATACTCTGGGCCTACTGTTATATGCAGAATGAAGTGTTTGTGAGGGAAAATCAGAGGATTTTTTTTCTGTTCTCTGGCATTGCTCCATGACTAAGTGTGTGTAAGGAGGCAGATGGTAATTACTGCAGGATCAGTAGTTTCTACAGTGCAGTTCATTAAGACATCGAGTGTGTATGCATGTACAACAAAAGCTGATAACCATCAACAACCCATTCATTACAAGAACCCAACAACACAAGAAAAATGTGTGAGATTTTGACATTTGGAATTTTCTCCGGTCTTGACATCAATAACAAAACAAACGTTTACATACAAAGTAAAATCGAGGTAATGGGCAAAAAGGTGTAAAAAAGGGTTTTGCTTAAACTATTTATAATCTATTTTTTTTTTTACATTTTTCATGAAGATCAAGATCATAAGTTGTAGACATGTTTTAACACAATATATTATCTCTAAACTTATTAGCATATGGTTTTTGACCACAACCTGATGGAGATTTATGTCACAATAATTTGTCATTGCATCGCATTTCAATACAATTAAAAGATATTTAGAGAAAATTATAAAGCACATGTAAGTGAGGAAATCTCAAGTACTATGCACAGACTTTACACAGCAAGGTTTTCATGAGTGGACCTGTTTATTCAGTGGTCACATTCGCAGAGTTTAGTATCACGATCCGTCTATAAATTTCACAAAATGGTAATTCAGCTCTTTGTATGTGATGGTAAGCTTTATTGAAAGTGCAGGGAAAGCAAAGGCTTTGTTATTACCTCTAGAGGGAGTGGATTTCTGTGTGCTGTGTTTGCTTTTTTTTTTAAATGTAATATGCATGTTACCGCTTTTGCGCTAGAATTCATTGAAAAGAACAATGTGCTCATCATATTCATCACGCTAAAATTAATTTGTGTGATGAAAGCATTCTATAAAGTCTATTCGTAAGCTACAAAAATGTTAATAATATAAACAAAATAATTTTCTTCTATCTTCTAATTCTTCTAATTTTAATCTATTCACATTTAGCCTTTAACCTTTTTTGTGCTATAATAGAAATATCTACGTTCAAAAATATGCAAGCTGCACATAATACCGCGTGCGCATTTGTCGAGCCCCATGGTCTGTCCACTGCTTTAATGTTTTCAATGCTTTCATCTGAAGCATTGTGTTGGGACGGAGGGGCGTTCCTGAACATTCATCGTACAGCTGCTGGTTGGTTGGGGGGCAGGTTCAGACACACCCCCAGGGAAAGAGGAAATGAGGGGTTGGTCTGAACACACTGACATACTCACTCATTCACCCCTGAAATCACCTAATCGTCCTTATTAGTTCAATGAATGTTCTGCCAAAGGCTCTGCGAAGCAATTTCATCTCACTTACTAATATATCTGCGTCCTGCTCTGATGTGTTTATTTCCTTACACTAAAATGAAGGAATGAGTGTAAAAACACCTGGCAGACTTTCATTGACCCAGAATAGCACTGATAATCATCAGCATGTGTCAAAAGTGCAGTGCAGGAAAGCATGAAAAGTGAATGTAGTGCAGCAGACAGAAAGCCAGCAGGTCTTACATGTGTCAGTGTGAGTATTTACATGAGCGTGTTAAATATCCTGTCTAATGCATGATTTGTGAGCTTTTGTTTTACACCTAAAGGCAATGAAGGGGAAATTGAGTTGGCCTGACCTACACAACAGGCCCAGCAGGTATACAACTTTTCTGTATGTGTGAAAATGTGATATAAATGATTGTATTTTACACCCAAAATGGTGTAATCTGTTAAAATGCAGATTCAATGATCTGGTCAGCAGTTATGAATCACGTCTCATAAACGCTGTTGGATGAATTGTGAGGTATGCGTTTAAGGAGACATACTTCTCAGCGCTAACAGACATAATTTCAATTATGATCATGAAATTAAACGATTTCTCTTCCCTGCAAATCGATAACAAATCCATTTCATTTTTCATCATTGATAAGACAACAGATGCATGACAGCATAACCAGTGATACCATCATCTGTTTCTCATTTCAAGGTAATTAAAGGCATTTCAGCCCTCTTTATATTTGATTTCCGCTTTCCACATCATGCTGTCCTCGTAACGATAATTTCAATAAGGTAATTTTATCAGCCTATGAATGTTATGAATGATTAATTTTATCTAAAGAAAAAAAAAACGTATGTGTGTATGTATTTTTTATATCAGTAAGTGATCTTAACATGTAGGGAAAAACATTTTACTGGAAAAATGATCACATTATCCACCTTTATGGACACTCAGTGGATGAGGTTAGTCTGATACATTCATGATAAGTGGTTGCGTATATTGTAAGTTTGCTTCAGAGGTGTTTTTACAAACAGTCAGATCTTTGTCGCTGAGAAAGTAGCCCTGAGCAACACAATAGCTGGAACAATAGAGATGGCTATCCTAGGTGGACATATCTGATCAAAGGGGTTTAAAGATCAAATGCTCACCAAGTGTTTGGCATTCCTTTTCCAGCTCCTTTTGAAGTCTTTAACCGTCCACCTTCAAGGCAATTGTTTTCGTATTGCCATAAAATGTAAAAATTACTACTGACAAACAACTTATTTAGTTCTTTGGTTCTTTGGTTCTTCAGCTGTCATGTCTGGAATGGACAGCATTTTTGGGTTCATTTGGAAATGACAGATGGTAATAAGAATGGGATCACAGACTGTTTGTGGCTTTGTGTATTTAATAGAGTTGAAAAGGTCACTGATTATTGTTCTTTTCCGTGAATAAAACTGACAGTCATGGTTAATGCTGCAGATCTCCACGTCTATGAATATTGCAGTGATTTCACTCCAGTTATCCATGACACTAAAGTTTCCATTCAGGCCTCTAAACTAGTATCAGGAACTTATCAGTGCATGCAGAATTTTCCAGACAATCTTAGTTAAAGGGATAGTTTAATAATTAAAATGATTCTTCTATAACATAATTTACTCACCATCATGTCGTTCCAAACCTGTATGACCTTCTTTCTTCTGTGAAACACAAATGAGGATATTTGGAAAAGTTCTGGTAATACTTTGCTTGGAGCCCTTATGTATATTGCATTATAGAAATATTCATAACTGTAATGTATTATTATATCTTTTCATAAATAATTGTAACAAAAGTTAAAATGCATTGTAATATTTGCAGATTTCATTGTTACATCTTGGTTGTTTTTCATGTGTTTTAATGCATTATACTAATAGATATAATGCATTACAACTGTGGTTACAATTATGCATGGTATCATGCATTAGAAGATGCATTAGAAGGCATAACTAATGCAATAAAAATACTTTTAGAATTGCATTACATATGTACATTTTTGGGTTCAATGTACAATGGAAGTCCAGTGTAATTTCAGACCCCATTGACTTTCACTGTACAAAAATACTTGAATTTTGAAAAACTGAATTCAGCATCTACACTAGATAATAATTCCATCGTTTCCAAATATTAATCGTCTCTATTTATCATATTTAGTTGGTTTGGATAGATGAAGCACTTTCTGAGAAATATTTTGACTTGGCTTGCAGTACGATGCTCATCGCCATTCATTTATTATAGCGAAAATATAACTACAGACAATGATAAACCCAGTCTATGCTGAATCACAATACACAAGCAGTGATGATTGTGATTATTAAGCAGAGTTAAATCACTTTTCCTTCTGAGTGTTTGTCATGGGTGGTCAGCTGTAATCAGTTTACCTCCTGATTTTCCACGGATGTTAAGACAGCTAGCATGCATTTGCAAACAGTTCTGACACTCGTTCTGTTTAATCTGCCTGTAAAACTGTTCTCATGGCTTCCATACAGAAGAAAACAAAACATTCAGTTTTAATCCACAAGGCCTCAGCTCCCTCCTCATGCGATTTACCCACAATTCCACACACACACACAGTATAAGATTTATGAACCTAAAGCTCTTCCAATACTCGAAAATACCAGATAAACTTTTTCTCATTTGGCTCTAATTTGGTCACGCAAGATAACACTGACATCCGAAAGCCTTTAAAATGCATTCCAAGGAGTTGGCATCAGCGTTTCAGCACCTTGTGCAATAATTATTTCCAATCCGAAAGCTGTTCCCAATGCACTGATCAATTCAGTATTCTCGACTAGCTAGGATGCATTACACTTTTTTAATGTTTTAAAAATGTCTCTTCCTCCCTCCTTTCTGAGGGTCCTGCCAATCCCTGGAAAGAGAAAGAGAAGAAAAATGAGAGAGAGAGAGAGCGAGAGAGAGAGAGAGAGAGAGAGAGAGAGAGAGAGAGAGAGAGAGAGAGAGAGAGAGAGAGAGAGAGAGAGAGAGAGAGAGAGAGAGAGAGTTAGGAGAAGTCTGTGCCTCTCCAGGACTGGCACGGGCCCGGTTCTGGCACAGACCCCTCTCATTTGCTTTTATGCCAGTAATTTGCATCTCCAGTGTGCCAGCAGCTGGGCCTGACATCCTTCAAAGCTGGGAAACCATCCCTCAAGCACAAATAAGAATTAGAAGGGCGAATAAACATATACACATATCATTGATAATTACAGGCTGCATTATAACACTAAAACAATACATTTGATTGCATTGCTGCATAAACATGCAAATCATTTACTAACACTCTGCCAAAGTATCTGTATTCATTGATGTTTAATGCCTAGAATGGACTCTGATCACTTTTCTTCATTACAAACATTACATGGAAAGTTAGTTTTTTTTATTACATTTTATTTCAAAGAACTAAAACTCAAATTCACGTGAATAGATATTCTTTACAAATATGAAAAATTTCCAATTGCATAAACTGTTTTTGTATGCTTGTTTGACACAGATAAGTTTCAAACACCTATGAATAAGGATACTATTTGTGATGTTCTTTCCTTTAAATTACATCAACTATACTATAATAGTATCTAAATTATACTGGACACATAATCATTTACAACGCTGGACAATTTGTCCCGCTAATGGTCAATCTGTTACATAACACTTTAGAATACTGTTCCTTCATTAATGAATAACTACGCAGGAACAAATGAGTAACACGCTATTAACATTCTAGTAACTATTAACTAACAAGAAACTCTGATTAACAAATTAGCAAGTAATAGTGCTTGGATGTGGTAGTTCACTATTAATCAGTAACTACTATTTTTCATAGCTCACTTAAGTCTACTTAAGAACTATTATATACAGGATCATAATTCATATTAATAATGCATAATTAATAATATAAGGTAATGGTAACCCATTAGTAATGAATCAAGTGTTACTACATCTTTTTAAAGGAACTACTAATTATTTGGATCAGTATTCTAAAATGAAGATCAAGGGAACACACTAGTAATGACTAAAGTGTTACCAAATCCATCTGAAGGAATTACTATTCAAAATCTTACAAAAATCTCAAAAGCTTTCCTTCAGTCAATATAGGTAGTTATCATGTTTTTCACTTTAGAATATAATGATCCAAATAATTAGTAGTTCCTTTAGAAGGATGTAGTAACACTTGAGTCATTACTAGTGGGTTTATGAACCTGTAGTGGTTCTCTTTTTGGTGGAAAAGGGGTACCACTGGTACCCCTTTTCCACCAAAAGAAGAACTGGTTCGGAACTGGTTCAAAGTTGGTTCAACTTGCGAACCTTCTCAGAACCTGTTTGTTTTTACACTGACTAGAGAGCCCAGCGAACGACGTCGTTACGTCACTATGTACATTGCCATACGTCAACGCTTGCGCCAACTTCAAGCATAACAATTACAATGGCGGACTACATCGTCTTTCTGCAAATGTTTCTCCTGGCTTTGCGATCGTATATTGGGGTCAGAAGAAGACGTTTAGAACACATTTGTGCTGCTCGTCTGGATTACTATAGACGGAGGTTACGTTCGAGAAGAAGTTCGACAATAACCCCGTCCCCAGCCCCCAACGTAAGCATGACGTGGTAAAAGAACGGGTCTAGTCCAGCAAAGAGTTGGTGCCGCTTTGGAACCAATTTTCCTGGCCGAGAACCGGTTCTTTGGCTGTCGAAACACAAAGAACTGGTTCGCGAGTAGGCACCGGCTCCGAACCGGCACCAGCACTGCCTTGGTGAAAAAACAGAAAAAAAAACAGTTACTGATTAGCTAATAGTAATAGCTAAAACTACCACATTCAACTAAGCACTATTACTTACTAATTTGTTAATCAGAGTTTCTTATTAGTTAATAGTAGTTACTAGAATGTTAATATGTTAATGTTACTCATTTGTTCCTGTGAAATTATTAATTAATGAAGGAACAGTATTCTAAAGTGTTACCCATATTTCCTTTGTCCTGGGCTATAATGGAGGAAATGTTCAATAGATTTTAGGTATATGCCAATATGCAGAACCTGATTTCACCATGTGAAACATGTTCCTGGATCAACATCTTAGCTGATCCTGAACAACATTCCAATCAACCAATCAGATTTGAGGTCAAGTTTAGGCTTACAACCAGGGTTAGGTGCTTCTACATCGGTGTTATTCACCTATCATTTCCCTCTGATTTTAGGGATAACTTATGGATAGGGTTAGCTTTAGGGGTAGGGATATGGTCAGGATTCAATTTTCAGACAGGAATGTTGTTCCAGAATCAACCAAATATGTTGACCCCTGGCAAAATCAGCACGTGCACACCCATACTATATTTGAACAAAAAAATATTCACATTAAAGCAGCTGCATAGCAGATCTGGTGGATTGAGGTGTGGGCAGTGTTAAAGTTTTTTTTTTTTACTACCCAGTTATTTTAATGATTCACAGGTAAAGGCCAATTATAAGGCAATTGAGTCCTCATTCTGTGCAAGCTTCTGCAATCTCAGAGACTGTGCAAAATAATTAACTTCTGCACTTAGAAATAAAAATATCTACATTTTAATGTAGGTTAAGCAGTTAAATGAGAGAATGGTTAAGGTCCAAATCATTTAGCAAAGAACTACATCTCCTTACTTATAGCCTAAGTGTCTTTGACCTTTGTGGATTTATGGAATAATAATAACAAATGTCACACAGTAATTGTAACGTGGTGCGGTTGAGGCAGAGATGAGGCAGGATCCAAATGCAGCACATGCTTTATTAACAGACCACAAATTAGACAGGACTCAGGACTCAGGACTCAGGACTCAGGACTCAGGACTCAGGACTCAGGACTCAGGACTCAGGACTCAGGACTCAGGACTCAGGACTCAGGACTCAGGACTCAGGACTCAGGACTCAGGACTCAGGACTCAGGACTCAGGACTCAGGACTCAGGACTCAGGACTCAGGACTCAGGACTCAGGACTCAGGACTCAGGACTCAGGACTCAGGACTCAGGACTCAGGACTCAGGACTCAGAAACAGGATACGAGAACAGGAACAACCAACGTTAACGTGCTACAGCGAACTGTAAGACATACAAGAACTCACAAAGACAAGGCTGAAACACAGGGTTTAAATAATCAGGGACAAACGAGCTAGACAAGATAACAAGGGGGCGTGGTAAATCAGAAACACCTGGGATAACTAATAGACAAGACAGGGAACCATAGAACCTGACAGGACACAAAACCCACATCGTGACAGTAATGCTGTTAAATGTCCCCTTACCGATCTGTGAACTAAGGTGCATACAGTCCTAAACTATTATGTGTTGAACTTAGTAGAATATAATAATGATGTAGACAAATTTAAAGGAATAGTTGACCCAAAAATTGTAATTCTTATTTATTCGCCTGCGTGTTCTTTAAAAATGTCAAGAAAATTATTAAGTGATGACAGAATTTTCACTTTACCTGTAGACCTATTTGCCCTAAATTTTTGTCCTGCCAACAACATAAGAGAAACAAATTGACAAAATTTTGCAAAAATCTGCAACAGAATTTACTCTTTTCAGCACTTACATTTTATTATATTCTGCTGTATCCCACGTGCTTTGTAGACTGAAAAGTGAAAGAAAGATGCAGAACGAGTGGTTGAAAAAGATGAGAGAAACAGAGAGCACATAATGCCTTCTAAGAGGCTGCCAGCTCCTTCCCCTGTGATAAGCTCAGTTTGAAATCACAATGGTGTCTCCAGACCGTTGCGTTAACCCCTCTACAGGCATCTACGTATGTCTGCACTCTTATCAAGGCTGGCTGGCTATATCACACTCCAGCTCATTATCGACACACTCTCGAAAATGTGTTTATATATCCGACGCTCAGGAACCTCCTGCTGGTGTTTAGAACAGCCTCATATGTAGATGAGAATATGTGTGAGTGTGCCAGAGAATGCAATTTGATACTGAGCGCTGAGGATTTTTCCTGAATCATGAAATAGATCTAGTGAATGTCCAGAAACACCAAAACTTGTGTTTTGTGCTGTAGTTGTACATGTAATCTGTACTGTTGTAACTATGCTCTGTGGTTCGAAAATGATTTTCAAGCATACACGGATAATAAATTGTCAGTTCCCCATATATCTGTGCTTATATAACAAACAAACTAACTTTGTGTAGACATAAACGGGATGCTCAAAGACACCTGGTTGGAATATTATAATTCTGGGATATAATAATGGAATGAGGGTTTTAAGGATGTCAGAAATCTGTTTATTACCGATAAGAGGAGTGTTGTTTATTCCGAGTGAGTTTTAGCGCAACAGAGACAAAGTGAAGCTTCATTTATGTGCTAATGTGGGGAGAGAGAGATAAAAGAGTGGGGAGTGATCACTCTATATGCCAGCCACACTCTTTTGAACATCTGAAAGAGCAGGAGTTCAACTACAGCACCTGCCACACAGCCACAGGTTTACCACAAACTTCAACTGTAAACATCCTGGATTTCAGAAAGTACCGCGAGTAAGGAAATAATGACTTTGGCAATGTGTGTGTGTGTGACATCCAGATTGTTTGACAGCCCCGCAAACTGTCCTGAAATAACACATATTAAACAAAAAACTAGAGCCATGCCCATTAAAGATTTCCAAATGCAACTATCTTTGATAATTAAATAGGTAGTTTGCCCTCCATATGTCACGGTCACCAACTAGTCACCACCTCTTCACTAGATTTCCCATCATCCTCCCTGGCCCTCACCTGCATGCACTTCCTAATCACAGAGATCACCGTCACCTGTCACCAATCTTCACTGATCATCATCCAGCACTATATAACTCTTCCCTCTGCATTCACCATTGTCTGGTCTTGTCATTCCTTCAAAGAACGAGAACGAGAACGAGAACGAGAACGAGAACGAGAACGAGAACTACCAGAACGACCTCTCTTCAGTCATCTGCTTCCATCATCCGTCTTCAGTCATCTGCCTCGATCTCCATTTCAGAACCTGCAACAGATAAGACCATTACTCATCCAGATATCCATCCTGAACACTATATTCATCAGTTAGGCTACTCACCTGCATCATCGTTGTGATCATACTTCTGCAAATAAACCTGTTGATAACTTTACCTGTGTGAATCCTTCTGTTTCATGACACCATAATGAAAATTTGGGAACACTTTATTTTCAAGGTGACGTAGTTACACGTTACTAAATCTTCTTACTATAGTAATAACAGTAAATTAACCAAACCATAACTCTATGTTACATGTTTTTTTTAATATTACTCAGTCCTTATTTGAGTATATGTCACCTTAAAATAAAGTGTAACTGAAAAGTTTATAATTTATTCACCCTCATGAGGTTTCAGACTTAAATGAGAATATTTAATAGACTACTGTTTAAATGTTTGGGGTATGTAAGATTTTTAAATTTTTTTTTTTGTATTTTTATTATTTAATAGTTATATACAGCAAGTATCATGGTTTCCAAAAAAAATATTAAGCCGGAACAACTGTTTTCAACATTGATAATAATAATAAATTGTTTCTTGAGGAGAAAATCAGCTTATTAAAATGATTTTTAGCGAATATTTGGTAATAAGAGACAAAAACATTTGAATGATAGTGTACATTTTGAAGAATGTTTCAACTATTTTCTTTTACGTTCCACTGAAGACAGTAAGTCATACAGGCTTGATATTATATGAAGATGAGTAAATTATGATAGGTTTATCATTTTTGGATGAACTGTCCCTTTAAGTTGGACTATGATTTTAGGTTAAAAAGTGTGTGTGTAGAAATTACCTGTTCACACGTCTAGATTTGATCAGTCCAATCAATTTACTTTTGTTTTGCTTTAAAATGAATAAAAAAATAGTCTTGTCACTTGAAACTGTCAAAAAAATCAGTTATCATCAAAATCTTCTGCTTCTTCTTCCCAGGTCCCCTTGTGTGCCAAGCAAAACTGTACCACTGTGTCTTGCACTTAATATATAATTAATATATAAACTTAAAACATGTTTTTTTCTTAACTCACCATAGGGCATCAAGAGAGCCTGGCCGGTCAGTGGTAACATCACCAAAAATAGGTTAATGTTGTCCTTGAAGAGTGTGTTATGCCATCTATTTAAACCTCTATATAATCTTTGTGACTTCAGTTCTCAACCCTATGAATTCTGTAGACATATATGAGTAAAGTGATGTCATATTTATTGCTAATCGCTAACTGTAATATGGCAGGGGCCCCTTCAGCCAATCAGTGTAGTGGTCCCACAGGGAATTCAGCTCAAGCTAGTGTGTGTAATACAGTCATACCTCATTACCTGTGTTAGTCATCAGAGCATTCCCTGCAATGAATGTACCTACAAGCCCATAAATACACATGCAGGTCTTTGCTCCAGAAGTTTAGCAAATCCAGCCTTTAGTTGTGTCCAACGTTTCCAGCTAATCGCGACAAACCCTTCTGATGTCAGAGTCTATATTAAGAGGATAGTACAAATGCTCTCTGAACAACTTCCATATGCTGTTGAAGTACTAAAACAATCCACCTATGGTTTTCCTCGTCTTGCAAATGCAATAAGCTTTCAAGACATTAGTAGCTCAGTTTTCCTTCCCCATGTACAGTTTGACTCAAAATGACAGCTTTGACAAATAGATGTTTTCACAACTTTTATATACCAGTATTAATCGTAAACCAGCGCACTTTGCACTGTGACAGTAATTGACTAGGTATTAGGTTCAGAGGGTTTTCCTGAGTGATCAGTTTTCTGTGCAGCATAATTCCCTCAGATTAGGGAATTAGAGGTGGATGATTCATTTAAATGTTTCTGTTTGAAGCCATGGCAACCATCATTGCTTTCTTACTGCTCTGAACTTAGCCTAAAAATTGTCAAGTTTTGCTCAGACTCTAAGTCAAAGCGAAGGGTTTATCACAGTACTGGAATACTTGATTCTTGACAAAATGATTTACATTTATATATACACACATTTCAGTCATAAAAAGACAGCGGAAAGAAACCAGATGGAAAAAACAACCAATTCTTGCTGTTGCTCTAATAGTTCCCATATTAGGGTTGTTATAAAAAATAAATAAAAAAGAACCTGTTTAGTGGCTGAAGTTCAGAGAAGGGGCAGTCCAAGTCACAGCGCAACGGCTAAGAGTAGTGCATAGGCATTGCAAGAATTTTTTAATTTCCTGTTACTCAATAATTCAGTTCTCGTTAGGGCCAGGGGACAGCATCCTGTGCGGTATGCTTTTGTGATCAGCTCAATCCATCCGACAGACACTGCCCCAAACCAGCTTTCATTCACAGCCATGAGTCCATCCGCCCCTCAGCTCTCCGTGACCTCTCTACCACACTGGGAAAGAATGTGTCTGTGTGTTTGGTTTCCTCAGCTGACTTCCCTCTCACTAAATTGTCATTAGTACATCCTCCTGGACATTTATGAGCTCATGGTGATGAGCTGAATTGGTTCGGCTAGCATATTTCTTTGTTTTCTTTCTTTTTCCAGTAGATAATGACAGCAGAATCAGCTTGAATGCGCAAGCACAATCGCAAGTGAAGTCTGGACTTCTGACGACTCTGCTAATGTTCCCTCTTTCTTTTCCTGTGCTCGTGGCTGTTTAAGGTCAGATGAATCACTCTCCATCCCAGGTGTTTAACCGATGGTTATTGCTTTACCTCAGGCTAAACTGGGAAAAATGTAGGATAAAACAGTTGTCTTATGTTGTAAGATAATGGTGGATCTAAATAGTCTAGAAAGTTAACACATGACAATAAGGATCAGGATTTGTAGTAATTTAAATCCTTTCTTCAGTCTTGATGGCTTTTAGTTACAAAACTGTATTCATTGTGACTGTTCAAACAGAGTAAATGGATCTAAATGGACATTGTGGACTTGAGTGGAGCTGGAATCTTTTAAATTAATCTTTTAAAGAAGATGAGAGATGGTTTTACAGCTAAATTAACTAAATTTTAGCTCTGTTTGTGTTGACATACTTGCAATACTTGGGAACAGACCAACCGATAGGAACAAGCAGGATTTAGACCAGATCTTTGTACTTCGCCAGCTGCTGGAAGAAAGAATTCAATGTGGACAACGAACCAACCATCATTGTCTTTATTGACTTTCGGTTGGGATATTACTGTATCTACTGGCCAGCACTGTGGAAGACACTGGAGACTGAATTCATTCCCCAGAAGATCATTAAACATCCTATAATGGATCAACTAGCCAAAAACGGATACGGAACGAAAAGTTTACAATCAAGTCTGGAGCTCATCAAGGGGACGTTGTCTCCCCGTTGTTATTTAACATATCGATGCCATCATGAGAAAGGCTTTCCAGGGTATGCGTGGAGTCCAGTACAATAAAGATCACTTTTTAACATAATGTTTGCCGACGACAGCGCCATATTCACAGACATCGTTGCTGAAGCTACGAATATACTGCACATTATCATTCGCATTGTTCATTCATATTGCTTGAGAATCAATGCAGCCAAAACCAAATAGATGGCAATGGATGGCTCGCAGGTCATTGTCTACCTCGAGGACACCCAGCTATGCGATGCCTGCGACAGATACTGCCAGTATCACTTCGCGATCGTATCCGGAATGAAGTCTCCCGTCAGGAACAGACACAGCAACGGTTGCGATAGTTTGGCTACGTCTGCAAGAGGATTTAAGGAACCGCCGTAACGACCTCAATCAAGCAAGGTACATCGCCATGGACTGTAAAGCCTGAAAAAGCATTGTGCAGCAGGTCCGAAATGCTATGGCACCCACAGCAGCGTACTGGTTCTGTGATCAACCACATCCAGACGCTAGCTAGGAATCAAAGAAGAAGAAGAGATACTTGCAATAATATTTACAGTCGTACCATCTGCCATGCAAGAAAGCTGGGCATGTCAATTGTCACATTTGTATAACATAATGACCAAACAAAAGCTAGACTCAGTCAACAATACACTTTCCAGCTCTCTAATCTCCACCTACATGTCACTGTCATACAAAAGTTTTGATGCAGCTTTGCCTCTGTGATGATTGACAGCTAGAACAGATCTTTATTTATGTAATTAGATCATCCTTTTAGAGAGAGACCCAGCTGTCTAAAGCAAGACGGCAATAAAGTTGAACGAGTGCAAGCCGAGGCATGGCAGCTTCACACACTCCAACAATCTGAGTCAACTCCATCTGAAAGCAAGTCAACCTTAAAAATTTTTAAATTACAATAATGACTGTCTAAACATTTATCCTTACTGAGTTCTTGTGTACATACACTTTGTCTAGACACCGGGTTCCACCAGAGCAGAAAAAATAGCATTAGCTGGCAACTGCAGTGCTATAATATCGGTATCAAATGCCGTCATCTTCCCATACAATGTAAAGCTGATTTTGAGGGCGATCAATTAGGGTTTGCGCTGGAGCAGAAAATAACTTATGACAGCGTTAAGGTTGAGGAATGTAAGAGGGAAAATAAAAATGACACACTCACACTCTCTACAAGGCGTTGGGCATGTAATGTTGTTAAACCTGTAATGTGAAAAAGGTTGAGTATTAGATATAGCCTAGTATTAGTATTAGTTTATATTAGAATAAAACAACTGATTTTCATTTAAATAACTGAAAAATTATTCGGCCTAAGGCCTTAAAGTTCACAGGTAAATATTCATATTTCACAGGTAAGTTTGTGAGATTACAAATATGAATGAGTTGAAAACTGCCACTTTTTATTTTATTCTCTGAAGCAGAAACTGGCTTAAAATAGAAATTAAATTAATATTACCTGCACTTGGAAATGGGCCTGATTAATCTGAATATACACAATAGGTGCGTCCTAATTTGCATAATTATGCACTATTCTATGCCATTTTCTAGTTTAAATAGAGCAGTTGTTCACACTGAAAAAATGCTCTTCAAATACCCAGGTGATGCATGTTGGACACCTCATGCTTTCAACTTTCGCAGCTTTCCCTATGTAGCATAATATATAATATTAGTAATATATAATAGTTCAAGAAATGTCAAAACGTCAGTTAAGAAGTGCAAGTGACTTTCTGAGGATTTTGAGAAAATATCTCAACTTAATAAACAAAAACTAATATTCCCAAAATGATAGAATAGCCATCCATCCATCTAAACCGCTTGTCCATGTCGGGTCACATAAAAACTCACATAAACGTACCATGTGCAAGTATCCCTTAGATTCTCAATCCCCCCCCCCCAGCCATCCATTATGACCTTTAGACACAAGATTCTTGGCCTTCCTGGCATTTCCTGTAGAAGAGCTGTATAGCTTGTACCAAAATAATAAAACAACATGGCCGTCAGACACATGAAAGGAATACTACAAATCTCACCCCAATTTCCTACTAGCTTCATATCCTATGAGCCCACTGCAGGGGGAGGAAGCAGCAATGACATGCTTCTATCATTACGCACAGCCAACGCCACTGGCTACAAACCACCATGTCTTTGGTCATTAGTGGACATGTCTCAACCTGAGAAAGGAAATGATAAAAAAAAAAAGACAAAGTCCTACAGCTTTGATCCTGGATTTATGTCATTTTAAATGCTTTATAGCATCTTACTGTCACTGCAATAGACTGATAACATACACAACGCACATTTTTACAAGTAAACACTTGATTTTACTGTCCACAAATTTGCACACACACAATCAGACAGACAGATAGACACAAATCACGTCAATTTAAGTGTACATGTTTGTGTCAGTGAAGAATCACCCCGAGCGCAGTCTGAAAGCCCTGACATGTTGTTGGACAGGTGTTGAGGCATACAGGGTTGATGGGCAGGTTTAATCAAGTTTTGAGTTGAGATGTGAACCACAGGTGCTGCCTCAGGCCAGAACGTCCCTCTGGGCCGGAAGAACATTTCTCATAATGTGGCTCTTTGTTTGGGGTGTAGTAGAGAATTGAGAAATATGTTCAAGCTTGATGTTTCTATGTAATCCGAATATAACAAGTATCAGATCTGGAGAAAAAAATTATGCTTTTGAATTTTAGTCATTTTCCTGTAGGTTGTAAACGCCATGCTGTTGCGTCTTGAACGGTTATGACAAGATCCACTCAGAATGGACCTTTTTATGCTGATTTCTGCAGAATTCTGGAATGTATTAAATACAGTCGCCACATTTATTTATATAGCGCTTTTTACAATACAGATTATTTCAAAGCATCTTTACAGAGATGCAGTAAAATGTGTTACTACTGACAACATACTGACATTAGCCAAAATATTTAATACGCCAACATGTATTTCCAAATTATTTTCAACACAAATTAACAAATTAAAAGTTTGATGTAATGTAATCTATGTCCAGGAATGAAATATTGACAACTTTTAAAAACAAAATAACATGAGTTGTCAAGATTCAATTGGAAATGCATACACACTTGGAGTGGAGATTCAAATATACTCTTCAAAAGATTGTGGTAAGATTTGATTTATTTTTAAACAAATGTATTTATTTATTCAGCAAGGATGCATTACATTTATCAAAAGAGACAGTTAAGACTAGCCTGGCAAGCTAGACCTACATCAAGATGTTGGGTCTGGCAACTCACCATAGACACGGCTCAATCCGAGGGGCGGGATAAACGGCTGTCCTTCAAATTCCCTCTGCACGCAATAGGACAGCGCTTCAACCAACCAGAGCGTTTTCCCAACAGCGGAGCTAGTTGATAGATTCAACTTTTGTCATATCTGGCCGGCAAAACTACGAACACATCCTCCTTTTTTTAAGAATGCTCTTTTCTCAAAGAAAAACTTAACTCCAAGTCGTCCAGAGTCGTGGCCAAAGCCGATTCGAAAGACTGTTCTCCAGCAGCAGCCATCATTCTTTGTTTTCAAGTGGCAGGTAACCGTCGCAACTCTGTCGTCATTATGTTAAGCCCACCCCGCCTACTCTACACGACGTGATTGGCCTGACCCAATTTAGGTTTTTGCAGCTCGAAAGTCAATGGAGAGTTGCTAGACTGCCCTGGCTGCAAAATACATTTTGCTGCCGCTAGGGTGCGTCTAGATTTCTAGGCTAAGTTAAGACAATAATGTTACAAAAATATTTCAAATTTCAAATATATTTATCAAAGAATCCTGAAAAACTGCACAGTTTCCACAAAAGCTATTAATAAAACATTAATCAATATTATGTTTTCAACATTGGTAATAATAAGAAATGTTTCTTGAGCAACAAATCTGAATATAAGAATGATTTCTAAAGAATCATGTGACAGAAGACTGGAGAATAATGAATGCTGAAAATTCAGCTTTGTCATTACAGGAATAAATGACATTTTAAAATGTATTAAAATAAAATGATTATGTTAAATTGTAATACTATTTCACAATATTCCTGTTTTTACTCTATTTTTGATCAAATAAATGCAGCTTTGGTGGCCATAAGCATGTTTTTTCTGAAACTATGACCAATAAATAAATTACTTTACTGAGGCTCACAACACATACACGATTGATGAGAAACTAAAGGAACCCTTTAACCTCTAACCCCATTTTATTAAAAATATTCGTAAAAAAACAACAACAACAATAAAACAAACAAACAAACACATCCAATTTGACCCACATTTTATACATTAAGTGTTAAAGATCTTTGCTTTAAAAAGCTTATGTATTATGTATTTATGATGCATTTTTGACTTAATTAAAAGTAACCATTTGTCTCTCACTAAAATATATCACACCACAAAGTTCTAGTGATATTTATCAAAACCACAGAAAAGACAAATCCAAATTGATGGGAATTTAAAAAGGCATTTTCTTAAACAAATGATAGACAAACAAGTCAGAGAACCTCTCAAGGCTTTGTCAATCCAGTGTTTATTGAACGTCTTAATTGTTCCTTGAAGCAAACAAAAGCACATTTATTCTTCTTTAAAGTTCTTCATTTCACTGAATGCTGCTTAGGCATGCATAGGTCACTATTTATGGTCAGGTTCAGGCCATTGTGTCAAGTTCACCTGAGATCTGAGGCTCAGGCCTAACAATGTATTTGTTTAACGCATGGCCAACAGATATCAGTGCTGGCCACAGAGCCTGACCAACCCCAGTAATGGAGACCGTAGTGACTAGCCTTTGAATTTTGATTATGTTTTATGACTCTTAATTGGACCAGGGTGACCTGTCTCTGTTTCATTGGTTCAGAGGAGGGGTAAAGGGGTGTCCTCTCTCTCTGATTGCAGCTGATTGGACAATCCTCCTGACCTCCACCTCTAAGAGACGGTGAAGACACGTCTCAAGTTCATCCTGAACCTGGGTGGCACCTGGATCGGTTTACCTACACCTGTCCAGTGGACTGAGGCTCCCTCTTCACCCTGCTCACCCCACAGCTTTTAGTCCTCACCGCACAGACTACTTAACATATCCGCATATCCCAAACACAGGTCCTCTTACCACTCTTAAACAAAACAGCAGCGTATGCTCTTTTAATGGTAAAAAGAATTTGTAAAAAAAGTTACTGATCCAATTTTGGTGCTTATTGAGTCGGATAACAAAATCTCATTGTAGTGAGATTATAGCTTAGGTTTAATATCAAGTATGTACGCAGCTAAAAAAATATGTTCCAGGAATGCTTTGCCAACGTTCCCATTAAGTTATGAAAACATTATTTTTGGAATGTTCTCTGAACGTTCAAAATGTCCAGTTTTTAAAATGTTTTAAAACCTTTTTTCTTGGTTATTTGAATGTTGAGAACATTCCATTTTATCATCTCGCAAAAAATATGGAAATGTTACTTTTGTTAATTTTTTCTACAAACATTCCAAATCAAGTAGCAACATTTAAAAAATGACAGACGTCCAACTAAAATGTTTCTGAAATAAACATGCCATGATCGATGTATAAATAATAATTTTGTTTTTATGTTTTGAGAACCTTATTAAAGATCAGATAATGAACATTCTTTCAATGTTATTGGAAGTTCATAACTTTGAGAGAAGGGTGACATGGGTGTCTATCCGGTGGTATTTTAAAGTTAATAACACAATAATGTTATTCTAGCCCTTTATTGCACTGCAGATTCTATATAGTTTAAGTAAGCTCACTAAACTATAATCCATATCTTTGATTTTAGGTCTCACATTTGCTGTGCAAAATACCTGCTTTCTTTGAAGATGCAATGAAAACTAATGACTGTAACTCAATAACTTATCACTACAACTGCATAATTGGAAATTATGGAGTACAACAGGTGAGTGTGAGAACATGTCTGTCAGCACTTTCATACCACAGCAAAGATGGTGACTTGAGCAGACGAAAGAATGCGCAAGCCAGGTAATGGTCATCAACCATTTCCAGACTGCAACAGTGCATGGCCACATTTAAAGGGATAGTTCACCCAAAAATGAACAAATCCTACTCATCCTCAAGTTGTTACAAACCTGCATGAATTTCTAACTTCTGCTGAACACACACAAAAAAAATATTTTGAAGAATGTTGATAACCAAACAGTTGATGGACCCCATTAACTTCCATAATACTATGGATATTATGGAAGTTAATAGGGCCCGAAATTCTTCAAAATATCTTCAGCAATATGTTCAGCAGAAGAATGATATTTATATAGGTTTGGAACAACTTGAGGGGGTGAGTAAATGACAGAATATTAATTTTTTGGGTGAACTATCCCTTTAAAGTTCCTCATTACATAGGAACTTGTTACATAGGAACAACAAAAAAACATACATTTATATTTTTCCATCGTCTTTTAATTCGATTAAGTTTTTCATTATAAGTACAAAAACAATATATTTTAACAACAATACACAATGAACAATATCGTTTATTGCAAGATACCGACATTTAAACAAAAATGTAAGTGCTTTGAGAGTGCAGGAAGACCAACTGATTGATTACTTCACAATGCTCAATTAGTCAATTTATCTATTTATTTACATAGGTTTATCTTCTCTGATTTGGAGATATCTCTTTGCAGGATTATGGCCGATATAGTTCTTCACTTGGAACTGCACTGATAAACACGATTTAAAACTAAATAAATTACGTTGAAACGACATGGACTGATGGCTTCAACAGAAGCTTTTATTATCCATCACCAATCTCGAAGCTCACAAAGGTCTTTAAAAGTTCCTCTATGGAGAAAATGAATGGTATTTTTACGTCCAGAACCTGACTGTTGCTCTCTATGGCTGGATTCTGTTGATGGAAAGACCTTTTGGACAGAAGAAACCCTTTCCCCCCTCCTTTCCCTTTTATGCTCTCTACCTCTCTGTAGATGTGATTGGTAATGGCATGCGTTTATCCTCTCTTTTATGTTGCGAACGCGATGCTAGCGTAATGTAGCATTACCTGTTGTTCTCACATGCAGAGCGGCATCTCTCTCTGTCTGTATAATAACCCTCCCTTAGGAGAGTGAAGGTTTAATGCGGCCTTATCACGTTGGGTTGTCTGGCTAGCAGTCAAGTTGAGGTCCACAAGGTGAAATGAGTTTGGCAACCTCGCTGGGCGGCGCGAGCCGCGAACACACATCCTGGTGCAGTAAGAGGGATAAAGAATGGGGAAATTGACTGCATAAGCAGGACAGATAGAGTTGTACCTTTCCTCTCTCTTGCTCTTTCTCTCTATCAAATGCTGGTCCATAGCAGATTTCAAGCCCTTAATCGCCAATCATTTCTCAATGAAACCCAAAGGAGCAGGTTTTTAATGATGCCCACTTTGTCCCCCCATAATCCCTCGCTGTTATGCACCATGAGAGAGGGATCCGTTTAAGTGGGACCGGTGTGAACACATGAGGTACCCTGCTCTGTGTCTAGACCGGTCCCTTTCTCTTTTTCCAGTCTGTCTTGGATAATCTATATTAATTAGGAGATCATTTTTCTATTCAGGGAAGTTCAAAATAGCATGGCGCTTTGATCTTAATTGGACATATTGACTGTGATTGATACCTGATATCATAAGCGAGCCTCTCTTTTGCCTCATTAGAAACTCTGAAGTAGACTGAAAGCACATACGCACACACAACAGACCGATTCGTGACTAATAACCACCCTGAGATGGCAAGGCATGTCTCGGAGCCTCTTCACCTCTCTTTTTCCCCCCGTCTTTCGCATTCTCATTTTCTCAAACACGCACTCCCACTTTTCTAACTGGCCTCATTAATGGGAGCCGATGAGCATCACTCTTGCCTCAATTAAAGAGTCAATCTCCTGCATTAGCCCCACAGAGCCGCGACCACACACGAGGGGTTCGCTCTGCACGGCCTCCCCCCTGTCAACTCCTTACTCTGAGGCACTCAGGTGAGGAGAAGAGGGATGGACCTAGTATCATTGCTGGGTTTGAGTAAATGAGTGCTTCTCTCCTTCCCCTGTCCACCTGGTGAAACTTAAACCTGGGCCTTGATAATGATTTCAGGATCAGAGAAGTGGGGGAGGCTAAGCATAATTATGTCCTTAACTTGAGTTAAGAGAGTGGTTTATTGAATACTAAGTGTAAATGAATGCAGAGTGATTGCCAGATGACTGACTTGGGCAAGAAGATTGCTAATGCCAGATATATCTTTGCAAAAAGTAAGGTCAAAAAGTGCACAGATGTTACAGGTGTTTTACCCGAGTCAGAGTTATTATAGGTAACTAAAACCATAAAAAATAAACGTTAACTGAAATAAAATAAAGTATAAAAATGTAGGCTTGTTCTATTTCAGCTTTTTTCATTTAGTGTATTTAGCCATGAAAACTGAGATAAAACAAAAAACAAAAACTATATCGACATATTACAAAACCCCTCACAAAAACACAACAAAATTGCATTTTAACGGTCATCCGCATCGTGAATCGGTAAAAACTGACATCTTTCTCTCTTCCGACTGCTGTTATCAATCACTCTCTATATTTTTTCCTCTTTTGAAAGTATTCTGAAATTTTTCTTTTGTTATTTGAGCAAATGACAACATGAAAAATATATTTAATGTAGTCCCTCTCATTCACCTATTGAAGTTTACCCATGATGACTTCTGAAAATTTAGTTCAATTACTAAAACTAAAATACAAAAATAAAAACGAATCTAATATATATATAGGCATCTCAGTAATACTAAAATAACCCTGACCCATTGTTTTTTAATCACTGCTGTGAAACTTTATCAAAATATTTACATGTTACATGCTAATCAATTAATTGTTTATTAATTGAATTATTCACATACATCAAAAGCGAAGTAAAAAAATGTATGCTATTGTGACAGATGATTGAATATATGAATAGATATTACAAAAAGAAGCCTCTAAATGGAATTGCACAGACTCAACCTGATTTTGTTTACATGATCTTTTCCTCGAGAACATTTTATAGTATATGGACATGTTTTTATTGCCAATTAGCTTTAGGCGCAGTCCTCAGCCTAATCACGTAAGATTTTCCTCATGCTTTCTGGCTAACACATCACACATAAAAGCACACTTTGGAGCCTCTCTTTCCACGCATGGAATGGTAAACATCATTAGGTGTGCTAAGTGCAACATTTATCGACTTAGATTGGCGCAGCTATCAAAAGGAACTGAATGGTGGCCGGGGTTGGCTGGGTCTCTGCTCGTTGGCAGCAGCGTTTTCAAAGAAAGGACAGAGGCATCGTTAGAAAAATAGGATGCTTCAGAAAATAAATAAGAAATCCGATAAACACTGCACAAACATGAAAGCAGACGCATTTAAAGAAGCATTCAAGAGTTGTCACAGCAGGATAAACTGCTTCCTATAGGGCGAGCGATGGCACACCATGTTTTCATCATTAGGACTAAAGCGAAGTGTGTGTGTGAGTGATTGTGCAGCAAGAGAGGAAGATGGAGGATGGGAAGCGAACCGAAATGAATGACATATTGTGAAATCTTTACCTACAAAGCAGAGTCTTCCTCCATGCAAATGAGTCTTCTGCTCCCTCTTGATAAGGATCTGTTTGATGGGACACATGCGGAATATGAGGCGACTAATTCCCTTATTAGTATTCAACGCAGCTGATTGGCAAAAACCAGGGAGAGCCAGGCACAGAGCTCTTGCTGCAAAACCCAATATTGATTTGTTTAATGGTGTCAGCGAGTCAAAAATCACAAATCTCCAGTCAATTGTTTATGAGGCTGTTAGCGGGGCAATGAATGCCCCTGGTTTAATTAATAACTCATTACAGAGATGTGATTATATGCTTGAGCTCCTAATGGACCCTGTCTGTTTCACAGATCCCGGGAAAGGTGTTTTGACAGAGCCAGGGGAAGAGAATGAGGCATCTGATGCACTCAAATCACTGTTTGTCTTCCGTGACGTCTCTGTTTGTTTTGCCTCATGACTGGTCTAGCGTCACATGCATCTCTAAATTTCACGCTTTAACAAACTCTTCAGTATGGGGATTTGGGCTCTGCAGCCCTACCCACAACAGGATGAAAATAGTAAAAAAATAAAAAATAAAATGCTGTTAAAGGGGTAGTTCACCCAAAATTATTTTTGTCAATAAACCCTATAAGGCCTAGTGTACCATATTTGATATGCAAATTTCTAAGGCCTCTGAAAGATCAAGTGATTAAAATTTTGCTGAAAAACATGTTGAATACAATCTACTACATGCTGCCATCGGACTGATAGTTTATACTTTTTAGCAAGTAAAATACCTTTTTGTATAATTAAAAAAATGTCCTTCCTCAGGTCGTGGTACTTTTTTCTGTGAAATGTAAGAATAACTTTTATATTGTTAGATGAACGTTCGGTAACACTTTAGTTCTGATGGTCCACTTTAGACATTCTACCAACTATAAGTAACTTTGCAACTATATGTTAACTAGCAGTCAGTAAAGTAGACTGTCTGCTTAATATCTGCTAATACTTTATTTTGATGGTCCGCAAACAGACATTCTACTGACTATGAGTACTTACTGACCACAAGTCAACTTGTTTTACTACCCGAACCCTAACACCTAACCCTGACCTAACAGTCTACTACAGTCTACTAATACTCTAATGAAAGTTACTTGACATATTGTTGCAGTTACTTATAGTAGGTAGAGTGTATGAAGTGGACAATCTACATAAAATGTAACCAAACATTTACTGGACAGAAGCAATTTAAGTTTACTTTATTATCCATTCATAATAATAATAATAAAATAAAATAAAGTTAAAATTAATGTATCAAGTATGATACATAAGGCTTTTGAGGAATGTTTATTTCACCATTGTATTGTACTGCATTATATGTTTTGCCACCTACAACAAAAAATTACAGAGCTTTGATCATAAAACTACAAATCTAAATTTCTAAGACATATTATTGAGAGATGCCAACTGATATTTAAATGAATATTATGTAAGCAGTCTGCTATACTGTTATAAAGATCGCATTGATTTACATTGGAATTGCATCTTACTTTTTGGTTATAAAAATATCCGCAACTGCACCGAAATTGCATATTTTTTTTTAGCAATTTGGGTCTCTGAATAAAACTGATGTGTTTTTTCTCCTTGAGAATAAGCACCATAATTCTCCTATATCATATGATCCATAAAAGCTTGATGTATCAAATATAATACACAACAAAAATGACATATGTAAACCTGTATGTTTTTTATGGATACAAATAAATAAACTGCTCCATTAAAAATATAGATTTCTTTTTTTGACGATTATTTCATATATAAGGCTTTATAGGGTTAAAAATCATAAAACAATTATAATTCTGTCATTATTAACTAACCTGTAACACAAAAGAAGAACGTTTATTTGAACTGTTTTTGTCCATAAAATGAAAGTCAGTGGTATCCAACACTGCACAACATTGGACCCCATTTAATTTCATTAAATGGACAACAAAATACATTTTTCAAAAATCTTCTTTTGTGTTCCACAGAACAAAAGAATGTCATACAGCTTTGGAACGGCATTAAGGTGAATAAATAATGACAGAATTTTCATTCTTGGGTGAACTATTCCTTTACCTAATGTATCGCTCGAACAGAATTGCAGAACTAAGAAGTTCTTAAAGTAACACGTCTTATCAAAATGACTTCTATGATAGAGATGTCCATTACCCCAGGTCTTTTCTGCCTTTTTAAAGTAAACACACACTTAAATTTCAGATTTGTACTCATGTCTCTTTGCAAGAATATTACACAGAGTTTCAGATATGCTTTACAGAGCCTGACAGAGGAGGTCTCTATTTAGAGGCAGAATAAGAGCAGTCATTACAGGCATATTTCAGTCCACTGTGAGCTGCCGGCCTGCCCCTGCTGTTATTGTTATTTTCTCTATTCCTTGATGGCCACTAAAGCGGAAAAATGGATCCGCACTTGGGCAGAAATATGAGGCTTCGTGGAGTTAAACATTCAAATCCATGCTGCAGCTTACACACACACACACACAAACACCATCCGTCCAACACACACACACACACACACACCCTCCTTCCATTTTATTCTCTCTGACAGGATTAGCTGGTCTGCGGTGTTAGAAATACATTAAGTGGACCTTTGCAGGCCACTTATTATGCTTGATTATGCAGCTGGAATGGGGAAGGTAGGCGTTGTTTGTAGTTAAATAACTTCTGAGATGCTTTTTCCCCCCCTTTTCTTTTTCCTCTTCCCTCCCTTTCTTTTTTTTAAAGTGACCGTCTTCAAAGCATAAACGGGTCAGCAGCTCCGCCACAAGACTAAGATTGATTTCCACCCTCCTACTCCTTTGTTCCCGCAGTTTTAAAGCAGACAGGATCTGGTAAATTAGTTTGTCCATTAATGAAACAGCCAATGAAACTCCCATAAAAGTTCAATCTAGCAAAACAATGGCAAAGCACCTCGTGGGTGAAGATACAGGCCAAAAAGTAGGAGGCTGCAGTGTTCTTGGGCTAATGAAATGGTTAACTCGTGTTGGAGAACAGATAGGATTATGTTCCATCTGGGCTGTGGGCCAGCCTATAGGTATGATGTAAATTAACTTGAATTACAATAAATAGTCTCACCAGCTGTCCATCTCCCCACTGTTCGCTGCCTGATTAGAGTGTGCTACGCTGTAATGCATTCTGGGATGTATTGGGGTCAGAAAGAAATATAACACATCGTCATCAGACTGAGCCGCCCTCTCTTCAACCCCCTAAACTACCATCATCATCTCAGCCTCTTATGTTTGGACAGCTGGCACCAAACAAGCAGAGAGTGTTTCGACTTAAAACAAGTGGACAATTCAACTGCTTTTCCCAAACTTTGCATAAAAATCAAGTGTTTGACGGGTGGGTGTGAGAATCAGAGAGACAGGCGCAGAAGGAGACACAAAGAAACAGACAGAAAAACAAACAGATAGATAGACAGTCTGACAAATTACAATTATGAGATAATTTATTAGCCTGCATAGCTGATATCACTAAAAGGGGAAACGGTTTAATTTGTCTGAAGCTCTTTAGAGGGATTTAACTTTGAGGGCCTCTAAGTCAACAACATTAAAAAGAGGCCATTAAGATATTACAGAAACAAGAACATGATTTCACTTTGATTTCAGTTAGGTATTCAGTATTATAGAAACATTAACATCATTTAAAAAAAGTTCAGTTTTAAAAGAGACTTTGTGGTTGTCAAACATTAGTGGAAACATGTTCATAGTTAATGTGATGAACTACACCTGCTTGGACATCTACATCTGCTAGAACACCTGCATGAACTTGAGGGGAACTGACTTCATATATCCACCAAAATCACTTTGAGACCACCAAGTTAGCTTTGACAAAAGGTCTTGTATCATTTGTTGGCAAATGGCACATGCTGATATTCTGTTATCAAACATTCAGCAATGACATTCAGAATTTTATCTCTAAATTCTTTTTGGGGCTATGTATATTTAGAAACATGCTAAATATGTAAAAGTATTCATATTAACACAAAAATGTGGTTGCTCACTTTACTAATATTTAAAACACTGTATGTGTGTGTGTGATCTATACATTTCATGTGATCTATACATCTTGACATAATTATCTCACATTCTGCAATAGCATAGACACAATTGGCTAAAGGGATCAGGGTAACCAACAAAAGCAGGAGCACACAGCTCATGGACAGAGAAGTATTTATTTGAACAGTTGTAAAGCTCTCCGAAGCTGCAACGATCAACAGAGTCCAGGCCTTCGGGTCAAAGGTGTAAAGCCTGCAGACTTCCAAACCATTTTACTCCTAGATTGACACCTCATCTCTGCCCTGACACATCTGATCCCAAAGACCAGGAACCCCTTTCCATCCCGATTAAAAAACATGCACCAGCAGTTACCATTTAACACCTGTTCGCCCTAATTTCCATGCTGGGGTACGCAATGGATTTCAAATCATTTATCACTTCCTAAAATGCTTCCACATGTGAGTTCCCTCCTCCCTTTTTCTGGAAAGCCCTTTCCCACCTCCGGCCAACCTTTTCCAAATGTATTAAAATTCATTTGGGCCCAAAGAAGTTCAGACACTGATGTTTCATTGTGGTGATGTCTGGTAATTATTAGACCAAATTACGGGTCCTGCTTGTGACTTGACAAGGTAGACTTCATGTTAAAGTAGGGTGGGGGTGAGGGGGATAAGGTTTAAATTTGGAGGGGTGGTCTGTGGGGCTTTGTGGACTTTAAATGGGCTCTCCTGTACTGGGGTGTCAGTCATTGGCCCAACAGATCGCCACTGTGGAAACACGTTGGCAGTAGACTGCGGGAGTCCCACAGGGGCCTGTACTGGGACCATTTGAGAAGTCAATGTCAGATGTGTAGAACTAAGAACCAGCCAGGTCAATCTGGTGTAGTTTTTATAGCAAATATATACAGTACAGTATTTGGTAACAAATTCCACCACACAGTCATGGCAATCATAGAAATTCTGGTTAATTTATGCTCTCAAGGAACTGCTGTATTTCTAAAGATCACAGATCATCTATGTGCATATGAGGTCTGAGACAAATTGCCGACTACATAGGCTACTTTTCCAGACCTAGAGTGATAATGCGGTCATCAATACAATGCAAAACTGCACATAGTATCAATATAATTGGTGGAAACTTCTCCCGAAGGTCTTCTAATGTCATAAATACAGCAATGCAATATTCATATTGTTTAAGCCATTTATAGAGATAGTATGATTTAGTAGGCTATTAAAAAAAGTTTAAATTAAGTTTCAGTATGACTAAATATCAAAAGAAGCAAACACTTCTGTTAATTTCTGGAGAACTGCTGCCACACTGTAATGTAATGAGAGGGTGTGGAGGGAAATCACACTTTAACTTAATTAAAACTCTGAACTGCTACATTTATTGTTTACCAAATAGGGTTTTAACATATTTGCTCCATCTTTGAAACAAGGATTGTTAGAAACCATACAGTAAGTGTTCTTAATTAGAGCTGTGCTGTAAAAATGTGCACTAATCAGATATGCTTAATAACAAAGTCCATGAAATTACTAATTAGAATTTCATTAAAAGGTACTGCTTTATCGTCAAAGGAAATCGTAACCTTTAAAATGCTTTCAGGAAGGCACACGCCTCTTCAAATGAGAAAAAAAGGAGGAAATTGATGGCTTTTGATGTAATATCTCATTTAGGATTCAAGCTAAATTGGGCTATTTAAACATGTCATTGTTTTGAGCGTAATTTATCAGACTAATTAACACGCGTTATTACTTGGGTTGGGCATCTGACAGCATATTGTGCTTCTCCAGCTTCCTAAATTGTCAAGCATCTCAAAACACACACAAAAGTTTATTGTGATCATTTCATTACAACTGTCAAAAAAACCCTCACAAAAAGGAACAGATTACTTCAACTAGTGAGTAAAACATCTTCGTTGTTGTTTTTGTTTTTTCGCTGTCACATGCTGTATCACCTATTTGTGCCAAACTAAATTACTATATATACTGATATGCCCTTAAAGGGTACAAAATAGTTGCAAATTGGAAATTGAAAAAAATAATAACTTAAAAAACTGTTAGTTCTTTCATTGGTTGGAACTGTTAATCTGCGAGATGAGAAGGCATTTCAGAATAAAGCTATGATATATCACACCTCTGATAGCATGGCAAACATTAGCATAAGACTGTTATTTGTTGATAACAATTAATGTGCATATGCCTATCAGTTTTTATATATTATATTGGCATGCTTCTGTCGCAAGCAACAATGCAGGTGACAATAGGATACAGAAATATAGTGGCTAGCGTAGTTCATTTTTATAGCGACGTTCTTTTTAGCCGCTGGAGGTTGTTGAATGAATGCATATAAGTGTGATGAACAAAGATTTGATAACACATGATGACCAAGAGTCCCACAGTCACGACATTTCAAAATTATTCTTTCTCTCTGCTGTGAGATTCATTAGCATTTGTCTTTCACAAGACAGCAAGTGGTTGTTTAGGCCAGTGGGGGAGCATCAACACATGCCATGAATCAGTCGTCCACTATAATTAAAGGCCTCTATTAAGTTAATTACCAGTATCTCACACAGCAGTGCATGCTGGGAAGGTAGCCATTTGATTTGCCCTGTGGGCATCTTATGCAGTTTTTTTCCTCATCATTTTTCTGCCATGCCTACATCTCATCAGTACCATAACAAAATAACTGCTAAAATATAAATAGCCTGAAAACAATTTAGGAGAGCCAAGAAAAAATTAATGGCTGTCATTCCCTAAGCATGCGTACGCACAAATTTGTGCGTAAAATCGGTATAGGAACAACTGAAACCACACCTACGCAAAAAGCAACACTTTATAATGAGTATACAGTAATAAAGTATTTACAAATCATTTGCAAACTACTAGTTTATAGTTAATTAATAGTTTATAATACATTAATAGACTATTTACAAACATTTTCATTTTCACATAATTAACAAATTATTATTGTTTAATTAGTTCATACATAAGTTATGTATATGTATAAGTTAGATATGTTTTGTTAACAACCTATTAACCATACATTTTTCTCACTTTAGATTAGGTCGCGGAATATCGAAAAATGTCATTAATTAAGTGCTTTAAACCAACCTTTATATAACATTAGTACTAAGAGTTCATTAAAATGTTTACAAATACATTAAGCCTATCTCCAAAGCTAATCATAACCACTTAAAAAAATTAAATAACATAATATTGTCAATAGGAAATACATACAAATATTCATTAGGTCGCGTTGTTAAAAAACATCAGTTTGTACAGTATAAAAAAACCCTTATTTCTCTGGAAAGTCCCCATAAAACATGGAAACCCAACGTGTGTGTGTGCGCGCGTGTGCTTAATGCATTTTAAGGAACTCTTAATACTAATGCATCATAATCGTGTTAAGAAGTTATATTTCAACTTAACATGACTTTAATTATATTACATTATATTATAAAAATTAATAAATAATAAAATTTTATTTGACCTTAAATATATTTCATCATATATACACAGTAAAAGAGTTAGAAAAGCTGCCTATAGCTTTAGCTGCGAGGTTTCTCTGAATAACGCAGATTTACGTGAATGTATAGCTGGCTAAAGAGAGGTCTGTAATCTGGATCTGTATAAAAGGTGTTTAATGTGTTTGAACTGGTTTTGAGAATGGCACACTGCTCGAGGATCTGGCGAGAGTGGCATATGTTTGACAAGAGTGACACAAGGCTGTACAGGAAAGGTTGTGTGGAAAGCCCTTATATGGAGATGGAATGGTGTGTGTTTTATGCAAATGACTAACCTTGTGCACATGGTCGCTCATTTAAAATACTCCAAATTCACTAACATTAGAAGGAGATTAAGTTCAAATTCATGTACGTACGAACGTGTTGTGAATTAGGCTGATTTTTTTTTACAAATACGAAATAATCCATGCAATTATTAGTGAACGAGACCATGGGTTCTGTATTACTTTTTATCCATTAGAAAATATCAACATTTTTGCAATAAATATTGCTTTTAATTTTTATTCTGGTCTGATTTTATATTCCATTGAATATAATTATATATATATATATATACACATTTACACATTTAAACACACACACACACACAATCCATGTGTCAGACCAGATCTATAAAAAAAAGGACTAATTTGTATATTGGCTGGAAACATATTTGCACCAAAGCAACGGTGACACAACTGTGAAAGTGCCTGAAATTAAGACAGATGGCCAAATTTACCTGTCAACCCTACAACCATACGATGTCAATGCTTTGTAATTCTCTTCCTGTTTTAAAAGTAAAGGTCAGACATACCTCTGTTACCCAGCTTTTATTCCCCTAACAGGTCATTACAGTCCTGTTGCTAACACCAGGACCCATGTCCCTCCTCACTACGGCTGTGGGTACAATTAAGGAGAACAGTAAATGCAGCTGGGGGATTAACAAAGAGCAGGACTTTACTTACAAATGTGTCGTCAGGTGGCTTCAGAGAGAAAGATGGTTTCAGGAATTGACAAATGGTTGTGTGCTCACCAAGCACTGATCCCCTAATAAGGCTATGGTTCTTTAGAGTTTGATTAGCCTATGAACACCCAGTTAGAGGCTCATAAATGGACCTCCAAAAATGTGTTACTTCGAGAACAACCTTCATACCAGAAAACGACTAATGAGGCGTTTTAATGAACTAGTTGTCTTGCTGCTGACTTCCCGAGGAGGGTAAAGGGTAGGGGGTCAAGACCATTACCAGCCTTTATGCAGACGCAAGGCTGTTGGGAAATCTATTGACAGCCACTAAGCAATTCAAGAGCACTGAGACTTAATTAGAATTACATGTTTGAGATTGACTCTGAGATCTGTTGGTAAGTTTCTGCACTACAACTGTTATAATGAAGCATTGTGATTTATCCATTCTCCTATCCCAGTTTAATATGCAACTAAACTGTAAAAAAAAAAAAAGATTGTTGGTTTAACTTGAAAGTGAGTTCTGGTTGTGTAAAAACTTTGAGTTTATTGAAATTACGTGTTTATCATAAGTGGCCTGTCTAAAAAACATGGTCAGTACTTATATATATATATATGTATATAGATAGTACACACAAAACAAGACGAAATCAGGATAACGTACGTGACACTTATGCAATATTGCAATAGCCATTAACTAAAGAACAGAAAATGTAACAAAAAACACCCTATACATCACTGAGAAACAAGACTATTTAAAGAAAATATAATCACATGTTAGGTGGATTTTTAATGTTTTACACAAAAAGCATAGTTTTTAATTACAAAAACCATATATTTGACAGAATTGAAGAGTACAATTACATACATTGTGATGTTAAACCTTTTACAAATTTCAACTAAGGTATCTTTCAGTTAACATATTAACAGGCATTTGCAGTATTTTTAGTTGTTGTTGCTGTTTTAGTGCGGGAAAACTATTTGAAAAAGTCAATATTTTTGATATTTCATTTGATGATCCTTGTTGCGTAGATGCTAATTACTCACTTTTATTATCTTTCAAAACACAATACTAATAACTAATTATAATCTAATTTAGTCCATCAGAGTAACACTTACAATAACAGGATCAAATCAAAGCAGACTTTCTGGGCAAACGCCATGATTTCATCAATTCAGGAAAATTAAATAGAGCCGTTTAACTGATAACAAAAATCAACATTCTGAGAGTTCCTTTCCAGAACACAACTGAGAAGCCACTTTTGTTGTTTTTTATGTGCATACAGTGAGGTTACACAATCTGAACAAACATAGTACAGTGCCAGCAATGCTGTTGTAGGCCAGCTAATAATCTCAAAACACCGTAAACGAGTCTCCAACATCTAACCAGGGATGGGAAGGAGGGGTTGTGGGGGGTGAGAGAGGGAGAGATAGAAACAGAGACATGGAAAGAGGAAAGAAAAGCGGGAGACAGAGGAACTAAGAGCGAAAAAACATTAATTATTAGCCCCAGTGGGATCTTTTATATTCTGTCGAGCTTGGACAACACCAATTAATACAGCAATTATTATCCTGGCCTATAGCGAGGGGTTGACTAAGCTGCCTTGCCATCTGATGATCGCGTGAAGAGGGGAGCGCGCCGGGAGAGGCATGCTGGAACCAGATTACTCATCTCACCAGAAGCCTCTTATTATGCATGGAAGATGGAGAGAGAGACACAAACAGAGGGTAATTATTTAGTCTGTGAATTTCAACCCAACAATCACTAATACACAGCCTTTCATGAGATAATAAGCAGTTTGCTTTCACCTTCTGGGGCTTGGAACGGGGCTAATGAGATAAATTACGACTAAAGATGGTGGAAATATACTGTTCTTCTAGCTTGGCAAAGAGCTCTTTAGTGTGGTCGGACCTATTCCATATTCGGTTTCCTTTTATCACGTACGTGCTCCTCTCACCACTTCTTCCGGTCTCTTCTTACGGCTCTCCTCTCAACTTATTCTGCTAGAGACACTCATATATCCAGTTTATTGACAGATACTTGCTTACTCTGCTTACAATGGTCTAGAGCCAATACATACCCCAATATGGCTTTTGATGTCAGTAGTCATCAAAACCTGGAGTGGAGCAGGAGTGGACTGATTACAGAATGCTTTAATCAGATAATCCATTCCAGTCTTGCTTAGCAATATGCAAACTTGCTGCTTTGACACTATTTTCTTGATGCTTTGGAACGTTGATGGAGGGAGAAAAATACAAACTACCTTGTTCTTTATTGGCATCTATGAAGAACCTTTAACATCCATGGAATCTTTCCAGTGTACTTAGTGGAAAAATGTTCCTTACAAAAGGTTCCTTATTAAAATGTTCTTTACACTAGGAAATAAGGTGACCGGGATGGGACGTTCGGTTTACTTAGTTTCGTCATGGCCACGACATATTATCACGTTCACACGCGTTAATGACGTGGCCATGACAACACTAAGACGTCCCCTCCCAGTCACTCAAAGAAAAAACTGTTCACATGAAGGTTTTTTTGGAACCCAAAATTCTTCTATTATGCCATTTCTGCGAAAACCTTGAACCTTTATTTTTGAGAGTGTTTCAAACCTTTATTTTTGAGGTTCATAAACTATCCATGTTCATAAAACCAGTTTCTCAGTTTAATGTCTCTTTCTCTGTTGCTCTTACTTTCTTTCCCTCCCTGTCTCTCTCTCGCTCTCACCCCCATCTATTTCTTTCTTTCTCTTTTCAGGTGCTATTTTAAGTCCCCTGTCCCTGCCTGGGAAACATAGGCTCCGTTTCCTCAAGGCCACTGTAAAATCTCATCTGACAGGCAATGAATGCCCACTAGATGCTTGCATGTTATCTTGACAGGGCCATGTTAAGCTGGCTTCACTGATGCTAAATGGATGTCATAAACCTTTTAGGAGACATGCCGCCTAATGTGTACTTGTGTAAAAGTGTTTGCCGGTGTAATACATTTATGTTTTTATTTAGACCGAGGGGGAACTTACGGCATAACAATGGTTTTAGGGTTCGTACTCGTCAAACTGATCACGCAGGCTGCGATTTATTCAAGCCTCCTGTGGCTTACAAAACGCAAATAGCGCAGGATACAAACTGCATAAATGTAATGCAAATTAACAGATTCACACAACTGTCAGAATTTACAACATCTCAGAGATGTATAAAATACGCATTTGCTCAATATTAATGTCTATGCTTGTGCCAAAGTAACCTCTCAGTTCTTCCAGGCTGATATAATGTATGTCAAAGAGAATTTGTCTTTGAATTAGCGACGATTAGCAAAGCAAGCAATATAGTATAAGAGAATAAAAGGCAAGAATTTATGAAAAAGAAGTTCGGGTTCAAAATTTAGTCAAGTTTGGTCTTGTTCGGAATATGCCGCAATAAAGTTTGATGGTGAATGATGATTCTTGGACTTTCTGTGTGTTTGCTGCCTCTGAATATAGTTTATGTTCAGCTAATGGTAACAGCAATACTTTAAGACCAAAGTAAATTTGATCAATTAAGACCAATTAAAATAGCAAATATGCAGTTTATTTGAACTGTTAATAGGTGAAATTATGCCCTGCCTTCTCAACTTGTCTAGTCAAGTTCTTTTCTCTCTGTTTTGTTCCTTGGCTGGCCTAAGAACAAGAGAAGCTTCATTTATTTAAAACGGTGTTGTGTTGCACCCCGCGCCCCGTTACACAAAAGAAAAGACGAGCAAGGGACAGAGGTGCTGTCATTGTCACCGGCAGGTGTAGAATAACATCTCTTGAGCAGCTTGTAATTAGAGTGGCTGCTGTGTAATGAGGGTGCAAGATTCCTACCTCTGTTGTTTGTGCCAAACTGGACCTGGCTGTAGATGCCCATCATGGGGGAGACTGCAACAGCCAAAAGCAACAAGAATGATCAAATTGAATGGAATGACCGTTCTGCTAAATTTCAATCACTTGCCTTTTTTGAACAGTCCGGATGATTCATCTCTGGATAAACTGTCAAGAAATACTTCCAGAAAGATCTAAGGAACGATATATGATAAGTATTAAAATGCATGCATACTTCTCTGACATTCGTTCTAATAAATTTCAGGGCACAAAAGTGTCTGACGGTTTAACTACATTGTTTATTTTTGCTTACAACATAAAAAGTTTGATGGAACAAGTTTTAAGATTTTAAAAGTTCCAGACATTCATAAATATTATAAGTCACTACTTAGCTGTGCAGATCAATTTAATTGTAAAAATCTCATTCAGGCATCCATAAAAACCCTTCACTCCCAATGTTAAAGCTACCGCTTGCATCCACATAATGTGTATATGGTCTCTCCCCTTAACTCTTTTTGCACTCTTGGCAAAATGAAAACTTCTGTCAGAGTCAGATTGAAATTTATATCAGTTTGTCAGGCACAAGCCAAAAACGATCTTACTCAACATTATTGTGATAAGTTTGGTGCCAGAGATAGAGGAGAAAGGGAGGGAAGAGAGAGAGAAGTGCCTCACGCTTCGCTCACCAGATAAATCCAGAAGCCAAGATTCTCCACTCTCTCCTCCATCAGAAAGCTCCCCAACCTGACCCTTCAAACAAGAAAAAAACCCCCCTCTTTTGTTGGGTTACTGCCTCTTTGCATAATGTTCAGCCTCGAGCTACACTGTGGTTCCAACTGCACACAATTTTCTCAGGAAAATATAATCGATCCTCCTCAAAATAGACTTGAACTGTCTGACAGTAGAGCAGCGCAGTGTTAAGCAATCTGGCGGTACCACAGATCAAACGTAGGCGTGCTGGGAATGCCTTGCCCCTCGTTTTTGTTTTTTCACTTTTTTTTTTCTTCTTTCCAGCAGCAAGGAACACTCGAGCGGAGTTTGTAATTACAGAAACACAAACCGCCTTGTCATGAACAAAACCCCAACATTAGCAGTAGCTGATATGTAGATATCATCTTACACATAATGATGTCTGAAACCAACATTGAATCCATATAATTTTTTGATGGTGAGCCAGGCAGTCACTAATTAAGATTAAATTAATTAACGGGTGCCATTGTGTTTGACACCGAGATGCGAACAATTGACAAATAATTTCTCTAATTGCCTAATAATTGTCCCTGATTCCCCAGTCATCTTCAGGCAAGTAAGAATGATTTGGATTTGTTAAGTGGCCAAGACATGGCATGTCTCTTTGAAAAATAATGACTATTTCCTAGAAAGTGGGTTGAGGGGTTATTCACAGCTGCATCTTTAATTAAACAAAAAGGACCTAAACAATATATATATAATATATATTATAATATTAGTAATATAATAATGTATATGTAATTATATATGCATTGCACACACGGTTTATGGGGATTTTCTATAGACATAATGATTTTTATACTGTAAAAAGTGTATATTATATCCCCTTAACCCTATCCCCTTAACCTATTCACAGAAAACGTTTTACATTTTTACTTTTTGCATTTTCGCATTTTCAAAAAACATCACTTAGTACGATTTATAAGTGGTTTTCCTCATGGGGACCAAAATATTTTGGATATTGCCATTTTCGGATATTGTGTGTGGTTTAGGTATAACCTATGATATGGGGACAAAATGTCCCCACAACGTGGGGCATACCTGAACACTACACACTCTACACACACACACTATATCCTAGAAAGGATATATATACCGTTAAAAATGTTGGGGTCAGTAAAACATTTTTTTAATATTTTTTTCAGCAAGGATGATTTAAATGTATCAAAAGTGACAGTAAATAATGTTCATTTGAACTTTGTATTCAGCAAAGAATTCAGAAAAAAAATAATATATATATGTTAAGCAGCTAAACTGTTTTCAACATTGATAATAAGTTATGTTACTTGAGCACAAAATCGACAAATTAAAATGATTTCTGAAGGATCATGTGATACTGAAGACTGAACTACAGATGCTAAAAATTTAGATTTGACATCACAGGAATACATTTCAATTGAAAATATAGGCTATAAAAAAAAATAAATGTCTTATATGTTTTATATACATATATATAGCTTCCTTAAAACCCAAAGTGGAGTGCAGAAACTCCCTTTCCCCTACCCAGGAGTAGCAGAATGTCACTGAGCAGTAAAGAATGTCTGGGTAAAATGTCAAGGGGATTTATAAACACCTGGAAACCCTGGACAAGGATTTACAAATGGCAGCAGGACTTAAATAATAACAAGAAAATTATATATCTATGCTAAATAAATGCACATACAGATGTTGATTTAATTGACTTGCATCCTTCTATATATTATGTATGTCTGTCTGTCTCTATCTCTATATATATATATTTGTATGAATCTTTTTTAATAATTATATATATATATATATTTCTTTTTACAGAAGACTAAATTACAAAGCATTTTGCATTTACAAAGCAACAGATGTGTTAATACAGTACACTGAGACTAATTGGGCCTTTAGTGTCTGTCTACAGCCAGATAAACAGTGCCAACTATTGGTGACTTACTATAAAAGCCTGACAAATAATTCACTACATATTCTGTAAATTCCCTTTTCATCTTAATAGTTCTGCGTCTTATGCATCAACATGCAAACCACATACACACGTTGTTTTGAAAGCACTGTGACGGTACAGTATGGTAGAACACGACATATTCCCATGCACTCTGTGAGAAAACTGACCTCTTTACTTGGCTGGATATTATCCCATGGTAACCTGTAGTAATTGACCTTTGAGACCTGCACTAAGTTGACCTCTCTATAGCCTCTGTTGAAGGCCAGGTCTCTTGTGAAGGGAAAGGAGGACGTCTCTCCCTTGTTCCTAAAGCAAGGTGCATTCAAGACTTAGTCACTGCCCACCTCCCTCATTGCTTGCACCTGCTAAAACATTCGAGGTATTTGCACGGCAGGGCAACACATTTGCTTTTCATTTAACCTGCCTGGCTAGATCTTTGAAGTGCAAAATGGCAGAGCCGCAAAGGTTTCTCTCTCTCTCTCTCTCTCTCTCACTCTCTCTCTCTATCTGTAGCTCTCTCTCTCCCTCCTTAATCATTTACCTCGTCGAGGCGCATTCTCTGCCGCTAACCCATCAAGCGGAAAACGAGGTTGGCCCACTGTTTTTCCCTCCCTCCTGCTCTCTGCCTTTCATTCTGACATTCTCTTTGTGGGAGACTTCATACTCAATCACAAAGAGGGGTTAGAGAGAAAGAGACAGAGAGCGAGAGAGAGAAAGAAAAGAAACAGATATGTGGTTTTGGCTGAATATGAATGTTGAAGCAGACAGCAGGACTTAAGTGCCGTTGATCAGGTTGGGATAATTATCTGATCCATCCCGGACATCCAGGTTCATTAGTGTTCTCTTTATACACCATCACATCTTTGCGCTCCCATATCCCACTGGTCACACAATGAACATAATATGCTAATGAAGCTAAGTGATGATAAAATGCTTCATAAAACTGATTACCTTTGATTTGCTTGTGATGTTCATCATTCGTAAGTCACTTTGGATAAAAGCGTTTGCTAAATGACTCAATGTACATGTAAATGTGAATGTGTGGGATCTCATAAGGGGGAAATGCCAACTTTATGTTTTAGTAGATTTCCAAAACCAAACACACAAGAATTATGCAATATTTTCTGCTGTTTTGCATTTATTACTCAGGCAATGAAAATTAAATGAAAGCAAGCCAGAAAACAATATTTATCAAAGGTTCTTTCTTTCTTTCTTTCTTTCTTTTTAGCTTTTATTTTTATAGTTTAACAATTTATATTTAAAATATGCTCTATTGCCATTTTATGCCTAAATATATAATCAATTAGAAGATATGTTATTTTCCTTAAATACTTAAATTTCAGATAAATCTGCAAGTCTGCAGTTTATGAAAAATGTATGTGGGAATATTCATCATTACATAATTATATTATTAAAACTGTTAATAATATAAAAGCGTCAAAGAGCCATGGTGCTGATTAATCTCATTAATATAATTTCATAATTTGTTGAAACTATCAATTATGAAGCTACCATACATTTCTGAAAACATCTGCTAAATAACTATCACAGCATGCATTTTTTTCTCTTGCAGATGTGACACGCTCCACACAAACATATTACCTGAGCTTTAACATGCTAAATTTGCACGCTCAATTTAATGCAATCACTGCACAAGCTGACCACATTAGACCAGGCTATGGTAAAGAATTATAAATGTCTCTCTCTCTTGCTCTCTAACACTTTTCTTTGGTTTTAGATGAACACTACTTGACCATGTAAAGACCCCCGGGGCTCGAGTACAGGAGGAAATAGCTGGATTGATTCCCTCAGTGGAGGCTGTCCTCTGTCCCCTGTCCCCTGCTGCTATTTATTTACTGCTGTTATGCTTCTCCTGCTCGCTCTCTGCGTTTCCTCTGCTATTTATCTTTCCTCTAGTCATGTCAACCGTAGCTGAAGTTACCTGTTAATATGGTCAAATCTTCCCGTTACCTATAAATCCTGAATTATGCAAACAGTGGTCAGGTGAGAGTTGGGGGATGGTGAAAATCAAATGAAAAAAGTGGGCTTAAAATCAAGTAAATCACACCTGCCGGCTGGTGGAAACTGGCACAGCGTTCCTTATATTACATTCAAAATTACTCCATTTGTTCCTCTAGATATTTTAATCCGCCCTGACCTCAAACTTCCCGTGAACCAGCGCCCGAACAAAAGGCCGCCCACTGTCTTCGCAGTAAATCTGTTGTCTCCTTTCTGGGCTCTGGACTGGGGCTCATAGATCACCACTGCGCCACAGCTTGCTTCAATTTACTCAATTAACTCTGGTAAAGCACTTGTAAGTTCTGCAGATGTTGGTTTATTATCGAGGACTAAAATGTACAAGTGAGTTCAGGAGCCTGGGGTTATGGTAAGGTTGACAGGGGTGGGGGTGGGGGGGCAACCCTCGCTCTCACACTCAGATGCTGCAGCTGAGAGGATGGGAAATAATAAGGGAGAGAGATAGATAGCATCTTAAAAATCTAGAATCCCAAATTGCTGACATCGAGAAGAACATCTCAAAGAAATGCTGGCAGAGAGACTATGCGACTATTCTGTGTCCTACGGAAGAGTTGGTGATTAACCAGTTTTAATTGCTCTATCTCTCTGAGTCTGACAGAGAACTGGGCAAAAGACACTAGCGGTCCCGGCTAATCATTTCCGTCGTCGCAGCCTGGTGTTGCTTTATGAAACGTGCCTCTGTAGATTTTACACACATGAAATGGCTTAGTCGCTGAACCTGAATCGCTCACAGATGACAAACTTTCAGAGAATGTTCGTTAATCATTAAGGGAACATCTCGCCTGTGCTTAAAGTTGACTTTGTTTAGCACCTTGCGTGTCCTCAAAACAAACAGTGCATTGAGACAAAGCCAGCATCTGAAAAATCAATGACTCAGTGTTTATACGAGTACGAATAAGCCATCTTATCTCTGCTTGACCTCCCTCGGATAAATCAAAGTCGGAGCCACGCATGGAATGTAAAATGTACTGTAAGGGGGGTTTGCTAATATTAAGCAGGTGTTGCTAGTATCGCCATAAAACATGCTGGCTGAGGCTAGCTATATTTCCTCAGTTGGCGGACTACATTTCAATTAAGAACGGCAACACATTTTGACATTCATGGAGCTTTAAAATAAGCTTTTGATACATGATTTTCCTGTGTTGGTCTAGCATGCTACCAGCAGGTTAGCATGTTTGGATATAGCTGCTTTTCTTCATAAGCGAGAGGTAGAAGTTTGCTGGTAGGGTTGGTGAAACGGCTTAATGACATCGTTGATTCTGATTGGCTGCCTGTTCTAGCACAGAGCCAGTTCACACATCTTTAATAAAATTGATGGGGCAGTACAGCAACAGGTTCATTAGGCTTGAGGCAGCTTTACTGCTGAGATTACATGGGATCATAATCCATAGAAACCGCAATTAACAGCTCAGAAATTGGCAGCAGAAGGAAAAATTATGACACAAGTTTATGATTCAGGCTTAAAAATGTATCTGAAAGTAACCAGACTTGAATTTCCTAAAGAAAATACCAGTGCTTGCAAGGTGGCAAAATATAATGTTAAAGTTTTAGGTAAGCTATGATTTGTTTAATCTTTTAAAATAATATAAAAAAATATATATATATATATTTTATCCAAAGTGGCCTATTGCATTGAAGGCAGACTATACATTTAATCAGTTCATGCATTACCTGGGAATCGAACTGCTGACCTTGGTGCCAAGCTCTACTGTTCTGCATAAAAACAATATGGCATAATGCTGGTGGTGTGCAAAAGGTTTGAATAGAGTGAGTCTGTATATTTAGGCAGGATTAATAGCAAAAATGAAATATTTCAGGCTCGAATTGTATAGGAACAAACAACCAGACTGTTTGAAGTTCATTTCAATACAAGCTAATGCCGCTGTGCTATGATGCTACTACGATCAGTATGTCAACTCAACACTTAGTATCAACCATTGTAAATTACATGCTAAATTAATCTAAAGCCATGGATTAATAGATTCCGTCATACGGCAAGAACAGTGAGCTGCAGTGTGCCAAGAAAAGCATATGCAACTGATAAATATGAAACACTTTTACTTTACAAATTACAGAAAAGTGAAACCACTAATTAGCAATTCCCTGCTAATGGCGTTGCCTGAAAAGCTTTCATTTATGCAAACAACTGCTTAATTTAGAGTCTGAGGTGTATATGACACTTCATGATGAAACAAATTCAATTGTTCATCTACATGCATGACAAACAGCATCTTGTTCATTATGCTCTGAGTCAGCTTGATCCAATTAGACTAGAACGGAGGCATTTGTAATCACTTCTCTTCCTACAAACCTCCACCCTCTGTTCATTTTGTTAGTCAGAGGAAAAATAAAAGTTGTGCTTGGGGAGAACTTAGGAATACAAATGTTTAAGCTGTACTGGAAGAAAAAGGGCGACCTTTTGAGGATGGGTTGAGGATGTGGGGGTAGGATAGTAGATGGCCCTCTCACCCTTGGGCCTCTGCTAATAGGTTTTGAAGAACAAGACTTAGCTCTCGCATTTCTTCAACGTCTTCCCTGTCTGCTCCTAAGGGAGTGATGGGGAAGTGGAGAAAAGTATAATGAACTCGTGTGCCTTTTTTGCCCCCTCCTTTAGCTGTCATCTAAATCTCCCGTGTAGCCTAGCATGTCACTAGTCCAACATCCAACACACATTGCACATCTTTCAGCACCCACTCAGGTCAGGGTAAACAGACTAATTCACTTCATCACAGACTTGAACCTCACTAAGCTTCTGGTCCAGACCATGACTGGAATCTGTTTGAACCGTCACACATCTTCAGTGGTAGTTTAACAGAGAAAAAAATTAAATAATAATAATCACTTGCTTTTCACTTCAGGAGTCAGGAGTTGGTAAGATATTTTAATGTTTTTAAAATAAATCTCTTATGCTTGCCAAGGCTACATCTTTTTTATACAGCAAAAAAGAAAAACTGTTTTTAATTTGAATATATTTAAAAATGTATTCAATGTGATGGTAAAGCAGAATTTTCACTTTTTTTTTGCATCATTACTCCAGTACTCAGTGTCACATGATCCTTTAGAAACCATTCTAATATGCTTATTTGCTGCTCAATAAACATTTCTTATTATTATCAATGTTAAAAACAGTTGTGCTGCTTAATATTTTTTTGTGGAAAAACTGATAATTGTTTTTCATTATTCATTGATGAATAGAAAGTTCAAAAGAACAGCATTTATTTGAAAAAAGCAATCTCAGAGTTCTATATACATTTGAATAATTCTATGCTAAATGTTATCTATACCCAGATATCGATATGATATGTCTGCTATTGAAGACTAAGCCAATGTTTTATGACAGCCACTGTGAGCGCTCTCTAACATACTGGTGAACTAAATGAATGACAGTGAGAGAGAGGAAGAGAGAAAGTTTCACACGTGGTCACAAAGTGTGGACAAGCGTGTCTGTTTCTGATTAGCAGTACAGATCTTCATCAAGTGTCCTCGGCATCCTACAACGATTGATTGGAAACGTTCCATCTCTCCTCCCCCTCTGTAATGATGTAATGGAATCAATTAGCCTCCATTAATTTACCAAAAACAAATAAGCACCTCTGCCCTCTCGCTCAGGTTTCATATGTGCTCACAGGTGGCTCTGATTTTCAGTACTTTATCAGGGGCTGCCGTTGGGGGTAATCTGAAGGCTAAAGAGTCCAGGCCGGTAGAGGCCATGACCTTTTCCTCCCTTTCCCTGGACATTTGTCCTGAAGTCTGCAGCTGAACCTGGGTCACCTACCCTCAACATATCATTTTGCATATACATATATATAGCCACAGTGAAGTAACATTATGAATTTAAGCTGATCCAAACCCAATTGAAGTTGAATGATTGAAGGAGCATAATAATATAAATAATACATTACACACATTTAAAAGGGCATAATCTGCAGAAAATGGCTTAATAGTTGCAACAACGAACAATGACACATAAAAGACTATTTTCTTTCAGATATCTTCCATAAGAACTTTTTAAATCCCAGTGCCTGTATTCGGTACTGAAATCTCATAGGAGGCCTTGGACTACTTTATCTCAGTCAAGCAAGCCAGTAGCACAAATGGATCCTAGACCATGGCTCCATACAGAAGAACAATGAGTGGAAAGCTGAAGTGGTCAGATTAGGGGAATGTGTAGTGACTGGATCATAAGGTATGGTTCACAACGCCCAGAAATTTACCCACCCTCTGCGTGGTGGCGCACTGATAAAGAGCCTAGCAATCATTTGATTCTGGCGTGCACTCAAAATACTAACCTAACAATCTCCACTCAAGACCCGTTGGTGGTTTAGTCAGACGGCTCCCTGTACATATGTTTGAAGTTTGCCTTTGTGATACAGAGTTAGCCAGGCTTTCAACTGGATAAAAGTGTTTTTCTCCAATTTCACTGACAAACGATACACACAAAATCACAATCATCACCTTTGGATCAGGATTCATAATGATTCTTCATATTGATTTCCTATCAGACAAATTCAGAAGAAAAAAAAAATCAGAAAAAAAGTACACAAAAGCTGTTACTGGGGCAGTACCCGTTTAAAAGGTTAACCCTTGTACCTTATATACCTCTAAAGGGTGCATATAAGTACCTTAAAGATACATATTAGTGCCTTTGAAAGGGAACAACCCCAATGACTTTATTATTTGTCGATTCAAGGCAAAACATTTCTCTCGTTTAATTTTGACCCGGGTAGTTATAGGAACTTAGTTACAGGAACTAGCCACCAGGGCAATTCCACGAGAACAAAATTTTCCCCTAGTGCCTTTTTCCTGGTTGCATTCGCCACCAGTAGGAGCTCTGAAGTGGCGCAAGCTGGCCCGGTCCAACAGCGTTCAACAACATCAACAACTGGAGAATAGAGGACACTGTGATCGGAGCTGTGTTTTTGTTGTGAGTCGTGGGATTCGTAATAAAGGAGATGGAATGTAGACTTATAAGTTATGTGATGGAAAGAACAAAAACGGAGGACTAAGAGACGAAATCTCCAACAACTTGCGGTGCTACATACCATCGAGGTTGAGAAAAGAACACAACACTACAGACAAAGGCGACAGGTAAATACAGTAGCATTAGCTTTCTGTATGTTCGTGGAGAAAACGGTGTGTGTTTACATGGCTTTTTAAAAATGGCTGGTGCTGTTTCGTATGGCACATGTTCGACCAATCAATGTACACTTACGTCAATGGTAGTTCCTATTGTGCTGAGTTAGACCCTACTCTAAAGTAGGAGCTAATTTAGTTTCACCAAAAGGCAATCCTAGAACTAAATTCGTTCCCAGTTCCTGCGGTGAGAACATGCCAAAAAGTGGGTTCTTCCGCCATTAGTTCTAAGAACTATGAAAAGGTTCCTCTGGTGCGAAAGCCCCTTATCTCAGAGGTTTTTGTAAATAAACTTCACATTGGGACATCTATGCATGATCAAAACTATGAAGAAAAGGCCTAAAACATTTAAAATAGCTCAGTCCTACAGCATCAACCTCAGGGCACACACACACACACACACACACACACACACACACACACACACACACACACACACACACACACACACACACACAATCTCCTCTAGTTTCACAGAATAAAGATCAGTGGAAAAGTCAAGAGAGCTAGTGTGTGACTCTATAGCACTCTGATTGAAGTTGTTTATCACGACCTAGCCATCGGGAGAGGGCTCGACCAAGGAGTTTATCTGTAGCACGATTCAATTAAACAGCAATGATTTCACTCATGACAAAATCTTAATCTAGACTCCTGTGTTTTCTCGATAGGGGAGCATATGTTGGTTATATGATTGCTTTTCCTGCCTATCATATTTACTTTGGTCTGAGAGAACAGCAAATCTCTAACCCTCTGTCTCGCCTTTCTCACTCTCTGCTAGAAAGCAATTCCGGATACAGAAGTCAAGCACCCTGAAGCGTGTTAATACTCACATATTGAAGTCTTACAGCAGGGTTTAGATGCAGTTCCTGCCGACATGAGCACTGATAACAGTCTCACAACAGCAGTGTAAAGTTTCTCTGGCCTGTGAAAGAGGAACACTGCACTTAAATAAAAAAAAATGTAATCTAGAAATGTGCTTAAATGTTTGAAATGAGTTGATGTGCACGAAAATTATTTTGTATTTGCTGAAATTTTGTTTACTGGTGATATTTGCAAAAAGCCTTATATTTAGTTTTAGTCATTCATGAGGGAAAGTTTTCTCAGTAACTAAGGTTTTGTATATCGATTTCAAGAACCTTGTTTAAACCAAAAGAATAATTTTGTGTAAACAAAACACACACGCACGCACGCACGCACGCACAAACACACACCAATATAGATTCGGTCAACTAGACCAAATCAACAAATGATTTAACTGTTCATTGTGACAACTTACCTAATATATTTGTACAACATGTTCTTGCTAATCTTTCAACAAAGATTAATGAGTTTTCAACAAAACACTTTTTTTCCATGGAAATTTAAGTTGTTGTTGTTGTTTTTAAACACTTTACAATGAGGTCTCATTTGTTATAGTCTTAGCATCGACATCAACGGACCATTGGCTGAATGTTTGATGCATATGGCCAACAACATTGTTTCTAAGACGTCTGATTGGTTGAATTCTACAGGATTTCCTGGAGATGCGTGTGTCGCTTTTCTTTAACAGTCTGCCTGAAAACAAAGCCGACGTGACACCAAATCTCCTCATAGAATAAGAAAGACGTGGTGTTTACAACAATGCCAGTGAGCACTTATGATCAAATGCTGTATTTTCAAACTAATGTGAAGTTCAAAACATAGACATCCAAGAGTTTTAAAAGGGACCTATTATGCAAAATTCACTTTTATAAGATGTTTGAACACAGATGTGTGTCCACAGTGTGTGTAAACAACCAGCCTATAATAGTAAAAATCCACCCAATACTTTTTTATAATCCCCATATATTATCAATCTCTCAGAACAAGCCGCTTCAGAGATCCCCCTACTCTAACGTAAGAGTAGGGAAACCCCGCCCACGACTGCACTAGATCCTGCCCTGAGTGAGAAGCAGCAGTCTGACATTATAACCGTCAACTAAACGATACCTGCTCTATCTCCATGCAGCATATATTTTCTAGCTCTGTGGGCATCCTAATATAGTTCCCACACGAGCACATATATAACAGTTTATAGATGAACATGACGGTACAACTAAGTTATATAAATGTATCCACTAGCCATTCAGAAACGTCCATGTACAGTCTAACAGTTGCAGCCTCTTCCTGAGTCTCTCCATCTGTGCCTCTCTTCGGTTCAAACGTGTAACTCCGCCTTCACACTGGCAGTTGAAATCAGCTCCGATACGGCTTCGAAACAACTGGAAGTCATTCATTTCATTAATAGGTCACCTTTAAATGCCGGTTTGTTATTGTAGGGACACTGACATTACATTTTCCCACCCCTATACATGATGCTGAACAAAACAAACTGTGATTGGCTGGAAAGACATATGGCACCTTAGAAATGTCCTACTGCCCAGGTGCTTAGAATGACACTGTTAGCATTAACTTGTGCTAATGCAATTCAATGGTACTCTGTTGCGTAGACAGAGATAGTTACAGATTTATCTGTCTCACAAGGCCAAAATCATTCCTCCAGTCACTCACTTGATATTTCTCTCATGTGTGATCATGTACTGCTGACCTCTGGGCAGATGGAGCTGGAGGAAGTGAAGGGCAGATGGGGTCAAATGCTAGTCCTCCATGCTAGTCCTCTGGAGTGACATTACTATCCTCCGGATTCCACCACAGGACAGTAATGTCACTCTCAGATTATTCATCATGCTGCCAATGAAAAAGAGGCCTATTGGAAAAGAAATATCTAAAATACCTTATAATAACATCATAATAGTCAGTGTATTTACACTACTATTTTTACATGTTTTTGAAATAAGTCTCTAAGGTTGCTCACAAAGTGCTTACTAATTTATTATTGCATTTATTTGTTCAAAAATACAGAAAAAACAGTGATATTGTCATTTTTTTCAGGATTCTTTGATGAAAAACATTTAAGTAAACTAAAATAGTGCTGGCAAGATGAATTTTAAACTCACAGATCTATTGTTTTTGAATATTTAGGCTAAATGAAAACAAAATGAATAATTTTGAAAGATGATTTTACCCAAGTTTTTATAGAAAACATAACTTTAAAAATGGATATAAAGCAATGTGATCTATTTGTTTCAATAAAGATGCATTACAATATTGCATGCATGTAATTGCATCTCTTCACAGCAATATGTTAATTGGTAATTTTTGGTACAGTCGTATTCAAGTGTCAGTGAAATGTACTGAATTTATCTTCACAATTAATGATGTAAATTGGAAACTTCAATGTCTGTATGACTGTATATAGTCATGCCAGATGCAGACTCTGGTGCCCTGATTTCTTGGATATTTATTTTTCCATTTCAGCCTAAATCTGGACACTTGGTAGCACAGAGTGAGTGACTGAGTGTGTGTGAGTGTGTGTGAGCGTGAGCTGTGTGGATAAGGAAGGTGAAAATGTGGAAATAAATAATATGGATTAGGTGCTGTGGAAACCTCATGTTTGTCCACGGCCGAATGAGTTTTTATCCTCTCTCTCTGTATGATAATACTTTTGTCAGGGCTCATGACCTAGTTGGTACAAATAGGCGAAAATTACGTCATTTGCAAATGTGCTTTCATTTCACGATAGTGCATAATTGTCTGAATGAAAGGAGATTACCTCTCTAGCCCTCTATAAACAGTAATACCACAATAGAGGGGGGAGGCAGGGAAGGAGGGGACGATAATTTGCCAAAAAACCCAAAGCGTGGAAGCATGTACTCAACCCAGGGTCCAGGTTATTCTGAGGGAGCCAATCTTTGATCAGCCAAGCTGAAATGGCCAAGATAAGTAGGAGCTACAACTCACGCCGGGACCCACACACCAGTCTGTTATTGCGATTTCCTCTCTAGTTTCTCAAGAGAGGTAAATAGCTGCTTCGCTCACCCCCCTCGCACCATTTCCCCTACCTTCAGCGAGCACTTTCACCTCACCAACCCCTCCCTTATCTACTCCCCACTTTCTTCTGGAGATCTCTGTCACTTTAATCCAGCCAGTCTGTGGCTGGTTAACAAGGAAATCCTGTGTCAATTATCACCAGGCACTTCCTGCTGGGAGAGCAATGGCGAATCAAAGTGGTCTGAGAGTCTTTCACACCAGAGGGAAACAGCAGGCCTAATTAAACGGACCCTGTGTCCTGCCAGCAACCCGTAGCCCTAGCTACAGATAGTTTGCCCCTCGATAACCCCCACCTCTCGCCAAGCGATTGTTTTGATTGGGTGGAGCTGGCCGTTCAGTTTTCCCCACAGGCTTTTAAGGAGGGTGATACTAGACTAAGGGAAAGTGATGAATGAATATTTAGATGTGGAGGAGGCATGTGTGAAAGCCAGATCAGGACAATTTGTCCACGGTGATATGGATGGTGACAGAGAGGAGGGGGCAACATGCTTGACTTGTTCTCCCATTTTTTTTAGGCTCCTTTGTCGGCTCACTTCCTCTTTCCACTTTGATGATCATTTTTGGTGTTGTTACTTATCCTACCTTATTTTAAAAAGCATTTTATAATACATTTATTTAAAGACTATGGGCCCTATTTTAACGATCTGAAACGCAAGTGTCAAAGCGCAAAGCGCAAGTAACTTTGTGGGCGGGTCTCGGCGCTGTTGCTATTTTCCCGGCGGGATAAATGACTCTTGCGCCGGGCGCAAATCTAAAAGGGGTTGGTCTGAAGTAGCTTCATTATTCATAGGTGTGGTTTGGGCGTAACGTGAAATAAACCAATCAGAGCATCATCTCACATTCCCTTTAAGAGCAGACGCACTTTTTCCTTGGCGTATTGCTATTATAACGGCGGATTTGCCAGGCGCGCGTCAAGAGCGGTTCACAGCCGAGGAGAGCAACGCTCTCGTCACGGCCGTAAAAGAGAGAGAAGTGACATTGGGGATGGGAGAAACACACCCAAATTAGCTTCGGCTAAACAGGCATATAATAATGTGGTAAATGTGTAAGCTAGATGTATGCATTTATAATAAATTATTATATTTATAATAAATTATCTATCTATCTATCTATCTATCTATCTATCTATCTATCTATCTATCTATCTATCTATCTATCTATCTATCTATCTATCTATCTATCTATCTATCTATCGTTTGTAATAATATGATTTGCAAAAATGAAAACTGCTGCTTCTGTGTAGATTAGAGAATCACAGTGTATGAGCGTTTGTGCACTCTATACATTATGGTCAAGCATGCGCCCTTAAAATAGCATAATGAACAACGCGCAACGCGTCACTGACTTTAGACTAGGTTTTTTCTGACCAGTGGCGCAATTGTTTTATGGAACAGTAAAATAGCACCAGGGAACGTTTGCGCCAAAACACGCCTCCTTTTTTGCGCTGAACCGCCCAGAGAGCGCAAGTTCATTCCCTAGTTTAGCGACGTGCTTCTGTGGAGGGAAAAGCGCGCTTTGCACGGGTGCAAAATAGGAATGAAACATGCGTCGGTGAACAAAGTCAATTGCGCTGGGTGCAAGATAGGGCCCTATATCTTTTAGTCTAAAAAAAACCCTAACATAACTTTTTTTTTATGGTAGGCCTATTTTGTTTTTAGGACATAGAGCCAAAGATTCAAGTCAATAAAAAATGAAATGCGCCTACTGATGGCCCTGTTTGCTTGTGTTGTTTTAGTGCCTGATTCATTAAAAGGAATTATGTAAATCATGTAACACGGCCACAAAATCTACAGAGTACAATTTTAATGCCGCACCTATTCTAAGGTTGCAGAGGCTGCAGCAGACTACTGCAATTTGGTTGTCTTTGGTGAGACTGTTAGCATCACTCTACTGCTACAATCCATGCACTGAGGGACGCTTTTTAAAATGTCAGAAGTGTACTTTTCAACACCACACATTTAGATATATGACTGGTTATAATACTCTTCTCAATTGTGTGATGACTTATTGCTGCCATGATCACTACAAAAGTCTCCAATGCTCTTCTCTCATATTGTGATGTGCATCCGAGTGAAACAGATTATCCAAAAGAAAAACATTGTAGGGCAGGGCAGGGGCTTTCAATCCATTGGTTGTTGGTTGGATGGAGGCAGCTCTAAATGTGAGCTTACAGCCAATTATAAGAAAGGTCAAGAATTTAGGCAGACTGAAAATAAAGATACTATGCGTGGATGAACCATTCACAATAAGATCAATAACATGCATTTAGAAAATAGATGGGGTGAATTTTCATTTCATACTGACTGTAAATTGGATTAAGGGTGCTTATAATGAATAAGTCTCAAGTTACTGTGGTGAAATACCATGCATCAATGGTGCTACTATTTAGTGAATTCGCCAAATAATTTTCTAAATATTAATACCCCATGATTTACTTAAAGACTACTTAGAACTTTTCTTTGAAGCATTAAAAGCCAGCAAATAATATCTGGATTTGTGTGTATATAAATACGCCTCTGGCAGTATAACACTCCAATATGCAGAAAATAGGAATTCATAGATACGTTTCAAGTGGCTGTTTATGAACCTTTGACTTCAGGTTCAAACCAGTATTTATCATCCTATCAGTCTGAGGGGGTCAGAATGTGTCCCATTGCCTTTACTTGTAGCAGTCGCTTTACTGAAGGCTGTCATTTACAGAAATAGAGTCGGCTGCATAATGTCAGATTATGCCGCCCCCCTCGTGTCACCACTCGAAAAGCTCTATTTATGACTCCATGAATCTATTTATGAGCCCATCTGAAAGTTTAAACTGTTGAAATGAATCATTTAAATGATGCCAACATCTCAGCCCGATAGAAAGCGAAGCGGGAACTGTATCTCCAATGCAGTTGAACCATTAGAAGTGTTGGAGTTGAAATTGAAAACTGTAAAAGAAGGCTTATATCCGCATTCTCGCACTGTATAACTTGTTCAAAAAGAACTTGCCCCGTGTTCCCGAGACATATTTTCCATAAATGAATCGAGCTCTAAAAATTCAGACATGCTAGAAACTTTTATGATCTAAACAGTGTCAGAAAATCTGAAAAAGACCATATATATAAATGTATAAATAGACTATTCTGCCTGGAGTGCTCACACACTTCTCTCAGTACATCCACAATTCCATATTCTGTCATCTCCTTGCTGTCCACCTCATCCACCTTTTACATTTCCATATGGAGAAGCAGAGACAGGGGAGTGGGAAAAACCAATTTACCCACAGAGCGACATCATCTGCTGGGGCGTTTATCTCTGACACACCACCCCTCGGTCCACTGTTGACAGTACATGATATTCCATTAATCTGCCTAATGAAAATTTAACCAGTGTTATAAACAAATAATTGGCCATTATCCTCTCAAAGATCCCGAATAAATTACTTGGGCCTCTCTTTTTTCCTGCCGACTAGCAGGAGGAGGAGGGAGAGAGAGCTTTAGAGAGTGAGACGCGGAGAGAGACACTGAAAGCTAGAGAGAGAGACGGCCTTCCTGATTGATGTCGGAATAAACGCATAGGGTTCCCTCCGCCGCTGTGAGTGGGCTTCGGCTAAGCCTGTGATTGACTTAATGAGAGTCTTTGGGGTGAGTAAATGTTCCAAATTGCTCAGTCATTAGCTTTTGCGCGGCTGTCTGAAGATACCCCCGATCTGCTGCGCTGGGTCGACTCCTCTTGTACCATTCCGCCTGCAATTACATTTTCATTTAGAGCAAACCTCTGAAGTCCGATAGCCAGGCCCCCTTTTCATTATGCTGGCCTCCTTTTTCTTTTTTTATCTAAATGGTGTGAAATGTCTCTTCATTTAGACCAATTAAAGTTGAAAAAGACGCCACTGTAATGAATTATCATACAAATTATTTACTTAATGCTACGATCTCGCTCGCTCTCTCGCTTTCGCGTCCTCTCATCTCGTCCTGCGCTTCCCATCAGGGATGCGGGGCATGGATGGAGAGAGGGAAGGAAAGACAGGACGGCGATAAGAGAGAAGTGCATTTGGCCTGCTGAGACCACATTAACATCTCTCGGCCTTTTAGCGAATGCTCTTTGCAGCCTATGTGTTTTATGACAATGTGGAAAACGAAGGCGATGAATATTATTCTACCATTCGAGAGGTGATGAGGATGGGGCATCCTATGAGCTGGGGAATATGAGGACATTAAAACTCATTTCAGGAATTTGATTTCAGTGCTCAACTAACCTCCTTTAATTAAGTAGCTTATGCTTTTAAATTAACTCCACTTGATTGATGGAGACAGACGTTGGCTGTCGGAGGCAGGGGAGAGGATATTCCTATATCTTCGGAGGCTGTCGGGTGTTCGCAAACACTGTGACAGTTTGAGACTATTGCAGTCTCCACGTCACGTCCTACGGGAATGTTCTTTTTCTTCTCACTATATTGGCCTCATCGTTTCGTCCTTCGAGCTTGATGTTCTTTAAACACCACTAGCCCTTGTGATCTGATTGGGTACCCGAAGAGAGAACTAAAAGCCTATTTAATAGCTTGAAGTACGATATCGATAGGGCTGCAAGATATATCGTAATATCGCGAATGTATATATCACAATATGCATATCGCAATGGATTTCGATAACTGCATGAATTTAATAGGTTTGACGCAGACAGCAGACTGGACACATGGCCGTTACATACCTTGCTTAATGTTATTAAATTCAATAAGCGAAGTACTCACGCACACTCTCAGAGAACGTGTGATCGCAAATTCAGTTAATCTAATTCAGTTTATATGGCCATATACAGACAAAATTATGTCAAAATGCCTATCTTGGTGACAATTTGCGTAAACAGTCAGTTATGCCTTCAGTGGACTAAACAGTTGAGAAAGCAAGCACGTGTGTAACATTATATTGGGTCCGTGCAGCTCTTAAAGTGACAACAGCCTAATAAACCTGCTTCTGTCTGTGTGCTTAAAGGGATAGTTCACTTTGAAATTAATTTTTGATATGTTTTAGCTTACCTCAAGGGCATCCAAGATGTAGGTGTCTTTGTTTCCGCAGTAGTTTCAATTTTGATATTTTTAGGTCAAACCGTTCTTGTCTGTCAGTCATATAATGCAGGTATATGGTCACTGGCTCAAAACACAAGCACAGAGTCCAAATTAAAACAATTCCCCACGTCCAAATGAAACAATTCCCCATCATAAGTACACATTGATGGCCTAAGACACGAAACGAGCGGTTTGTGTGAGAAAACGAACAGTATTTATATCGTTGTTATCTCTTGAAAACAGCACACGTCCAAATGATCTGACGGCGCGGGCGGGTATAGATATATACATAGATGTCGCCTTGGCTACGGTTTCGTTCCAATGAACTGCAGTAGCCAAGGCGACATCTATGTATATACAGTGAGGAAAATAAGTATTTGAACACCCTGCTATTTTGCAAGTTCTCCCACTTGGAAATCATGGAGGGGTCTGAAATAGTCATCGTAGGTGCATGTCCACTGTGAGAGACATAATCTAAAAAAAAAAAAATCCAGAAATCACAATATATGATTTTTTTACTATTTATTTGTATGATACAGCTGCAAATAAGTATTTGAACACCTGTCTATCAGCTAGAATTCTGACCCTCAAAGACCTGTTAGTCTGCCTTTAAAATGTCCACCTCCACTCCATTTATTATCCTAAATTAGATGCACCTGTTTGAGGTCGTTAGCTGCATAAAGACACCTGTCCACCCCATACAATCAGTAAGAATCCAACTACTAACATGGCCAAGACCAAAGAGCTGTCCAAAGGCACTAGAGACAAAATTGTACACCTCCACAAGGCTGGAAAGGGCTATGGGGAAATTGCCAAGCAGCTTGGTGAAAAAAGGTCCACTGTTGGAGCAATCATTAGAAAATGGAAGAAGCTAAACATGACTGTCAATCTCCCTCGGACTGGGGCTCCATGCAAGATCTCACCTCGTGGGGTCTCAATGATCCTAAGAAAGGTGAGAAATCAGCCCAGAACTACACGGGAGGAGCTGGTCAATGACCTGAAAAGAGCTGGGACCACCGTTTCCAAGGTTACTGTTGGTAATACACTAAGACGTCAAGGTTTGCAATCATGCATGGCACGGAAGGTTCCCCTGCTTAAACCAGCACATGTCAAGGCCCGTCTTAAGTTTGCCAATGACCATTTGGATGATCCAGAGGAGTCATGGGAGAAAGTCATGTGGTCAGATGAGACCAAAATAGAACTTTTTGGTCATAATTCCACTAAACGTGTTTGGAGGAAGAAGAATGATGAGTACCATCCCAAGAACACCATCCCTACTGTGAAGCATGGGGGTGGTAGCATCATGCTTTGGGGGTGTTTTTCTGCACATGGGACAGGGCGACTGCACTGTATTAAGGAGAGGATGACCGGGGCCATGTATTGCGAGATTTTGGGGAACAACCTCCTTCCCTCAGTTAGAGCATTGAAGATGGGTCGAGGCTGGGTCTTCCAACATGACAATGACCCGAAGCACACAGCCAGGATAACCAAGGAGTGGCTCTGTAAGAAGCATATCAAGGTTCTGGCGTGGCCTAGCCAGTCTCCAGACCTAAACCCAATAGAGAATCTTTGGAGGGAGCTCAAACTCCGTGTTTCTCAGCGACAGCCCAGAAACCTAACTGATCTAGAGAAGATCTGTGTGGAGGAGTGGGCCAAAATCCCTCCTGCAGTGTGTGCAAACCTGGTGAAAAACTACAGGAAACGTTTGACCTCTGTAATTGCAAACAAAGGCTACTGTACCAAATATTAACATTGATTTTCTCAGGTGTTCAAATACTTATTTGCAGCTGTATCATACAAATAAATAGTTAAAAAATCATACATTGTGATTTCTGGATTTTTTTTTTTTTAGATTATGTCTCTCACAGTGGACATGCACCTACGACGACAATTTCAGACCCCTCCATGATTTTTAAGTGGGAGAACTTGCAAAATAGCAGGGTGTTCAAATACTTATTTTCCTCACTGTATCTATACCCGCCCGCGCCGTCAGATCATTTGGACGTGTGCTGTTTTCAAGAGATAACAACGATATAAATACTGTTCGTTTTCTCACACAAACCGCTCGTTTCGTGTCTTAGGCCATAAATGTGTACTTATGATGGGGAATTGTTTCATTTGGACGATGGGGAATTGTTTTAATTTGGACTCTGTGCTTGTGTTTTGAGCCAGTGACCATCGACATGCATTATATGACTGACAGACAAGAACGGTTTGACCTAAAAATATCAAAATTGAAACTACTGCAGAAACAAAGACACCTACATCTTGGATGCCCTTGAGGTAAGCTAAAACATATCAAAAATTAATTTCAAAGTGAACTATCCCTTTAATGTTAATCAAACAACAAAAGACAAAGAGATAATCACTCACTGCTTTTGACTGAATAACTTTTGTGGCTTTAATAAGAATCAGAATATATTTAAGTCATACAGTGAAGACTAAGTAGTGTTTTATTTCTAAATTTGATTATTCAATTTCTGTTGTTAAATAAGCCTAATGTAGGCCTACCTGAAACCCTAATCCCCCCACTGTTTCAGTTTACACTAATGTTAAAATTATGCTTGTAATGCTACAGTAAAACATTGCTGTTCACTTTCAGAAGTTGTAGGGATGGTTTCTTCTCACAAAAAGAATGTGAAACATGGATGTTGGTCCATTTTCGGCTTTTAAATATAATTTAAATGTATTTTACACATCGCATCACATATCGAATATCACATTATTTAACGAGTTATCGCATATTGTTTTTTTCTTCAATATCGTGCAGCCCTACTTGAAGACCTTTCCTAATCTAATGAAAATGATAAACAAAAATGTAACTTGATAATTGACTTATATTGTCATCCATAAAAAAAGCTTGGGCTCTCCAGATATAAAAATTAATAAATGCAGTTTTCACAATTTACATTCATACCATAAGAAGCTATTTCTACTGGATCCAACCCTTAAAATTCATTTTGTTGGCGAAACCTAACATATTCAGTTTGGCTCAGTGTTTTTAAATTGACTTCATCCAATCCAATGATTTTTTAAATAAGAAAATGTGCATTTCATAACTGCCTACTAAGTTCTCATTACGTCAGAGAAACACTAAAATAATTTCAAAGGAAAATAAGAAGTTTTATTTTATTTATAATAATACGAATTTTTACACTTGCATCATTGGGATCTCTGGGACCTTGAACAATGAAAAAAAACAGTAACGTTAACCTTACCAGAAAATAATTACAATATAATTACTTATTCGTCATAATTTACAATGTCCATCAAACATACAGTAATTATTGTGACCCATAAACCCAACAGTTAAATTCTTCTATTCTTTCAAATTCAGTTTTATTCAAAGCTTGTTAACACTGGGCACTGATTGAACTGAAGTGGCTTGTCACCATGGCGACAGTAGCTTCTGTGGCATGCCAAGCCTCTGTATACGGGGGGGGGGGGGGGGGGGGGGGGGGGGGGGGTTTAGGGAGGGCGCCACCAACGTTTCCCTGTAAACCCCTAAATACTCCCATTCTACAGCTTAGAACTTTATTCCAAACAAACCGCCTGCCTAATTTTTTTTTTACACACTGACGCGTATAATTTGTGACTGGGGTTCTTATCAAATTTGACCAAAAAAAAAAATCATAATAAACTTGGGAGAGTGGCACATCACAAATTTTACACGAGGTGTCAAGCTGCTATTAGCCCTTCTGGGCAATAACGTTAAGTGCTGGGTGATTTGCACTAATCGCTATGAAATCAGCCACAGTGCTAAAGTGCCACTTCCGCCACTGCTTCAGCACAGCGTCTGTTCAGCATCAGCCCGTATTCATTCTGACAGCTAATAACACAAACGCCAGATCACTCCTACAGCGAACACCCAACAGGGGGACCATTTCTCCATTGGTAAAAACAGATCCCAGGTCACCAATCAGACTCTTTGCAGTTCCCCAAAGCATATTTTTAAATATAAGGTAGCCTATTTCTTTTAAAGAGTTAGTTCACCCAAAAATGAACGAGAACCTCATAAACCTTATTCAGAGCAACGCCATGATATGAAAGCGAGGCTGTGAGGGATAGATTAATCATGTTTTCAATGGCATCCATTGTAAAAAGCTGTATAAAGCTCTTAGATCACTTGTTTTCCACAGCTCATGTTGTTTAGAGTTTTTTGTCTACTGACATTTCTTGGAAAGATATTTTTGCAGTATTTCGTCATCAGAACAATCCAAAAGCACATTAAATAACAGTACAACCAATGAAGAGATGTACGTCTATATCCCTCACAGCCTCGCTTTCATTCCCGTTAAAAATCAAAGATGGCACTGCTGTAAATAAGGTCTATAGGTTCTTGTGGAAGCTCAAAAGTGCTGCGTAACACGAGAATGAACCTCATTGGTTCTTGTGGAAGCTCAAACGTGCTGTGTAACATGTGAATAAACTTCATTGGTTCTCGTACGTCAAGAAAACATACTTGAGCTTCCGTTTACCACAACTGCTGTGTGAGATGATGAATGTTTAAAATGTGAATAAAAGCCTAAATTCAATCTGTTCATCATATAAAGCGATCATGTATCTACTGAAAAAGTTTTTTCTATCTTTTTATGAACTTTTTGAAGTGTAAAAGTGGTAGTTGCATAGCTGTCAATGGAGGGACAGAAAGATCTCAGATTTCATTTGTGTTCCGAAGATGAATGAAAGTCTTACTGATTTGGAATGACATGAGGGTCAATAACTAATGACAGAATTTTCACTATCCCTCATGAAGTAAATTATGGAAAAATTATTTTTAATTTAATTATTATTAATTAAATTTGAGTTAATTTGGGATTGTCAAAAAGACTAATCTGGAAAAATATGCAGTGCAAAAAGAGTTATGACCATATAATGTTCTATTGCTCTGGTTAAACTGTGCTTGATAAGGTAAGGTCGAGTTTGATGTCAAAAAAGGATTCTGTGAAGTTGCCGGTAATCAAGGCTAAGTCCCACCTAAACACTGTGTAATTAAATTGTTGACATGCATAATTGCTCACCAATTAGAAGCCTGATGCACTTGACTCTGCTTTCAGGGTCACTCGGTAGGGTGGCTAGCATCCAGTCAAGCAGACGCGTGTTTGCACACTACAGCACCGAGCTGCCTGCAAGGGGTCTTGATAGCAGTGTACATAAAGCAAGGCTGCATGCTGTCTGCAGCAGATGTATGCTAATTGTTAGCCGAGTGTGGACAACTGATCCAAAAGCAAACATCAGTCACACCGATGAACAAACACAATGCTAGCTGTCTAAGAAGCATGCTAAGATTGCCTTCATCGTTGTCATTTACATTAAGGAGTGGCTAGGCTTTATTTGAGACTGTCTGTTCAGATTAGAAATACTTTACGGTGGAGGTTTTGCTAATAACCCACACATTTGCTTTAAATTGGCATAAAATGAAAATTCACCCATCACTGAAAAAGATTTGGTGTAGAAACAATTTGCACTCAAAAATTGCTAGTAAATTTCACAAACAATTACGAAACAGCAAGTAACACATTGAATTAATCAGGAAATTTTGAAGTACATAATATGAAACAGTATTTTCTTGTAAAATTTGAGTGTATGTTACTGTGAATGATTTATTCATTTATATGCTTCATTCATTCATATTATATACACATACACACATACATACATACATACATTGTACGTATTTAAAGTCTCTTATGCTCACCAAGGCTGCATTTATTTGATTAAAAATACAACAAAAAAACAGTAATTTTGTTAAATATTATGACAATTAAAATGAACTGTTTTCTATTTGAGTTTTCAGCAGCATTACTTCAGTCTTCAGTGTCACATGATCCTTCAGAAATCATTCTAATGCCGATTTGATGCTCAAGAGACATTAATTATTATTATTAATGTTGAAAACAGTTGTGTATTATTTTTTTCATGATTCTTTGATGAATAGAGAAAAGAGACCGATCCCAAACTTTAGAACGGCAGTGTGTATATATATATATATATATATGTATGTATGCATATATACACACACACACACACACACACACACACACACACACACACACACACACACCTATATTACATATTTACAAACTCAAAATGTAATGGTTGAATCTTCCAATGAAAAGTCTTACTTCTCTCTGCTTTCATATGCAGCACTTCTCCAATCATTTAGTCTGCTTAAACACCGACCTCACAAGCCCACATCTCAACATCCAATCAGCTGGGATCATGGAACCAAGTCCCAGCCCTAAATTTATTCTTATTCACTGATCCATTACACTCAGATTTACGTCACAAAACAGAAGAAAAGGTCTGTTGCTACTTCTGTTTCATCACGACTAAGGTACATTCATTATTGACTGCCAGAAGAGCTTCCCGAGTACATATCATGACTTAAGTCGACGTGAGTTTTGAGTATTTATAATTACGAGCAGTAGAGTTACGTAATTTCGGTTGGCAGATCACATCAGAATTAAAAGCTTTTGTAAACCTGTGTGATCAAATTACTCCCCTGCAATCCTAGAACAATGCTTTTGTTTTTCCCGTGCTAATGAGCAAGCTCACCTCCGGAATCAATTTAAAAGTCTGCCGTAGCCTTTGAATGAAGAAGAGTAGAACCATTAATTAAAAGTGGAACAGGTTCTTATTTTAGTGGAAAGTGGAAAAATCGTGAGCCTTTGTTGAGGAAAGCCCAGGAGCCAGGCTTTCATTAGCCTACATGCATGGCAGAAGCAATTCATCAACCGTAATTTTCTCTCAATGGGGAAAAAAGAAGGGGATGAACCTCAGTACGCTATTTATGGTGTTTTACGGAAGTGGGAAAACAGTAATGTGATTAACAGTTATCTACAACATGTTTGAAATGGCCCCTCCTGCAAGTGTTTGGGTCTAGATTAAAAAATAGACTGCAGCAGAAAGAGAGAGGAAGAGCGGGAGGGAGGAAGATAGGTTGATATAAAAAATCTGCTTTGCTGTGCGGCACTGTAGCACATTGATGGAGATTTTCTTTCTCGCTTTTTAGCCGAATTCTGTGTCACATTAAAAGCGGATTTTTTTGCGCCCCATCCACCCCCCTTCTCTAAATATCTGTATTTAAATGTGTCTGTCCCTCGACGAAGGCGCGACGAGCCGAGTGTCTGCCTTTGTCCTGCGCGAGAGTATCTCCACGACATATGAACTGCTTTTAGGATTAGCTGAGTGCAGATTTATTTAATGCAACCTCGTGGAGTATTGTTGAAAATCTATTTTGGGAAACACAGGGCTTGCCAAGCTCTAAGCCTGGTAATATATGCCTGCTACAGTTTAAGAGACTAGGTTCAGGCACCCTCTTTATGCTGGGATCATGTGGTTCATGCATACCAATTCGATATGAAAATATCGCGGGGGCTGATAGGACACTATGCGAAATACCCCCTTATACAATCCCTCCGGTCACTTGTTTGTCCGGCCTGTTTAAATATTTGGTATTCTGAAAATGTTTGAGATATTCCATTGATACGACACTGTGCATGCATATGCGTGGAGTGCTTAAGAGACATGGCTAACAATGGAGGAGAAGATGTGAGGGAAAACAAAAGCCAAATTGCTTTATGAAAAATGTGACATTTGAAGCGAAATGCTCAATATTTGACGTAATTATGAGTATTAGTACATTTAATATAAACTCATTTAACTTATTCATGAAACCTTCCTGTATATAATTTCCTCGTTGTTCTTCACAGTATATGGTTTTCATATGATGAAAATTGATCTAATTTGAACTAAAATCTAGCCTGAAAAGGCAAAATATACACAGCAACAGCAAGGGTCAAACACAAAAACAAATGGAAGAAAATAACCCACAAAACTATTCCCCCAACTACATCTCCCATGAAGCCTCGGGATAAGGCTTTGGGCCCATTCTCCACACAGTGTAATGTGGGCATGGTGACAGGCGAGCAGACAATAGAGGGGAGCCAGGGGGAGCGCAGGCAAGGGGAAGAGAGCGTCAGACAAAGGGGGAGGACATGGGCTTTGCACGGAAGACACGCTAAACCCGACGGCTTTATCAGAAGTGTGAAAGACAGGGGCCAGACTTCAAACATGATTTTCTTCAGCGTGACAAAAGCACTCTTCAAACATAGCCTACCTCTCTATCCGAGAGGCTGCAGTCGATGTGGAGAGCCGCATATTCTCTGCTACGAGGAAAAAGGATGATTTGGGCTATAAATAAGCGGTTGTGATTGACATTGAGGAAATCAGTGTAAAATAAGTAGAGTGATTTTATTTTAGTCATTTTAAAACATTAAGAAGAGTGTTCAGTGTACACTGTATTATTGCTAAATGTATGTCTGCCTTGTTCATCCCAAAAATGAAAATTCTGTCATCATAAACGCACCCTCATGTCGTTTCAAACCTTTTTCCCAGTGGAACACATAATATACATATATATTTTTATTTTTTTGAAGGATGCTTCAACTGTCAATGAGGTCCAACACTGCACTATATTGAACCCCACTGATTGTCAAAAACAAACCCATAGACATTTTTCAAAATATCTTCCTTTGTCTTCTACAGAAAAAAAATTCATACAGGTTTAAAACAAAATGAGGGCGAGTGTTCCTTTAATAATGAAATGCTCAGTTGTCCTCCATTGTAAAATAAGGAATATGCATTTTTAGCAGCATGTAAAGTATAAGTATGTATATAAATATTTTGGCTCACTAACATGACTGGATGCATAGTTCTCAGACTCTTGGGAAAGAAATAAGTTCAAATATTTCTTCTGTATTTCTTCTTCTTCTTCTACTCATTACTTTAGCAAACAAAAGGTATTCAACAAGCAATTTCCATGATCATCAGAACCTCATCCTTAAAAACAAGTGGTCTAAGCATCCCTCATTATATTAGCTTTAATTCTACAGACTTCAAGGGGAGCTCTAGGCTTGTCAAAATATCTACTCTCTGGCTAGGAAGCACACAAAGTTCAATCAATTAGTCCGTGATTATTATTACTACTGTTGTTATTACTAGTCCCACTAGCCAGACTGTTATGGTAACCCCAGACACAGCCCATGATACTAATCCTCACCCTCTCAATGACCCTAACCTTTACACCTTTTAATCAAAATCATATTTTGTGGAGAAGGGCAAAATATTGACATGTTATTTCTTAATGTGTTCACCGAGAGGATCATGGGCAATGTTCTGGGAATTAAGTTTTTTTTTTTTTTTGTCTTGTGAAGCGCTCTCTCTTTTTCTCTTTTTTTCCTCTCAGCATTTTTTCCCCTTTTGCAGCATTTTTTCCTGCGTTGTAGCGTCTGTAGTCACAAGGCCATTAGGTTTGGAGCAAATTAGAAGAACAAAGAGAGTGGTTGTATATGGGCTGTTTTGGGTGTGTGGCTCAATGTTTTATTGGAATCAGTCATGTACACAGCCGTCTATAAAGGGCTGTTTAGCATTGTCTAGCTCTCAAAACTTGCGGTATGAAATCCAATATTACTATTAAAGAGAAACAGAAAAGGAAATGCTGGGTTTTACCACAGCTGAAGCAGACGAAGCAGTTTAATATTTGACCCATTTTTGGGGTAAAATAACACAAATATAGACAATAAATATAGACCGGGCGCCATGATAAAGACAGCAGCAAGAAGCTTCCCGGCGAGCAAACACAACAGAGAAGACAAAGATATTTCCTATGCAAAGCTCGCACACAATGTCATGTGTGATAGCGAACGAGGTTGTCCAAGTCACATGAGGAGGGGGGGTCTGGACGGCAGGGGGGATGTGCCGAATCGAGGTCGGCTGGGCTGCATCTTGCGCCGATTGGAACTCCTCGCTTTGATTCGGTTGATCCCGGATCTCAGAGTATTCCGGGTGACACAAAGCAGAGCTAGGCTTTGGGGTAATCTCATTACAAAACTTACCAACAGATGAAAAAAAAAATGAGGAGAGAGAGAAAGGGAAAAGCCTCACAAACTACACCATGCCAAAGCGGTGGCTCACAGAGGCAGGTGTAATGTTACCAAATTAGCCTCTAAACGGTAAAAAGGAGATTATTGCATATGCCCCAGCTAGCCAGAGCTTGGAGCCCCCTGAGGCAGCCCAAATTAGAGGCGCTGAGGACTCCCTCAGGACTTTGGCCCAGAGCAGACACACTGGCTGGAGGATGAATGGAAGGGGATACAGTTTGAGTACAGTGTGATGGTCTTGAGTTCGACAGACAGACAGACAGACAGACAGACAGACAGACAGACAGACAGACAGACAGACAGACAGACAGACAGACAGACAGATAGATAGATAGATAGATAGATAGATAGATAGATAGATAGATAGATAGATAGATAGATAGATAGATAGATAGATAGATAGATAGATAGATACTTCATGGACACATCAGATACACTTCAAGTATAAACTTAGATCTCAGGTGTTGTCTCAACTTTTCCCTAAGATGTTATTTCATAAATAAATAAATAAATGTTTTAGAAAATATGGATTGTAAAAAATCATTGATAACATAAAATCTCTTTAATATCTAAGCTGTTTCTTATAGGCAGCAGTGAGAATAAACAGAGAGATTCTCAGATGGAATGTGCTTCTCAGATGTTTCTCCTAAGAAAAAACTCCCCAGTGATAATCTCATATATGTTGCGCATTTGCGTTTTAGAAAAGATCTCAACAGTTTCTCACACTGTGCTCATCAGGTAAATCTTTCAAAATAAACATTAACATTTATCATCAAACTAATCCAAGCATGTCTCTATGTCAGTGTGTGTGTGTAAATATATATATATATATATATATATATATATATATATATATATATATATATTTATATATATATATATATATATATTTATTTATATATATATATATATATATTTTTTTTTTTTTTGTCAGGTGAAAAACAATATCAATGCACAGAGCCAATAATTCACTTTTAAGTCTGAGGGATCAAACTCTCATTCGCATTTTTTTTCAAACTCGAACCCATGTGGTCTTAAATTACAGCACCCTGCAAATCAACAACTGTTGTTACTCATGCTGTTGGGCCTAAGATGACACTGCTGGAGGTAGATTCCCCACCACTGGCAAATGATTCTGTCAGCCACCACTTAAGGCTGCTGGCTATGTTCTTCTCATAAAAATGGTGCATAGAAGATGTGATGGAGTGTGCATGATCTAGGGAGCCCGAACCCGAAGTCGTCTAATCTCTGGCTGGATTAGTGTGGCAGATTGTTGCCATATGTGGCACGGCGCTTTGCTTCCACCATGACAATGATCAAGTGTGGTGTGCAGAGTTTTCATCTCTTAGAGCGACTTAAGTGCTATTACTGGAGTTTAAAACCCTCCTAAAAGGGCTTCCATGAATAAAAAAAGGGAGAAAATGACTACTGAGCTGTCTGGAAAATGTGGCAATGGGGCACTGGATTTAAGATATTCATCCAAAACAGATAAACCAGAGGCTACAAGTAAAAGGTCCAGGTCTCATTTAACATTAAAGAGGGAGAAGAGGAGAGACGAAGGATGAGTGCACATACATTCCTACGTTGCTAGAACTTGCTACCCCCTTTTTTCCTCTCAGACGCACATAGGCTTCAGCTCATTGTTACATAAAGTTGTGTAACAAATGAGCCGTGCTGCTTTGAACTGGTTGACCACACCAGGCTGGAGGAACCGCTTGGAGAGGGACCTCAACATGTGGCAGCAATAAGATGGCCCCCTCCCTGCCCGGGACATGTGGGAGACAGAGCATTCCTGCCAAGCTCATTAAAGCTGAAAACACTCATCCCACAAACACTGTAGCACTCTCATGCATGGGGTGACGAGACATGTGTCTTTATTTTCCCACTAAGACGATATTTGCTAGTGGAGGGTCAGCTGAGGAATCTGTGCTCCGTGGAACAAGTTGTCAGGTTGCCTCTGACATTTATTTATATTATTATTGGGTTTCAATACAGGCTTAATTGGCAGCACTTGTGGCATAATGATGATTAGTACAAAAAAAATGTATATATATTATATATTATAATATATAAAAAAGGCTATATATATATATATATATATATATATATATATATATATATATATATATATATACACACACACACACACACACACACACACACACACACACACACACACACACACACACACACACACACTTCTTGTGGTAATCAACATTATGCCTCATTTGCTATAAATTGAAATTAATTTGTATTGTACCTGAAATATTCCTTTATTAAGATGTTCTTAAACTCTATATTGGACTAACCTTTGTTACAGGGATTAAGAAAAGAAATACGTTTAAAAAGAAAAGAAGCTTAGTGTCCAGTCGTTTACATTCTCCTGTAAGCTACTCACTTTAGACCACTAAAACGTTTAAGGCAGTTAATTGTACAGCCTTAAATTATAAATCAAAGAAGAAAAGTCCAGTAAAAGCGCATTAGTTAATTTAACAACGTGACAGAAGCGACAACGCCCCTCTGTAATGAAAATGAACATGCTATTAAAGTTCTCAGCACTTAAAACTAATTTCTCTGCTGTTCATTCTTCTGCCTACCGTCCAGTTTATTTTTACGCAATTTTCAACAAAAGAGGCATTTCGGGTTTCTACTCTGACAAGTACCACTACAAACAACAGTCATGAATAAATCTGGTAATGTTGTAAAACTTGACAGACATGAGAGGACTCGAATTTGCATTCACAACATCTTGACATGAGATTTAGCATGTCTAAAGGCCCCGAAATGTTTTCACTTAAAAGTGATATGGCAAAAAAAAAGAAAAGGATAAAAACAAAATGGCCACCGGGGAGGCTCTTTCTCTGGATGTAAGGAGACATCTGGCATGATTATTTTTGAGCTCTTCTGCTAATCCGCTAGAAATGTAAACTGGTGAGGGGACGTGCCAAATGGCTTTGGAGCAAGACTGCCTTTTGGACTTGTGGAAGATTCAAATGAGTTTTCATAGAAGCGTTTGCGGCATTATTGGAAAATGCAGTGAAACAATTGTAATTAGTTTTCATGCTGTCACATTTATCATCATTATCCTAGTTTTTAGACATGCCAAATTTACTCCACCATTTAATGCCACTGCCATATGCACGGAAGCCTCAAAATATGCTGTAGCGTATCTGTTGTTTTTTTCCCCCCATATTCCTTTCCTTTCTTTTTTGCAAACACCGAGCATTGTCAGATGTATGATATGTGGCACCGATGCTCGGCGATGCTCGTCGCCATGGCTGCAAGTCGTGTGGGTACCATTCAGAGGTGGCCTTGCCTCCACTAATCCACTTGTCAGCGTTGACTGCCAAGCAAGTCGTCCCACACACTCAACAATGTGAGTTTATTCAGTGATCTGGGACAGAGACTGCATCTGCCCACTGCTAAGGCCAGAAGAGCCATTGAAAAACGCCCACGAGCCTAAACTCATAGCCATCCATAGCTCGCTTAAAAAAGGATCATGTAAAACTCTTTAGCTTAAACGCCGTAGCTTCATTTCCAAATGTTTTCGAGTAAACTTTACATTCTGCCAACTGAGCGCTACTGTGTTTTCACGGTGGATGCAGAAGATGCTGTGTTTAGTCTGTGTCCAAATAAGCTCATGAAAAACTATTGCTATGGTACATCCTTTTTGTGTAAATTACAGTGTAATACAAGTAAATGACAAATGAAGTTAAGTAATAACAAATTTATAACAAATAATAATACTTTAACAAATCTGCTTCACTTAAAATAACAAAGCCATGTGGTTAAAAAAACCTTGCAGACAAAAATTTGTTTCAAGGTGAATAAATATAAAAAATATCAGATAATTTGACCTTTGTATGACTGGGCAAAGTTAGTTCAGTGCGTACAACGTCATTTGGTGTGACTACCCCAAAACGCAATGGTGTGTGGTATGCAAATATATATGTATATTATTTGTATGATTTCTGTGTGTGTGTATATACACACACAACATATATATACACACACAACATATTTATACATACATTATACATATATGTGTGTGTGTGTGTGCGCATGTATATATACACACACACACACAATATATATAAAATATGTAAATATAATATCATATATAATCACGCATACATTATGTGAACCAATTTTTTGTTAGGTGCGATTAATCAATTTGACCACATTTTTATATATGTATACACACACACACACACACACACACACACACACACACACACACACACACACACACACACACACAAAGTAATACTGTTTTTAATGCTTTTGAAGTCTTGCTCAAAAATCAAAAAAGCTGCATTTATTTGATCAAAATACAGTAAAATAATAACAGTGTGAAATATTACTACATTTCAAAATAACTTGAAACACTGAATTTTCAGCAGTTTTTAGTGTCTGAAGTATTAATAAAAAAACGAGATGTCTACAAGATGTTATGTGTTATTAAAAATATTTTCTTAATAGCAAAAAAACATGAACAGTTTTTCTTACAGATAGTTTACTCTTATCGTGGACACGCTTATTTATCATTGATCCTTGTAGTTTCAAAATGCAAACACATTCACACTATGGATCTTCGAATACTGTGCCACTTTATACTCAGTGATATAAAGAGTCCTAAAGAGACCGTAATACATTGGGTTACAAAAACAATTAGGCTTATTCATCCACTTGCTTTGACATATATAGGAACATGTTCTGCATTACACAGTGGAAGTTTAGATGAAGCTTTTTCATACTGAGAAAGAGAGATGGGCTCAATCCACTGAAGTGTGCCGTCTACACTGATCTTTGAATCCCCTTTTGACTTCAAACAAACTTCCACAATTTACAGAGAGTGATGCATTTGATGGAGGTTATAACGGCGGAGTCACAACAATGCTAGAACAGCGTGGCGTGATAGATTGGGTTTCTTTAATCGTTCTCAGTTGCCGTTTCATAAATCTTCAATGGGCCGCTGACCTCAGTCCCAAACACTTCATAAATCAACATATTCAACATTCAGCGATGGAAGGGGGAAAAGGGGGAAAACGCAGCAGGGAATATGTTTAATCTAACTTTGCAGCTATTTAAAGCATGCTTCAAGTTCACAAAGGCAAGGTTCACAGATGCACAGGGAGCCACCTGTTGAACAATCATTTAGGAAGTAATAAATTGTGAGTCTTGATAAAGAAGAACCGAGGCAGGCATCTGCTGCTGATTACAATCGCACAAATTAACCAAAAGGAGGATGCGTTTGATGTCAAGTATTAAGCAAAAGGTTTACGGTTGTTTCAGTATAGCTTTCACTTGTTCATAAGGTGTGCAATTCATTTAAGGTGCTAAATTCCGCATTCCAAGTCAACATGCTGTAACCTAGGAGCTCAATTCCCTGAAAAAAGTTTGCTTGTGTGGGGCATGTTTGTGAATGTCAGAATATGGTTGCTTGGTACCTGGCCGGACTTATATATGGATGAGTGCTTGTGCGCCCATCTGAGCAAGATTGCTTGCTGAACGGAAAATTCAAATACCAAAAAGGTTTTGGATTGTCTACCGAATAGCGGGACATTTGTTGTTAAAGTAGCGTTTCTAATGTGCCATCTGCAATAAAAAGGGTAAGAGGCCATACAAAATGTTACATTTCATTTTCTATGCTTGGGATATAAAACTTAAGCGTGGTTAATGTCTGAGAGCTACACTTGAGGGGTGGGGGTAATACACACCTTTTCTGTTTAAACTGCCAAATTCAGATTCCATGGCTAAAACAGTAGCACATGGACTGAAGAATTCTCTGCATACTTTGGCTTTTAAATGTCAGGTTCTAAGCGGACCATGAACCAGCACTGTCTGAAGAAATAACAATTATTAAACAGGATTTTATCATAAGCGTGTTCAAAGAGCATAACTGGCCATGATGCAGTGCAAAAAAGTTATAATGAGACCATAGTATTTCCTCTTACTCAAGGCAGTAAACGGAGTATGTGTGTAATTCATTTCCTCCCCAGCAGGGGCACTGCATGTGTTATGCATGTTCAATTTTAGAAAATGTTATCAATTTCTTAAGTTGCCAACAGGACATTACAACAAATATTTGTTTTGGAGAGGCATGTAAAAAATTTTTTTTTTTTTTTTAATTAGTTACATGCTATTTAAAGAAAACCATTTAGGCTAATAATAAAAAAATAAAAAAAGTTCTTATATGATTATTTTGGTTTAAAATAATGTAGAATAATAAAAAAATGCTACCTGGTTCACAAAGTGAGAATGGACTGCCAGGTACATGATGCCCCTGTAGTAACGGTGTGTATCTAAAGGTGCATTTCAAGGCCTTATGGAAATTTTCATCAAAATTTTGCTCGAACAGGGATGGGTCTGTTATTCATCCCAGCTGTGCATCCCTACACTTCAATATCCTTTGCACTCACCAGCCCCCATTAATCCTAATGTCTAAGTTATTTTGCTCCGGCAGTATCTCCAACTACATTAATAATCTCTGAGAGAGGGAGAAGGAGGGAGAGAGAGGGAGAGGGGGAGAGAGAGAGAGAGAGGGAGAGAGAGAGAGAGAGAGAGAGAGAGAGAGAGAGAGAGAGAGAGAGAGAGAGAGAGAGAGAGAGAGAGAGAGAGAGAGAGAGAGAGAGAGAGAGAGAAGGCCAGCCTGTCATATGCAGCACAGTCTTAATCATTGCATCAAAGTGTTATTGTACAGCACAGAATCGAGGCTGCCCGTGGAGAGCTTTCTCTGGATTCTTCATGTCAGATGGACTATTAATATGAAATACAAGCTGGTTGAAGAGACTAATATTCAAACCTGCTGTGATGCTCGGGGGGGCAAAGATACTGAAACATGACTAATGTTCTGCAGACAATAGCAGTGTTTAACTGTCAGTGACAAAAACTACCACATCACAATGTCGGACAACCACAGTGCATGCTGTGTCCCTGTGAATCAGTTTTGAACACTTTAAAATGTCATTCAATAGACTAAATTAAAATGCTGATAGTTTTCATGAAAAACATAGCTTTAAAAACTCTGAACGTGCAGCAAACACTACCAATTTCATTAAAATGTACTATGATAGTAGGCTACACAGTATAAAGTCATATCAAAGTACATTATGCAAGTTTTGGCTCTCCAGCGGCTTAAAAACAAAACGGCAAGTGTTTTGCGGAAAAACATTGTTTTGATTGTGCTTTGGCTCTGCATGACTGTGCAGACAAATATGACCCTTCACAAGAGATAACAAATATGGCAATTTATCTGTTCGATAAAATACCTTACTCACCTGTTGAGTAATGAAACGCCATTTCTGCGCTGCTTTTACAACATTTCAAATCCCTCAGTTCTGTTCTCCCCATCTCTGCGCCGTTCCCGCCATCACCGAAAAGCCAAGCCACTGATTCTCGTTTTGTTACGAGCTCTGTCGCATTCTCTTTTTGCCAGCAGACTCTCCTCCGATCATATATATTTTTTAAACGGGTGATTCCCCAGAGGTTCCAGGTTTAGTGTGCTCCATGTCATTTCTTGTTCGTTATGAAAACCATAGATATATACACATAGATTCCTCATTAGCGGCTGTTGTTATGGGCCTCTAAATGTAATCCGTCGGCCTTATTGGAACGGCCAAAGCCGTCCGTAACCATTCCCACACCATACATGCTTTAAAGTAGCCAGAGCAACTTTTCTCTATTTACAAATAGCCTATGACAAGACACGCATGGGTGAAATCCTGACTAAGTCTAAAATAAACACTTATATTTTGGAAAAAGGATTAATGATGAAAAGATGTTCAGTCTGCTGAACAATAGGATTGTTGTTAAACAACAATACCATCCATTGAACGCACTGCATTCTATTATTGCAGTGCAATAATGGGTCAAATAATAATTGACCCATTATTTAAATGTTGTTCATTTTGAACAAAAAAAAGTTACATATTGTACCTTTAAAATGTACATAGACCTTAGTCAGGGTATTACATTTTTGACAGAAATTAAAATGAGGTTGTGAGGGATAGAATGCAGTGCGTTCAATGGATTATATTGTTGTTTAACAACAATCCTATTGTTCAGCAGACGGAGCGTCTTTTCAAAAAACTTTCAATGCACAAAAACTTTTTAAAAGTTATGCGTTGTGAAAATTACGTGATCTAGGATGTTTATGCAGTGCTTGCCATTGTAAGGACTGTACATCTAATTCAATATGCTGGGTCTGAAGTTTAAAATCATTGGTTACCCGTAAGCCAATCACATAACGTTTGGTTAAGAAGTGTGTTATGCGCCGACTCAGCCGCATTGAACTTCCACTGTAAACACATGTATGATGCGAAAACAAAACCATCGAGCGAAATACCGGACTGAACATGGCTGTGAACGACTTTTGCAGATTATGTGAAGTAAAACTACGCATCCACGGTACAATCAGCGTCTACGTCACGGCTCTCAGCCCGCCCTCTGTTCGTTGATTGGCCGGCTGTTTTGAGGCCGGAGGAAAACTGAAAGACAGGTCGATATCTCAGACTGAGTACAGAAGCGAACTGAAATTGAGCGGAAGTACGAAGTCTGACGTAGTCAGGCTAAGTTTGAACATGATTAGAGGGGAAAAGTGCCCTAATACAAGTTTAAAAATAAAAAAATGCCCAGGAAGATATTTTCCGAGGCCAAGTATTCCCAATTAATGCAGAAGGGAATTCCAGACACTTAAGTGTCATAAATGTGAGCTGTAACTCATATAGAACAATGAATGGTTTAATTTAATGGATTGCACCATATTGCACCATGTTGAGGTGCTGGGAGGAAGAATGATCCAACGATGAGCAAATTAAGGGAATGGCTATGGGAAAAATGAAACGGTGTAACTCGATTAGCCACTTGATTTGAGTGACATGTAGGTCTTGGCCTGAGTCAATCAATTGAGTCTCTCAAAGGAATAGACAATGAGAACAACATGGCTGCCATTGCCACCCAAGGCATATTTACATTCAATTATATTCTATTAATTTTCCACAAATGCAATTAAAGGTGACCACAGGGATATATCATTTATATATAATCATATTGCCAGTTTGATATTTGTGATTTGCTGGAGGCTTTGCTCTTCACTCCTTTAATTCATTATTTGATTGTTTCAGAGGAAATGAACTACACAGAAGCTATAGTTATGTCCATGTCTATTTGTGTGCAGACATGTGTATGTGGGATTTGATGCAGTATTCTCATTTAAATGTATCGTATACAACACAATACGCTGCTTTCTATGCACTTGAACTGGCATCCTCAAATCGGTGAAGGTGTGTGCATGTGAATGCATTTAAACGCTTTTAATCGAGTCTCTGAGGTATGTAAACACATATTTATTTTCATGCATATGGTTTAATCTCCCTGAATGCATGTATATGATTATGATAATGTTTATCCACGTTGATGTACGTGCAGCCAGGAGCATGATAAATCTATCCTGTTGTCTTACTCATCCTCCGACCCAATTTAAATCCACGGCTGGAGTCGGGGCAGGTCAGGGGTGAGGTGGGGAGAGGTGCTGTGTGTAAATTCGTGCACAGACGCAGCGGGTGTGTGTGTGTGTGTGTGTGGATGGGGGTAGTGGATCTGTGTTAGTAAAAAGAAGACTGGAACTCGATAGCATGAGCTGAATCACATTCAATCTGTGTACCAAATTGATGGCGATGAAAATTGGAGAAGAGGGACACAAAAAAACACTTGTTTGCAGATTAATGTTCTGAATGGCGGTCTGTGAGACTGCCCTTTATGGATGGCTTCACATGTGGGCCTCAAGACCAAGCCTGAGGATTACCTACAACTCACTCCTGTTACACACTGCGCACACACACGAACACACGGGTACACCAAATCCAGTCGAGATTTTGTTGCATGTATAAAATTGTCAACAAACCACACTTAGACTTAAACAAGCAGCATTAAAAATAGTGCAAACACTTTATTTCGATAGTCCACTTTAGACATTCTACATTAGTAACTTTGTAGCTACATGCCAACTACCAGTCATTAGAGTATTAGACTGTCTGCTAAATATCCACTAACACTTTATTTGATGCTCCCCAACAGACATTCTACTGACTAGAAGTAACTTTACAAGTGTCATGCCAACTTATTCTAACCAACCCAAATCTTACAGTCCATTACTACTCTAATGAGAGTTAGCTGACATATAGTTGCAAAGTTATACTTATGAGAATGTCTCAAGTGGACTATTGAAAAAAGTGTAACCAAAATATTCACTTTAGTACAATAAACAGCATTAAAGACTAAAAATAGTTGAATGTCTTTATGTGAGAATTTACGGATGAATATATTTTGGATGCACAGATGTTCTAAATTTAATGGTGGACCTCCCAGAATGGGAACATATGACAAAAAAAATGTGTTTTAAGACAATAGATCTCTTACTTGCTCCTTGCACTATTTTAAAATGCAATGAATTTATCTTGAGGATTCATACAAATGTCTGTTGACTAACAGCAATTAATGCCATAAATATTCAATATTTTTAATCTAGTTTAATATATCCTCCCGTTTTATGCAAATTATGAGTCATTAGCATAATCACATTTGACTACATCCTTATAAACCAAGTGAAAGATTACAGCGCATTTTAAAATACATGTATATTAAAGAAACATATTCAAATGTTAATGTAAACGTGGTGTGGACTGTGAAGGAATTAGTGCGCGGTGTGTTCGGGCATTAGTAGACTCATATATATGTGTGACAAATCGCACAAATTCTAGGTCGGAACGTCCATGAGGAAAGTTTCCAAATACCTAAATGTGTCATCGGATTGTGTAAAGGCACCTCTCTCATATACTCAAACACAATGTAAACTCTGTGCGACTTTTTCAGCTTTTCCCTGCAAAATTCATTACCAGATAAAATGAGTGTAAACGGGGAAGGGGAACAAATTGCAAAGATGGAGAGAGAGAGAGTGATAGTGAAAAGGACATTACCTATAGCAGCACTTAAGTTGACATGGGGCCTGTTAAAGCTTCAGCCAGATATCAGGCTGGATAAAGACGCCAGCAAAGGCCATTATGTAGCCACGAGAGACTCTATCCCTCTCCCTTATTTCACTTGTCCCGCTCTCGCTCCCTCTCTCAAACCTCGAACATGTCAGGAGTTCAGTGTCTGAGGGGCCCCCTGGATGCAAGTGAGCGAGAGGTCCCATCGGATTCGTCCGACATCTCGCCAGCCCGGCTTCGTTTTCACTCCATTGCCCATCTCTCATCCAAACTTTTGCGCTCTCACTCACACAAGCACACAAAAACAACAAACCGAGTTTTATCTTTGCCCCAAACACAACATTAACTACCGAAGAACTAGTAAGACGCTATAAATCCGCCCCCAAAAGCCTGGATGGCTTCCTTCTCAAATAAGATCATTATTGCTCAAGTAATCCCATTAAATAGATCATTTTGCAAATATCTAAATCCAATTAATAATTTGTTTTCAAAGGCGGTGAGGAAAAACAGTATGCTATAGAGAGTTGACACGCTGTGACTCACAGCCCTTTGTTGCCCGCCTCAGCGTCAGCACTGCACGTAAAGGCTGAAAAAAGCAAACTTAAGCCTGAAGCATCATGTTGGGGAAAACAGGATGATGAAAGCCACACTCATTACAGGAAAATAAGACATTCACTTTCCACAAGCTTTTTAATTAATGCGTCAGACTCCGAAAAGGCCTTTCCCCAGAATCCACGGTGCTTTAGAGAAGCAGAGCTTTTTTTGATATCCATGAACCCTTGAATTCATGAGTCAAGGAGCACTCTGCTTAAGTGAATTAACATGTAATTAAATAAGTGAGCATCTGTTTTGTGGATTTTAGAGATATATATACACCAGAGACTTTTTATTTTATTTTCATAAGCACAGTCAAAGTAGTACAAGCCAATTAAATGACTAGTCTGAAAATAATTTTAGCAGTCCAGAATAACAGAACCATGAAATACTGTGCATGCTTATTGCCGGTGCAACAAATCACAGTACAGAAGTACAGTTAATTAGAGCAACGTTTAAACAATGACTACATACCTTAAATTATGCCCTTACAATATTGTGTTACTCTCAAAAAGGAAGCATTACTTAGTTACTTTTTATGGGAAGTGATGCATTGCGTTACTTTTGTGTTACTTTTTCTCACCTGGGCTGGGCTTGTTTTTTTGTTTTTTAATAACAAGAAAAAGGTTATATTTTTGGCGAAAAATTAATAAGCCTCAGGCTGAAGGAAATTCAAATTCACTCCTGTACAGTAGAAGGCGGAGCTCAAACAAACCTTACAGCTGTGCTGCCATTCTGGAATAGGACACAGGAGAAGAAAGAGAAAGTTCAAGGTTCAAAGTATATTTGAAGTATTTAACATTTTAATTATTGCAGGTTTGCATTTCACAGTTTTTATTCATTTTGAAGAATAGCTATATACAGGCATTATAGGCTGTTTTCTCATGGGGACCACAAAATGTCCCACAGGGAAAAAGTTTTTGGATATTACCATCTCTGTGGGGACATTTTGTCCCTATAATTAGGGTTTACCTGAACCACACACACACACAATTAATTTCTCAATATATTTTCTTCTATTTTGTACAGATTAAAAAAAAAAAAAAAACGTACAAGTTGAGATGGCATGAGCAAATCAGATTTTTGAGTGAACTTTTACTCTACATACTAATAACTAATAACTAAAAGTTATTTCATTAATGAGAGAAACCTACAAAAAAAGTTTCCACATGATCAAGTGCACTGCATGTGCAGACCGGAATCATGTGACAATGTCACACTTATTAACACATACAAGCATTCTAAAGAAAAAAAAAAAGATGACAGGGCTAGTTAGTACTTCAGGTGGGGGGTCAAGACCAGCATGAGGTTTTCAGAGCACAAATCTAATAGAAAACTCTTTAAACCACCACAATAGAAATGAATGCGCACACAAAAGAGCAGGTACTTTTGAGGAACATAGCACCTGTAACTTAATATTGCATGTATCTCAGCTGCATCTACCTCATTTTCAAGCTCTGCCATAGACAAACCACCTAAATGTGTTATCTTTAAAGAGGAAAAAGAAAAGCGTCCTGTGCATAAAGAGCGCTGTTTTCAAGTGTCTGAGCATGCAGATTGCCCCCTCTTGTTTGTTTTGATCGGTTAATGAGTGTGCCATTTAGATCTTTATCATGAACGAGAATTCGAGGCTCACAGCTTTACTGTGCCTGAAGAGGTGTGTGTTACTTTTGGGGAATTTATGCATAGACACTCATGCTGTTGATTTCATGGTTTTTTGCTATCTCTTAGTTAACAAATGTAGTTAACAGAACATTGTTATGGTTGAAAGGAATGAGAGAGAAACACTTGAGGGTGGTTATGACATATCTCTGTGCTTGACTATCCTTATTTGCACCTATATGAAAAAAAAAAGTAAATTGTGACAAATACAGGCGAGTCAAAGTTTGAGGGCATAATGAAAATTGATATACAAATATGCTTGCATTTATCTGGAAATAGGCTTAACCCCTCTGGGGGGGGGGGGGTGTCGATAAAATTTTTTGTTTATAAATCTCTCGTTGCAAAATATTGGATTCAATCTTGTTATCAACCTGTTTTCTTTCGATTAGGACAAGTTTTGTATTTCTTTTTGGAACAAACTGATCATAGACCTCATTAATCTAAGCTTATACACCTTACTTTTTTAAAGGCGAATAAGCTTGAATGAACTTTTTTCACTCAAAAACAGCTCAGATCACTGAGGCCCACAATCAGTCAGTTCCAAAAAGTAATACAAACCCTGTGCTAATTGAAAGAAAATAAGTTGACAAACATAATATAAATTGGTCATAATATAGCATAATCATAGATTTACAAGCAATTAAAAAGGCTGGTCATTTTGAACACCAAACTAGGTAAAGGATTTTCAACACAGCACAAGGATCAAACACCTGTAACACTGTTCGCATAATTTAAATGCCATGGAAATGGAACTAAACAGAATTTTAAAACAAAGAAAAGCTGTGAAATAAGACATTATTTTAGATTTCATGTAATTATTATTGTATTTGAATTAGAAATGAAATAATTAACTTTTTTTATTTTTTTTATTAATAAAAGTCTATTAGAAAAACACTAAAGTGGTCTCAGACTACTAATATATATATATATATATATATATATATATATATATATAAAACTAGTTATATAAAATTAACTAGTGGACTCACATTTTTGGATCCGACTGTATATCTGTAAACTCTTGGCACCCTGAAACATAATCATCTTAAAGAAACAATCAGTACTAAATGTGTTTGAAAAATATGATGTTGACTACCATGATTTATACAGCACAGTGAAATGACTAGAAATGACCAATTACCTTCATCCCAAAACAAAATCAGAAAGAGATGACAGTTAATATAGAAAAACGTGCTAAGAAAAAAAAAAATTGGGGGGCCAGAGAGAAGAAAAGAGGGAAAGACTCGGAAAATGGAAGCTGAATCTGAGCAGAGGTCAAACTCTGGAGGTTAATACCTGCTGTTGAACACGGTGGCGAGCCTGCGCTGAGCTCATCTCACTAATGAAACAGAAACACATCCTCTCCTCAGCTCAAACGCCAATCGCTGCCAGCTAAAAAAGCAGCCCATTCATGCCTCCTGGCAGTCTGTGTTTAAGTATGTGTGCGTGTGTATGTGTGTATAAGGGGAATGTTACCTGCCCTAGTGGAGTTTGATTAATGAAGAGAACAATAGAGCTCTTGTGGATGGCTCAGTCAGCCCCACTTGGTTCTGGTCCAGTGAGTCAGAGGGTACTCCATACTCCGGCCTTAAACTCATCCACATCTATCCATCTGTCCATCCGTCTTCCTATCTGCTTTCTCCCTCAGTATCTATGCTCATCCCGGTCTCTCTTCTTATTCACTTCAGCCCCTTCCTGCTCTTTCAGGATATACAGTATATCACATCTGAGTGTGTGCTGATAAGCATTGGAAAGTGATGTAGAGTTTCAGTCCTAATGGACATTCTCTGTCAAAAGAGAGGGAAAATACCATCGCCAAAGACTTCAGGACAGTTTATACATTCACGGGCGTTTCTTCAACACGGCCACTTTTGGCCCTTTGGATTACACGTAATACTTTTTTGAAAATTCCCACCAGATGATGCATTACGTTTTGGCAGCAAAGACTAATTTAATTGATAGCATTTTATGTATCCCAAACATACCCAATGAAATAACATTTAATATTAACACTTTTTCACAATTTGACAAAATTACATCTTAACGGCCACAATAAAAATGATGCTCAATCAAGTGACATTTACTTTTTTGACAATAATATCTGAATAAAAGTTTTTGGGGCACATAAAATGAAACCACAAATGAGGGACAGTTGTGTTTTTTGATGTATAAAAATGTATAAAAGTAGGTTTACAAAAAGGCACACAAAAAGGTTTAAGCATATTTGCAACAAAATACTGTACTGTTTTGATTTCTACAGTTTGCTAGCAAGAACATGATTTTTTACCATGCTTTTTCTTCTACTATACAGGTTTGCTCTTTCAATTCATCATGTGACAGCCAGCAATTACTCCATTTGGATGAGGATATAAGAATCTCCATTCTTACAGTCTGACAGCTTAATTCTTGCCCCGTCAAAACTGATGCCTCACAATTAATTACTCATATTTTCCCAACTCTCACAGTCGTAGACCACTTTTGAACCCCCCTCCCTCTATCTGTTGCCTAATTGTATCAAAACACCCCTTCAAATCGAACCACCTGCGAGTAGTTTACAAGGCCAACTCTTGTGCTCATTTTACTTGCAAATCAGGAACGTTTCGGAGAAAAACACGGGTGGGAAAAAAAAGAGGGGTGACTGAGGGTCAGTGATATTCCAGCCAGCCTGTGCTTGATGGCTCATCACCCAGCTATGTGACACTTGCAAAACATTGGAGAATTTCCACCTTGTTTGCACTATGGAAACGGAGCGCGAGAGACCCTAATGAGGACATATGGGCGAAAACCGGCCGGAATGACGCTGTGGGCCTGTTTTGAGAAGTACTGCGCGATTATCTGCCATGTTCCCGTGTTTATAAAATAAACCTTGGCATGTTTGCAAGCACGCCGCTAAGAGGGGATTGTGAGAGCCTGGGGTTGTTGGCCGTGACTGGGAACTGAACGATCATTCTTCATGTCAACACCACAATCATTTAGAAAGTTTGCCACAAAGGCCGAAAAATAAATGAAGCATTGTGAGGCCGTATTGGCTCTCCAGGATAATTACAGCGTCAAAGGAAGAGGGTAAAACATCTGTGCTGACTCATATTCAGCAATGCTTCATTTCTGCACAAAAAATTCACTCGGCATGATTTGGCATCGCTGCTTATCATTATAGCCGTGGTGACCTCGTGACCTCTGGGATTACTAGGAGATGGGTTTTCAGTCCACGGTTTGTTGTCAAGTGGTGTCGAATCAGCAGAGTATTTGACTGTAATATAAACGGTCGGGTATACAGAGGGAAGGAAGGAAGGGAGGGAGGGAGGAAGAAAATGAGAAAGTATCTCGATAGCAGAGAAAGAGGCGAACGCGAATGACTCGAGCTAATTCATTTCTTAAATACCACTGTAATCCTCACTGGTAGCAGTTTTATAGTGGGGTAAATGATTGTTTATCTCAGATTAATTTGATTAAAGAGCTTTTAAGTCTCTTCTGTGGAGCGCCCAAAGCAGCAGTGCATCTTTCCAGCCAGTCATTTTCTGTAGATTAGAGGATTGTAATTAATTGGGCAATTGGCTAATTGTCCTGTTTCTTAATGAGGGACCACCGAGAGACTGATGTCTCCTCTTGCACAGTGACCTTTTTCACACTGGAGACACTGCCAATTTTCATTCCGCCAGACAGTATATTCAATCCACGCTCAGCTATAGGCCAAAGAATATCCAAACATAAAAAGTCCCAAAGAATTATTCTATTGAGGTTCAAAAAATGGGAATAATGGGAAAAAATACAGCTGGGAAATCATATCACCTGTTGTTAGCGGCTAGCAGAGAGGATTAGAGTGAAATTACACTAAGTACCTTGACACCTCTAATGCAGGCAGAGAAATTAGAGTATTCACATGAGACTGACTGTTAAAGCTTTACAAAGATTTCAGACGTAGTGAGATGCAATAAAGGTGAAGTGACATTCACACTGGGAGAAGCCGGTTTGATTTTAGGCACCTGTAAAACGGAGGTGGCAGGTGTAAAAGTGGGATTGGGTCCCACCATCATGATCTATCAAAACCAATCTTATACCAAACCATTATGCCAGCAGCTTTCCAAAATAATATGTTCCGTCCCATCGAGAAAGATTATACTGCCATCATCTAAGGACCATCATCACTCTTTAAAATTAATTACAAAAAACATTGGAAAAGCAGAATTAAAAAAGCAATACAAAATTGGAATACTTATTTAATGATATAAACTGTTTATGCTAATCTAGATCAAAATGCAAGTGCCAAATTCTGTGTAGTATTCATGTTGGTTTCATAAATAAAAAAATAAAAAATAAAAAAACGTTGGCCATTTTAGAAAAATTACAAAAATGACCTACCTCTAAAAACAGATATTTTCATGAGAATGTATTATATTTTAATAGTTGAAAAAACAAGCCTCACATCATTGACCCATTATCATTGCACAGAGTCCTTGTGTACATCTCAACAACACTGTTTGAATCACATCTATACAAACGCTGCATTATTGTACAACCTCCATTGAAATTTCATAACAATCAAACAAAATTTTTCTTTCTGCTTAATCCCTCACTGCGTTTTCTTAACAGGGAAAATACGGTCACAATGCTTAACAGTGAGGCATGAACACTATTTTCTTGATGCTAACGGTCTGTGTTGACAGCCAAAGCTACAATGTTACAGATTGGGTAATTATAACTCTGAGGCGATAGGTTAAAATGTAGCTTGGTATCATATGCTTTAATATATCAAGACTAGTCTAGTCACGGTCATCCTGTCCTTCTTTCTCTCTGTGCCCATTAGGCATGATCAGACATCTGAATGTGGCCTCTGTTAGCATTGACACAAGAAAACTAGCAGGCCAGACGTTTTCATACTGGCTAGATGACAGCATACTAAAAAACTAAAATAAATAAACAAACAAATTGGTGCCTGTTTAGCTGGCACTGTCAGTTATGTGAAACCATTGCCGGCCCACCCGAGGCTGTTCATAAACATAACACTAAAATTCACCAACAAATTCATCAAGCATCCTAGTATTTACTAAATGAAAAAACTAGCTGCTGGAATGACACCTCAATCTTCCATTTTGTGAATGTTTTCATATCATCGTTAACTCAGCACATGCTTTTGTGCACTGAAATATGGGGAACAAATACAACACCTGTCATGTTTTGGTGTCCATCCATTTGGTCTCCATGTTCCCTGTGCTAAATCAAGAAATAACAGGGAGATATATACATGTAGTTCAATTGAATAGTTGTTAAAAGAATATGGAGATCGGAGGGTGTTGATCAGGTGACTTGATTTAGCCAATGAGAGCAGTTGGATTCTCCAAAACAAAGGTTTTCATGTGACACTAAAGACTGGCATGATGATGCTGAAAATTCAGCTTTGCCACCACAGGAATAAATTACATTTTAAAATACATTAATGTAGAAAAGTTATTTCAAATTGTAAATATATTTTACAATATTACCATTTTTTATTTTTGCCTCAGTGATCATAAGAGACATCTTTCAAAAACATCACAAAACCTTACAGACAAAAACCTTTTAAACTGTATAAAAATATACTAATTTTCCCAACACTTGTCGTTTGGTGTTATTTTCCAAAACCTCCATCGGAAGCCTGAAATGTATTTGAGTGAGCTGGAAATAATATTCCTAATATTCTCTTCATTGAACATCTTTTCTGCTGAAATTTCATTAACCACATTTAGCACAGAGCAGCTTTCCCTAATGTGCATCTAAATCCATCCACTTCAATTCTTCACCATGTGTTCAATGATCAGAAACAGCATAGAGGAGGAAGATGTGAATTTAAATACCACAAAAAGTGTCAGCAAGGTGCCGGAAGAATAAACATTTACTACGGTGAAGAAAACAGAGAGAAAGTGTGCAAGAGAGAGCAAAATAGGAAATAGAAAAAGGCAGGCTGCAACTTGCCCCACATTTACAAAGTGGATTATCATGGTTTAGGATGGTGATTTGAGTCTCTGGGAGTTGACACATCACAGATGTTGCTTTTGAAGAGACCTGTTAAGGCATGGTGGGAAGCCACTCAGCCTCCCAGCTTCCATCGCTTCCCTCCGCCCAGATTGCTGTGATTTTGGGCCGTGTTTAGGTGTAAACACCATTACATTTTGTCAGTTTGTGATACTGTTTGTCTGGCCTGCAAAATGACAAGCTCTTACACAGGAACCAATAGAAAACGGTGAAAACATTCTGCTTCCGAAAGCCCGCCACCCCTCTGACACATTATAATTTATGAGCTGGTAATTCCCGCCGGAGTAATTTGGCTGGTATAGGGTCCAGCGGTGCTCCAACTGGGCTTTCATGTTAGAGGAAAGGCAGGCAGACAACTGACTGATTGACTGTATTACTCCGTGTTTAGCGGCATATTTGAGAGTAAAAGCGCTCAGGAGAGCAAGAGAGAAACCTGAGGTTGTGTCGTATCAGCTTAAACCAGAAAATCTGGTACCACCAGATGGGTCCACTGTGAACAATGTAAAGACTGACTAATGAGGCATTTACAGATCAACATACACACTGACTCATGCAAGTCGTCCTTAATAAACATTCCAAAGTTCAGTTTGTCATTTGCATTTCAACAGATCTGAACAAGTGCTTTTGTTGGTAATTATCTGAGAGGAGTTATGCAACCAAACAGCCATTTCTCATCAAACAGAAATATTTAAAGATAAGTTCAGATAAAACGCTATAAGTAATGCAGACAAGCGCGGATCATATATTGTTACTGATTGCTGCACAACTCAAAAGTGTCTCGTTGAGAAAAGTTCCAACTGAAACCAGAAGCAAATTCCTAGGGTAAAATTCTATATTCTAAGTAGTGTTATTTACACACTATTGGAAATTCAAGCTTTTGGAGGAGAATAAAAAAAAGCTCAAACCTGCATTTGGACCAGTTTGACAAGGCTGGGAGACCAGAGATAAGATAAGCTGGTAAAATCACATAAAATGTATATGTATATATATTATAAAATATATAATAATAATAAAAAAATCACAATATTAAAGTCAGATTAGGGGACACTAGAAGTAATGGCAGTCTTCACAAGCATAAAATGAACACAAAAGAATATATTTTGAAGTATTTTTTTTTTCCATACTATGGCCGTCAATGGGGCCCATAAAATGTTTGGTTACCCATATTCCTCAAAATATCTTCTTTTGTGTTCAGCAGAAGAAAGAAATTCATACAGGTTTGGAACAACTTGAGGGTGATTAAATGATGACAGAATTATAATTTTTTGGGGGGTGATTATCCCTTTAAGGCGATTCCAAACTTTTTTTTGTCAGCTAAACCCCTTTGATTTGATTGAATTATTTTAACATTCTCTGATGTTGGCTAATGGTCACATGATGTATTGTTTTATTTTTCATCAACTCACAAAACACCAGCAGTTCCCTCAAAAACCACCAGGGGTTCAAAATCCCCAGTTTGGGAAACCTCAAGTAATTCTTTGTAAAGAGACATAACTAGTCCTTCTGAAACCCACATCAACTACAACCTGCTCAAGAAAACAATAAAATACAATACAAATCTAAAGTTATAGTATGTGAATATTTTTTGGTTTTCTTTGACATTGCAGCTCATCTGTTGGATTATCAAGCAGTCTAATGACATGTAGTGGCTAGTAACATAAAATCATTTTGTAAAATATTTTATAAGGTTTTTATAATATTATAGAAAATAATTGTAATATATATTAATTTTAACACACACAATATATATATATATATGTGTGTTACTTATATTTGTTCAACCGAGTAATGTTGTTAATGGTTTAACTAAAGCGATGTGCCAAAGGCCAGGACTGAAGCCATCACTGTTAAAAAAATCTGTAGAAATTACAGTATTATTGGCAGCTACTTGCCAGTAACTTACTGTAGATTTAAATTGATGTTATTTACTGGCAACAGTTTGTTCAAAGTTAAATGAACATTAAACATTAACAAGTCTTTATCTTTACAGAATAAAACTAAAATAACAGCCTCATGCAAAGCATTCTGGGAACCAAAATCTGAAGGAAAAAAAACAGAAAAAGGTTGATGAAGATTTCTGGTTCCCAGAATGCTTTGCATTAGGTTGTTATTTTATAGTTTTATTCTGTAAAGACAAAGACTTGTTAATGTTTAATGTTCATTTAACTTTGAGCAAACTGTTGCCAGTAAATAACATCGATTTAAATCTACAGTAAGTTACTGGCAAACAGCTGCAAAACTACAGCAAATTTTTTACAGTGTATAGATGCACATAATCTTATACAGAACAGCATAAATTATATTCCAGCTCTTTTTTGTTGCGTAACAATCTGCGCTTTTTAATGAAAGTTCTGTAAATCTCTTGATAAATGAAGACATTCCTTATTGCAGTTCTCTAAAAACGTTTGAAAATGTCCTTGTTTCTCCCACTTGCCCTGATCTCTTTTATAAACTTCATCAGCTTTGAATTTCTCTTTGCTTTCTCTTAGCTTTGGTTCAGGTCCTTACACCTCCTTTTCTTCTAATTGTCCTGTTTAGGGATGCACCGATCCGATACTCAGTATCGGTATCGGCTCCGATACTGCCATTTTTGCCGGATCGGGTATCGGTCAGATGAGGCCGATCCAAATCCGATATTGTGCGTATACTATTCAGTGTTATTGTTAAGCCCCACAAAAGGCACACAAACATTATAAAGCACCATACGTTTTCGTGCACAATATTATAAGTGTTCTGAAGCCATTATATCGTATAATGTGAGATATAAATTAATATTTAAGTTGTTAAATTCAAGGTAAACGTTTGTTCTGAAGCCATTATATCGTATAATGTGAGATATAAATTCATATTTAAGTTGTTAAATTCAAGGTAAACGTTTGTTCTGAAGCCATTATATCGTATAATGTGAGATATAAATTAATATTTAAGTTGTTAAATTCAAGGTAAACGTTTACCTCAGCTCCGGCTGTCAATCATTCTTCATTCAGCACTCAAACAGCGCGTCGCGTTCGGTTACGACAGTTAACAAGATGAAACTCTCTCCAAGATGATTCAATGTTACTATTATTATACTTGATCTGCAGATAAAGGTCTATGGTTTCGCATAAAACAACTTTATCTTGCTGGACTTTATTGCTGTACCTTAATCATGTTACTTTCTACCGTGTGTCTGTTAGATCACTACACTGCAGTAAAGTCAGAGCACTATTTGTTCTTCACGCGCACAGTAACTGAAATTTAAAACTGTTAAAAGAAAATGCTGAATAGACTATTGCATAGATAGATACTGTATAATACACTACGCATCAATATGTATTTTCTTTGTGCTTTAAACTTTCCAATGCAGACTCGACGCGCTGCGCGCTGTGATTCATGTTGCTTCAAGCGCATCATTCTGCGCTCGGGATGCGCATAAGCGCTGTGTGCCGCACTGTATTGGAGCCTTATATCATAATACAGGGACGCAATGAAAGATTATCAATAGCCGTTCTTGTTCTGTCCTATCTATTATGTTGCTACCTCATTAAACAGCTGTGCTATACATTTAAAAAATGTCTCAATTTTATAGTAGGATATAAAATAATTGCTATTTTTGATTTTTATCTTGTTTTTCATGAATGTATTTTACAACAATACAAAGAGCAATGTGTAAAGTTTTACCAGATTTAGTGTTACACTTATTGTCTCTAATTTGTTCCCCACTAAACGTTTTTTTGGGGGGGGGGGGTTTTTCACAAAATGTTCAGATTTTGTACAATTATTGTGCACTCGTGATTTTTCTAGACTAAATTTTACTGCTGAATTATACACTAATCTAGTTTATAATAGCATTTATGTCAGATTATGATCATATATTTTTTGTTGTTGTATTTATTTTTTTCAGTTCTTATTATCAGTTCAACACAGAGTTATAGAAATTCTACTTGATTAAAAAAAAACTGCGCTGGTATCGGTACGGATCGGTATCGGCCGATACTCAGAATTTTTGGTATCGGATCGGATCGGTTCTGAAAAAATGGTATCGTTGCATCCCTAGTCCTGTTATCTGATTTCCCCTCGTCCTGCACCTCAGGGTGTCATCTGGCCTTTGTTCACCTGATCCAGGACACGTGGCACCAATCAAGCACACAATGGAACACACAATAGGGCCTGATGGGGGCCCATCCTTGCGCTGAGAGGCTCATTTGACACCTTGCCGCGTGCAGGCTTCCCCTATAAACCAAGTGCTTTGCCAGATTAACTTACTGTTCTCTCCTAAAGCTTCGGAGCAGGGTGGAAGCCCGAGTGGAAGCTAACCTTGACATCTGGCTTATGTTAGGTCAGGTTCAGACAGAGCTCGGGCCATAAGGAGGGGCCGACAGCCACCTATGCCTGTCATTTCCGAACAGCTCATCCATGTGTTGAGTTTCACTTGTCGAACATCTTGTCACAGAAATCGCTGCGGGTGTTTCTCTCTGAATGGACGTGTGCCGTGTGTCACCGATCCTGCGCCATGACGCCCATCCATTTTTAACACCAGCACAGATGAACTGTGGGTGGCCTCAACCTGCACGCGTGTTCCTGTAAACACACGCGCCGCCCGGTGAGCCCGAACCACGGCTGTCCGTCCTGTAATTTATGATCACAAGCAGGTGCTATCACGTATCATATAAAACCCTGTCCTTATGGGCTTCAGATCGAAAGGGATGTGACGCGTGCCACGTCCACTGGACACTACACAAAACGAAACAGTATCTCGCAATGAATGTGTTGAAGTTATTGTTCCAATTAGAGCAGATGAAAATGAGACGTAAACCTACGCCAGGACATCTACAGCGTTAGTCATTGCTTATTCATGAAAAGTTAGCATAAAAAGATGCTCCTCATGTATTTTTTAGGATTATGTTGCATATTGCTGGCCGATATCAGAATACAATATACACTTGACTTGACCAAAAGAGGATCACATTTCTGATTCAGAGGGGAAAAACATTATGCTGTAATGAATGTAACTACTGGCTTTTAGACGTCCTTCAAAAAGGGTAATTAATGTATTACCAGTCTAAAATGATCCACAGTGCACCTCATTAAACATTACACCTTCCACCATCTGTGTCTAATGCTGCATAATCATTAACTTTAGTGGTACAAAGTGGAACATTTACAATGACCCCAGGAAGTATTTGGACACTTAATTCACATTTAAACATGTACATCATTGTTTTCCAGCATACCATAGAAACGTGTGAAAAAAAAGATTTATATATAGACTGTGGAATCATTAAGCAAGAATGGAAATATATCTAACTTGTAAAGCAAGACCCCACAAACTTTGACAATTCACACATTTACATATCTATGTTATAATTTAGCTGTGTTAGACTTTCAACCAAGGTCATTACATTTAACAAATAAACTTAAATAAAATAATTTAATTTTTTCGGCCAGACTTACGGACTACACTTCAGTGGTTTCCTATTCGCCTGTAAACCTTATAAATAAAACTAAACAGCTAGAGAACGAAAAAGCTCTCTGAATACTTTTAAGCATCTGTCTGGCACGGCACATTGTTTCTTATTGAATGAACTACTGGAAATCCTTGCTTTGAGAAGCGTTCTGTTTCAATGGGGAATTCTGTTCATCTACATCTCATTGCGTCTGAAAAAGCTCCATTTTCATCCAAATCGGAGACGTGGAGGACCCTGGGCTGATTGTAAAGGGGCCGGTCTTGTGAATGAAGAGCAATGATACTGCTCCTCAGAAGGAGGAGATGGTAAACAGCTTGAGTGGCACTTGTACATGCAGCCGTTCACATACACACACTCCTGTTACTCATAAACAAATGAGGTGAGAAGTTTAACAAGCTACCTTGTCACTAAAGAGGCTATTTTATTTGTTTGGGCGGGCATGAGAATTTCCTTCCCATTAATTTCCCTGAAAGAAACAACATCCGTGAGGTTCGCAGTGTAATGCAAATAGAAAGCTAAAATCCCTCAGCTTGGAGAGATAATTGCAAAGCCTAATGAATTTTCATTTAACGGATATGTTGATGTGGACACCAGTGGCTTGCAGTATATTGAAATAAAGATACACGCTGAATGCTGAATGCAGACTGATGTGGTGAAGTTTACCCAGCTTGGAACGTGAAAATATGTTGTTCTACAAGCTTTTACACGTATATCAAAGCAATGAAAGACACGTCATGAAGTACAGGAGATTTATTGAAATGGGCTGTACCGTAATTTTCCCCCTTTTGTACGGTAGTCACATAGACAATACACTCACAGCTCTCTCTTCTACACTCATTCATGCCGCATGCCAAGAATGCAAAGACAGACATGTTACTTCTGGATGAATCATCAATAACTACATCTACGCAAAATGTTTAACCACCCAACAGGAAAGTGTCTTGTTGAGAAAAGTTCTCAACTTGCCTATGATTTTTCTGAAACCAGAAGCAAATTCCTAGGGTAAAATTCTATATTCTAAGTAGTGTTATTTACACACTATTGGAAATTCAAGTTTTTGGAGGAGAATAAGTATTTTAAAGGAAGGAGTGTCTGAGTAGAAAGTAGTTTACATCAAATGGAAACATATATGATGCGGAATACTGAAAAACTGGTAACTTATTAGATATGATTGCAGCACCAGAGATTAATGTATATAAGACACCAAATGGAAAAGAAAAAAAATTGATATTCAAATATTATTTTCTATTTTAACTGTGTAGATACTGTGGCTTTCACATGTTTTAACTTCACGTTTGTCTTGCTACTATCCTTTGCTAAAATAACAAATATAAGTTCTTTTTTTTTTTTTACTCAGATTTTTCAAGTCTCAACAAAGTTACGTAAATTCACCCTAAACCATCTGTTGGGAAATTGCAGGAAAATAGCAGCATACAAAAACATGATAACCTCAACACATTAAGCTTTAAGTAGCTATAAACATGGCTAAATAATCAACAATGAATTTTTTTAAATCAAAGATCAACAGCAATGAGAGAATAAAAAAAAAAAAAAAAAACACATTTTGTAAAAACAAAAGAAGGAAATAATAGGTAGTCTAAGCATTTAGACAATTAAATCAATGAATATAACAAAAAAAAAAAAAGTACTTATTAAAAAAACAAATGTGTCTTCTTGATAATCAACCACAGTGAAACCATGTACAATGTGTCAACCATTATTCTGTAAATATGAGTGAAGGCAAACAATGTATAATTATCATTTCAGCTGTATATACTGTAAAGCGTGATAAAAGAAGTGCTAGATAATATCTACACAGGGTGATCAACACTGTTTGTGTGATTACAGACATTGCTGATTGGTCAAAATACATTCAGAGTACCACACAGATTTGCTCTGGAGAGAGATGCATAGCAGTTCCAGTTCAATGAGACAAAACGGAGAGGAGAAGGAAAGTGCTCGGCTGAATGTGAGAAAAATACAACAATGGAGGCAACACATCTTAACTGCCCAACAATAAGATCTACAGCAAATCTTAAGTAGTTTTGAACCTTATTTGATCGAAAGCTCGAGAAGAAAATTAAAGCATAATGCATAGAAGTCCAGATAAAAAAAATAAAAAAAACGGATAAGCTGAGATGGTGAGTTAGTAAGAGCAAACTGTATTATAACAAACTTTACTCTTCAGCTAATGACTTTCCTGAACTGAATCACATTCAATGGAACATTTTGGGCCGGTGAATAATATAATGCTGAAAAATCATTAATAAAAACGTAATTAAGCCCAGCGTATTATAACATATTTGTGAAATTTGTAAATAAACATGTTAACACATTTATGCATATTAAAAAGGTTAAAAATTTAGCATGTACAGAAAACTATATTGAGAAAAAAAAAAAAATTAACTTAAGACCAACTTCTTGCATAAACCTATTAATTGAAATCATTAGAAAAAAAAGAAACATAGGGCATTAAACTAGGGTTTTAATGTCAGCACTGTGTAACACTGCAAGTGGCACTGAATGCTTTTAACGTGAATCGTCAACTACACACATGTAAACCTCTCCAAATACATATTAAAGTGTAAGTTAATAAAACAAAATAAAACAATACTTAATTTATAACTTGAATACAACGCTTGCTCATTGTGACCCAATATAGTAGATGATGTGACTTCCTTTCCAGCACAAATAACCAGCACAGTGTTTTACCATGTTAATAAGAAAAACTACATCTGGGAAGCTTTCTGCAGAGCTATATACAGAGTATACACTATTGTGTTTTCATCAAATAAACATAAAAAGGGGTATTACGGCCTAAAGAACTGCCCTGTATCAGTTTTGTTCTTCAAATGAAGGGCTGTATTAAAACCGGTTATTTTACAGTTAAACTAAATTCATCATTCTAGTTTTCTCAAATGTACATTATTTAGTATCTGGTGCACACATGCACCACTGTTGTGCTGTATTTCACCACACAGATGCTCCAGGCCAGCTTATCGGCCTAAGGTGCGAAAAAGATGCTCAGTTACCAAGACCTACAGTACAGCCAATGTCATTTTCTCACCAGATATGTACTAAACATGATAGAAGATAAGAAAATGGAATTGGAAAAGTAGTACAATGTCAGAGTACTGCCTTGAAACTATAAAGCAATCTGTAAACAACTGTTCTTTAGCAAGGTTTCGTCAACATTGCTCATACTTGTTTTGTAAGAAACATGCTTTACATTGTAATAAATCAAACCGACAGAAATGTTTGTATAAAGAGGCCTTTTGAACTAAAGACTTATTCAGACTTCCCAAATGAATCAGTTATTTTCTGTGGTTTCAATTTTGAATGGACTAGACTTGCTCTGTTAAAGTTAGAAATTAAGTTCAAATAGCTAAAAGAAGTTAATACTTCTTTGCTCGATTGACTGACCGGCTTAACTTAAGTTTAATCAAAAACCGTCAACACTTTGGTGTAGTCAACTGTAGGCAGTCCACAGGTTTTGACAGTCCTGCAGTATACTGAAGATATGGAGCATCAGTGCAACAGTATGACACTCAGAATAAAGTCTTTGGAGACTGGATGCTCATTTCTACACTTCCGTTGTCACTATACATCAGAGGCAGTTTGTTTCTTGGACTTGTGTTAGTAAAGTTGCTTGTAAAGTGAAGAGTGTTATTCACATACACATTTTGCTCATTACAATCAAGCTCAAAATAAATAATAAGTAGTGTACCAGTCTATTATTTCATAGACGTATGCTCTGAAAAAGTACCAAAAGGTTTCATTACCAACATTCAGCAACTAACGTATCGATATGGCACCAAACACATGCCAATATCAAGAGTCTGATCACTATTTGTCTACAGTGTAAACACCATCAAGAGCGATAGGAGAGTTACCCTGTCAAACCCAACCTGGTCTTTCAGTAAACCAATCCGCCTTGGTGCTAAAACATCCAGTAAACATTCACTTCTATGTCACGTGGTGCCATCAATCCAAGTGTTTCCTTGCCTCACCACATATGTGTGTAGGACAAACGTGTACATTGATCTGGTACAGCTTTTGCAGTGTGAATTCAGTCACAGCAAATTCACTGAATTCAATCACAGCAAAGGCCTCATATGGATAGTCCATCCCAGTGATAACTACAAAACACAGTACTACTAAGAGTATTAAGTGCTGAATTATGTTATACTGACTGAATTCAAAGAAAAAGTCAACTTAAACACAGTTATTTTCGGTACAAACATAACATTGGTCTCCTCGCACGAAAACGCCGCTCTAAACTATAAATGGCAGCTTGTGAATATTTTCAAAAATGGTTCCATTCACAAGTATCAGTGAACAGCTCACAGGATTCTTAAAATAAAAAAAATCTAAATAAAGTTATGGAAAAATCGAAAAAGGCCATTTGGCATCTCCACATTTAGTGCCCGTCTTTCTTCACAATATATCCGGTTGTTCTTGCAAACCTAGAGTAACTGAATGACATGAAATCTGTCCGTGTGTGAAAGAATACACTTGCGTTCTGTCACAAGTTACCAACATTACAGTATCCTAATATAAGAAATATATATTTTGCCAGAAATCTTAAGTTACAATACGCTTCTGAGATCTTTTACTTCTTCGAGATCTTCCCAGCTTTTCTCTTGGGCTCATAGGGTGTTCTCAGGATGCTGGGCGTCTCTTCCATTACCCTGACCAGCAGGTTATCAATGTAGTCTTCCAGCTCCCGAATATGAGCATCTTTCTTTCTTACCACCTCTTTCTGCTTGATGAGCTCTTGCACAACTTCTTCAAAGGAGAGATTGCTGTAGGCCGCCATATTCGCATGCAGATGTGCAGGCTCCTATGCGAGAGGAAGAACAGATGACATATGATTGTTAAATGTACCATGTATTGAATACATTTAGAAAATACTTCTTGATTGCTCATAGAATGCTGAGAATTCTAAGTGTTCTCTGAAGTGCGTAAATCAATCGTGCATCTTTTGACCTATAATTTGAGATTTGTACTAAATTTCCAACATGAAACAATATGTTAATTTAAGCACTTCACATTGGTTTGTAAACGGACAAGTGGATAAGCAATAATGCCATATACAGTAGTAGCTGGACAAAGTAAACTAGACAAAAAAAAAAAAAAAAAAAAGTGTAAAAGATAAGAGTGAAATAAACATGTTAATGTTTCCTTCAAAACAGAACTCACTTGACAAATGAGCTTTTATTAAAGGTGTTGCTCTAACCGTTCAAGCCTCAGTTCTCTGAAGCAGAGTGATAATGTGTTGACATGAGAAGTGTCTGCATCTGACTTAACCATGATATTGAGGGACCAGCAATTTAGAAACATCTGCTATCATGCGTCTGACAAATTCACACTTTTTGCTGTCAAGGTGAAAACAAGCACTAAATGCAGTCAGTTGATAAAATCTCTCAAAGAGCTTATCCATTTCACTGTTGTCAAAATATGAGTCAATGTCTCTCAGTCCTGCTTAATTACTGATGCTTAGATAATTACAATAAAACTGCCACCCAAAATAAACATCAACACAACAGGACACAGACCTGTAATTCATCTAATTACCAAACAATCCAAATAGCTCCAGAAATGAAGTACTCGTACCAAATCTACTCTGATAAGGTTATCTGGGTGTTTAAGGAAATTAAATCTATGCCCTAGATAGATTTTTGATGCAAATTATTATAATAAATGAATATATTAGGTCATTAAATAGCCTAAAGGTTTTAACTGGGACGTTTTAAATAACATTGCTTTGGTTAGTTCAATGGTGATTAGTATGGAAGCTTGTTTCCGCCACTGAATAAAAAATAAAAAAGGTAATTGCATTCTTTTATCTCACAATTCAGACTTTTTATCTCGCAATTCAGATTTTTTTCTAAGAATTGCGTAATATAAAGTTGCAGTTGCATGTTATAATGTCAGATTTGCGATTCTGACTTTAGGCTACTCCTCGCAATTGCGAGTTTATATCCTGCAATTCTGACTTTATAACTTGCAATTGCGAGGAAAAAAGTCAGAATTGCAAGAAAAGAATTGCGAGATAAATTTCCAATTGCGAGAAAAAAGTCAGAATTGCGATTCTAACTATTTCTTGCAATTCTGACTTTTTTGAAAAAAAACCCCTGAATTGTAAGATAAAAGACGCAATTATCTTATCAATTTTTTTATTACATGGTGGAAACAAGATTACGTAGATTAGGACTAGGTGACATACTACAGTAAGTACAGAAAAAGTTTCAGAGTAGAATACAGTAGAATTCTAGTTAAATAATCAATCAATTTCCTCAAACGTTTTATTTTCCTTCATAAAATATTTTCACCACATTTATTCATATGCACCAAAATTGCCTCACATTTGGCTATTACAAACAATATAACACTTTTTACAGCCTTACATTTTTAAAAGTGAATTAAACACATTTGATTATTTTATGGGTAGCCATGTGTGATGATAAATATAATTAAAATATTAAAACCTGTATAAATGATCTGTGTTTATAGTATGTATAATATTAAATGTAAGACTAATACATTGCACTTGTTAGGAAATAATAATATGCAGGAACAAGCCTCTACACTTAACCTGAAGCCTCAGACTCTGAACTGCTTCTGGGTTTGAACTTGATCCACCATATCGGACAGATGTTTATACATGTGACACTTTGATTATGATTATCCTCCTTAGATTACGGTAATGAAAACAAAACATTCCTTCTCTTTTTCCCTGAGGAAACAGCAGAACAAATTTGACTCCATAAAACTGCCATTCTAGAAACTAATGCAAAAATACAGTGGCCCTAAAAAGCATTTAGACGCGTAAATCAAAATGTGAATGTCATTGCATTAGATAACAAAATAGAAAACCAAGTAGCATTTATTTTAAAGGGAAAAAGTACACTTAAAGTACAGTTAAAAAAGGTACACTTTCCAAGAAAAACATTTGCAGAATGAATCGACTGTAAAAAAAAATTAAAAAAAGAACGAAAAAAGTAAATAAAAAGAAAGATATATCGCTCAAAAAGAATTTGGATGCTTTATTGTTTCTGGTAGTGGAATATTTAGTTAAAGGATAATTCCGGTATTTAACACTTTGAGTCTATTTTGTAGTTTGTTTTGGATGAACAAGAGTGGTGGACAAAGAAATTGACAATGGTTCCTGTCTCGACTTTTTGACTATTTTACAATTGCCCATGACCGCTTTAGAATGGGAGTCTATGGCCATGCACAAACATGTCCTTAAAACAACCCTTAACGTTCGTTTTCAAAACTGTTCAACTCACCGAGTGGTTAGTGGTGTTCGTTGATGTTCCAAACAAGTAGAATAGCGAAATACAGTTTCTGTCGTGTTTTATTTGGCATTTTGTAAAATCCCATTGATTTCTGTTGGAGGACATTACTGCTCGTTGATATTACTGCGCTACCGGGAACGGAAAAGACGCTTCAGACTCAAATATCGAGCGGAAGTTTATACGCGGTTGTGAGGTATCTGGAAAAAAATAGTTCCACTATAGAAAAATAAACGGATTGAAATCATACATTGCGCCGATATATTTGTTTTTAATCATCAACGAACACCACTAACCACTCGGTGAGTTGAACAGTTTTGAAAACGAACGTTAAGGGTTGTTTTAAGGACATGTTTGTGCATGCCCATAGACTCCTATTCTAAAGCGGTCATGGGCAAAAAGTCGAGACAGGAACCATTGTCAAAATTTCTTTGTCCACCACTCTTGTTCATCCAAAACAAACTACAAAATAGACTCAAAGTGTTAAATACCGGAATTATCCTTTAATGTGATGACCTACACCTGTAGTGAACTTATACATCCACTAAAAGTCATCATTTCATAGCAGGTTCATTATTTGTTTGATGCCACAGCACTTGCATGCAATAAAATTCAAACATTTTTAGGTGTGCTTGTTGAGTTGAATGTTTGGTAATGCAGGTCAACAGACAACACAGGCCAAAACAACACTTTCTGGCACATACAGAACAGCAAACACTGAATCAAAGGAAGATTTAGACAAAGAGATGATGCATGAATTGCAAAACCACCAGGGCACAAGCTAGCGGGTGCAGGAAAAAGCCCAGGAAATGACCATGAACTGGCAAGCAGCTGATGAGCAGATTTAGGCAATCAGGAGTGTGGGAGAGATAAGACTTCCACTTGGCATTCTTCAGTTGTCTCATTATGGGCACTAATGAGGGCCTTTGCGTTGAAAATCTAAAACTCCAAGTCCTTTGAAATGCCTCGGCCGACTCTCCCACCCCCCACCCCCCATCCTTTAATTAAGGCCTTAGAGTGCCAGAGACACTATTTCACGGATGCAGTGTTAACATAACCTCAAAAATGGGTGAGGAAAGCCATTTTCAGCAACGCGTCTCCAGTTTCAACATCACTTCAGCAGCTATTCTCACACAGCAGACAAGCAAACGTCGCGTTACTCTGCGCTGGACATGATGACGATCACAATCAGTATAATTATGACAAAGTGAGAGAGGGCTCCTTTCCACGTTTAACACTGACCGTGGTTTGACCTACAGTGTAAAATTAGACCAGTGACAAATTGCGTATTATTAATGATTAGATTTCCAATTATTGAGTGAGAGAACATACTGTCCAAGATGGTTCACTAACGAAATGGAAGCGCACTAATAACATCACACTGCTTCAAATTACATGCAGATCAAAGACGATGACCACCCATTTCAGCTGTTAATTAGATAAATGGGCCTCCAAGCGGATCGCCACAAGTGATAGTCAGAGATCAGCATCATCAACTTCCATGTATAATAGGGCTGCAATAAATGACCAATTAAAACTTTGGGCAAGTTTGGAAAACTTGTGAGAAATGTGGTCAAGCTGTGTCTGGACAGACTGGACAGTGACAATGTGAAAATACACCCTTGTTTACCAATGCGTAGAAATAGAAAATAATATTCTTACATTTAGTGTGGTCACATGTAATTCAACTTTATATGTATGACAATAGTGTAAAGCATAAAAGAAATGGAGTGTGCAATATTTCTTTTGAATGAACTTACCTGTTCTCTTGCATGTTTCATGCCATGCTTCTTCTCTGGAGAGTTTTTGAATCTCTGAGTAAGGTCCTCATTACTAGTGGGTTTTCTCATGTTGTCACTGATAAACAAACAAAAAAAAATTGCCAGAAATCAAATTTTACTCCAATAAATGTGTAAATTGTGTTCCAAAACACCTGGTAATATGCATGCTAATAAGCAACTAGTTAATAGTGAGAATTGGACCCTAAACTAAAGTGTTACCTGCATTTTTCATCTTACAAGAAAGTCCTTTATTTAACGTTCTGACCTATCGATACTGGTGAAATCTTGCTCAACGCCAACAAGTACTGTCATAAAACACATCAAATCCTTTAGGGCAACTGCCACTTGCCAGCAAAAGTTCGATATAATTTTTGAGTTGACCTTTATGAAGTGACAAACAGGGGGTCAGGAAATGGTTTGACGCCCCCTCACACGCAAACAGCCAGTCTACTTTTCATTTCCTAACAATTGGTCACTAACCACAACAAAGGCTTTGCAGCCAGTAAGTTACGGCTCGCACAGTTGGGGTGGGCGGTACGACCAAAATCTTATATCACAGTATGAGCAATTTTATACCACAGTAACGGTGTATGCCTTAATTTCCTTATTTGTTTTAAACATTTAAAAGCTTAGGGTCAGTAAGATTTTTTTTTAAATGTTTTTAGAATTTTTTTTAATCTTTATCTATCTATCTATCTATCTATCTATCTATCTATCTATCTATCTATCTATCTATCTATCTATCTATCTATCTATCTATCTATCTATCTATCTATCTATCTATCTATATATATATATATATATAAACAAACTGTTTTCAATTTTGAATTTCCAGCAACATTACTCCAGTCTTCAGTGTCAAATGATCCTTGAGAAATCATTCTAATATGCTGATTTGGTGCTCAAGAAACTTTTATTATTATTATAGTTGAAAAAAGTTGTTCTGCCTAATATTTTTGTGGAAACCATTATGCATCTGTTTTCTGAATTTCAAGGATGAAAACTGACAGTAAATCCGACACCACCATTACTGTTTGTATCACTGTGTGTACAATCTGAAATTCAGATATGGTAATGGACGTTTTGTTTCCGACACATGTTGTAAGCTATAGACCAATCACAACAGGCTGGGCCATCTGACCAATCAGAGCAGAGTATGCTCGGAAAGGAGGAGAGTAGAGAGACTGGATCATTGATCAAGCCGTTTCAGACACTGTGAGAAAAGAGGTGATTCTGCTATCTATATTATGAGAAAATCAGTGTTTTTGACCTTGGATACATGTAAACCTATTGTAGGAGACATCCAACACAAAATTAGGAACCTTTAATATAGCATCATAGGTGCACTCAAGAAACCCCCCCCACCCCCTCCCTCCCCTCCATCCCCCTTATGAATCGTAACAGGAAATTAGGAAATTTAACCGACACATTTTTTCCACCCATGCCACAACAGTCAAACACCATTGCAACTTGCAGGAAAATAAACTGACTTTAAACTTACATGGGAGTACAGTTATAAGTAATGGTCCAATCCTTTAATGATAAAAACTTGTGAATGGATGGGATACATTAAGGATGCTGGTTGTAAAAAGTCAGTTAATGTATAAGGTTGGAAAGATCACAGATATCTTTGTACACTATACAACATTAAGCATGTTTGTTAAATGTCTTTTAAGCTAACCTGTGACCCCTGGAAGACCTCTGATTTAAGATGCGAGAGTAATCTGAGAGGATGAGCGGCCTGGTAGCCTACGGGCAGATAAATTGTTAATTGAATGGTCTATCTCTCATTCAGATCTCATTACTGTGACTTGGTCAGGCCCCTGTAGTCTGGATTGGGCCTAATGACATCGATAAGGTCTTCCTAATGACAGACTTTCTCTGATAAACATTAAGTGCTTGACTGTCCTCACCTAACTCTACTGACAAAAGAGCAGAAGTTGGGAATGTACTGGAAGTAATTATTTTAATATAATCTATAATACTATCATAAATTATAGCACTACATATAATACTTACATATTTATTTGATTATTAATTTTAATTAATTTTAATCTATTTAGTTTTCCTCATTGAACAGTATGGTGTCAAAAAAGATACTAATGGCATTTGACCTCAAGTAACTATAATGAAAGCTTGATAAACAAATTAAAGACAAAAACAAAATGGCTAAAAACAAATTGTACCTGGATCTGTAATGTGAGATAAAAGGGTTGGTTTCACTTGAGGTTTCATTGGTAAAGGGGTTTGGAGATCGCAGGTCTCCAGAGCTTCCGGTCCGTGCTCCAGTGGCCGCTTTCTTTCCTTCCTTCTTCCCAGTCACTCTGCCCAGAAGACTGACCTTCTCCTTCTTCTCTCTCTTCTCTGCCCCCCACATCATCCCCTGATCTCCCTCGAAGGGATTGTGGTTGCGAGGGAGAGTGGCGAACTTCTGGGGCATGTTGTCTCCGATGTCGGAAAAGGGGTCACATGGCACGTCGCTGTTTGGGACACCATATCCATCGCTCTGAGAGTGTCGGTGAGAGGCAGCGCCCCCTACGGATGAGAAAGACAATGTTTTCTTTAGCATTTCTCCATAAAATGCAGCTGGGATGGCATATTTGTGTAGTCCAAAACCCCAAAACAATTTAGTATTTTAGCACTTTGGTTAAACGCATGAAATTAGGTCTGTGGAGAACAAGCTCAAGAAATGTTCACGTTTTGTAAACGACGTAAAATACATAAGTAATACCCCTTGTGATTTTTTTTAAGCAAAAGGCGGTTGCTAAAAAGTGGCTAAACGGGACTACAGAAGTTGTCGGGACATTAAACATCACACTGAACAGGTAATCTCATCTACTTACTAGTCCGCTTTTACAAAATTTCAGTATAAATGTTTTTTTTTTTTTAAATAAAGACAGAAAGAGTTGTCAGAAGCTTAGTGATGGTGATGTAAAAGTCTAGTGGCTATACTGAAGTTAATTTAAAGACTATGTTTAGCTTTTCACTTATGGTTGTTTACACTGGTTGTTCATTTGTGAAGGTGAACTATATGTTAAAGAATCATAAACTTTTGTTGGTCACAGAGTAAACAATACCTTTTGCTGCTAATATCACACAATATTTAAACACATGAAAAAAGAAAATATAAAAGAATAAAATTGCTGCACTGAGCACAGTGAACTATTTGAGCAGACCATGTACTCTATGTCCTCACCTTTCTCCTCAATTGAGTTCATAGAGTCGAGTTTAGGCCTGAAGTGAGTTCCTATCAGATCAGACATGGAGTGAGCAGCAGAAAGTTTCTGCGTCCCAGTGAGCAGCGAGCGTTTTGGCTTGGGTTCAGGTGCAGCCTGAGGGTGCGGGTGCTGGTCTGGCAGAGAATCAGTCTCGCTCCGTCCTGAGCGTGGAAGGATGGCAGAAGATGTGTCTGAAAAGGCACCGTCGTGCTTGCGACCCTTCATCTTTTCCTTGAGCTTGGAGAACGGCGATCTGGGTTTGTCTCGCATCGACAAATCGAACATGCTGGCCGTCATGTTGTTCCGCATGAACTGGATGCTAACTTGAATCTTGCCTCTGTCTTTCCTCTTCTTACCTGGGCGTGAGTCTAGATTGTACCAGCTGACAAGAGAGAGACAGGAAGTATGAGGCATATAGCTAAATTTGATCAATAAAACAGTCTGAAATACAGAAAACATTGAAAAAAGACAAATTAACTGACAGTTGATGTCACTTTGGACTGGGCTATGTGTAACAGACAAAGGCCAGTGAGAGCTGTGTGTGTAAACCTCACTCCCCTGACCTAAAGAGGCGTGTTAGCGACTGATGCTAGCAGCTGCGGTCTTTATTGTCCTTGTTAGCGCGCCCACCTCTCACGCCGCAGACCCCGGTTCGAATCCCGCTGGGAGCGGGACGATTAGGACCGGTTACATTTTGTGCCCTGACTCAGATGGGAGGTTTAGGTGAGTAAGTGTAACGGACGTAGGCCAGTAAGAGCTGTGTGTGTAAACCTCAGTCGCCTGTCCTCAAGAGGCACACACGCGGCTGCAGTCTTTAGCGACCTTGTTAGCGTGCTCGCCTCCCACGTCAGAGACCACGGGTTGATGCGAGTTGAGTAGGACCGGTTACATGTGCATATTCAATCATGCTCTTCTTATCAATATATAATGTAATGTTTGACTATTATATAACAATTAGTTTTTAAAGAAAGATTTCCTATGAATATTTATTATTGTTTAAACTTCAAAACGGCAGAAAGTATTTCACATTATCCATAAAAAAAAATGTTTAAACTGGGTAAATGACACACACAAAAAAAAAAAACTATTTTCCAGCTAACACAACACTATTCATCCAAAAACTCAATTAGTGAAGTTGACTAGTTTTTTTTTATCGTTGTGTCACATGCATGGTTGGCCTCTTAGGTGTTACTGGAAACAGCTAGGCTGGTGTTACATGCGCCAGTAATTTGCAGATGTTCTAGTGTACTTTCACAGCTTGATAAAAACAAACAGCAGAAAACCACACACTCTTTCACTTCTCCTTTTCTGTGAAACCCCCCTGGTGGTAAGACTCTCTTTCAGGCTTTGCTCTGTATGTATAATTCATACAAAAACGACATGGGGGCAATGTGTTTGTCTGGCCAGAAACCCAATTTCACTTCACAAAAATCCACAGCATAGTCCATTTAGTCAATTTGAAAGCCTTCCCCCTTCCTGAGAACGCATATTATAGCAGGGATAAACATAATTCCCTGGTAACTGCAAAGGTTTGGGCCACATAAAGAATGTGAAGTAATACGCCCCCATCTAGGCCATTCCCCGGCTCCTGTTTATTTAACCTCTTGCTCTTTTTTTTCTGCTGGAAGTAATGTGATTGATGCTGTAACTGTGTGAAAAGGAGGTGGCATTTGCACAAATCTGGCCTTTGTTCATTGATGCTCACACCGGTATTTGGAGATTATGAAATGGACAATATTTCAGCAGAGCCGCGTGATGCTCCTGCGATATAAGACACTTGGAGCAGGATCATTCATTTAGAAATGATCATCGTGAACACTTAATGTAGTACAATACTAGACAGAGATTTGGCCAGAGTGTTCAATGAGTGAATTATGCAATACATCATCTTACACCTGCATAGGCAAACATACTGTGGCAAAGCATATTTCAAAAGATATTAGAGATTTCTTTATTAGTCAATATTGGATATTTGTCGGCCGATATTGTATATTTATTATTGCTTGCTCATTTTCCCTATTTTTTTAGATGCCCTTTTGCCATCATTTAACGCTCAAAGTTAATGATTAAAAACACTAATAATTATCTCTTTTTACAATTTAACAAATAATTAATGATTGTGAACAAATTATGATGTGAGATTTTTTTAAAGAATAACAGATACAGATTAACTGTATAATTTAAGTAATTTTCTTATGTAAATTTATTATTAGACATTTTTGAGGTGGGAAATTTGTTATCGTTCTATATTTTGTGTTGTTCCTTTGGATAGTACATTATAATGGTGCGATATCTAGACTCGTGTTTAAATTGACTGATTTTAGTATTTGATAATTTATTAAGACAAAATGTTGAAAATGAAAATAATGATTGGGTTATCGGTATTATATCTGTGCACCCATATTCAACTGAAAAAGGAATAAAACCTGAGAGACTGTGTTGAATGGGATTGAATATTTTTGTACAAACATAGTTTGAGCCCTTTTTTGACCTCAGCACTGATTAAAAAGACACTCTGTACACTCGTAAACCAGCCCTGCAGAAATGTAGTTCGACACTTCCACCCTAGACACAGTTCTTTCATGCAAACACTACTGTAAACACTCCTTCAGTATCGGAACACGGTTCCCTCTGGGGTCGTCACAGGCTGCCATCTTGCTGAGTGCTCTTCTTCCTTCATGGCACAGCTAGTGAATGGTGATTATGTTTCTTTCCAAGACCATCCACACACTGGGGAGCTTGTAGATCCGAGGGAAGAGGGTTTACCTGGTCTCAGGCCCAGTAAGGGAGCTCTGATCTGGGCATGTGGAGAGCCAGCCAGCCCCTGTTCTTCACATGGGAGTCAAGGCCAAGATAAATCTTCCTCTGCCTGGAACCACAATACTCCCACTCTGCGAGGGCCGCTGGGAACCAGCGTACAATCAACAAACACAGGTGTGCGATAATTAGGGTCTGTCGACTCCAATGTCGAAACGGACTCTTGTACCCTAGCGTCAGTTAGTAGGAAACCTTTGCATGAACAGAGTCATTGGGGACTGCTAACCCTGAGAGTCAATGGGATGCAAGGTTGGTAGAGTGATTTGTGCCACGAGTGTCAAAAATGATCTCAGAAATCAGTTACAGTACATAACTCCCTCCCAAGGGTGTGACACCATAGTATCGTTGAATAAATACAGGCACTGATTGTGACATACCGACAATAATTATAAGCTTGGAGGAAGTGTTGAAATATCCAAGAGAGTAAGGATGCATCTATATTAATATTCTAGCAGATACCAATAAGCTAATAATTATGCTGTGTTCCATTTACCTCAGAGGAGGGATGTCATAGCTGGGAATGATGTCACACCCCAGTTAAAATGGACTACTAAGATGAAAAACTAAGCTGGACGCATCCAAGCAAACCTTTGTTGTGCTTTTTTTTTTTTTTGCACAGATAATCCCAAAGTATCATGCCCACAAACAGAATTTGGTTAGTACTGTGTGCACCACTGAGTTTGCTGAGACACAGACAAAGGAAGTAGTTAATAAACAATATAGCTGCGTCCCAATTCAGAGGCTGCATCCTTCGTAGGCCGTAGGCCGTATTCCGAAGGCCGATTGCTTCAGAGCGGCACAACGAAGGCTGTCCCAAATCTCCTTTAAATACGACCTCGAAATGCATCCTTCATTTCCCAAGCAATGAAGGATACAACAGATGGATCCTTCACGGCCTACCCTACCCCAGAATTCATTGCACGCCGGTGACGACAGTATTTTTAGAGAAATTGCTGGATTACACTATTAAATGTAAGTATTGGGTTTCAACTTAATCAAATATCAAAATGATACAAATGTGTAAAAATTAAAGAGGTTCAAATGTTGACATATCTTACTAAGATAGTTACTACTTATCATGGAGTGACATGATATAAAAGCTTTAGCGTAAGTTCTGCCAGGAAGACTCAATCAGCGCGTCATATATTACCTCACTTCTAACCAATCATGTGTTAACACTCGCAGTATAAAAGATTGGTACTTACATTTGTCTGAGTTTGCAGATGCTGACGCTGCCAATTACCTCCATCCTCCCCAACCACCACCAAGATGGTACCTTCCCCTTCATCCTCCCCACCACCACCAGGATGGTCCCTTCCTTTACCTCCAGGGGGTCGGCTGCGCCCCTGCCTTCGTCTTCAGGCAGGATATGCAGCTTCCGCAACCCTCGCATCGCGCGCTAAGGACGGGGCCTACGCCAAAGAACTTTATAAATGTATGCTTGCTGGGCTGTTAATAAATATACGCTTGTTATATCAATTTATCTCCCGAGTCTTTCTGGTAGAAATACTTTTACAGTTTATACTCTATTATATGTACAGAAATGGATAACGGTGAACATATTTAGGAAGGTTGTTAACCCCGTTTTGTTTTCAGACAGTTGAATATAACCAAAGTCTCTTTCAGGCAAGTCATTTCAGTTAGCGGCCATCTTTGAAATGCCTCTCGGGCAGCTATTTCCTGCAGTACAGCTCCTATCTCTTTGAATGGGGAACATCAAATTCTACAAAGCTGTTCACCAAGCTTATGATTAAATTTCATATTTGAAATCACCAGTGAAATCTGTGACAACTGTCTGAAATTTTGTTTCCAAACGCTCAAATCATGAAAATATTTTTTTTTAATAAAGGGGGAAAGAAATAAAACAAATCAATACTTTTATTCATCAAGGATGAGTTAAACTGATCAAAAGTTACAGTAAAGACATTTATAATGTTAGAAAATATTCTATTTTAAATAAATGCTGTTCTTTTGAACTTTCTATTCATCAAAGAATTTTGAAAAAAAAAAAAATTGTATACAACCGTTTTCAACATTGATAATAATAATGAATGTTTCTTGAGCATCAAATCATCATATTAGAATGATTTCTGAAGATCATGTGACACTGAAGACTGGAGTAATGATGCTGAAAATTCAGCTTTGATCACAGGAATAAATTAGTTTAAAATATATTAAAATAGAAAACAGTCATTTTAAATTGTCATAATATTTCACAATATTACTTTTTTTTTTATTGTTTTTTATCAAATAAATGCAGCCTTGGTGAGCAGAAGATACTTCTTTTAAAAACATAAAAATTTTACTGACCCCAAACTTTTGAACAGTAGTGTATATAGTATATCTATCTATCTATCTATCTATCTATCTATCTATCTATCTATCTATCTATCTATCTATCTATCTATCTATCTATATATACTGTGTATATATATATATATATATATATATATATATATATATATATATATAGTACACATATAGTATATCTATTTATATATATATAAAAAAGTCCAGTACAAACGTTACTGCCGCTCGTCAACGGCAGCTGTAACAGTTGCTAGGCAACAAGAACAATCCTCCATAGGCTAGACCATCCAATTTATGCTCAAATTTGCCCATTGGCTTCTGTCCATCATGGCCTCCTAATCATCCCCATATAGCCTATACTGATTGGCTTCATCACTCTGTGTCCTCTCCACCAATAAGCTGGTGTGTGGTGAGCGTTCTGGCGCAATATGGCTGCCGTTGCATCATCCAGGTGGATGCTGCACATTGGTGGTGGTGGAGGAGATTCCCCCTTCTATATAAAGCACTTTGAGTCCCTAGAAAAGCGCTATATAAATGTAACAAATTATTATTATTATAATTTAAGGCGTAGCCTTTGAAGTCTGCGTCCTTCGAAGGATGAGGCCTCTGAATTGGGACACAGCATATATTACAACTGATTTGCTATGGTTGATGCGCAGAGCAGCCATATTGAATTCTGAAGTCAGGGTTGTTGCGCTTCCCCAGAGTTTCCCAGTCGCAACTCTGACTTGAGGGGGTGTTCCATTTAAAAGTTCCTACTGGGAACCGGGACTTTCCCACTTCCCAAAGACAAATGGAATGCAACATTATTTTTCTTATTATGGCCAATAACTGCAGTTAATAAAATCCTACACTATTGAGAAGTTAAATCAATCATTTTAAATTCTACAATCATCAACAGATCTCCAGTGCAAAACATACACTTTACTAACTTACATGTAGGTAAAAGCAAACAGTAATATTTTAAAAACTACATTTTGTAATTTCTGTCATTTATGTTTGCAGCACTGCCTTTTCTACTTCAACCACCCATACCGGTTTCTCTCTCAGTACTCAAATAAGCTATTACTGGTCTGTACATGCCTAAAAAAAGTGAAATCAGAAAATATTAAGACGCACTAATGAATTAGTCTTGACATTTATTTACAGAAAGTAGTCTATGTCACATCTGAAAATAAAAGAGGAGTGTGGCGAGCAGCAAGAGGCTGAGGGCCGTGGGAGAACAGCGCAAGGCAGGTGGCGTGATTGCTAATGAGCGACACCTGTGAGACGCACCGGTCTTGTATCTCTCACGGAGGAGCGAAAGCATAAAAGTAGGAGCGACAACAGTGAAGATCGAGAGAGGCTAGGCCTGGATTTATGTTGTGTTTTGTTTTATTATGTGTGGCGGCAATCGACCGTGAGGGACTGCCGTCTTTACTTTAATTTTGTATTTGTTATTTATTTTATTAAAATCTGTTTGAATGTTCGCCGGTTCCTGCTTCCTTCTTCCCATAACATCTAACCTCGTTACAAGGAGTAAGTCAGAAGATAGAAGAACATAAAATGATGGAAGTTTCTTTAAAGAGAATACAGTCACCACTGCCTGACAAGAAGGAAAATATAACAGCATGCAGGATAATCATCCTCACTAAACCGGTTCATCCGCCATGGGATTGTGACTCAAAACTGCCATTAAAAGAAGTCAAACGGCCTTTATCTGAGTTGCATACCAGAACAAAATGGCCTACATGAGATGGTTGCCCTTCCATAGTATTGAACAGCAATGGCATGTCCAAAGACATTTAAAACTCAGACAACAGGTTTCAAAAACAAATACATAATTACACTAAAGTTCAATGTCAGCAACGTGGAGTTAAAGTTCCAGGAGTTAAAAATAGCCCAGGCTAGTGCTGCACGATTAATCATATCGCAATCGCGATGTCAAAGCCTACGCGATTATATGACGCAAAATGCTAAGATTTTATATTAAATAAACAAATTAGCGCTGTTAACGCAATTAACGCAGCATCTGTTAATTGTTGGCATCCTTTGGCTAGTGTTACGTGATCCCGCTCTTATTCATGCAAATGCTTTTAAACCATTCATGCGCGATAAGACATTCATGCGCGAAAGAACGCGCTGCCTGTGAATGTCCTGACTGTGGCACACAGAAAGACTCGCGCTAATATCGTGCGTGCGCACAAAACAGCATGCCAGAATACAGTTCTCTTTCGATCTTGAACGAACAATAACACACACAATTATGCCAAAATGTTTTTTTTTGTCGAGTATCTTCATAACATAAGAGTAGTCTTATGATGAACGTGAAGAGTTGTGACTCGTGAGAGAATGAGGCGCGTGTGAGATCCGCGTCTCTGACAGCAGCAGCTGGTCTTAAAGGGACAGTACACAGTAGACACTAATTATATCTGTCGCTAAAGTTAATCAAAGAACAAAGGGAACAGAGAAAAACACTCACTGCTCTTGACTAAAGAACTTTTTTCTTTAGGCAGATTATCACTAATCTGTGTACGTGCATTTATTTTCCTTGAGAACCAAGCAAGTTGACTCATGAAACCATTTGTTTATTATATCGCATATCGCAATCGTAATATTGACCTCAATTATCGCAATATGACATTTTCTCCAAATCGTGCAGCTCTAGCCCAGGCCATTTCAAAACCTTTCATTCTGTTATTCTTTGAGTACTATTGGCTTCAAAATGCAGACAAGCATTAAACACTATAGGGTCTATGTAGGCTGATATTTCAGAGCCAGACCTTGAGGTCTGCTCTTATGATAAAGGTAATCAGTCAACAGCTATCATGTGACCTACAAATATTCAAAACAATTACAGTTTAAAAAAAATCTAAATGAGAAAAAAAGGCCAGTGATTTCAAAATAATTGTATAGATTGTGTAAATACAGTAGTGACGATCACTGGTACCATAAAAAGATTTGCACGTTGGGATTGGAACATTAAACTGCATTGTTTAAACACCATTCATAGTCACTAACTTCACTGTGATACTAAAAGAGGACAAAGCTTTAGTATCAGGTCCCTCTTTTAAGTTGCACTTCTGCTTATGGACCCTTTTCCTGGACTGTGATGGCGCCACCTTTATTAACATCTAGTAGTTTTTCATCGTAATAATAAAAAAAAAGTTACATAAATGTAAATGCTATAGTTTGTTTTATTACATTGGCAGTAAATTAACGCTGCTGCAAGGGTATTTATAATACAACGGCTGAGAGAGGGACGGCAAAAGTAGCATGTAAAAGCTTACATGTTTTTTTTTCTTTTGCTATTAGAGCAAATGGGAATACAAAAATGATATTTGCTGTTGTCTCCCATTCACCACTATAAAAGTTTACCCAACTATGAAGACATCCGCTTCTGAGAACCCTGGAAATGTGAAAAGGCTCCATTTGAAAGAATATGTTTGTATAGTTCTACGAGGCTTTTGCATTAATAAGTTAAAAGATCTGGCATCAGCAATGAATGAAATAGCCCACTTACTCAGTTTTCCGTCGTTCCTTGTTGTCAAATATCTCATTTAAGTTGATGAGTTTTTGGCCCAGAAATTTATCCAATCCAACCAGGGACCTGTGCATCACTGTGAGGCACAGCTCATAAACCTCTGGATTGCTCTCCATCAGCAGCCCTGGCAGTTCAAACGAAGCCTCTTCCTTCCACACCGGGCTGAGGGTCTTCTCTGCCACTGATGTGGAGTACTTCTCTCTGCCCAGCTGGATGATTGTGTAGGCATCGTTGGTGCCATTCTTGCCCTTTGGTTGCAGGTCTGTGGCTTGGAGAACAGTGGCTTGGACATGAGTTGGAAACCACTTCTGCGACTGTTCGCCCAATGACATGATGACTTCAAGTGTAAAACTATGGATTTTGGTGTGTGAAATGATAAAGTGTAGTAGCTACTTCAATTTGGCCGTGGCATTTTGTTTAGCTTCTAATCACAGTAAATGAGTGACCAAGAGGTGATAAAAGTTGAAAGTTATGTTTAACAGCGTGGGAAGAACATAATTTGTAATTACAAACGTTGTGTCTGTTAACATACGTGTCTACAAAACACTCCACACATTGACCCCGCTTCAACTCAGGTCACCTAAAAAGACAAAAAAAAAACAGAAAACTAAATATCAAACTTAAATTCATATTACAATACAAATAACATAAAAATTTAAATTTTGACTTAAACAAATGATTTTAACAATACAAAAAACTTATATAAAAAATATAAAATTGCTTAAAGTTTTATTTTATTTTATATATGTATCTCAAACTTACATATATTATTCTCATATGCATTTTTTTATGACATTGTGCGTGTGCACATGAATTTATTGTGGTAATCAAATTTACTTGCGTCCAAAATAATAGTTGCCCTATGTCCTGTCAACCAAATGTTAAACGCATAGGAAACGTTGTCATTCAGAAAAGATATATAGTAACGTTACATATAGGCTACTAACATATGAGTCATTCTAAAAAAATAAAAATACTGTACACCATTGATGTAGATGAATAGGTTGTTTTATACTGTATATTAAATTAAACTAGAAGTGAAAGTTCATCGAGACAAACTTTAAGTTGGCTTGGAAAAGTTTGGAGGAGAAGTTTAAAGTAGTTTGAAGTATTACATTATTACTTGATTTTGTCTTTCTCGATCCTTTTATAACAATTAAAAATATTTTGTTGCCAGCATGAAAAACGATCAAATTATCAAATAATAGTTCTGGGTGGTTGCTAGGTGGTTGCCATTGTGTTCTGGGTGGTTGTTATGAGATAGATAGATTAGAAATATTAGATAGAATGGAAAATGAGTCTCGATGGATTAGAAATAGTACACAGAATGGCAGCTAATGAAGTATGATGAGCCTCTCCAACTGTCAACATTTGAATTTAGTTTAGAGTTAGAAAGAAAGAAAGAAATATTAGATAGATAGATAGATAGATAGATAGATTAGTTAGGAAGAAAGAAAGAAAGAAAGAAAGAAAGAAAGAAAGAAAGAAAGAAAGAAAGAAAGAAAGAAAGAAAGAAAGAAAGAAAGAAAGAAAGCTTAAATGAGTCTCAATAAATTAGAAATTGTACATAGAATGGCAGCTGATGGAGTCTAATGAGCCTCTCCAACTGTCAACATTTGAATTTAGTTTGGAGTTAGAAAGAAAGAAAGAAATATAAGATAGATAGATAGATAGATAGATAGATAGATAGATAGATAGATAGATAGATAGATAGATAGATAGATAGATAGATAGATAGATTAGTTAGAAAGAAAGAAAGAAAGAAAGAAAGAAAGAAAGAAAGAAAGAAAGAAAGAAAGAAAGCTTAAATGAGTCTCAATAAATTAGAAATAGTACATCTAATGGCAGCTGATGGAGTCTAATGAGCCTCTCCAACTGTCAACATTTGAATTTATACAGTTGAAGTTTAAATAGTCTTGGCTCAATTTGAACATTCCGCAATGAAAGTCTATGGGATTTTTCCAATTTTTGATCAGCAATTTTAGGAAAACCGTTAGTCTGATCCGTCTGAAACGAGCAAGCAACTCGAGTCAGAACAGCTTGAAGGTTTAGTCTGAGTTTAGTGGTTGTAGCTTGAACAGTTTAGGAGGAGTAGCGTGGAGAAATTTTGGCTAAGAATAATAATAATAAGCTTAAATACAATATCAGTATGTTGGCTTTTCCAAGCCAACTTAATAAGAAAAAAATGCAGTTTCAAATAAGTTCTTCGTTCAGTTCTGTCACATTCATTTTTTTTATCAAGACCTGAAATTTTACATTAAGGATTTTTTTTTTTTTTTTTCATATAGATTTACAACTTCAAATTTCAATTTACAATTGGTGTTCATGGGTTAAATTGGTTACTGGCCAAGTACTTCGCGGTCTTCCCTAATGTGATTCAATCAGACATGGTACAAAACCACTGAAGCATCACAGCTAGTTTTATTATTAGCCACAGTTACTGCTTCTGTCAAACATACAGCACAAAGCTCTGATAATTACCTCTGAAGCATCTTTCCTCGAGCACAGCTCGCGACGCCACTGCATGTGGGATGACTGCTTAAGCGAACCGGCATCAATTCTCTACATCTGTGGTGGATGGAAATGAATAAATTGCTTTAGTCGACACTAATTCATCTTAAACAAATATGTGTGGTATTCCACATCAGCCTTGTACTCGACTTCCTAGTTCCTCATTTCCGCTTATGCGGTCACGGGTCGAAGTGGAAACTCCTCCTCTGTTGCCGTAGAAACACAGGATTTGATCAGCGCGCGCCTGGCGCTGTTCCTGGGATTCGAATGGCTGGGAGGATTATTAGACTTTTGAGCATTTCGGTCTTTTTTTCTTTTGTTGTCAGTTTTGTCAAGAAAAAAGAAAGAGGAGAAGGAATAAACAACAGCTTGTTTGTAAAAGATTTGTAAACGATTGCAATATATTAAAGATACACAAATGTGCTATATAAGTCAACTTTAGATAGTTTACAGTAGGCTATAATCAGTAGAAGGCTAGCCCTATTAGTTTACATTGTTTATAGCAGGTCATTCATCAGTAATTTATTTTGCAGCTTAAGTAGGGTGTATTAAGCATATGTATTAAGTCAGATGAATACAGGTGAAATGGATCTGGATCATATTTTAAAAACATGTCCCACTTCAGCACACTGTAAGGAAATATTTTCATGATTTGTTATCACAACTTTTGTCAAATCAACATTGATAATTAATGTGGTTCAGATAGTATTTTGAGTTTGTATTTATTAAACCAATCTCCTTTGCATTGTATTAACTCACATTTTTTAATTCAATTAACTCAAAATTTTAAGGAAATCAGGTAACTTAATTTTTTAAGTTAAACCAACAATAATTCTTATAGTGCAGTATTCATAGTTAGATTCTTACAGTGCAGTATTCAGATAGATAGATAGATAGATAGATAGATAGATAGATAGATAGATAGATAGATAGATGGGGGGATGGGGAGATTGGGGGGGCACACATAACGGTGTCCCATTCAGGCTATCTGGGATTCTTATAATGTCCTCTCCTGTAGACAGTAAAGTCAATAAATGTCTATTGGGGGCTCTTGACAAAACTAAACCAACCATGTTAACATACTGTCTGCCAATGTTTCTGGAGTGGGGACATTGAGGTACTGATAAGAGATTCATTTAAATGTGTGTGTCACCCACTTGACAGGTAGATCTTAACCAAACACACCTGCTCTTTCATTTTATTCTCTTTCTCTCTCCTTATCCCCATCAGTCTGCCATAACCGCAGAGTGTTGTGTACATACCAGAGTCAGAGGCATGAGTCTGGCACATTTGTCACACACTCTTATCTGGACTGTATCTCAGGATGAAAATGGGCCTGGTGTGGTGAAATATTAGGTCATATAAAATGCATTTAAGACAGCTTAAACTGAGGAGGGGCCCTTCTATGTGCCATTTCCAGTTAAGCTTCATTGCAAACACCAGGAAACAGCAGAGGAACCAGAGTGGGAGAGTCTCCACATACAAGCCCTGGAGATAGCTGTATGGTCCTTTCATTGACCAATGAAACCATGTTTAATGTATAGTCGTTCCTTTTTTGTATCACTCTGTTGATTATTTTTACACATTGCAGACAGACTATCTGTGAGTTTTGTTCAGGGACTCTTTCTGCAGGTTACATGGTTAGTTGGTGGTGACTTTATGTTGAGTCAGTCATTTGAATCATTCAATGACTTATTCATTCAAAAACACTGATTCATTATACGAAACTAAATAAGCGACTGTGTTTACAAATGAGTCATCAAATTATTCACTCACTCAACCAATCTATTACAAAACACAGATTCATTCAGGAATGCAAAAAGCGACTGTCTTTATGAACGAATCACTGAATCATTTACTCAAATCATTTGAAATTCAGGAACAAAACACCACTATCGTCAGCCTCATGGGAAGTGCTTCGACATAGAGCGTAGTTTGAATCTCGGCTCTTGATCCTTTCTCATCTTGTCCAATTTCTAATCAATGCCAAAAAAATAATATTAGTAATAATAATAAAGCACCACTACTGTGTGTTGTACTGATTCTCCTGTAGCGTTTGGAACTATTTTCATTGGCGGAGCAAAAACAGACAAAGTAAAGATAGATAGGAAAGAAGACAGCTTTTTCCTCTACATTCCATAAATTTAGCTCTCAATTTTGCTCTGTTCAGTTTTAAAGCCTCGTGGCTGTAAAGAGACACCACCAGGGGTCATGACACCAATCCTTAATTTGACAATTTGTTAGACACTTTCATGTATTACCTTCTAAGACCATAATACGCCTGTGTGCCTCTGGAGTGGGATAAAAACATGAAAGGCTCTACATTCCAACCTCACCTGCTTCCTTTTATTGTTCTCCTCTGATAGAGTATATAAAGGGAAAAAAAAAATCCATCAAGTCATAAATTAGCCAAGAGCAACGTATGGCCTCAGTCCACTTTTCCAGAGGAATGATGTTGTAGCCCATAAACTGTCCAATATTCAACAGGACCCTGTATTGCGTATCAGTAAGGTCCACGTGTTGGCCTGTATTAGGCATCATCTTTATGGGCCTGGATCCTCTGTAAGGTCTCTTGCCACGGTCAGACAGCTGGTTCTGCTTTAGGCCCCTTTCTTCAACACTATATAGGTTGTTTTACATTTATTAAACACTTTTAAGCATCTCTGGCTGCAAGATTGCCCATCTGTTAGCGCACGACAATATATATGCGTTCCAAGTGCATAGGGAGCAAAAGAAGGTGAGCGGATGCCATTGTAACATCAGTAAGCCTCATAATGCACTTCAGGTTTACGGTCGGGTTGTGAGATTGATTTAAAAGGCTGTGCTTTTAGTCAAGAGGACATTCAGATTGCAGATGAAAATTTAATAATAATAAAAAAAAAAGTAGGAGAGAAGAGCACAAATCACTGCCGGCGCTGCGCTCTGTGGAATGTTAGGGTGTGCAATGCATGGTGATATATAGATCTGCAGATGTGCATGTAGCCCGCGACGGCTGGAGCAGAAATTGTTGGGGGCGTACGGCTGCCGAAAGGTCCATTGTGTGGAACAATACTTCAAGAGTGTTTATTTGAGTATCACTAAAGGCTATCACCTCTCACCCCTTCATAGCCGCTCAAGACTGTCACGGAAGTCAGGTTTGCACTTTGAGCGTCAAAGGGGCCAAATCATAAACGGTGATGGGTTTAAAAAAAAAAAAAAACGATGTTAACATTGTCAAAGGTAACATTAAGATGTTTTATGAGAGCACATTTCTTTTATCTTATCTTGTGTCAGCACAAATTCTCTTCATGATGCAACTGTCCGTGTGTGTATTTTGCGTGCATTCATATCTGTCTGAATAGTCATATGAGGATATTGAGGTTACTATTTTATGACTACAAACAAATTACAGTAAATGAAACAAACAAGTCTTTTTATTTCATTTTTCATGGCTGCACATAGAAGTGCAAAACTGCTACCAGGATGACACAGTCGAGTGGTGCTTATTTAATGATGCTGAGCATTGTGAACTGGCAAGCAAGTCATTTGCAAATGTAAACATACTGCTGGTATGTTGTAAAATAAACAAGTTATCTGGATTTTATCCACATTCCACTGCATGAATCAAGTGCTGCCTTTGAACGCTCTTTTGTATGCATGAGAGGACGTGCAGACCAGGGATATGACAAACAAATTAAACAAATGAGAGTGATTAAAACAGCTGGATCCACAAATGGCATGACCAATTCAGGGAATTATGGAGGCAAATGCACGCAATTATATAGCAAATGAGGTACACCCACTTTGCGCTTCTCAGATGTTGCATTAATTTAAATGGTCTGTTTCTACTGTGCAATTCATATTACATTAAATTAGCAGTAGAATCCCCTGTGTCCTTCTGCTGTTATTCAGCTGAAGTCTTTATAAAGCTCTTCTCTCCAAAGCAATTCATTTGCAGTCAGAGTTCGTCATGTCGAAATCCTCAAACGGCATTGCATTTCATAATATTGTTGGGAAATTTAGAAAAAAAAAACATACTTTCATAAGGTTGGGTTTTATGTGTTATCATTTTGTCAAAACTAATTTAGGCTTTCCAAGAAGTGTAATTTTTGCAAGGGAGTTTAAAATCATAGTTTTTATTTATTTATGGGTTTTTTCAAGAAAGAAACTGATGTACACTGAATAAACCCGAATAAGCTGGCAAAAAAAAAGAAATCAGTTACATCAAAAATGTTTGAAGAAAGAAACTACAGCTTACTATCAAACTTTTCATTTGAATCTCTTCTCGCTCTCGCTGCATTTGTTACATCAGTAGATTTCTTTTGGAATAGATTATAGATATAGATTAATTATTAGTTAGGTAACCTTTTAAAAACAGTATAGTATATAATACTCAGTCATATGGTAAAGTCATAACTATTTGCAGCAAACTGTTCTAGCACAAAACCTTGCAGTCATGTCATTTCTTCACTTCACACCATATCACACCTTTTAATAACACACTGCACATATAATATTACAAACATTATGGATTAATGTAATTTCCTTAAGTTAGGTAATGTAAGTATATTTTCTAAAGTGGCCTGTATAACTGTATAGCAACAAAGCTGATTTGAAACACATATCTTGCATTATTTACTGAATTAAATGGTTGTTATAAGTACTAAATCATACTATTGTGTTTCAGTGATTAAACCAAATGTACCTCATTACATACATGATATTGTGTTTTGAAGCTGATTATGTGAAGAAAATGTGTATAACAGTAATGAAAGTAAATTAGGTTTTGAAAGTGTGATTAGTAGTGTTGCAAGTGTGATCAATTTTTGTAGTTTTGAAAATGTTCCGAAACCAGTATGAAAGTGAATAAAAAAAACTGTGATTTGCCAAGTTGAATAAAACCCAATTAATTTAGATGTTACCACATGAAACGCAAATTATGTTAAAAGAAACCCTCTTTTTACAGTGCAATTTGTAATTCAGTTTATTTTCTCTTGTTCTTTTTCAAATGTACATTATCAATTGTAAAGCATGTCTAAACTGCTCAGGTTTTTACTCACTCATTCCATTCTCAATGAGTCAGTGAATGGTTAGCCGCTACCATGTGTTCAACAGCCAGGATGCTGAGAGATTGACAGAGCAATACTGAACTCATGTCTTCAGGGGGCGAGTGAACAGGTGTCCCTCCTGCTGGAGTTTAAGAGAAGTCCCCTGTGCCCCAGCCTGAGAGAGTGAGATAGTAAAGAGAGAGAGAGAGGGAGAAAGAAAGAAAAGACACACATGTGTGTGCCCCGCGGCCCCTCTTTTCCCCCTTGTGTGTATGTATATATTAGAGTGATGGGGAGGTATGCAGTGCCATAGTTCAGACACATGCTAATGCGCTCCCAGAAATAAGTTGGGAATAGACGAAGGAGAAAAGCTTTGAAGGTGTTGTGTTAAAAGACACAGGGGCTTTCTGAAAGATGAGAAAGTTATGGGCAAATAATAGGTTTTATCAGCAATAATATTAAAATAACAACCAGAAGTCATTGTAAGGGATGGAGTGACAGTGTTAGAACTGAATGACATGTTATATCTGATTAATGTGGTGATCGTATGCATGCCTTGTAGACAGGGAAAGAAATGTGTTAATTGCTTTTCAATTAATAAATTACTCATCTTTTTGACTGCCAGTCTGCATTTGTGCTGAGATATTTCTTATTAACAGATTGCAGACTGATTCCATTTAAGGACGGCATGAAGTTGCAATAGAATGTTCTTGTTAATTGTGCCATATATCAGAGAGAAACAGCTTCTCGAACAAGAAAAAATGTAGGGCGGGACTTGTTTTTTTTTTACTGTAACTGATTGGATGGTTGTGGTTTGCTATTGCTATGATCTCATGTGAGTGACAGGTTGTCTCGCCCTCGTGCCAGTAAACACGTCATCAGAGAAGAGAAGTCGCTGCAAGAGGGAGGGGAAGTTCTTTTGAGGGCACATATAAATCATAATGATAATAATGTGCATGGATCACATTTATAATAAATACTGCGATACTGCATATAAATAAGAATGATCAATTTTGATTTCAAAGTGACATTAATGTTTGAATAACTGTAAAATGCTCAAACCCATCTTCATTTTACACTTGACGAAAGAAAACGTGTCAAGTCCATATCGAAGACCTGTCCTTTAACAGAGGAGCCATGTGAGTTTATCTCTCAGTAAGATCTCTCTGTTGGTGCTGATGAGTTAAGCTATAGCATGTCAGTAATTCTGACGCCTGATGAAATGTGCTGGGCAACCGAAGATCAGGCATCTCCCCTACGGAAACTGACAGGTTAGATTTCACAAGCCAAAAATTCCGCTGGAATTTTACGATGCTTCATCACTGCCTTCATGAGAGATTGCAACCTAATGTGGTTGTTGTTGATGATTTCAGTCTCAGAATACACACATTTAATATATAATTTAACACTATTTAATACTAAAATAAAGAATACTGTAATGCTCTCTCTCTCTCTTTCTCTCTCTATATATATACACACACACACACACACACACACACTACTTTCTTAAAGTTGTTCCTATCTATGTATCTGTCTCTATCTATCTATCTATCTATCTATCTATCTATCTATCTATCTATCTATCTATCTATCTATCTATCTATCTATCTATCTATCGTGTGTTATATTAATATAACGACATTATATTAACATTGTATGTGTATAATTAGCTGTTTTACCAATTTTTTTTTTTTTTTAAATCATTGTTCTGATAGAGTAATGTGTTTGTGTGTATATTCTTATGTAAATTCTTTAGGCCTATATCTTTTTTTTTTTTATGTAACAAGGATGAGCAAATATACAGATGTCTTTGTGGAAGGCAGTCAAACATTTTTGCTCTCAGAATTTGAAATTATTATTCCACATTTTTTTGCTTATAGCCTGAAGTAGGAGAAATGGAGAAAAAGCTGTTACGGCATTCCATTTTTTTCCATGTAGGAGTATAAGAGCCTGTGTTATTTGCATACCAGGGACATATTTAAGCTGTATTACATGCAGGAGAAGTGTTACGGGGAAAGGGGCTATACATCTAAAGTAATGATGAGTTCAAAAAAATGTGTGAGAAACAGCTTTACCCTGCATGGAAATGCACTCTGTGGGATCATTAAGTCTCCTCGGCTTCAAAGTGCTAAAGCGCTCTAGTGAAAGCCTATTAGCAGTCACTGGGAAGCTCAACTCCGCACTAAACGGCGTACTGTTTTCATGTCTTCCCTCAGTGATAAAGCCTTATCTATTTAAGATGCTTGAAAATAGCTCATATTGAGCAGCATATTAGAATAAATTAAATAAACACATTGCACATATATAAATCAAACTCCATGCGGTTAATCACATACACAATGAAAAGACACCCACATTGAAAGCCTCGCCGAATAAGCAAAATCTTAGCACAAGACGAGGCTTTTCTCAATCTGTTTAAACAAATCAATCAAAATTCCTGAAGATGTTTGTGAAAATGTGCAAAGATTTATTATTGAATGCGTATGGACAGGACAGCTTTATAAAACCTCTCACAATCTAAACACAGACAAACACATGATGCAATTACAGTAATAATCAGTAATGTCAATTAAACAGAAATTGCACAATTAAAAAAAACATTTTTACATGTACCGAATACACAACCGATAAACACACAAAATAATGGACACGTTTTGTGCTCGTCGCCACATTGTGTAAATGCATTATACAGAATAATATATGATTTATTTTTGATTAGCATTAACAAATACAGAATCTTTCCCTCCAAGATTTAACAGCATTTGCAGATAGTCTTTCTCATCAAAATAATGATAATAATAATAATTCATACATTTTAGCAAATTTGCAAAGTAGCGATTTGTAACTAGTGATTATTTCGGCCATACGCATATTTGTATAAAAAACAGTTTCATAATTTTACAGACAGCCTTCATTTGGTGATCTTTACTACCATGAACAGAATGATATTTATCCATCAAATATTATCTAGCTGCTAATGTCATTGCAGTTTTCTTTTGTAATATATGAGATAAGTAGATACATCTCTTTTTATTGGTAACATTTAGCTAAATTGATGCCCTTTGTGTGCACCTGGTGCCAAAGGTTAGGATTGTGGCGAAGGTCTTCTCTCTCCCACGGGAATGCATTACACCGATAAAGGTTGTCTCGACCTGCCATGCACGTGAGCGATACCATAACTGATAAATTGTTGCATTGTGAGTAGTTTCAAGACACAACCAAAGAGATATTTGTCCATTATAAAATGAAGCTATATGGTCACACTCACAATTTTCATTAGGTGTATTTAACTACTATGTACTTACAACAACAACAAAAATGTCTGCTACAATGTGCTTATCGTGTTCATGTTGTATTGCAAAACACTTTTGCTGCTATTGAGGTGAGATACGGGTCAGGTTAGTAATGTGCTTAGGTTTAAGGGTGGGTTAAGAGGTAAGGGAAGGGTCAACTGTGTAATTATAGATGTCATTACAGAAATTAATTAGAGCTGTAATTACATGCAGGTATTTTAAAAAAAAGTACAAAAACATGTATGCACACAAGAAGTGCATTGTCTCAAATGATTAATTTAAATGCACATAGTAAAAGTAGTTAAAGACACATAATGAAGTGGGACCGAAGCTATTACAGGGAATGTGAAAGAAGATTTTATATAAATTATAATTGGTATTTTTTTAAGGTGTCATTTTATTTTACTTATTTAAATACTAAGTAACATTAATTAACAACATGTATTTACTATAGGGTACTTACTATAGATTTACTGTTTGGGTTAGGGTTAGCTGCATGTAATTATGCATAATTTACTGTTAAAAGTGCATGTAAGATATGTAGCAAGGACACTGAAATAAAGTGTTACCTTATCATTTATTTATGGATGAAAAATTTGCTGAAAACTGCATTCTGTATTTATCTATCTTTAAGTTAAAACACTGATAATATCTTTATGACAGTGTATATATGCACATTTTGCTTTATTCTGAATCATACATTTTAAAATTAATATTTTAAGATGATTTTTAGGTTGACTATGAGTAATTTATCAGGTGACTGCATGCTTCATTTACTGCTGGTTGTCTATATCGTTCTTTTTAAAGCAACAAATATTATCATTCATCTAATATAATTACCACAAATTCATTACTTCACAAATAATTATTTAATAATTTAAACAGAAAACAAATTTTTCACACAAAATATATTTAGATGGTTTTACAAAACACAATGAACAATCCATAAAAATATACATAACAAATGCATTTGGTTAGACAATATTTCCTTGAATAACATTTTTCCCATTACCTTTGTTAGCCAGAATGGTGAGAGTGGAGGCCAGTGCTGGCAGAGCGCTGTGTTGTTGACTAGACGCAAAGTTCTACTCCAGCTACATCAGCACACTCATCTTATCCCTGAAGCAGAAGAGAGCGGCGTACAAAACTACTGTACAAACACTCACACATCTTCACTCCGCAGCTGTGATGAAGTCATCTCGGGGTCTTGACATGCTTTCGTCTAGCTTAGAAATCATTTTCAAATGTTTTGGGACTGGTATCCACACTAGACAGTTACAAGGCTAGTACTGTACAAATCCACTGGCAGAGACAGAGCTATTTATGGTTGTTTAACACCGCAAATGGTGTTGCAAGTACCTGCAAAAGCCATGTACTCATAAATCAAGTTTTGCTGATGTATGCAAGTGAAAAGAAAAGAATAATAAGGCAAGAAAAGAATAATAAGGCAAATCAAAATAAATCAAAATGTAACGCTTTATTTTGATATTCCACTTTGGACATTCTACAAGATATATCTTTGCAACTACATGTCATCTAGCAGCCCTTTAAGTATTAGTATGCTAACACTATTTTGATGCTCCCCAACAGACACTATACTGACTAGAAGAAACTTTGCAGGAACAAGTCAACTTATTCTACTAACCCTATAAGCTACCAGTAACTACTCTAATGAGAGTTAGTTGACATGTAGTTGCAAATTAATGAGAGTGAAAAGGCCATTTACACGATTTCAACTAAAAACGGAAAACGTATTATGCGTTTTGGCCTCTCGTGTACGCGACAACAGCGATTTGGAGGTCTAAAAACAGGTTTCAGAGTGAACGTTTTTAAAAACAATTACGTTATCGTTTCTGTGTAAGCTAAAAAAATGAAAACGGTGACGTCATGTGCATGCATGTTATGTTTTCAGTATATAGGCGCATATTGTTTCTTTACAAAGTGACATCACCAACTACTGGCCTGGCATAGAGCGTTTTTAATCATTTTTGAGGATCTGTGTGAATGGGGATCATTTTGAAAACGTTGTCTGTATGCAAAAAAAACGCAACGTTTTTAATACATCTCTGTTGAGTAAACGTACACTTAGTTGATGTTGCAAATTAAGTTAGTTGACGTAGTTGCAAAGTTACTTATATTTAGTAGAATGTCTAAAGTGCACTATTGTAACCAATCAAATCAGAGAAAATTTGGTCACATTTTACATTTTTCATGTTATGTTATGTTATGTTTCTGTATGTGTATTTTATAAGTCTGCACTAGGACGCTAAAATGAAGTAAGTTGCAGCGGAAATGCCGTAACTTCGAAATGTTTTAAATAACGCCTCTGTGTAGACCATAGCTGTCATGGGTATTGTTAAAAACTCTTCCCAGGTGTCCCAGGAGTGGTAGCACAGGAGGGTCAGCGAGTCACAGCACTGCTTTACTGTCACCATCACTCTTCATCCTGCGCTGCGCAAGACGTGTTAGTGACCTTACCAAAAAAATCACTTATATCTGACCGGACTGCTAATGCACTATCCAGATGTTATGCATTCGGCTTTATGTTTGATGTTTTTGTACACCTACTATTCTCTGTGCCTTATCCCGGACGTGGCCTGCAGATCATCTACTTTTATTTTTCATTGTCATAGTCAAACAAACGGGGAGGTTGCATACGACAGCGTCGAGCGCAAGAAAAGAGAGTCTTTGAATCACAAGCCACATAATTATTTGTATATTTGCTGGCTGAACAAAGGGCATCTCACATCAGATTAAAAAATGATATCTTAACATTAAAGGTTACCAAGATGACATTATGAGACGTGCTTGACTGACACATTGAGGTTTATGACCTTCAGAGGTGATGTCCGCGATGGATCGGAAATAATAATACGGTATTTTTAAACATACGGAACAGAGATGCAACTTCCAAACAAGTGATTCTGCACATTTCTCTTTATGGAACATTCGCAAAATATTTGGTGCAGGGCAGGACAAACAAAAAAGCAGTTGGTCAGTTTCACATGCCCACGCACACTTGTGAACGTGTAAGTCTGCGGGACGGTAATGAAACGTTGTGGCTTTCAGGGTCATGCGTTGACAGAGTTCATTTGAATTAGTTTCAAGCATTCGAAAATGAATGTCAAGCCAATTTGATTTTGAGCATTTCAAGCTCCTATGACACTTCAAGGGGCTGCATTGATGCTCAGTGAATAAAAGGCAAGACGCATTAAATATTTCTATATTTTGCTAATCATTTAATTATTCCACCCACTCTGAGAGTGGATTAGAATGATTTCGACAGAGAACATAGTACCTAGCCACTTACCACAGTAAGAGAATAAACACTATATACATTAAAGCGAGCACTTGGCGGTGCTGCGTTCGGGCCCTGATACGGCCTCATATCTAAATGGCTAATCCATGCAATGTGTGGGTGGGGTGATTAACGTTCACACAACCGAATGAAAAAAAAAAACATTTGCTTTGAAACTTTGAATACGGTCGGCATGAATATGCAACTATGAATAATTGGCAGAGAATGGGAGCTGGCTTGGATTAACAACTCAAAATGCAGTTTATGACTAATTGTGTTAAGTGAAAATAAACTGGCACTTTTGTTCCCGGGATAATTAGCTTTTTAATGTTTGCTGGAGTGATTGTGGGAGCTGTGCTCTGGCGCCTGTTCTTTTTTCAAGTGGGCCCTCTAGCTTTCCTGAGGGGAATGAGACTTGTGTTTGCTTGTGTATGTGTGTTGAGGACTTTTATTAGCGGGGAAAAGTGGCTTTCTGGCTGTAAATAACTTTGTAGTTCAGCATATTTGTTTGTTTAGACTTCTTTTTGATTTTATGCTTGAGGCTTTGTACATATTTTAATGGAGTTGCATTAATAGGTTAGTTGCTTTTGAATTGCCCCTTCATTCATGTTTAAAACATATTTACAGAGCCAAAATTGCTTTGTGTTTTGAATGTGCTTCGTGAATTTCATTGTAAAATATTTTGGTGCACCTACACATGTAATTATTTACAGCGTATTTTATCATATTATTTAGAGTATGTATATAAAAATTACGCTATATATATAAAGAAAGAGAATTTTTTAATATATTTGATACATCAAAAAAAATTTGTTTTAAGCTATATATGTAATATAGTACACAAATAGAATAAAATAGTACTGAACTGATATTTCAGAATAGCTGAATTTTTTGTGGCTAAATAAGCATATTTGAGGCATGTTTATGGCTTAACTGCATGGCTGCATCAATTAATTTATGTGTGTGTGTATATATATTATACTGTATACACACACATACATGAATAAGAACATAAAACAAGAAAACTTGTATGATTTGTCTTGCATGTCATTGAAGCTGCATTGAACTGTTATCTAGAAATATTTATTATTATTATTATTATTAATTTATAATTTATTAATTACTTTTCTTGTTTAAAATGGAAATGATTGGATATACAGTATTCATAATAATTAATAAAATAATAATAATCTTTAGACAGGAAAAAGAATTACGAAGCACAACTGTATCTCCCTGAAATATTCAAGAGGAGAGTCAAATCCAGTGATTCTACGATTCAGAGGGCTTCTGGAAACTTCCGCAGTATGCGCTCATGCACTATTGAGGGTTGAAGAGAGACTCGAGGACCCCTCTTTCACTTTAAACCCAGTACTTTTTCCCACTTTCCAAACGCAGCTCGGTCTCGCACCGAGACTCTCCTCTGCGAGAGGGGCACGGGGTAATTGGAATCAGTTATTCAAAACATCTCTAAATGTGATTTAAATGGCGAGGATTTATTAACATAGAAGGAAACCATTAAAAGGGGGTTCGGAACGGGGAGGGGGGAATTCCGTTTTGGGAGAAGAGTGGGGGCAGAACGGACTGCAGAGTGAAGAAGGAAGGGGAAGGGGAAGGGGAGAACGAGGGGGGAGAAGAGAAAGCAATTACTGGATGTAAAGGCCACGAACAGAGCTCCCGCCGTCACTGAGAAATCAAATCTGTCAGCAATTAGGAGGATCTGAGGGGGCCATGCAGCACTCGCCGCTGGACAATAGGGGTGCTGGGACTCTGAAGAGGAGAAGGGGGCCGGAGCAATTATGAGAGCTGATAGAGTAGCTTTATTTATCTAAACAGCAGGTTAGTCTCTCATTCTGCCTCTTTTGTCACTTGTTGCGGATGTGAAAGGGGCACCACTTCATCCAAACGCTGTTCGACCCGATCGGCATTGTCCGGGCAGTTAGTGTCTGAAGTGGCTCTGCTTTTCAATACCATGCTGGGATAAACCAGTGCTTGATCTCATGCCCTAGCAATGCTAACCCTTCACCTTCAAGAGCAGATCTCCATACCTTGCGCTTGAAGCTACTTATTAAGGCATTGCACTCCTCTACAACCAGTCCTCAATATCAAAGGGCACAGGCTCAATGAATGGGTCAAAAGGCCCTTGTTTAGGACAGAGGCTCAGGAAAAGGATTAAAGGTGGGTAGTCTAATGTTAGTCTTCACATAAATGGCGTAACAGAGAATTGAACTGACGTAATCTTGAGAATCCTGCCAGTGTAGGGTGAACTAAATCTCAGATTTGTAATATTGCCACCAAAACAAACAAGAAAACGCAAAACATGTGTAACCTTTGTAGGAGTGGCAACTGACTAAAGTGATAAATGATGATGTGATTTATTGCAAATGAATTAAACTCATTTTTATTGAGTCCATGCAATCAAATAATACATATAAATAAGTCGTGTAGACGGACAGACAGTAAAAAAAAACCCGCTAAGGAACAAAAAAGTCCTTGTGGAACTTTTATTTTGATAGAAGGTAAAGGATTGAATTGTGTGTCTACAAATATTTCTATGGTGAGTGCATTGGTACATTTGAGCTATTCTTAAAAATTATAATCCTTTTTAAAAATCACTCTTTATTGTGTATTATTAATTCAAATGTAAAAAAATAAATACAAAAAAATCAGCTGCTGGACGACAAAAGATACACTTATACACTTACAGTAAATTCTTCAGTTACGATATACTTCTTTTATACCCATTGATGTATTTTTCCCACCAGAATTTCTGTATAATTTATCAAAAACGGATAAAAGCAGAAAAACATTTATTAAAATAAATTTCAAATCTTCATTGAAATACACAGAATGTCCACAGAGGTCAGCATACATCACACAAATCTCTTAATGAAAAGCAGATGTTTAAAATGAAATTCTATAAATTATTTTGAAATAAGTTGAAATATGTACCAGGACATCGCTCATAGCCTTTTTCCCAGATTAAAGGCCCGCATATTTTGCCCCTCTGTAATGTGGTTTTGCAGACTGGACCCACAGTAAAGAATCTAATTATCTGAGGAAACCAAGACTCAAGAGTTTTAAGTGGGTATAAATGCATGTGTACATCTCACACACATACCATCATGTGCTTTCTGGCCACTCTGTCCTGGCCTTAAGGGATCATGAATTTCACCAACATAATATTATACCAACACATAACAATAATGGATAGTGTGTCATTCATTAATGATGAGAAATAAATATTTTCTGAGGTTACATTAAAAGCAGTGGTGATATTAGTTTTAAAAGACATTAACCATAGTAGACTCGATTTAACTTGGTTTCAAAGCAGTAAACTGTTCTCTGGGAATCCCTGATAGCGCATCCCTAATTTTCAGGTTTACCATTTGGAATATGTTATGAGGCACACAGTCTAACTCTTGTCAAAGTGCTTTTACAGCTTAAACAAATTTAATCAGAGGAGCTTTGAGTGACAGGGGGGAGCTCTCCCACAATGCTCTCTTTTTGCCGGGAACTCCTCCTACTCCACAGCAGCTGTGCAGAGGTGCGTCTTAACCCAACACTTGAATCTCACTCTGAGAGCATTATGAAAACATTTCCTTATTCAAATGCCACCGTAATAATAGCATGTGGTGGTCATGATACACGTTTTAACATTGCATTACGTTTTAATGGTGAGTATCTTCTCCAAAGCATGAAGAATTATTTTTGTTTGTTTAAACAGTAGAGTAATTCAAGGTGTACTCAGTCATTTTAGTTGGGTTACTTTTTTAAATCAGAAAATTCCTGAGTGCATCATTAAAGAAATCCAGACCAAAAAGGAGATAAAAGATAACTATTGGGTAAAATTACAAAGTTGGAGAAAGAAAAGAAAAAAGAGTATGAATAGTGGAGGTCTGCACAGGTGGCATTAAAGGCCTCAGGCCCAGTGGGGGTCTCCCCTGTTTCACTTTGTCCACAGGTGTTTATTAGCACATAGGAGCTGCCATATGTCCCAGCATGCAACACAGCCTCAGGGTGTACAATCAGCCCTCACACCCATAATCATCAGCAACCCTGGCAGCACTCACTCTCTCTCTTTTGCTCACTCATTCTGTCTCATGAGAGATCGACCACGGCAGCAAACCATTTTGTAAATACACCCTAAAGTTCACTTCACTAGATCAACATCCCTAAAGTACTCTAGTATATAGAATAGATATAAGGGTCAGTGTCATATAAGAATGTCCACGATTAAGAAAATGAAAAACCTTTAACAAAGTTAGTTTAAATGTTAGTGGCAAATGTTTAAAACTTTTAAATTGAATGTCTCAATCACAATAAAAATAAAATAATACAGTATATTTGAATTGCACTATGTATTATAGATAGGACAAAAAATCTGCATCACGTCATTGACTCATCAGGAGATATGCATGGGAGCGCGGAAGAGTTAGAAAACACAATTTGGTGCTCAACATTAGATATTTTGATGGCAAATCTTTCCGTAACAGATATCAAATGCCTTTCCATTCCCAGTCTTTCCCTCTGCAGGGATGGAAATGTTTTGCACCTGGTCAGTATGAGAGAAAACCATTGTCATTTTAACAGCCCCCTACTCAGGCAGGCATGTGAATGATTGGGCAGTGAATACATACTGGTGGGGGGGGGGGAGCCAGCGAGAGGTGCCTGTTTGAAGTGGGCATATGGTTGCTGCATTTGCATTTAATGCCCTTCAGATTACGAGCGTTAACTCGTGCTAAACACCTCGCTCGGTTGGGGCTAATTTGATGAGGTCATGCTGTGACCTTGTGACCCCTATACCCCTATGTCCTGTAAGTGAAAGCAGCTGGGTGCAGATCAGGAGAGATTTGCACATGTACACACTCATTCACGCACACATACAACCTGTTCTCATCTCTATTCTGTGTTGTAATAATGTGCCGGTCAATGAAAACATGTAAACCCTTTCACAAAATGTAGAACGTTTAAATGTTATGAAGGGTCAATATGACATCTGTAAAGGTTTTTACAAATATTTATATTTTAAAACTGAGATGGAACGAAAGCTCTTTAATGAACTAAATTGACGTTTATTTTTAAAAGGAAGTGCTCTATTACTTACCTTAGCAGAACAAATGGAGGAAAGCAGGTCAAGGGAACATACAGTATAGTGGGGTTCAAATTGAAAATCTTAAATCTGTTTTTTTTTTTTTTTTTTTTTACTGAAATAAACAGAGGGCGTATGAAAAATGATGATGTAAAATTTGTATATTTATTTAAAATATATAATTAATGTTCTGTGCTTTTATGCCAGCTTCTATGCCAGTAATAAAATAGCAAATATCAAAAAGCTAATTTATGACACTGATCATGCAAACTCCATTTCACAGACATTATTGCTTCCACTAAAGCATAAGATACTCTTTAGATCATTCTCAAATCATGCTGAAAACATGATCATCAGGTTTGACACAAACTTCATGCAGCTTCAGCTTCAGCTGTCATTAAAACACAGACCAAATATGTCCTGAAATGCAAAATTTTTGAGTTTAACCTTTCTCTCAAATTGTCATGCTGATAATACAATTTGTAAATTAAAAACAAAGAAAAAAATATTTTAAAATGAAAACAACAATAATAATAATACAATTTTATTTTATTTTTTATGTTTATAAAATATTTTGCAAAAAAAATGTCACTATAGTGCTCTCAGACATTTAGACCCTCACTGTATTTCTTCTCATATATCTTAAGCAGATTCGGGAGTATAAATGTACTCGGTGCACAGTGCAAATAATGCTACTCGAGGGATAATTCTAGAATTCCAGGCGTTTTATTCCAAAGCATTCCAACATGCACTCACAGCGGCGCACATTATGACCACCGATACGCACATATACACATATTGCAGGCACACAAGTTGCTTTCATTGTGTTTTCGTGAAAGGGGGCGTCGATACGCTGCGACTGAGCCTCTCCTTTGAAACGGGCCACAGTGGAGAGGAGCGCACAGATCTGTTCAGTACAGTCTGAGAGGCTGGTTTAGCTAACCTCCAAGGCCACAACAGCAAGGGGGCCTCTGGAGAGCCTCTCTTATGTCAAAAGAGGGGAAAAGCCGCTCAGCTTTTAAGACATCGCTTGGCCTTTTGATCAGTTCACAAGTTACAGTCGGAAACTGAGGCCTTTTTTGATGCAAATGGACGCTCATCAAAAGCAGCACCGAAAAACATCTCTTTCTTTGGGACGGTAATGGGTCTCGCTCTCGTTCTGGGAAATCACACAGCCAAGGACTGTGTAAAGTGTCCACTCAGAGTGCTGAAAAGCAGTCGCCTGCACAGGTGTGGACATTGTACACGTCTTCCTGCTACGATATCCGAGTCACACACACTTGCAATTAAAGGATTAGGGTTCAAATTATTAGGAGCGCAATACTGGACAACACACTGCTAATTTGTTCCCAGCCCCCCCTGTTTATGGATCAGTAAGCCAAATAGTAATGAAGTTTAAATGTAATTTGAGTGTTATTATGGTGCAGTAGTGATTAATTAAAAGAGGCTTTGCAATAAACGTGAGGGAGATAGAACAGCAGTTAGTTATAATGTACAGGAATTAAATATTTTTCTTATTAATGAAGATAATTGCTCGTCAACAGCTTGGGCATTTGATCTCTCCCTTCAAATGGAAAATTCTGAATATTAAAGGGATAGTTCGACCAAAAACTCACCCTCACGATGTTCTAAACTTGTAGGACTTTCTTTATTCTTCAGGAAACAAAAGAAGATATTTTGAAGAATGCATCATCTCCTTTGTCCATATTCTGAAAATCAGTGCAGTGCAAAACCTTCAAGCTCTAAAAAAGCACATGCATTCAAAGTTTGGAATGATTTTTTTTTTTTTATCCTTGTGAAAGAAATATGCTAACCATGGTTGCATTTATTTGATGAAAAATGTATTTTAAAATGTAATTTAGTGATGCAGCAGCCATTACTCCAGTCTTTAGTGTCACATGATCCTTCAGAAATCATTCTTATACACAGACTACATTTCAAAATATATTAAAACAGAAAACAATTATTTTAAATTGTAATAACTTGTAGTGTGTATGTTAAGCACGAGACATCTTTCAAAAACATTTAAAAAATCATAATTAATCCAAACTTTTGACCAATAGTGTATTTAACACGAAATTACTTCATATGACTATTTTCTTCAAATATCTTCTGTGTGTGTGTGTGTGTGTGTCACAGAAGAAAGAAAGTCATAGAGGTTTGGAACAACATGAGGATATATTTTTTGGTGTGAAATCTCAAATCAGTGTGTTTTATGTCTGTCACTCTGGAAGGTCAAGTTGGAGGAATTCATTACCAGTTGTTTCTCTTTTATTTCAAAAGGACATGAAACGTGACACTTTTATATACTTGTAAATCAGACCTCCTTTGGCATCGGCGAGCATGATCCTGTCTGTTGTGGGATCGGCGGCTCTCCCAAAGCATATCATTATGTGCCGTTAAAGAATATGGTGACAGAGATTGCGGAGAGGACAGGGAGGGGCTAAACCAAACTCCACTCAAGGTCATGTTCTCCGACAATGGCGCTACTCTAATCCTTCGCCCACTCAGACGCGATTGGACCCCCACACCCCGCCGCTCCGAGGAAGAGTACGGGGGCCGGGTCTCCTCTTCCTCACCCCGTGTGTTAGGCTTCCAAGAGCGGCCGGATAATCTACCAATTAGCAGCAATTGTGGCGGAGGGTTTTAATGTGGGGTTCTGTATTTTTTAAATACCGTTTAATTTTTCCTCTCTCTGGCACAATCGTGATTGTCAGCACTCTCTCTGGCTCCCCCATTTAAAATAAAAGAGTCCGGAGCTTAATTTGGCATTAAAGACCGTAGAATGTGCACAGCCAGCGATGTGATTGTCAGTCAGAGTCGGGGCGAGAGAAAAAGAGAGACTGAAGGGAGAAAATCATTTTAAAAGAGAGCTGGTGTGAAGGACTTGTTTGAACAGGCCTAATGCCTGCCAGAGTATCAGTGGAAGAAGCCGCATTGTGCCCAGATAACATGGTGCCCCAACGTTTCACCCCCTGTGGTCCAGCGAGTTGGTGTGTTTGGATTAGGCCAGCCCATTACATTAGCCTAATAATGGGATAAGGCCAACTTAGCGACATACTGCGCAAAGAACACCAGGCAACATCAGCACAATATGTGCTATGAGCTCATGAGCTTGTGGTCGATGGGAAACGTAATGGAAAAATTGAGTTGTTTTAATGGAACTATATTTTTTCATTTGGGTGGTAAAACAGGTGGAGCACAATCTTCGTGAGAAATGTGTTTGTGCAAAACGTTTTCAAATGCTAACCTGTAGCTTTTACCAAACGTTTCCGTGATTACAGTGCTGAAATGATAATAATTAGACGACTATGTGGGTATTTCCATCAGAGGGAACCGAGCCAACAGTGCATGCAGTTCTTTAATTTAGCGATAAATGTTATGTCATTTGAACCTATAAAACCTATGTTTTACGCAAGCAGGCTGTCAGGGGACAGACTACAAAATCGGTGTCATTACAGAGGCTTGTCTGACGGTGAATATAGGTCATGGGATGAATGTGTGTGTTGTAGTAAAATACACTAACTCTTAAATACTGTTATACTCAATATTTGTCCATGTGAATTATTAGTATTATTATAGTTGAAGATAAAATTACAAGCCAAATTTACTTACAAGTCAAACATAAAAATTAGAGGTGCACAATTAAGAAATGAATAGTCCTTTTGAAAAACATATATAATCGTGACTAAAATCTATTATGGCCCATCTCCTCCCATTATAATGTTTCTGGCATGGTATACTTCACAGAAAAGACGATCCCAGAATGCCGCGTAACAAGCTGAAAAGATCAATGTTTATATTACAATTCATAAATATATATATTATTCCATTATAATATATATATATATATATATAAACTCACAATTCCTTAATTCAAAAAAGCATTGTTCATATTAGTTCAATATAATCAAATCATCAAATATTTAATGTATTATTATCATATTATCATGAACATCTGTGCTGTAATTTTTGTCGAGTATTTTGCTTAGCAACATGCTAACATCAAACTCAACTGAAATCAATTGCAAGTCAAGTCTACCATGTTAAGCATTTTTTGCGTGCTGTGCAGAGTTGCTGCCCATATGTAGAGCATTTCAAATCATCACTAATGAAGTCCCATTTCAGATCCGATGCTTTCTTAGAAGGCAATGCTTATGTAGGCAGTAAGGAGCAAAACACCTAACTTGCCTAAGACTTTTGCTCAGTACTACATAAGTCTATAGTACTGAAGTCTTCATATATAAAGATTTGTAAATATATGGTAACACTTCAGTTTAGGGTCCAATTCTCACTATTAACATACTACTAGGATATTGGCTGTTTATTAGTACTTATAAAGCACATATTAATGCCTTATTCTACATTCTACATCCCTTAATCCTACCCAAATACCTAAACTTAAAGGATTAGTTCACCCCAAAATGAAAATTTCCTAATAATTTACTCACCCCAATGCCATCCAAGATATCCATGTCTTTCTTTCCTCAGTGGGAGAGAAATTATGTTTTTTGAGGAAAACATTTCTGGATTTTTCTTCTAACAATGGACTTCATTGGTTATCATCGTTTTTAAGTCCAAATCAATGCAGTTTCAAAAGTATTTGAAGTGTATAAATGGGCTGTACGCGATCACAGCTGAAGAAGAGGTTGTTATCTAGCGAAACGATAGGTCATTTTCAAAAATAAATGATAATTTATAGACTTTTTACCTTCAATAGTTCGGATTGAGCTGATCAACAAACGGACAGGGAACTACGTCATCGCGTTGAAAGGTCATGGTGCCGGCAATACTATTTGAACTACTATTCATATTCATCAGAATGTTATTCATATACTATTCATATTCATATTCACTGAATACTATTACTATATATATAATAGCAAACAATACTATTTGAACTATCCTCCTACGTACGGTCGCATTGTAAACAGTGGGGCGGTACTTCTGCCGGCGCCAGCGTGACCTTTCAATGCGATGACGTAGTTCCCTGTCCGTTTGTTGATCAGCTCAATCCGAACTATTGAAGGTAAAAAGTTATTTTTTGGGTGAACTAATCCTTTAACAACTACCTTAATAACTATTAATAAACAGTAATTAGTAGTTTATTGTAGTAAAAGTCATAGTTGATGAACGAATGAATGATACAAGTTGCTGCTTGTATAAAATTAAATACCCACTGAAGTCATAACTCAAATGTATGCCTTTAAACAACCAGCACATAGCAGCACATCTGAGCTGCATTTTTCTCAGGTGGGGCCAGAGGCGGCCAAGAGGCCAATAATTAGTTGTCATCCCTGCTTGCCTTTATAGTGCTAATTTGGGGTCAGGCTGTGGGGTATAAAGGTCACGGCCACAGCTGGCTCTCTCAGCGTGTCCACGGCGGCTGTTTGTCTATTGCTGGAGCGAAAACAATCTGCCTGCTGTTCCCTCTGGTCGGCGTAGTGACCTTGCCCTTGGCCACGCTGGTGATGGCAGCTGGTGTCAAGGAGAACAACGCCACAGAGTTCCCCTGCTGTACTCCTCGAGCTCCTCTCGCAGGTGCGTGGCGATCGGTGGAGAAGGGGCGGAGCGTTCCTTCAAGAGACGTCCCAACCTCGTCTATGATGTTTACCTCATAATCAAAACACTGAAGCCTAAAGCTTATCTCTCCTTCAATCTTCTAAATCTGACCTTGGCTCTTCAAATAACAGTCTGATCCTTTTACTAATGGCTAACTCTTCCCCGGAGGGTTCATCTTCAGGTCTCAATACAATAACATGGTGGAAGTGCATAACTCTGAGGGACCATCAGCTTTAAGGGCATCAGCTTCAAAGCTGGAGTACCTGAACTAAAGTTTAAGTTATATTAGACTTGCTATTGCCGAAGGGCAGGATTAACCTAATATAATAATAACAAACTCCACTTTGCACACGTCACGCCACACAGTTCGGAGATGAGGGTTTCAGGAGAGACAACGGGACACCCTCATCCTTGGACTTTCTTGTGAGCGTTCGTTCGCTGGCCGTTCCCTCACTTCCCTCATTCTGTTTGGGTAAACAGTGCCAGCCTGGTGTCCACCTGCTTTGGGGCAGTTGAGAAATTGACGTTTCCTGAAAAGTTCCTTGAACTTTGACCTGTGGGGACCAGGAAGAGGGGTGCAGTGTGACGATGCCCTCCTGTGTGGCCAACTACCATTTAACCCCCTAATTGTTACAAGGCAGCTCCTGGCGCTTTAATACTTGGTTTCCGGAAATCACTCTTAAACAATCAAATAAACGCACATGCATGGAATTCGCCATGCCTTTGGGCCTGGGATAAACGCTGTAGCCTGAAACAGTCATCTGGTGGTGCTCAAAAAGGAGGAAAAGCTTCGTCTAAACACATTTCTAGAAGTGAATCTGATCAGTGAAATGGATCAAATAACTTAAATAGAACCAAATGACTGAAATACAGTTGATTGCGGTTCTAAACAAGCACATATCAAATGATTTCAATGGTCACGCTACTCAGGATGTCACAATAAACTTCTTATAGCATGACACTCATTAAAGGAAATAAACATTATGGTAACATGGAATGCAATGGGATATGAAGCAGTAAAAAAGTTTTCGAAAGTTTCAAATCAAATTTCACAAATAATTACAAGGAAACGCTAAGTAACATTGAATTAAACGTGAAATTCTGAATAGAAAGACTCAAATAGTGTTTTCTTGTAAAACATACTCCAATAATCTTTATTCACAAGGTAGAAATCAGAAAGGTATGAAGGTGGGACATAAGTAATATTTTTCAACAAGCAGTGCACTCATTGTGAGACATTTGACTTTATAGTGTGCATTATTGTCACTGTTAGAAAGCATTACTGATTATTGATATGATAACTGAGTCGTTCATCATACAGTATGTTCACACACTAAGCTTCTTCTTCAAACACAAGCTTTGAGAGTTTGTGCATCAAAGTTCCTCTGTAAAAGTTTCATAAACAAACTTAAAATTATGTCATGGTCTTTGCAAGAGCTGGTAAAGTGTTTCAGCTTCACACATAATCTCTTTTTGACTTTTAGCTACATGATCAGAGTTTAATTCATTCATACTGCCTGACCAGCGTATATGCTCCGCAAATATCCAACACAACGCAAACAGAATTTCCAAGATGTGCTTTGTCAAACTCTCTTTCTGTGCCAGTAAGTAATTTAAACACAATAAACATTTGAATTCACGTAGATTCATCTAACTACTCTTCAAAATGTTTGACATGTCAGCGAAGCAAAAGTGTATAAACATGTTAGGACTTTAATTAGTAAATGATGACTAATGTGTATTAGTCACCCTTTATTAGAAGTGTCACAGGAATTTGAAACGGGCTGAAAGGAAGCAGTATATCAGGAGAGGGAGATGGTCTGTCTGTCCAGATGATTTGCAGACGCATTATTAGCATATAGTGCGAGTTCCTCTGGAGGACATAGCACTTTGTTTTTCTTCTTTCTCACTGTTTTCTTTTTCTTTCTTTGCCCTTGTGTTAAGGTTTATCAAAGAATTAGGTTTCCTGTGATATATCATTTTACCACCAAAGATTTTTTGTATAAACAGAGAACACAAACACATCTGAGAGACTAATGTCTTGAAATATGCTTTACACAAGCACTTGTGTTTATAATTTTAAAGTGCAGTTTCCGCTCAAGATGGACTGTGAATAAGCCGGAGCAAAATGTAAATTAATCCACGACTTCAGCAAAAATACTCTATGGAAGTATGGAGTAAGTAATGTGCCTGTGTCAAACATTAAAAGACTGCATAACATTTACAAGACCAAAATAATATTAACTAGATTTTTATATTTTCTATGGAAAAGTGCTTGCACGTGCAAAACTTTCTAGAGTGTACTCAGTGGTTGCTAGGGTGTTGCTATGCTGTTGCTAAGGTGTTGTGAATGGTTGCTAGGGAATTGATAGGCCATTGCAAAAAATCTTTTTTGCCCATTTTATTGCCTCACTAATAACTATTAACATCACTAATAATAATAATAAATAGTATTATTAAATATAATAACTACTACTACTACTAATAAGTATTATTATATTATTAAATATGACTAAATATAAGAACTACTACTACTAATAATATTATTAGTTGTAGTTTCATATATTTAATCATATTTAATAATAATAATAATAATATTACTAAATATAAGAGCTACATTTTATTGTCTGAACCACCGCCACTAATAATAATTATAATTATTTGTAGTAGTAGTAGTTCTTATTTATAATAATATTAATAATAATAATCATAATAAATATAAAAAATACATTGGCTGAACCACCACTAATAATAATAACTAAGATGTTTAATTTGTTTCAGTAAATGTTTATTATATATTGTTTCCCCCAGTGCATCATGGGATGTCGAGCCACACTTGAGTTTTTCCACTTTGCGCTGACTTGCCTCAGACGCACGTGGGCTTAGAGTGTTCCTCAGCTCCTGAGATAGCGACCTAGGCCTGATTGCTTCTCAGGATCAGAGCGAAAAGCAGCAGCCAGTCGAGCTTCGCTCAGTCCCGCTAAGCTAACCACACAAACTGCCAGATCAGAGGTGTCTCCAGCAGCCCTGGATTACACAGGAGGCCAAATTATATTTCACTTCATCTACTTTGTTTATTTCTTCCTCTTCTCTTTATCTGCCCTCTCCAACCTGCCGCTTCCAATCCGATCCTCCTTTCCCGTGCCACTGCTGCACCAAAACTCAGGTGTTATTTTTCAAAAGAGGATCTCGGGAGAGTCGGAGTTTAGTGATGTAATGAAACAACATCCAGATTCCAGGCAAGCTTTTAGCACCAGCAGATTGGGTGGGGAGAAAGTTCTGAAGAGACTCCAAGGTCAATTGCTGTGGGAACCGACACTTTTGCCAGAATGAAAAAGGAAACGGAGAACGTATCAAAGGCTGCTACCTCCACGGAGGCTGGATTCAAACTCTTGCTTTCACCTCTCTCAGCGGACACTATCATATGTCTACTTCATGTTGATGGAGGCCTTGTAAAGTATATGTGGCATAACTGGGGGGCTAAATGTAGTTAAAAGTAAGTTTGCATCTACCACATTTAATTCAAAGTAAAATTGGAAACATGCAGCCAAGTACAAAATTAAAACGTAAGTGAAACTTATGTAACCACATAAGTAAATATAAACAGATGAATGTGGTATTCTTGTCAATCCAAAAATAATTTTGAACATGTGAGTTCTTTTCCCCCAAAAAATGAAAAAGAAAGAACGTTGCTAAACGTATGAACTTATTACGTTATTAATATTATTTCCATGCATCTGTGATTGAAGTGAAAACAAAATAAAATAATAAAAGGTTTATATTTGATTCAGTATTAAATCCTTTATGATGTGATGTTAATCTAAAGCTTCACTACTTAAACTCTACACTAAATCTTATAAAGTCTTACATTATAAACCTTTCTCTCAGCTATTAAAAAGTCTTGACAGTAGCAGAGACACAAGCATTTGGTGTGTGAACGCTGTGTGTGTTTAAAAGAAATTCCCGACTGGAGGAGTTTCAGCTGCCAGATTCAGACAAAGGCTACGTGTTCTTTTTTTATTTCATTTATCTGAATATTTAGCATTTTTATGATTTAATAGAATAAATACACTATAATTATTTTAAATATTAAATAAATATGTATTGTTATATAATTAAATTAAAGACAACATATGACAATATATATATATATATATATATATATACACATACATATATATATATAAACACACATACATACATACATACATACATACATACATATATATATATATATACATACATACATATGCAACAAAAAAATTATAATGCAGGGCATTCTGAAAAATGCATTCTCTAAAAGACTGTCTTTTTTCCTTTTTGTCAATGATGCATAGGTAAAATACGAGTTGTCTGCTATCCGATATATATTCATACGTGGGACTAAAAGTAACTATAGATTTATTTGTATAAGACAGATAAGTACAAGGAAAAAAAGTGTGAATTTATGAACTTCCCTTATTTTACAATCTCTATGTTGATTAGAAACTTCAGTAATTACACAGAAAGGCTCACAGAAAAACAAATATCTACACTTTTCACATGAAACAATGTGAATCTTTTGAAAGCAGTGATCCAACAACAGATCTTGACATCAAAAGGAGAATGCTAAATGTGAACTATACCATGCTGCTCTGCAGTAAATGTATGTCACGTAAAATGTGAGCCAGCACTCCATATCCCGCTTTCACCGGCCCCTGTCTTCCACCAGTTCCTGCCACCCCGGAGGTCAACGAGATTAGCCCGGGGAACGTGAGAGGAAGCCAGGGATGGCCTGGTGTGGAGCCTCCCCTTACTCTACCTCCATCTCCTCTCCCCTGTGATTTAAATTCAATCGCTGAGAGCATCGGCGCGACACAGCCGCCATTAAAGCAGCGTGCTATTTACACATCATAAGCCAGTCTATTACATTGACATCCCGAGGAGCGCACTTCAGCCCAGCGCGAACTCATCCTCGGCCCACAACCGGGCCCCCTCTCTGTTTGCTCTGTGCTCCGGCATGCTGATTGGGCGATTTTGGAGCGATATGACATTCCACTACTGCAGGACGACGTGTTAGGTCATCTCTCTGAAGTAGTCAGGAGGCATTCATTATTTTGGGGCGAGGGAAAATTTCAGAAGAAAGGTCAAATAAGAGATGGGGATGGTGTAGGTTGGTTTTAATAGAGGTGCTGGTCGGGTGTTACAATTGAGCAGGGAATAAATTCCCCTCGATACTGTATATCCCACACTTACAATATATCCACACCATCTCATCCAAAAGTGTGTTTAAACTGTGGGGAGCAAATGTTTGCTTTTATGCATTTTATTCGGTATGACAGCACGATCGGCCTGGCCAGTTGCGGTGAGAAGCGCACGTTAGTACCAGCTCAGTCCCAGGAATGTCCCTCCACTCCTGTCCGCTCACTGCACCACTAAAGACATTAAAAATATTCGAGCACTTACAATCAGATGGCTTGAACTGTGCATGTGTGTGAGTGTGAGTCTGACTGGCGTTACACTGAGGGTGCCCTGAGGAGAGTGAACTCAAAGCGGCTTAACGTTGAGGAGTGAACCCTTGCTGAACTCAGAGCAGGTGGGGAAATATTCTGTCTCAGTGTCTCTCTCTTGTAATCTAGGACCTGCTTTAAATTTTCTAGTGACCAGTAGAGCTTTATCACTTCTCTTACTCACAGAGTCAGTGGTTAAATCTGGCTATTACGTGTGACAGATAATGTGACGATAATGTGACGATTTCAGATAAAGAAATTAATACTTTTATTCATCAAACTATTGATAGTGTCAGTAAAGACATTTATAATGTTAAAAACGACTTCTTTTGACTTCTTTCTATTCATTAAAGAATCCTGAGATTTTAACAAAATTCAGCTTTGCATCACAGAATTAAGTTAGTTTAAAATATTTAAATTACATTTTTAAATATTTCACATAAGATAAAATGAAAAAGAGTCATTTTTAATTGTAATAATATTGCACAATATTACTTTTTACTTATTGTTTTTTTCAAATAAATGCAGCCTTGGTGAGCAAAACCATTTAAAATCTTACCGACCCCAAAGGTTTGAACAGTAGTGTGTGTGTGTGTGTGTGTATATATACAAATTGTTATATATACAGTGTGTGATTTTCTCTCATTTCTCTAAAAATATCAGTATGGATTGTAAAAAAATTTCAATACAGACCATCAGCACATACACAAACCTACATCAGGTTACATGGATGAAACCCAAAACACCCGTGATTACTTTGGAAAGATTTTAATATTCATGAAGGATGGAATATCCACCCATGGAGAGAGTGTTTTGCTTTGGTTACATGCTGACATTTTCGCTAGCTTGGGAATTTATCAATTGAAACCAAAAACTTTATGTAAATTGATTCATGCACACCTGCATTTTTATTTTCTGGGGTCAGAAATTTGCTGTAATTGCGTTAGACATCAAGTCAAAAATATTTCTACTGTTTTAACTTTATTTCTAATACATAAAAATTGTAAAATGCTTGCAGTATTTCTCACTGATTCAATTCACTAACTTCAGCTTTGATATTATGAGTTCAACAGTTGTTTACACACATAGATTTACATGGCATTACAACAGCAGAATTTCCTATCAAGCCCTGGCATCACGGCAAGTTGGTATGTCACCACATTTCAAGTACAGATATACAGACCAGTTATCATGTTGTTAATGTAAATTACAATTGACTTTTATTGGTCTACCACTTACTATGAAATTCCCCGTCTTTAAAGACAGCCATAAAAATTATTATAGTGTACTGCAAGTGCAAAGTTTTCATTTGAGGAAAAAGAAACCATAAATCACCAACAAGACCTGTGGAAAAAAAGAGATTTAAATATTTCTTTCTTTCTAGTCTTTTTTTCATGTAGTCAATGAAGTCAAACGAACAAAATAATAATAAACAAATAATAAACTGCAACTAACCATCAAATTGTGCATAGGACAGTAAAGAATTAAGGTTTTTAGAATTTCTGTTTAAAAAAAAAACAAGTAATATTTAGTTTAGCCCAATGTAATATTTTGTTTAGTGTTTGTTACATTTGTTAAATCTTCTGCTGCTGCTCATGGATTTAAACATGTCAATAGAATGTATCGGGTTTCAATTGTACATTTTAATATTCTTCACATTTACACACAAAATAATTCTAAAACTCTGTTGGTCGCCACATGATGACCAGCGTAAACATGGACGCTCAAACAAAACCAGTTGGGAGCCACTGATCTAAAGGTTTTTAAGTAGTTGAGAGCTTGCGGGGAATCTCTTCATGGTTATCATACCCCATCTAGTGGCTGGAGCCGGTTAGACTGATAAACTAAGACGAGCCAGCAAACCTCTCTCTCCTCTCCGCACTGTCTGCAAGCACGAGGAATAGAGCCAAAGGTCAAGTGTCAGTCAAAAGCTATTATTACACATGCAAGTCCATACGAAAGAATAAAAAGGAATACAGCAAAATGGGGAAAAAAAGTTTTTTTTACTTAAGAAAAGTAAAACGTATGATTCCTTGTGGATGAAATATCTAGTTCCAGTACAGCTGTTTGTATAAGCTAATAAACGAACGAACAGCACACAGTAGAAATGTAATAGCTTGAGGTAGATTGAATGAAGTGGAACCTTCTGTGTGTGCGGCTGCGATTTTGATCGTAAATATGGTTCATGTTATGTAGATATAAAGATGTAAGAATGTGTGAAAGCGCTGCCCTTTATTGCCCCCTTGTTTCACAATGCCATTATCCGTCTGAAAACGGATCCCCGGCGAGCTTCTTTTGCGTTTTTCCTCTCAAAGAATAAGTGCACAAAATCGATCTCAGGTCTTGCGAGCAAAGCTGCGTCTTATAAGGCTACAGATGGGACCATTTAATTCACGTCTAGGGGCAATTCACAAACACATGCTAGTGAAAGAGAATATCTCTTTCCCAGAGAACCTGTGCAGCAGAAGTGCTCCACCTGTTCCTCGCTGCTCTCCTGTCAGAAAGTTTTCCTGTCTTTCCACGCTTGAGATAAACATCTGTGTGTGACATGGCCTTCAAATTGACCATGTTAACGATTCTCTTCCATACAGTAAGCACGTCATGTTGAAAAGAGGGGATTTTCTCATCTGTTGTGACTTTGGCTGTCAACAAAGGGGAACCATGTTACAGTATCTGTCCTGTTCTGCTAAATTTTACTCTCTTCTAACATTTCAGTCTGTGTCTCCCAGAATAAGTATATCAAAACAAAACGAGGAGGTCGGTTGTATTGGTGTCTATCGCACTGGAAGTTTTACTGCTTTGTGGTGTTCATACGTGAAAGCAGAAACAGATGAGCAACAGGTAATATCGCTGCCACTCACACGTTTACAAAGACCTTTACTATAATAGAGAACAGATACTGAGAGATACAGATGTTTGTGTGTAGTCCAGTAAGCCTACTGTTTTTCATGTCAGTGTATATTTGGACATTAAGTAAATACATACAGCCTACATGCATAAATCCTGAATATAATGTCACATTTCTCAATATAATAATGTAAATCTGAATATTTATTTATAAATCGGAATATATAGTTATAAGTGAATATAATGTAAATATGAATATAGAAATGGATATCATGAAAATACAGAAGTTAATCTCAATATCTACATTTGTAGGTCTGAATAGATAGTTAATTCGGAATATACTGTAGTGTACACAGTGTATACTGTACACTGCCAAGGGACTATGGGCGGAAAATAGCACTTGTGCTACAACCTGGCACAATGCATCTCTCCTTGACTTGATACAAGGTTGATGTTAACTTGTGCATTGTCCCTGTTTAAATAAAATGAATCTAAATGAATCAGTAGATGTAAATCCTGAACAGTCATAACTATGAATATACATAAAAAGTGAGAATTTAGAAATGTATATACAGTAATTTATATATTTATATATATAAATGTATCATTTATATATTTCTTGCACACATAAATGAAGTTCAAACTATTCAAGGCTGTTTTCATCCAAACCTGTTCATTATTGGTTAAACAGCTCATGGGAAGAACAGTCATGTTCTTTGACTTTATGTTAATAATAATCACAATTTCATTCACAATGGCATTCACTGAGCTGATCACAACAGACGACATGATACACAAAGAAGAATGACGTGTAAGTCAGGTTATAAGATGATGATGTTAATGCCTTATCTCTCTCCCACTAAGGCAAAAGGCCACACATAAATCGCGAGTGCAATTGAAAAGCTCAGCGGCTCCATTAATTCCGAGGCCATATCCTCTCTCTCTTCTCTTGAATAATTGATCCTTTATAAAACCAGCTATTAAAAAGAGACTCGCCCATGAGAGAGCTTTGAGGGAGAGAGAGTTGTTTCAGGAAATCGCAGAGAAACGTCAATGTAGGAACACCCTTTTCCTTCAGAATTGATTATGGATGGTTTTAATCTGACAGAAAGAGTTGACAAGACTGGTGATGCAATCCCAGAAGAGAAAGCCACCATTCATTAGTCCGACCTAATGTGATTGAAAGCACTTGTGCAAATAAACAGGCAGTTAGAACTGATAGAAAGGAATCTCAGAGCCCATGCCGGTACCAGACAGTGACTAATTCAGTTCGGCCCTTTTATCTTAGTAATCCCATGCAGCAAAGTTTGCAGGTCCGAGAGAGGACTTATAAATTACATCTAATAGGCTTCAAATCAAGTACTAATTAAAACTGCATTAACGTTAATGAATCGGAAAAATGGAGACCCCAATTTATTGGAGTTGTGTTTATACAAGCAAGAGCTTCAATAATACATGACGCAATACTGCTCTATGGGATGAACTCTTCTTCCTAATGCAAACCTCCTGTGTGTGTATGGAGCACAGATGAGGACGTGTGTGTGTGTGTGTGTGTGAGACGGTACGTTTGGGCACTCCTAATCATTACTGGCCTTGTTAGAGGTTAACTTAGCAACATTAAGGCATCTTTAGCATCAGGAAAACACAGATGGAGTGTGAGTGTGCCAATCAGCATCACAGGTGCTCATAATTGTCTCTCTAATTGCTTCATTATTTCTTGCGGGTCTCGGGCCCTCTGTTTTTTCCCCTCCTCTTGTTGTGTGGCATCTGTGGTTCCATCACATCAGCGTTTGGCAGATCCCTCTCAAGTCTCAATGAGAAGCCTCTCTAGAGTTTCAACATGTATCTGCATGTTTCCTTGATTTCCCCCGAGAATGTCTTTTATTTATTCGCTGATTCTCCCCTCAACCCCCTTTAATAGAAATTCCCGTGGTAGAGGGTATGATTGTGGTGTTTATGACAAATTGTTAAATATGTCATTAGAAAAACAGAGACAGAAAAAGGGATATACATGGAAAGGGAGAGAGAGAGAAAGAGCGCACGAGAAAGAACCAGGAAATTCCCACATCAATTATGTCAGTCAAAGTGCTGTTTAAGTGCATGGTTTTAAAGCACACAACATCTCGACTATCTCGTGTGTAATTATACAGGTGAAGAAGCTTCACTCCAAACAGGACTCTTGGTAAGTCTATGAGAGAGTCAACTTGTCTCATTGAATCACAAATAGAAAGGTAAGACATCTTTATGATGGATGGATGGATGGATAAAAAGATTTAAAAATGCATGGATGTTTTGATGGATGGATACAGATATATTTAAAAATGATATTGAAATTAAAAATGGATGGATGGATGGATAAATATATATAAACTGAATGGATGAAAAGATGTAAAGAATAGATGGATGGATAAAATTATTTAAAAAAATGATGAATTAAACATAAAAAGGGATGGATGAATGGATGATAAAAAAGATATTTAAAAATGAGCTGATGGGTGAATGATGGGTGATGAATGGGTATAAAGATGAAAATGGAAAATATAGAAAAAATGGACAGAGAGACAGACAGAGAGATAGATAGATAGATAGATAGATAGATAGATAGATAGATAGATAGATAGATAGATAGATAGATAGATAGATAGATAGATAGATAGATAGATAGATAGATAGATAGATAGATAGATCCACAACCAACTGTCTATTGGCTAAATGACTGCAAATGCAATTACACACACCCACAGACTGAGTACGCCTCCACAGAGAATACTTTAAACCTTCTCAAAACAGACCTCAGTCTCCAGGGCCACACTGAAACTGACAGTGTGGTCAAAACATATTCACCATCATGAGGAGGCCTCATCCCATTGACTCTAAAAGAACTGACCCTGTGCCTGTGGAGTTCATCTCTGGGATACACTTTCTCCTCGCTTTAGAAAAAAAAACTCCAATCACATGACATGAGATCCCCCAGAAGGCCTAACCACCTTCTGCCCACCCACAGAGCCAATGAGGCAGTCATGTATGCACATACATGCCTCTCAAGTCTGGACTTGTGTTGAGCGGGACTGGACCAATTATCTGCGCTCGACTGGGAATACCCACGACTATGGCTGAAAGACCCATGAACCTGTGTAACCACTGGTCAAAAGCCTATGTAGATGATACAAACAAAACATCCCTGTCATAAAGGTATTGCACTACAGTATATGGTTTTTGGATTGGATTTCAACGGAATATCGATGCATTGCGAGAGTGATGGTATCGCAAAATAAAAAATAATGCGCTCACACAAAAAAGAACTTAAAAGCATATTCATATTGTACTGACATGAAGGTAAAAGTATGATAGTATTTACCTTTTTGGTTGAACTATCCATTTAATATTGTTTATATAAATTCACCAATAGCAAGTAGGCCTACTTTATTTTTAATAAAAAAAAAGAAATAATAATAATTAAACATGCAAACACATTGATAATTGCCATTCATTTTATATAAATAAATAAAAAATATATAAAAAAAATGTAAGCATAGGGTAAAGGCTCTGACTAAGTTTTACATTCATCGTTTATCTATTTTGCATTGCCAGAACAATATATGAGCAACCAGCGTTAAACTACAACGACAGCTGTTTTTGTTTTTCCTCCGCAGTACTTTGACAGAGACGCACTGACTGCTAAAGCTATGTGAACACAACTTTTCCAGTCTCCCCCAGGAGGTTTGTGTCTCTCAATATCACCTGGGACTGACTAGTCATAATCCGCACTGCTTAAAGTCCACATAGCAACTTTCACACTGTCCAACCCTTGGCAACAACAGCAAGTCCTTTACCGCTGCCCTCGCCCTCACTTAGCTCCATCTGTGCAGAACAGCCTGTGGGGAGGAAAGAGTTAATTAAATTACCATCCATTTTTAAAAAGCGCAGTGTCTGCGTCTCCTGCCAGATGATGAGGGGCAAGCCTGAGCCTGTCGCTCTCTCTGTCTGTCTCCCTGGAGCTCCTGCCTGTCACACACATTCAGGTGTGTTTCCAGAATTCACCTTTCACATGCACTTACCTCAGCGACATCCGCACTTTCACAACAAGATGCAAGTGACCGAGAGTAATGAGCACGGAAAGAGCGAGCAGAGAATTCACAAGGTCAAAAAACGTCTGATAGTATTGGTTTTAAAGTTGATTCTATGTGAGTTCAACGTTACAGTTCAGCTCATCAGTGTTTTGAAGTCTTTAAAAGTTGCTCATTAAATTCGCCATTCTAGCTTTAACCCCGGAATGGATTAAAGTTGTGAACGAGTTCTTCCGAGAGCCGAGCTTTTCTGAGCTTCTAATCAAAATAAGTGTCGCCAGGAGAGAAATCTGGGGGCCTTTAACAAGCCCTTCATTATATTTGACCTGATTTTCTCCTTACAAGGACTTACAACAAACAAATGGTGAGATATTTCATGTTCCTGGCAGCACACTTGGCAACAAAACAAGGGAAGGGTGGAAGTGATTCCTTTTCTTCCAACAATTAAATGGCTTCTTGATCAGTTTTCTGGGAAAAGGAGAGAAGGTGGTAAACAAATTAAAAGAGCCATCCATGACTAAACCTATCCCTAGGATTGGGGAGGGGGAGACGAAGAAAAGAAAAAAAACCTGTGTGAGCTACATCCAGAATTTGGAGAAACAATTTGGAAAATGCCAATTGCATTTACATTGGAGGCCAATTATTAATTCTGATTCGTGTTACCCCACTTACGCTCGCAGTTAAATTAATGAGGCTTGTTATCGTCCGCATTTAGACGTAATGGACAATTGCTGAATTGTAAGTGTTTACTCTACTGGAGCTGAATCCTATCTTAGGCCTTTTGTAATGTATTGGCAGTGAGCAAGAGAAGAGATTAACGGTGTTTGCCATTCTTCTCACAGCAGTTTTATAATGCAAAACATGGAGAAAGAGAAAGAGAAAGAGAAAGAGAAAGAGAAAGAGAAAGAGAAAGAGAGAATCAAAATGACCATTTGAAATGGCTACACTGTGAAAAAAAGGTTGCCTTAAATTTTCAAGTACAATCAACTTAAAAAAATTAGTTGAATCTTGTATAACATAAAAAGTAGAAATTTGCTGAAACTTATTTTGATTAAAGCAATGTAAAAACACTTGTTGTCATAACTTATTATATATATATAATTTTTTTTTTTTTAACAGTGGGTCAGAGAAAAACTTCTGAGAATACTATTAAATACCAATCATATGAAAAATTGCAATACGGCTGCTTTAATGTTCAAAATAGTATGTCCTAAACAGATGCTTGCTAAATTTGAATACATATTTCAATTCAGAGCAATGATCGTTTTTAAATCATTTGGAGGCCAATCAACTGAGAATAGCTAACATAATTAGCATAATTTATAGAGCGGTTGAAATAGAAGAGAGCTTAACACACTTTAACGGTGCATAATCATATTTTGACCTACTTAATTCTGTTTATTCAACACGGGGAGGTTATTAAATGCGAGGTTTTCAAAAAAAGAAATGATTTGCTTGGTTTTGGACGACTGGACAGTGTGTTCCGGAAAAGGAGATATGCTAATGAACGCTTTTAATTCATGGCAGACGGAGAATCTTAATCTCAGACGTGTTTAAATCTTCTTTATCCAAGCATTTTATATCAGGTATCTCTTAAGGGATAGACAAGATCGTATAGCCAGCCTTTTCTTACTGTAAATGAAAAGGAATACAACGGATATCCTCGGAGAAGAAGCCAAATCCAACAAAAGCGAGCTGTCGATTCTGAGTCCTTACATAAACAAAGACAATGCGATGATCTGATTCAACATCCTCTTTTCCTATGACGAAACAAGCTCGTCGGGCAATCAATTAAACACATTTGATTCTCTTCTAAAAGTGACTCAAATGGACTGTCAAATCATTTCTATTTTCAAAAAGGATTTGCGAGATTAGCGTGTGGAGATGAGAGGCTGATTTGCTAATATAGTTTTTTTTCCCCTTCCTTTCAGGACGTTCAATAACACTAAAGTGCGTGTCTAGTGAACGGTAAGTAATATGGAAGAATGATATAGATGCCATTATAACACCAAGAACAGAAAGGAAATCTCTGGCTCCATTTGGTTTCACTTTCTATAGCTGACTAACAAAAAGAGGATTAGTTGCCCGTACTTTAGACATAAGGGTTGCCAACAGGCCTAACTCAGGTACTCTACTCTTAGATGTTTTCAAGGGGTTTTCCACATTCTCAGGCGTAATGGCATTCGGTTTAAAGCTGGAAAATCAAACCTCAATGAAGACTTGAACAAAAACATCTGTGTTTGTGATCTTCACAGAGACACTAGCTTCATCTGGTAGGAACACAATGAGCAGTCTTTTATATTAATCAATGATTTATTTCTATAAATATATATTCTTCAATTCCATCCAAATGAAAGTGTGCTGTCAGTGTGTAATGTGTAGAATAGTGGTTTATGTAATCAGACTATCCCGTCTGTTAAGGTCAAAGAAGCCCCAGTGAGCATAATAACAGATGCCAGACACAAAGGCATTGTTCTCCAACAAGGATAACAGCAGATATTAACCAAACACGCTAGAGTTCCTATCAGGATAGAGCGCCTTGGATAACACAGGGTGGGCATCCATTTAGCCTACTTATCTAAAGTCTCTAATTACTTGGGTTTATTTGATAAACAGAAGAACAGGAATGCATAAATGGTTCGACTACATCCAATGGGGATTAATCTGAACTCCTTGAAGAGAGAGAGATGGAGAGAGAGAAAGAGAGAGAGTGAGAGAGAATACATCTTTTGTGGAATCCTTCATTTTGCTCTTTAATCATGCTTTAATTAAGAACAGTAGGGCACCCAGTTACACTTGGCATTTTAAGAGATTGGCTGTTCGAAGAAAAGACTGTGTTAGTCTGGTCTCCGGAGAAACGTGTTGGAAAAACACACTGACAATGGCATCTCACTCTGTTTGGAGGGCTTGGAACTGAGGGAATATTGCAAGACCATAGTGTCGTGTTTGTGCGTTTTGTTTTTTTATTGTCGCAATTTACAAAAAGGGGCAAATGGCGCCAGGATACACATCATATTAAAGGAATAATCATCCTAAAAATAAACTACGGTCATTATTGACATTATTGACATTAATGACCTTCATTACAGAACAGAAAAGAAGACATTTTGATGAATTGTAAAATGTGCATCATAATAATAATTAAACCTGTTAATGAATGTTTTAGAATACAGACCTGAGGTTGGACTCTTTTTTAAGAAGACTCAGCAGACTATTGCTGAAGTAAAAGTTAGTTCTATAAAAAGTTATAGAAGTTTAAGTTTACTGTAAAGCAAAAGTACATTTTCATTCATTTTACAAAATAATATGGACATCAATTATTATAAAATAAAAGCCATATGTCTAACCAAGTTGCATACAAAATTTGATGTTGATATCACAAAAAGTGAGGTTCTTATAAGATTTTGTTTAGGAACTATACCAAAAATAGCCTTCTCCTGCCACAAATTAATATAGCACAATTCTATCACAAAATAGTGGTGTAATATGAAACCTTGAGTCTCAGACATTTTCAACGATATGTGTTTGATACCTACTGTAATTCATGACAATTACCAAAATATCTGATAGGAAAAAAAGGCAATAAAAAAGTGTGCCAAGTGTCCCGCAAGCATCGCTAACAGGCTAAAGAGTTTAAAGAAAATATAACCCCCCACCCCTGCAAAATGCACTAACAAGGTTTTTTTATGAAGATTATTCACTCATAATTAAAGTTATCCATTGGGAATGAAACAATGAACCAGTAAGAAACTCGAGAACCAAACCAAAGTACAATTTGTGAACAAATCATTCAAACTAGTTTGTGAACCAGTTCAACCGATTCTGATCTGACAAAAAAAAAAAAAAAAAAGATTTGTTCACCAATTGGACACTGCTCCTTCTCTACTGGATTTTTAGTGATTTTCAATGAAGGACAATGTAAATGTTGGTCTGTATCGTAACAATGCTATCAAATGACTTCAGTAGACTTATGGGCTACTTTTATTTATATATTTTATATATATTTTAAGGTGCTTTTGCACCTTTATTTAAATCTGAAAGCTCCAGTTCCCATTCATTGTAACTGCATGGAGAACAACAGAAAAACAAAGTCATATCCATTTGAGCAAATGATGACAGAATCTTCATTTGCCTTAGGTGAGTCATCCCTTTAATTCATCCTGAAAGTTCCCGGTCGCTTGATGCGTTAAGGAAACGTGTTTTCAAATAAAAGAATCGACATCCTCTTGAAGAGGCACACTTGTACTTCTGTTTTGAAGTCATTATGCGACCCTCCCCCCTCCCCTTCCCTCCCCTTCCCTCCCCTCCCCTCCACCCGCTTCTCTCCTCACCAGCTAAAATAAAGAGGTGGCTTCACAGGCAATCTCGGCCTTGTTTGTGTAAGGTAATTACTACTCGTCCTCCCATCCCACCAGTTCTGATGATGCATGAAAAATAACCGTTCCCCTACTTCAATCACAGCCGAGGAAAGAGAAGAGAGAAAAGTGGAGGAGGGGGGTTTGGACCAGGAGATGGAGAGAAAGAGAGAAAGGGGGTATTCTGGGAGCGACACACACTGCTCCCTCCTCGTTTCTGATTAATTAGTTGGAGTTGGTAATCAGTTTAATAAGACTGGAGTTGCTGGTGAGAGGTCCCCTTTGGCTGGGACTCGCTAAGCTGAACGGGGGGACCAGGGCCCTGCCATTCTTCCATCAAGTAAACACACAGCCCCTATTTACATAAACAGTTGTTTCTTTTCTCTTTCTTACTTTGAATGCGTGTGTGCGTGTGCGAGCGTTTGCATGCGTGACCCTGCTTTATTGGGACGACCTGCAAGCCTCACACCATTGCCCGAGTCACTTGCAACGAGGGGGCAAGGCAAATTCATGAATTTTTCAGGGGATTTATGCACTAATTAAATCTGGGCTTTCCAAAAGAATCGCGGAGCAGAGCGCCGGTACTGGTTCCTGCACACACAACAGAGGCCTAATGCTGTTAAGCCTCATGACGTCAGATATTTAGCATTCAGCCTTCTAGTTTGTTTGTGAACAAGCTTAGTTTAGAGAACCGAGAACTTCATTTAGTCCACTTTTTCCTCTCAGACAAAAAGGATTAATGCAGGCATGCATTATATTAGTTATAGTAAAGCTAATGAAATAGGCCCGTTTCTGTGACCGTGCATCTGTCATTTGACTTTTAATAATTCCTAAGCTGGAAATACTTAGTTGGTTTAAGCACACCAAGCCAAACCATGTAATTCGTGGATGTTGATTTTAGCCACACATACTGTTTAAATGTTTTAAAATGTACAAATCTGGGGGGAAATAAATTGGCTGCACCTGTTTTTCAATATATTGATCAAAACAACAGGTTCAAAAGTAAGATTTTTTAATGCTTTTGAAAGAAGTATCTTATGCTCACCATGCAAGGCTGCATTTATTTGATCAAACATACAGTGAAAACAGTTACATTGTGAAATAGTATAACAATAACTGTTTTCTATTACAATATGTTTAAAAATGTAATTGAATATTTTTGTGGAAACCACATTTATTTGAAATAGACATCTATTGTGACATAAATATCTTTACTGTCCCTTTTGATCAATTTAATGTGTCCCTGCTAAATAAGTATTGGTTTTTTACTGACTTACTGACCCCAAACTTTTGAATGGCAGTGTAGTCACCACAAAAAAAAAAAAATTAATCATGAAAGGGGATGGGAATCAGAACCACGGCCACCATTCACTTTCATTGTATAGAAAAAGCGACTTAGTGTTAAACTGATCAACAAAATTACTGATGAAAACATTTTTATCATTTTATGACCAATAATGAAGATTATATGAATAATGCATGGTTTTCACATGTTTTGTTAAATAATGATTCATAAGTAAATAATTAATATATAAAATGTTTCAACACTTGGTTGTTCGTCAACTAAATTTTTTTTTTCATTGACTAAAATTAGATGCCATTTTAGTCAGAGTAAAATTCATTACAATGAATGTGTAAAAATGAACACTGTTCAGACATTTGGCTAAATTACTCACACAAAACAAATGAAGTTATGCAGTTTCAAACAACATGAGGGTTGTACATTTTCACAGAATTTCACAGATACTTCACCCAAAAATATAAATAAAATGTTCAAGATTTTTGATAGAGGGTGAAGTATCCCTTTAAAATCACTAACCTTTTTTATATAACGAACAGGTTGAATACTCACAGATACACATACTAATATCCGCAAGACTTTTAATTTAAAATGATGACTGTGACTTGCGAATTAAGCAATCCGAGGTTGCACAAATGATTGCAAATATTCCAAACAGCTAAACTACAGCTCACTCCCTCAGGACCAGCTCTTTCACACCATGAAATATGTGATTTGTGTTATTCGGTTTCTACTACCTCCGAGAGAAAACAGAAAGTTCAGCATAGTTCCTACCCAAACTTGTGGTGCAAAGCCTTTGATAAGGGACTACCTCATAAACTCTGCAGTTAATGATAGTGTGCAGTTACAACACATATACAGTCAAGTAGCTGATAGTGCAAAGAAATAATTTAAGCTGTGTTAAGTGGCCTATTGTCATTCAAATGATAAATTATGCTTGGCAGAGGTTTTAGAATGGCTTTTACAAAGCATTGCTATTGTTTGTGCTGGGACAAGGTTTTAGGCAGCCAGAAGTGAGGGAATTACTTTAGAGAGTTGTGCAAAGTTCCTAAGGGTTCCGAGACAAATTGGTTCAGCACTCATCAGGTCTACGCTGAAAGTATAAGCTCAGCCCTCGACATGAAAACACTGACGCTGCCATAACTCGGAGGAGCGCGGCTACACAACACCGACACAGACTTACAGCTACTCCAACAAATTTAATGACCCAGTTGATTATAATACATGCACGCTAAACTGTTTCGCTTGCTGCCAAGTGTAATTTTCAGACATTCGTTAGAACTTGCTGATATACACCGGCCTGTCCGAGTTTGTTTGGCCAAGTCTTTTACTGCTAAAAAAAGGTATTTTTTTACTTGAAACCTGTTTGATGGCATCTTTTTCATCATCGAATGTTATTTCAGAATTAGGCTCAGCCAAAATGTGTTTCAAGATGCTATTACAACAAGGCCCCTTAATGGTTATTTCTAATCAAGCTAACTTTTGTGATTATTAGCCGGGGAAAGGGATACTTTTTGTCTACCATGTAGACACCGAATCCCCAACGAAAAAGGCAAAAGGTTTCATTCGACTTCAACATCAGCGTTCACTTCCCAGTATACCGGCTACAAAGACAAATCAAGTTAATGGTAATTACGTCACTTAAGATGATTTGGGCAGATCCCCTGAAGGCTTTTGCGAGCGCTTAGTGTCCATTTGTAAGACAGGGGCATTTCTCTAGTTCGGTCAGTGGTGTCAGAGCCCTGAGGGTGAAGGTGAATCATTCACTGCAGGTGTGTTTACACAGCAGCGTCTTGACCATTGAGCGACTCTATGGCCGTTCTCACAGGGTCACTCAACAGACCTTGTGTTTAAAACTGTGCAAAATGAATGTGCAAAAGGAGGAGTTTAACAAACTTAAAATTATGGGTCAGCTAGTGTTTTAAAAAAAAAACACTGAAATGCCATATTTTGCTATAGTTTCACAGATTACATTACATTTGTGCGCATTTCACTAAAAAGTAATATGCAATATTCATGAAGATGAATTAATAATTAATTCAGATGACACGCAATGTCATTATTTTTTAATGATGAAAGAGTATTATGTCTGCGCATTCAGCATATTTGTTCTAGGGAACATTTATTTCATTTAAAGATACCATAATTTTAATTGGAAGTTCATTTCCATTTTGTTTCAAGAGTTATTTTTAGACGATAATAAGTGCTTTCTAAGTAAAATACAATGTTCTGTTTTACATGTTGCCATATCCATATCCAGCCAAAGTACAGCTTAGTTTAATTATGTAGAAATTGCATTTATACTTTTTTTTTTTATCAGACGGTTGTCCTCTTGTCCTCGTTAAAAAAGCATAAAGTAATCTAGATAGTTAACAAAAACTTTCAAATATATTAACATCATCTTTTTTTCAAATGGCAATTTATCAAGTCTTTACCAAAATAAATTTCAAGTAACAATGTTCATAATTCGTTCATAATTTGGCCTCCACTGACATTGCAGTTTATTGTACATGATACAAATGATAAAATGAGAGTTGGTTTCTGTAAAAGTTACTGAAGAGACATAAAAGTTCTCATTCATAGCTTAAAGGGTTAGTTCACCAATTTGTTTTAATTATCCCATAATTTACTCACCCTTAAGCCATCCTAGGTGTATAGACTTTCTTCTTCCAGCCAAACACAATCGGAATTATATTTAAAAATATCCTGGCTCTTCCAAGGTATATTATGGGAGTGAATGTTACCTTATTTTCTGAAGCCCTAAAAAGCGCAGTCATAAGTCGGAACTCAACTCTCTCATGAACGTGCGGACGGACGTTACCGGATTACAGTTTATAAAGTTATAATTATAATTATGGATGTTTTTCTTACAAAAACACATCGCTTGGCTTCAGAAGGGCTTTATTAACCCCCTGGAGCCGTATAGATTACTTTAATGATGGATGGATGTGCTTTTTTGGGCTTCAAAAAACAAGGTACCATTCACTGCCATTATAAAGCTGGGAAGAGCCAGGATATGTGTTTGACTGGAAGAAAAAAGTCATACATAGGACAGCTTGAGGGTGATTAATTATGGGATAATTTTCATTTTTGGGTTACTTACCCTTTAAGACTATATATTTTTAGGCTAAATAGCCACGTACAGCTAAATTCGGTTGTCAGTTCACCTTTTAGTGCTTAATTCTGTTCTGTACACACATAGTTCAGTAATTTACGGGAGTGAAAACCACATTTGACAACCTTAACTCAGGTAGTGTCAACCAGGTAGTGACATCACTCACAATAAGAATCAATGATCCCACAACACTGTGAAGCTTCTGGTTCTGAAACCACTGAGATTTAAATTCCCAAAGAAATGTGATTACATTTCACAGGTGAGAATGTGTTGGTTTATGTTTTTTGTATGTCTTAACTCAATATTACAGGTTTTTATACCATGGTAACTTTTTAACCTTTGTCTTGTTGTATTGTGTTAGTTTAACAAAACCATCTGGGGCCGTATTCACAAAGAATTTTAAGGCTAAAAGTAGCTCCTAACTGGCGAATTTAGGAGCAACTCCTAAAACTAATGGGCGTGTCACTCGTAATTTTAGGACTCCTAATATTTTTTGACTAAGAGTAATTCACGAAGCGTTTTAGCCCTAAAAGTAGCACCTAAGCCTGGGACAGCTTAAAAGAAGTCGAGAGGACTCCTAACTCACTAAGACCTATTCACAAACCGCTTTTTGTGGCATTTCACGTTGCGATGTTTTGAAATGCGTATGCGACGGCTACAGGAGCTTCCAATCGCGAGGGAACAATTTTGCATTGTAGGCATAACTAGGGATGCAATAACGCCACCAACAAAAACCAAAAATATAGGCTACTCATTGCATGTAAACTATTTGTAACGTTTCATTGTGAATCAAATTAAAATGTTCTTCTCTTTGCAAACGTATACGTTTGCAAAGAGACCTATAGGCAGTGACAGATTAATTCAATAATGTTGCACAGATATTGCATCAATCCATATGTTTCATTAGGCTACTAGGCTATTTGTTTTGCCTTACTCTTTATTCATTTAGGCTATTTATTCAGTTATTCATCATCTTCCGTCCTTCGCAATACTTGTGTAGTGCACGCATTCTCAGACCTGTCACCTGTCACTCATCATCGTAGTGGAGGTGTTTGGAATCATTCCCGCGTTACAATCATCAGCCAATCAAGGTGGTCACTTCAGTCAAGCTCGTGCATGAGTAATGACGTCATCCATAGCAACGAAGACTCACTTAGTTTAGGAGTTGTCATTTTTCTTTACTAAGAGTAGGTCTGAAAGGCGTTGTGAATAACTTCTAAGAGAAAACTCCTAGCTAAAATCTTTTAGTGCGATTTAGGAGTACTCCTACTGTAGTGGTAAGATAAAATGCTTTGTGAATACGGCCCCTGATGTCGAGGCTACTGCAAATATATTCATACATGTGTCATACTATGGTTGCAGACGCACAGTCTGCCCATAAAAAGAGCCGCTAATAAATTGTGCTTTATAGTTAAAATTGCTGAACACAAGTCTTTTCTCACTGTAATATTTCTTTGGTCAGAATATTGGATACCAAACTGAATTCAGGGGACTCACTCCCACATTTAAATGCGGTTGTCACTCCTGAAACTTTACAGTGTGTGCGTAGTTCTTTAAGCAAACTATATAAACACACCCATCCAAACCTTTTACATAAGACACAGATACTCAATGCTTTATCTGAACTGAATATATCTGCCCTCATCATCCAAAATTTGCAGATAATTTCAGAAAACATCCATCTAATGCTTTTGAATTACTGGCACTACAGTAAAAAAACAGCCTAACTCATTTTTTTGAGCACGGAGGCTCGTTTGACCCTGCAACGAGTCTGTTTTTTCTTCTCCTGACTGATTAAGAATCTTTTGTCTTGACACATATAATTATTTAATGAACGCAGCGACAGAATAAATGACACGTCTTTTGTGTTATTATTCCGAGCATCTTGACAAACAAGGCCCGCTGAGTGACCTCCTGGCCTCTCTCGAGAGCGATGATTACACTAATTAAAACTGCAAAACATCTGCAAGGGCCGCGGATACGGCGGAATTAAGCAGGTCGTTAAATCAGCGGAGGAAAAAGTCAACATCCTCAGACAGCTCCTCTTTTCCAATGAGTGCTAGCAGTGCTCTCACACGCACACGACAAAACGTTCAATTGTTTTGAAGCTAAATTTTATTCTCCTCCCAAATGGATCGCCGTTTCTTTGTAAGTCTGGTTAATCACACTGTTCGACATGCTAAATCGCTTATCTAGGGAATCTCGGCTATGATTGTATCCTCAAGGTTCCACTTGTAGTATTTCTGTTTACATGTTCTTTTCCTCAAGTGATGCAGGTTTCTAGCGAAGAGGGATTACCATGCCTGTATGTTCATGGCATAAACCTGGATTTTAACGCATCGTGGCCACGTTCAAGCATCTAATAGGATTGGATGTCACAGACTTTTTTTTTGTTATTCTTTTCCTAACAATAAGCATTTTCCCCCCTTAAGTGTTTCAACATGTGCATCAAGAGTTTTTCCTCTGCGCTTCACAACAAATCAACACGGGTCAGGGTGCAAGCCTGGCCTGCAGTAAAGAAACGCTGCACAAGATGCAAAGCTACACCAAGACTTCGAAGAGCGGATTGTCCTAAATGCAACAAACACACAGCTCAAGGCTTTGTGCCATGTTCAAAGAGATTAATAGACTGAGATGCTTTTGATAGGGAACCGAGCCGTCAAGCAACCCCTCTAAGCGGAAGGATGGTCATGTTCTCTGAAAGCCGGTCTCTGGAACATTCCCTCATGGTGAAATGGTTTATGTATGCGGCCCGAGACTAGCTTCCCAGCAGATGCATGTTCCTTCCAGACTCCTGGAGGACATGGGATTACTGTAAATGATGTACAGGTTATTTTCAAAAGGCTGAGGAGTGTGGAGTAGGTTCTGCTCACACAAATCATTGCTCGGTTTTCAGTGGTGGACAGCAACAAAGTATTTTTACTTCGTAACTGTACTTGAAGGGTTAGTTCACCAAAAAAATTAAAATTCTGTCATTACTTACTCACCCACATATCGTTCCAAAACCCGCAAGGCCTTCGTTCATCTTCAGAACACAAATTAAGATATTTTTGATGAAATCCGAGAGCTTTCTGACCCCTCAGACTGCAACGTAATTGCCACTTTCAAGGCCAGAAAAGGTAAAGACATCTTTAAAATAGTCAATGTGAGTCAAGTGGTTCAACCTATGTTATGAAGCGACAAGAATACTTTTTGTGTGCAAAAAACACACAAAAATAACGACTTTATTCAACAATTTCTTCTTTTACGTGCCAGTCTCCGACACTATATATTTATATATATGGATGGAGGATCCGCATCTGCAAAAAGAGTGCAATTCTGTAGAAAACTAAAGGGTTGATAATTCGTATTCGCTTTAACTTTGAACATCACATACCACTTTAAGACAAAATCTGGCTAACAGTGTGTTTCATACCTAATAATTATAGACGTCTCTGGCAAACCTCACAACTCTGTTGGAAACATTCTTCAGGCTGTTGTGCAATGTAACAATAAAAATATTTTGTACAAGCCTTTGCGTATGCACCCAATCGTTCCTACTGTAAATGAGTGTGAATTTCAGTCCAGTGATGATGTACGGCGGAGCAGTGAAAAGATGTTATCTTTCAGCAGATGAGACATTCAGTGTGAAGCCTTCCGCAAGATGAGTGTAATTAGCACCTCATAGGTGATGACATGTGCTCTCCTTAAAGACAAAAAGCCTAAGATGACTAATGGTAGACTGATGAGATGTGGTTTAGCCTTGGACTTGTTTTAGGATGTTTGTGACACATGGAAATATGCATAAATCAAAGTTTCATCAAGATCTTGTAATGTTTTACAGATTATCTGAGTGCAGAACAGTACTTTCAAATAGATAAATAATAGGTAAATAACAGATGTAAGTGAAATTGAATGTTCAGATACTGAACACAAAGCCCCTACTGAAGAAGAAAGTGTAAAACAGTAATATTGTAAAATATTATTGCAATTTTAAATAACTGTTTTCTATTTTAATATATTTAAAAATGTAATTTATTCCTGTGATGGCAAAGCTGAAGTCTCAGCTGCCATTACTCCAGTCTTCAGTGTCACATGATCCTTCAGAAATCATTCTAATAGGCAGATTTGCTGCTTAGGAAACATTTCTTATTATTATCAATGTTGAAAACAGTGGTGCTGCTTAATATTTGATTTGATCCCTTGATGAGCAAGTTAAAAAGGACAGCATGTATTTAAATTATAAGTTGTTTGTAACAATGTAAAAAGCCTATCTTTACTGTCACTTCTGATAAACTTAAATGCATCCTTGCAGACCCCAAACTTTTGAGTTGTAGGTTATTTCCCTATACACATATACATAAACACACATATTACACTATTTTTTATTCAGTTTATTCAATAAGCATGCTCGACAGTAATTTCTAAAAGACTTCAAGATTTTAATCATAAGGAACCATTGGCCTGCAATCTTTTAAGACTTCATTTCCTAGTGATGTAACAATCACAATTTGACTGATGTATTAAAGATGGCATTTACAACAGAGCAGTGCTTTTCCTTCAGTGAGATGTCTCAGTGTTAACTAGCAGGGCTGAAACCATGCTCATTGCCTCAAGGCAGAACTGACAAGTTTGTGCTACAGTTGTCAGTTGGCTGTTGTCAGGGTGGGTATGTCAAAGCCCTAAAAATTACAGATGTCTCCGCCTCAGGCCAACAGAGCATAAATCAAGGGAGTGAGTCTCCACATTCCCGCTAATGACCTCATGAGACAGAGCTGTGAAGGTGGGAGGGATGTTTAAAAAAGGAAGGTGCTCAGCATAAATAATCTTTTATATATATATATATATATATATATATATATATATATATATATATATATATATATATATATATATATATATATATATATATATATACACACACACACACACACACTCACCCTCATTATGTGTTTTAAAACTCATGTGACTTACTTTCTTCTGTGGAACACAAGAGATGTTTATAGCAGAATTATGCCATTGTTTTATTATGCCAAAGCAAAAGGTGACCATGGCTGTAAAGCAAGATTTGCATTGATCAACAACTTATATTTTAGTCTGTCCACCCGTTAAACTTAGACTAAGAAGTTTTCAAATATAATCATATGGTTTCATTGGTGTTTTGTTGTGGGGTTTTTTTTGGAGCTTGACGGCTCCTGGTCCCCATTCACTTTCATTTAATGGAAATGAGCAGCATTGACATTTTTTAAAGCTTCTTCTTTTGCGTTCTTTGTAAGAAAGAAAATCATACAGGTTTGGAACTAAACAAATGATGGCAGAATTAGCATTTTTGGGTGAACTGCTACTTTAAATAATTATATTAACATACTGTAATATAATCTAAACCTTCTATGCAGAAATAAATACATGTCATATTTGAAAAGAGCAGTCAACTGGATTTTATCTGATAAACAGGCTTATAAAAATGCACTGCCAACAGGAATCCTCTCAAAGATGCATCATGTGTTCAGTCCAGTGTCATACACGCCGTTCTCCATCTCCACGTTCGCTTTCTCCCTCACACACAGTCATCTTACACTCGAACCCGACTAAACTCCTCGTTTATGACTGCTCAAACCTCCTTACAGCCGACAAATTTCATTTTGCCCAGGCAAATCCTATTGCATATTATCCTGTACATTGCATTAGGCCCCTAATCTCTCCTTTCTCTTCCCTCGCTCCATACCTCCGTGGAAGAAAAAAAGCAGCTGCTGATTAACCCACTTACGGCAGTAAATAAATGGCGTGCGCGGTTGTATGCGCCAGATTTAATTATAAGAGAAAGAACGAAAATACATACAATAACGACCCATCTTACAATAATGGTGTGCTTATAGAATTTATTTAGCTGTATAAAAAAATGACCCACAAATCTGAATGAATGACCAAAAAAGCTGATTCAGACAGAAATAAAATGTTAAATGACAAAAAAGGGAATTTGAGCGCGATAATAATGTATAATGAAAAGATTACCTCTACAAACAATTATCAATATGCCAAATCTTTACTCATCTTTTTAAAAACATTTCAACTGATGTGAATGTCACATGAATCCCATATTGCTTTTGGTTTCCCATCTTTTCTTTGCTTCAAACCTAAAAATACAAACAAAAAAAAAAACATTGAAAGTAACAAACTTGAGTTAAAATAATCAAGAATTTTAGAGATTTTTTTTTTATAAAAGCAATGCAAAGAAAAAGCAATCAAAGCAGATTCTTTTGGATAAATATGCTTGCATATAATTGCCGTCAATGCAAACAAAATCTGTATATTGTGGTTACTTCTAGCTCACATTATTCAATGGGCATTCAGAGACTGACCAAAGAGATAAGCAGCACCCGCATACTCATTAGAAAGCTCTAGTGAATACACGAGTTAACACATAGTCCAGGAAAGAAGGGACATTTAAAGTGTGAAACGCAGAGTGACTTAATGAAATTGCAGGGTATCAGCACTGGGGACAGATAGAAGAAGAAAAAAAAAAATACACAACAAACCCCCAAGCGATTTGCTTCCTCCTTTTTTGGGCTGCCCGGGAAGCCTCCGCTTCCTGTTTGGTGCTAGCGAAGTCACGGCAATCGGCGGCTTGTGCGATTTTCACGGCCAGCTATTGAGAAGGAGACAGAGACAAGCTCCATTAGCTGGAGAAAATCAGTCTGCCTGGCAAACCTCACCAACACTGCCAGTGCGTCAAGGTGGTGCTCGAAGAATGCCTCTGGTTCATATCTTCATCACTGCGAGGATGGCGTATCCCGCACGGACATGCACATGCTCGAGTTTGGAAAATAAAAAAAGAATATGTGGTTCATAGATAGAAGTAGGACACCCAACCCTCCGTTCCACCACTCAGCATGGATGTGCATAATTAATGTTATTATCTCATATACTTAATCTGTTCATCTAAAGAGGACCTTTAATTCTGAAAATTGCAGTGCACGCACTTAGGATGGCAAAATGAATGGAGGAGGGCGAGAGGCACATGTCGGCGGTATCAGTGAGGGGAAATGTGTGTGGGGTGGCTAGATTAATTCCAATAGCCAGAGTGACACAGAGGGCTCAGGAAACAAAAGGAGAGTCCGGGCCTCTTCCATCACTCCTGGGATGGGTTTATTATTGGACCGCAAGAAACTATGATAAACACTTGGAACAATTCGCAAACCTTTTTTTTTTTTTTTACCCACTGCCTGTTTTTTCGGGAGGGGATATGAGGGTAATTCTTTAGAACAGTAAAAGAACACAATCAGAGGGAACACAGACAAAAAAAAAAACCTCAATTGGTAATGAGGAAATGTGCCACCATTTGTAGGCTCGAAAAAACCTGGAGAGAGCAAGAGAGTGGAAAAAAATGTTTCAATTATAATTAAGTGGGATAAACTTTATTAGAAAGACTGAAACTAAAATATCTCCTAATGCATGCTGGGATTAGGCAGGTCAGAGCGAGCAGGAAGGAGAAATTAAACTCTAAAGGCTTTTTATCGCCATATTTCAGGAACCAAGGGTGTAAAATGTTCTAATTTGGGATACATTAAAAGCCATAAAGGTCTTTCAAAAAGATTAATGGTACTTTGCTTGGATTTAAGATAAGGCCTTTAGCAGGCTGAGAGAGCGGGGTTCCGGCTGGGCCCTCGAGGCATTCATCTATACAGGCACTTGGAAGATTTGTAAAGGCGTCTGCATAACCTGAGGCTAACACACTATGACAGTTTTTTTAAATCCTTGCCATTTTTTTGGAGGTTTTAAGAGCCATAAATCATGTTTTCTAGCAAGACAGCGCAGAGAGGGAAGTTATAATGAGTGATCATGCCCGTGTTTAGCGCAGATCTGCTCGCAGATAATTCACACCAGGGTGTTTTTGGAGAGGCGCGTTTAAGCGGAATAGGTGCTAAAGCTATCGCGGACGGGAAACGATAAACATGACACAATAATGACATTGGTGAAAAGCAGCATTTTGAGACAACAAAATGAGAGGATGCCAAATGGCTTCAGAGGTTTAAATCTTAAGATTTATCTGCTTTTTCGACACAAGGATTACCCACATTAACCTGCGCTCCAGCTTTAACCCAATTTTGCCCCTATCACCAAAAATAAAGCCCCCCCCCCCAGTCGGGACTCCCCAATTTTCACACACATTACTATATTCAAAGCATTAAAGGTCTTAAATTTTTTTTTTTTTATCAGTCCAGTCTACAATCCACGATTGTCTTTACCGGGGCTCAACATTAATGTCAAGCAAGTTACCTAGGAGACAGAGCAGATCAAAGAGACAAAAAAAGAAGAAAAAAAAAGCGCTCTCAAATGTCTGATTAATCAAGCCTTGCAAACAGCTTATTTCTTTTAGCCTGCATGCAAGTATGAAAATGAGATTCGGAGCGCAGTACATTGTGCAGATTTGTTCATTCTTATCAGAACAAAGCCGGCGGCAGCTTATTTCATGGATCACTGGCACTGTCATCAGTGTAGCGCAGAGCAGGTGACAGCACTTCTTTCTGTGGCAAGAACAAAATTAGCAAAAAGTCGGCACAAATTAGCCTCTCATATTTTCCGTAATATGACATTATTTTTCATTTACTTTTTTGATCCACTTTTCATGATTTTCCCTCCTTTTTCATCCTTATCCCCCCCTCCTTTTCCCTCTCTTGTGACTTAGTGCCAAATCCTTTCACATCAAATGCGGGCACAGAGGAAAAATGCAGGGCAGGAAAAAAAAGGAATGAAAATCACAATCCAAAATAAAAGGGGGGGAAAGTGGGCTTTTTTGGGGGGGGGGGGGGGGGTAACATTCACAACAAAAAGCGCTTGTGCTCTTTGTTCTAGGTAGTCACACTAAACCTTACCATATTTCCGTAAGAATTACATTCAGTGCATTTCCATTGTCGTTTACCTCTCTTCTCTCCTCTTTAAAGGAATTCTGTGCCATTTACGCCAGTCCTCAGCAAAGCCTTATTCAGTGCTGGGTTTATTTAGCGCTATTAATGATGTGACCTTTGAAAGGTCTGCGAGGGATGAATACCTTCTGCTCAGCCCTGTAACTGCAACGTGGGGCCACTAGGTGGGTGAAGTCAACAGTGGTGCAGTGCCTACTTGGTGTTGTATAGTAGATCACTGACTGCCACAGTGGCTGCTGTGAAGTACACAAAAACACTAATGTGCAATATATGCATTCTGCATACATTTACAATGCTAGTCCGTCCCCTGATGCCAGGGCATTGTTCAATCCTTATTTCTTTCATTTTTGAGCCTTCCACAAATATATGACAATAAAGGTCGCAAACTACTGTATATTGGAGCAAAGTATAAATATATATATTGATATTATTTAGTTATAATATCTTGAAAAACTGCCTTTAAAATAAATAAGTGTGGTGAAAAAAAAATCTGGTTTTCTTGCAGCTGTTTAAAAAAAGCTTTTAAATTAGTTAAACCTGCATCTATAACCCAGGCTCTCACTCGCGCACACACATACCGAAAAAGCAAGGGTTGCAAACCATTAAAACTGCTACAGTTGTAGACTGGTTTATACAATAGCTGTTACACATAACATTCACTCTGTAAAACAGGTGACATACACACACCTTAAAGCCAAAATAACATGGACATAGTTGACTTGTATAAGGCTGGAATGATTAACAGATTAAGGCTGTATGTGTTTGTTTTGTTTTTGGACTTTAGTTGGCCAGATAGATAGTACTTACTAAATTAAAATTATTACCAATTTCAAAGCCCAGAAAGTTAGTAAGTGGAACCCATAACTTGCTTAATCAATTGATCATACCAACATCGTATATTGAGAAGTAGTTACATTTTCTTACAAACACTGTTTTGCCTTTCTCTAATATCACCAATAAATCAATAACATTATAATTCTGCTCTGTCATGCCAAACACGTTAGAACAGATAGGAATAATCATAGCTTGCATTAAAATAATACCAAGGGAAATCTCATGGAAACCATTGCATTGCCTGAATGAAACGAAACAGGCCACGCTCCCGTGACAATACCCGACGAAATCCTTTCAACAAAAGTGACATATTGAGAGTCCTACACTTGATATCCTTGTATACAGTGAAAGATCCAGTTAACATAGCTTATCAGTCTCAAGGGGTTGGTGGGGGAAATAAGACAAGGAGTTCCTGTAATCTTGCCACCAACTTGACAAACAGCATTACAAGACATACAGAGAAGCAGCCTCTCTGAGGGGGATCTAGTTGGAAAAGCTCTCGGTATAATGCGCTTCTCTATGTTTCAGCCCCAATAATCTGATTCCAGATACATAAGACTGTCATCTTCAGGGAACAAGGGAGTGGAAAAAAGTCTGAAAGTTCGCTGGCTTTGTGCGCATTTCATTATCTTCCCTCTTCTGAGCAGGCAAGGCTTATTAGCAAGCTTTGAACTCACACTTACAATAATGTGCCATCAACAGTTTTATAAGCTAATTAGAAAAACAGTTTAATTAATGACTGACTGGCAATAAAATGGCAATCAGGGAAAAAAAAGGAAACGAGGGTGCTAAGCTTCCACTACCACCAATTAAGGGCTAATTACAAACAAATTATATATGTGTTTTGCTGTGGGCTTTCATTCGAAAAAAAATGGCTTTAATTAAAAGAGAAAACATGCTAATTAATTAAACAGCACAAAAAATCTACATTGAAAAGTATGCTTTGTCTATTAAGTAATTAATGAAATACAATAATCCAAATGAGATTCCCCAGCATTTGATAAAAGCTTAGGACCCATTTCAAAACCAATTTCAAAATTAATGGGCAAAATTTTTATGCGAGTCATCTACAGATATAATAAAAGTTCATTCTGTGATAAATTGCTAATACTGAAAGAAATTGGAACAAAGAGGAGAGTTTTTGCTTTGCAGTTTTCTTGTTGCCAGAGGGGCCCGCACAGGAGGAAGAGCCAGTCCGGGGTTTCGTTACAGATTGGGTGTTATAGACGGAGAAAAGGGCTAAAAATACCTAATCACGCTGCTTTAAAAATCAGGAGAAAGCCGTTAAGATGATTAATAATTAAATGCATAAATAGACATACATTATGTTTAATGCACCAAGACATAGCAACCTGTACAAAAGCCAACTATCTTCCTTCACAAATGCTGTCAAACTAGTGCATTTTAATTGGATTGGTGTCAATGAGTTTAACCTAACTGCAATTCTGGCACTTCAAACAGCATGACACCCCTGTAAAGAACACACAAAGAACTTTGTCGTTAGAGATCTGTCTGTTCGCATATACTGTGAGACATTGTATTTCAACCGCATATTAGGACAAAACCCCAGCTGACTGCTCGGAGATGAAGCAATGCAACACATTTAATAGGTGTACCGATCATAATAAAGCCAACGCGAATGTATAATCTTGACTGTGACGCAAAAGAAATGCGAGCATCTAACTCGCATACTGAAGAATATATGTGCCTGTGTTCTTGAACTCTCGCTAGCTCCCCCGACTTTATCTTTTTGCGCCCCCTCCAACAACTTCTTTTCAGACTGCGTCTCCTTTTAATCATTTTCATATTGTCTGACTCCTGGAGAACTTGAAATGGACGCAGAACCCCCCACTGCTCGAGACTAGAAAGTCTACGTTTTGAAGTGGTAATGCGGAGCTAATATTTGTGATCAGGGCAAAGAAAAACTGTAGAAAATAATAAAGTGTGACAGTCCTTTGTTCAGCGTTGCTCAGTTCGTCTTTACCACTGAGACTCAAACTGCAGCTCTTGTTATTAAAATATGCTTAGAAGGCTCAATGAAACCCCTTAAAAATAAGTTGACGGAAGTAATTCATTCTCTACAGACAAAAGCCATTCAAAATCAAAACATCTGAAAACAATGAATCTAAAAGTCACAACAGAAACAACATTTTCAAACAGTCACAGTTTTGCCATAATCTCTGAAAGGTAAACTAAATTATGTTTTTTTTTTATGTTCAAGGTATTATATTGCGGTCCTAAAAGTCTGAGACCTGAAACTCTTCCAACAATGTACATAGACCTTTGGGAAGATGTATTTGGCAAAACATGTTCCAAAACAGGGTTTTCACAGCGTAACCATAAAAAAAGATTCCCCAAAGAATCTTTCAGTAATTTTTTTTTTTATTTGTGTGAAGAACATTTTAATAATCTAAAGAACCCTTTTCCACTATCAAGAACCTTTTGTGCAATCAAAAGGTTTTATGGATGTAAAAGGTTCTTCATATAACTATCAGAACCTTTATTTTATAAGAGTGTACCTTTAAAAGGTCAGTTGGATTTTGGACTAGTACCTGTGTCTTTTTTGGATAGAGGATAAGCAGTGAAGAATTTGATAATACTGTATTTAATTATAATCAATTAAAAAGCTTTCACCTTTTACACAATTTTTATAAAACGCTTTGTGAAAAAACAACAAAAAAACAATTAAACCTTCTACAGAATATCTGAATACACTTTCATGAAAGGAAAATCTCAAAGAACCCTTTGCTATCCACATTTGTGTTTAAACACTTAGACAAAGATGAAAGCCCACATAACACACTCTTTTTATGATAACTTGAAAGAAGGTTTTAACAAATTGCTTTAATTTGCAGATTAAAGGAAACATGGAAAATATCATCATATGATTAAAAAAAAGCTAAACAAGGAAGCAACCGATAATTTGGCTACATTTAAACATTTCAAAACAGCAGATTTTTTTTTTATATAAAAGCATAAAAACTTTTGATTTGACAGAAAAGAAAAAAAAAGTTAACAGATTAACCGGTTATGACCAATAAAAATACCTCTATTCCTTGCATTAGCTAAAAACAAGTTGCTCCAAAAAAAATATAACACGACCTTTAGTATATCACTGTCTCATCAACTTCTAAACCCTTTAATTTAACGCTGTATTAGCATGTAAACATATTACAGAATGTATGATATTTCATAGAGCAGTAAACACAAACATTATTAGAACCTTGAAATTGAGGCTTGCCACAGCTGGGATTATTGCCTGTTCACTGCATTATTTCAAACAGCTGTCTGCAACAACATTTATCCTGGGCAGAGCGCTCTGTGGCCGCACGGAGCGCTGTGATAATGAATACTAGACGGATTAGAAATCAGGGCATAAAATGCTTCACTAATACCCAAATTGCCCCCAAGGACTCTTTAAAAGGAACAACATATTTCTGTTTATCTAGTATATAGTTGGTTGTGTAGTGGTTCAATCCATTCAAATAAAATAATAATAATAATAATAGCACATTGAGCTCTGGTGTCCATATGGGTCATGCAAGTTCAAATCTGGCATGCAACTTTCAGATCGTTTTCCTCCCATTTAATCTTTCTATCATTTTCTTTTCTTTACTTCCCTCTAAATAAAAGTGGTAAAAAGGCAAAATTTGGAATAAACAACAGCTACACTACTGTTCAAAAGATAGTCAGTAAGATTATTTTTTCTGAGATAAGTTAAAATTCAAAGAGTAAAGACATTTGTAATGTTACAAAACATGCATTTCAAATAAACGCTGTTCTTTTGAACTTTCTATTCATTGAGGAAAGCTGTAAAAAATTGTATCACAGTTTTCACAAAATTATTAAGCTGGTTTCAGCATTGATAATAAGAATGGAGCACCAAATCAGCATATTAGCAAGATTTCTGAAGTATCATGTGACACTGAAGACTGGAGTAATGCTGCTGAAAATCCAGTTTTGTAATCACTGGGATAAATTACATTTAAAAATATATTCAATTAAAACCTTACTTCAAAATGTTACAGTTTTACAGTATTTTTGATCATATAAATGGAGCCTTATTGAGAATAAGAGACTTTTACAGACATAAAGTATGGCTACAATAACAAATGGTGCAACTCAAATACCTACATCTGAAACCCTTCAAATTTTTGAAATAATCTTCCATATGTGCAACCAACCTACCCTATCAATGCACAACCTACATGAGAATGATGTTACCATTTACATGGCTGAGGAAAGTTTGGATACATAGAAAGAACATGCAAGTTTGATCTTCTCTTGGCACGTTCACACAAAAAAAACGTCCATACCTACATCTCAGGGATGCTGAATCAATCTATAGAGCATAAGAGACATGTCCAGCAGATGACAAACGCACATTACCTGGTGAAAACTGTAATATACAGTCTTTAGTGGAGAACAAATAAAGCAGCTAACAGTGGCATTAGTGCGCAGCGACTGCCAGTGTTCTGTCAGAGGCAGACCTCAGCTGTCTGGCTGAGCGAGAGATTCGAGACTGCTAAGTCTCCTCAAATCCACTGATGCTCTAAGAAGCTTTCTGTGACAACATGGTCCTGGTAAGTCAATCAAAGAGGAAAGCCATGCAGTTTGTGTTTGTGTTTTTACCTGCAAGCCATGGCAAACTAATAACGCAGCCTGCTATAATTACAGTACCAGTGTTATTTGATAAGAGGCACTAACCTTAAACATTTCACTGCTGTCATTTGCAAGCATTAGACAGCATGATGGCATCTCTGAAATTCTTTACCTGCTTTTGAAGTCTAGATAAACTCTGTGAAGGAATGCTTAAATCTGCCATTCTCAACCAAACAAAAGAACAAAGGCAAAGGCTGATATAGCCGTGTGGCATCACAATGAAGCCCATGTAATGATGAAATGTTTCCGAGAATGGTTTCCAAAGAAACCGTTATGTCTCTGTCTACCTGGGAAAGAAAAAGATAAAACCACAGAGATACTCCAGAGATAAGAGTAAGAGGCATCTGTATGGATTACCGCGTAAAGACTCTCAGAAGAAAATTGCCTATAAACCAAGGGCCTGTTGTTGGCATTACTGAGCTATTTAATGCTTGTTCCCATGGCTCTACGCTTGTTAGGAGCGTGATTATCACCTTGCTTTGAACTGATTCAAATCAACAATCAACAGCACCACAATATGATTTCATTAGTGCGGAGTAAATGGTGTCATTTTCGCATTTACGCCAAGAGAAACAGAAGCTGTAATTGATTACGTAGGAAACTAATATTTGAGGTTAACACGATTAACACTGCTCCTCCCAATTGGATGGGAAAGCTTTATCGAAGCATGACCTGAGACTGTTTTATCCACAATTAAACTATAAAATTAATCTTAATAGAAAATTAATTATTGTAGAAACTGAAAACTACATTTAAATACACCAAAGCCAGGAATAAATACAGCTGCAGTACAGCAATGAACCGTAAAAGAAAATGATCACAAAAAGGATTTGCAGAATGAGTATCACAAACCACTTAGTACACCTAAATATAAAGTTATTAACAGAAGATTAATTAGCACTTTATGCAATATGTTGTAATGCACAGCATGATGAAATAAAGCTGGTTCATTGTTGGTATGCAGACTGACACCTGCTATAAAATCTGCCTGACAACATAGAACAAAAGAGAGAAAGAATGAAAGAAAGAACGAACTAACAAATGAAATTAAGAATGAACGAGAGAAGAAAGAAAGAACATTTGCACAACTGTTCTTTTGTCAAAGCACTTCTGCATTAAAAACACTTGGTTTGGGGTGACTGAAGAAATAAAAATCATGTTTTCTATAAAAATGTTTGGAATTGTATTGTCACCAAATGTATAGATAAGTGGACTGGAAGCACACACCTAAATCTTTTCTGTACTAAACGGTTGAAGGTTGACAGTGAACATCAATTCCACACAGTAATGCTGGAATCAAAGCCAAGGCCGGAATTTAGTGGAATGCATTTCAGATTCCATTGAATCAAAGTTGCGAGGCTTAAAAATATTGCCCGCTATGATTGCCCCAACTTCAGAAAAGTTGAATGTCTTTTTAACTGCAATTACAGCTGTGCGAATGTTACATTTTCTGCCAAATTAGCTTCGAAGCGCTTGATCCGACGTACACTCCTAAAATGTGTCTTTTTTAAAACTGCAGGCACTGTATTTAGGTATGAGCCCACTTCAAAGGTGTAAAACTGGCACCTTGAAAATGTTTTAGCGCTCGGGTTGAAAGCATTGTAGCCTTCATTAAAAGGCAGAACCGAAAGTTCTATAGACACAGCCGTACTTCTAACTGGGGGAGGGCTTTCCATTAACTTTAGTGTAAAAGGGTTGCAAGACTTTCAGCCCAAGTGTGTGTGAATGTGTGTGTGTTTGTAGCCTCTGTCTTTGCAAGGCAAAATGTCCGCAGACCCATTAGCTCAATTTGTCACAGTTGGCGCGCCCCCCGAGATGGCTTATCTGGGCAACATACCTCTCGAGTAGCAAGACTGTCACTCAGTTCTTCAGCCTTCCCATAGTCCCCTTCAGCGATGGCACTCTCTATGCTCTTTTCCAGGCCTGACTGAAGATGAGAAGGAGGGAAATAAAATGAAGTGATTTTCAAATAGAAATAGAAGGAAATCAAAGAGTAACTTAAAAACTCCCCCAGGCATTCTTTTTAATATGATTGCCATTACAACAAATATGTAGATTTCCTCTCGTAAATGAAAATCGTTGGTTGATTAAATATTAGGCAAAAAAATCTGTCTAGCCACAGGAGGTTACCAAACAGAAATGTTGGTCTTTAATTAGATATTTCCATCAAAGCGGCAGGACTGGTGGAGCAGAGCCTTCTGTCTGCTACTACAGATCTTCATAAGACAAATCCCAAAAAACAAAGACAAAACATTCTCATTTTCTACCAGTTTCACTCATTCTAGATGTGTTTGTTGCTCCTTATGGTAAAAAAACATGAAAAACTAGCAATGCATACATAATGCAATACATACCTCAATTCATAATTATTCCTAAGCTAATGTATATTCCATGCTGTGATTTCAGAAACGGTCATATAATATTCATTCTGCTTAGGTAAACATTTCAGAGGGACTGTTCCAATCAGCCTCACTCACAACTCCATTAAAATGTACTTTCACAGCATACGCTCAGCCTTTTAATAATGTTTAATCCATAAAAAAAGATATAGCCTTTGAAAGCGAGGGAAAATGGAGCAGCGGAGCTGTCTAAATTAACAGGACAACCAGATATATATATAATCAAAACAATATTTTAACTCAATAACCCAATATTTTAACTTGCTAATGCAAAATTACTTGAGCTCAACATTAAACGATACAGACAATTGAATTAGTAGCGTTTTCCTACTTAAAACAAATTACATTTGCCAATATTCTGCTTACATGACAATTTATAAATTAAAATAACTGCAAAAAAAAATGTTTTGAGCTATTGCTGCAGAATGATAAGTAATGTGCATTAGTGCAAAAATGGCTTGAAGTTACAAATGAATTAGTTCTGTTTACAAAGCTTTGCACTTAAAGAGACTTATTTATAGAAAATGTAATCAGGAAACTCCTGCATGACGAAATTAAATTATGAGCCAATGTACAAAGTCAGCTTTCTTGAATCCTTTTCTCACATATTCTGCTCATCTCACAAGGAACAGAAATCATACACTGTAAAAAGATATATTATTGCTTTAAATGAAATAAGCTGTACAATATATAAGCAAACCTCTGCAGACGCCACAGGAAAAAAAAAAACTGTTCCTGCTATAACAGCTACAGTGTTGATAAGGTGAATTCTGTTGAGTAAATGTCATAAAAAATGTGTTTTTTTATGACACAGACTTAGAGGAAGTAAAGCAACAAGGTTTATGTGCCAGCACAATGCAGCCATACACACTAAATATAATTTAAAAAGAAAATAATATATTAGATATTTAATGGCTCTTTAATTACTTCTTTGCACTGTGAAAGTTAATTAAAAACAAAAAGTATTACAATCTACCCTGCACTTTTTCCTATTATAACATTTTTTTTTAAATCATATTTTCAGTTTATCTGTTAGAAGATCAGAAATGTTTTTTTTTTAAATCATGACTTGAGTTGAGAGTAGATTTATTACCAAACGTCAAAATTCTCAAACATTTCCTCATTTTCCTCACACCAATTTCTAAAAATCAGCCAATGTGGCCATAATCAGATCTTTATTTCAAATCCAAACATTTCATAAATGTTTAAACCGTTTGAAGAACTTTCATTAAGATTTAAATCAGAATAAGCACAAGGAAGCATTAATATAACTAATACGAAAGGGCTATGCAACAATCATCTCTACGAAACTACGATTCTACAGCAACATTTTTAACAAAATGAGAAACTCAAGGAGGCTGATATTCAATACCAACTTAAATGTGATGATGGAAGAGTGGGTAATACTAAAAAACAGGTCCATTTACAGAGGACAAATAATGGCATATGCTGTGTTATTATATTCTTTATGCAGTTCTACGTATGATGCCCTTTCAGCTTCTGAGTGAGGAAAATCTTACTGTCGTATGTTACACAAGCTGTCCAGTGTATTTGATTTGCAAGCGTTCCCCTCCCTATCTCTGAATTACAGCATTACAGAGAGCTCCTGACTCCATTGTACTGTGGCTTTCAATGGAGAAATCCACCTCATATAAGAAATATTAAACACCAACCAGAACAGACAGTGCAGCTACATCCTCATGTCAAGATTAAGGTAATCTCATCATTAAATATAATATGATCTATTCTGTTATGCTCAGTGTCATGTGGAAGAAAGGACGCCTCCTCACTCTGTCTTTCACATTTGATAGAGGAAACAATTACGAGTTACATATACAGTCGACAGAGAACAGAGAGAGGCAGTGGGATAAAAATGCTTTCAGCATCAGAGTGGAATTAAGACACCCACAGAGTGGTAGAGGAAGATGGAGGAAATCATTGTTACCATGAGAGGAGGTCTGCTACAAGGAGGAGGCTTGAGTCTATCATTGATGCCAAAATACTGCGTGAGTTCCTTCCAGTGCTCCTCCTGTTTCTCTTCAGGCTTCCTGGGCAAAGACACAGAATGACAAGTCTTTCTGTTATTATTATTATTATTATTCACTCCAGGACTAGCATGTACACTTTGTGAGATTCAATTATTTTCTGCTATAACTGGTGAGTTACAGAGCCAGTCAGTGTTTCGGTATATATGTGTGCTTAGTGAAATAGGCAGGAGGTTTCAAATATGAAGAATTTTGTACTTAGATGTTCTATTTGTTCCCCTCAAGTCTGGAATACACCACAACTTTTACAATTTAAAAAGATTTTAAAACACTAAGCACCATACAGCTACCCACTTGAGAATCACACACTACCAGACTACCAGAACACAAGCTCACATCAAAACATACACCTTGTTGCTGAAAGACACAAGACAAATGAAACAATCACTGTGTCCGAAATTGAATACTTCCCTACTAGGCTATATAGTATGCGAAAAGCAATATGCCAAAAAAGCACTGTTATGTATGCTATGTTATGTATCAAATACATAGTACTGGAAAAACTGTTGGCAAAAAGTACCAGGATAACTTACTACTTCCTCCAAGATTCTGAGGCGTGCATTTGATGGACACTTTACTATCCCATGAGGCCACGGGAGAGGATTTATGAATGCAAGTGAAGCAACGCAGCTAACGCTGGTAGGTCACGTAACATTAACAACATTGCAGATGTAGTACGTCCGAATTTCAGTCATACTCCACATATTCATACTACATAGAATGTACGTTTTTTAACAGTCATGAAGTACATTCAAATTCAAATGCGGGGCAGTTGTGGCCTAATGGTTGGAGAGTCAGACTGGTAACCTGAGGTTGCAGGTTCGATTCTCAATACCGGCAGGAAATGACTGTGTGCCCTTGAGCAAGGCACCTCACCCCCAATCACTCCCTGGGCGCCACAGCAAAAATGGCTGTCCAGGTGCGTGTGTGTCCAAATTCTGAGTATGGGTTACCATACTTGGCCTGCATGTCACTTTCAAATGTAGTACCTACTCAGACAGTATGCTCATTGTTCATGTTTCATGTTTTCAGCTCAAAATATCAAACATGTTCGATTCTGTCCAACTGGACGGATTCATAGTCTGAAGCTTAACAGTTTTGTGCCGATCACATACTATGCAAAGAGTTGTGTAGTGTATTATAGAGTAATAATGTAATATTTCTCACATCAGTCAGTGAACAAATAAAACATTTCAGAAATATATTTGAATTTATGCATTCCTTCACCACTGAAAAACAAATAAAAAAGTTAAAAGTTTGTTAAGCCTAAGGAAAGTTGTTTACACATGTTTCGCTCATAGACCTGCTGACTAATGTAGTGATGTCTGTTTGAATGGTCTACATTGGAAGCACTTTGGTCTAGTCATCATTAACTCTCCATAATTGTCCACCATACCTTTTCTGCTCAGTGTCGCAATTCTGTGTCCCACCTGTTTGAGGTATAAAAAAACAAAATAAGTTAATTCAATGTGTCTAAAAAGGTATGCACATGCATTAAGGCATATTTATTAGAAAGCGTAAAATTGTGTTGTTTATCTCCACAAGTAAAGTACATGTGGATTATATTAGTTCTACTGTAGTAAATCCTACTGGACACCCAACAACCAAAACAAAGTGCAAACTTGCATTGTTTATGTTTGCATGGAAATCTTGAATCCATCAGATACTATAAACCACAACAGAAATAGTATAGGAGAAAAGCACCGGTATATAATGAAAAAACAACTTGACCTTTCTTGTGGCGCCTTTTCCTTTGCCGTTTAGTTTGTGGTTGCTTCATTCTCTGATCATCTTTTGCTCTTTGGAGATCTTTGAACCTCTGCAAAGAGATATCAATCAGTGATACTCAGATAATGATATTAAAATAAATGCTGCAGATTGAAATGAATGCTACTTGCTTTGTTTACACTGCAGTGTTTAAATAGCCTATGCTGCACTATTCGAACTACAATACAAAATTTGATCAATCCATGATCTGCACTCTCTTGCAATATAACTGCATATAAATACATAACTTCGGTCAGTCCACGTACTTGCCAGTTATCCAAGGAAACTCCAGGGAGACACTCGTCCCCAGATGCATCATAATTGTGCAAATCAGTTTTTGTCGTATTACATTCATCCTGTAGACAAATTGGATGTGGCTCTGTGCCTGACTGAAGTGAGAGGTGCTCGTCTGTCTGTACTTGTCTATTTTCTGATGTTACCCCTTCTTCATCATCATCATCATCAGAGCTCAGGTCAGCCTCAGTGAGACCCGGCGGCAGAAGTCCACTGTACATACCGGTATTAAATCTGGCGAATCATCAAAAACGCAACTGTCGCAGACTTCCGCATTATTCTGTGTCACAAAATGGAGGTGATTTATGTATAAAGCAAATATATTATTAAATGAAACGGATGATATAACGACATCACAATATTTCAGCGCACTACACCAATACGCTTACCGTTGACTTCTGTATTTCCGCGTTTTGAACATAGAGCTTCATTATTGGACCGGCGAAGGAGCGAAAGCTGTAACAGAAACGCTGATTGGTCACTTTAATCTCATTATGAAATTGGATCCTTCCTTTTACAAAATAGAGGACGCTGCTGTTCTGTGTCATGAATAATAGTTCACGACTAATATTTTTAGTTAATTCGTCTATTTCTGTATAATAATAATAATAATAATAATAATAATAATTATTATTATTATTATTATTTTTACTACTACTAGGCTGCTGCTACTACTACTGCTATTACTTAATATATTCCTGATTTTTATATCTTTATCCAATTGTTTTTTTGTTATAAAATTTGTTAAATATGTATCACGTTTAACAATCTAATCTAAATAGATGGTGGGTGGATATGTGGACCTTTTTTAGCCATGAAGAAATTGCCAAATTAAAATGTTAAAATTCATTAAACATGAAAATGATATAGGCCTATTGCATCAATTACTTTATTCCTCTAAAAATTTGGGAGGTTTGTTATTTCTGGTTGTGAAAGTTATAAATAGAACTTACAAGCCTATTAAATGGACTGTAGATGTCTATCACTCACAGACTCGTTTTCATTCATGACAAATTAAATATGGCTTCTAGCCTGAATAAGGTACCTTGACCAAAAATATTCCTAATGAAAATACATATTATGCAGTAGCAGCAAACTTTAAGGTAAGAATTAGTAAACTTATTGAAACATTGTTGTAGCTGATTCAGTTATGAACATTTTATATAGGCTATTTTCTAACTTTTTTTTAAAACGTTTTTTTACAAATGGCAAACTAAAACACAATTACTCATGTTTTCCAGAGTGATAAGAATGCTCTTATATGAGCAATGTCTCCCAATTTATTCAGACAGCTGAGGGCATCACCACATTATTATTCAAATGATTAGCATGCTAATCTTGTTTAGCCTGTGGCACTGGCAGACGAAAAACACTGATGCTTAAATTGCTTATTTATATCAAATAACATCAGTTTTCTGTTTTGTTGCTAAATAGGGTGGGCTTTGTGCCTAATTGCAAAATCACCTATTTACTTAAATGATTTATTTAGTGTGCACAGATTCTGAGGCAACAAGCTCATTTGTATTGTTATAATGTCAAAAATTTTCATCAATATAATTTCTGCTTGATATGCCTCCAGCGGGGGTGCCACTAGTTTTGAATGTGCCCAGCAATTTATCTCTCTTCCTCTTTCTCATTTGCTCTCTCTCTCTCTCTCTCTCTCTCTCTCTCTCTCTCTCTCTCTCTCTCTCTCTCTCTCTCTCTCTCTCTCTCTCTCTCTCTCTCTCTCTCTCCCTTCCATACTCTCTATCTTTCTCTCTATGTAGCCTATTTTCCATAACCTGAGTTAGCAATGCTCCTTGTTTGTGCTCACTGCTGCTTTAGTCGAGTTTATTGCGTTGACCTGACCTTCTTAAGTATTTATTGACAAAATTTTGTCCTATTGGCCTTTTTTTTTAACCCTGTAAAGCTTGATATGAAATAACAGTAAGAAAAATACACTTTTATTACACTTTAGACAAAATCTAATACAAGAAAGCACACGTGTATAATGTTTGATGTGTTATAGGCCTATCATATTTGTATGGCCCATATAGAAAAATATGAGAAAATGGAGCTCATGCATTTAAGGCAGAAATAAACACTTTAATCAGAGACCCAAACTGAGCTAAAATGCAATTTGGTGCAGATCCTGATATTTATATGGCCAAAGCATATAATGAACTTTTGATTTAAATATGTTGAAAAAATTCATTAAAATTAAAAAGTATGAACTATCGATCAGATGACAAGAGGCAAAGATTGTGTACAAAAGCACTTTAAACTAAAATAAGTTGAGGTTAATCAGTTACATAAAAAAATAATAATTAAGTTTAAGTTGATAAATTAAAAGTTTAGGTAAGCAGAACAGGCAGATTTTTATTTTGTACTCATATATTTTAATTGTTCTTAACTTGAAATATTTTAATAAGCTAATTCATACATTTAACTTCACATTATCATGCAATCTCAACTTAAATATTTTTGGTAGAGAAAAGTTGGCTTGCTTTATCTTGCTAATTCAATAAATGCTAACTTGCTAATTGGTAACACGATGCTTAGATAGCATTAGCATAGCATAACAATGAGTGCGACAATATAGAACATATGCTCCACCAATCCACTTCTCACCATGATGGTAAAAAACCCAACATAACAGAAACTCTTCTAAATTAGCATAGCAAAAAAAATGAAACACTAAATCTTCCACTTAACATCAATCTTGCAATCTTTATTTTGAGCATTATGGTTAGTGAGGATTTTTGATCATGTTGATCATTTAGAGGGCCAAAAATTATGTATCAAATATGAAAATGTAGGCTTTATAGGGTTAAGTAGACCCTATATGTTGTATTCCTTAAAAACATAAATTTAATTCAACATCAATAACTTTAAGTAAATATGATAGGGCTTAAGTCACCAAGATATATTAAACGCCACTCTACGTAGGCATGTCCTCTCCATTGCAAACTGATACTCAAAGTTAATACCAATTTAATTATATATGTGACAACTCGATGTCAAGGACAACTGGAACTTTTAAAGGTAATTTGGTGGTGTAATATATCACTGAGCTTGCTGTGGATTTACCAGTGTCAAAATTATTATGATTATTATTATTATTTCATTACTGGCACTTTTGTTCAGTTCGGGCTCAAGATCATTATTTCTATTATTTATTACTTATTTAGAGTTTGTTGTTTAAAACTTGGAAACCCTTATTAAGTTTTGGTAACAGTGGAAAAGAGGTGGTAAGTGTGGTGAGATAAACTAATCATCTCAAAGTCTTAATTATTAGTATGTGACAGGCTGTTTTTTTTTCTCCCCGAGCCAGCCGAGTTGAGCCTCAAATGAGCAAGCGCATGTCTGAGGAAATAGTAATAATTTTAAGTCATCTGGATCTGGCTTGGGGTGGCAGAATTCATTAGAGAAGATTAGCTGAGTGTGTACAAAGTAAATGAGATATCTAATACTAGCCAACACGGAGGTCCAGGGATTCCTCATTTAGCTCTGAATATGAGAAACCATGTTAAGAGGCGATTATGTATAGCTTGACTTCTGCACTGGCTATATGCCTGCTTCCCGTGCATTTGGCCCGATGGTGTGCTCTCGTATTTAATGACCCTTGACTTTTTAGCCTCCATGTGTATCCAGTGTACAAGCCATTGCCAATAACGTCCAACGGCGCAGCACAAGGGAGGAGGAAGAGAAGGGTGACACCCAGATGAGATTATTCACTGTTAGCCTGACAGGGCAGCCAGCTGAATTGTTTTTTGTGAGAGAAGGGAGGGAAGCTAATTATGAGTTTAAGAAGAAGGTTGAAGGAAAAAAATAATAAGATTACAAAGAATAATTTGCAGATATAATTACACCAAAATTGGGTACACACAATCGTCAAATACATGTATTGCTTGACCTGGGTGAGCCAGTGAAATAAATCCTTCTTCTATAGCCTTTGTTAATTTGTTTTTATCATCTCCAAGTGGTGTTTGTGCAGGCAGTGCAATTTGCATGTGTAATTCCACTGTGCAAATTGACAACAAGTAGATAATTCTGGGAAATGGGCTGGTTGCAAGGCCCTAGCTATCTTCCTGTGCCGATTCATTTTGAGGAACTGCTGAGGCATGAAACTCATACATCAACTATTTCCTGACAATGCTCAGACTTATTGTCCCCTAAAATGTCATTACAGCCATTATTTATGGAGTTAATTCATTTATTAAACCATATTTACGCAGACAGAATGTCACATTGTGTCCATCGTCCAGAATGACTCCTTTAATGATGATTTGAACACATTTTCTCTTTTAAATTCTACCAAGAAAGCGAAAGAAAATTGGCTTTGTCTTTATGTCACGGCTTAAGTTAGCTATATTGTTAATATAAAAAAACACACCTTTACCTAACACAAGTGACCGTTTTCTAGCAGTCAGATGTCGTTCAAAAGAACGATTAGCTAAAGAATCGGACATAGCCTATAACACCGCTTATCCGAGTAAGATTATAAAAAATCAGCTCAAATCAATATTTCATGTAGACTACATGTATTTATTTATTTGGCAAGTAGCCATGTAATAAGTGAGATTGTTATCATCCCAAAATATACCTTTAATATCTCCGACACACGATTGTCGCATCAAATAAAGCAAATAAAATAGTGAGTAGGCCTAGTGAATAGTAAAATAATATAATATAATATAGGCTAATATTTGCACAGATATATAATATAAATATAAATGCACAGAACAGTCCACTGACAGGCTCACTGCACAGCCTACATAATATAGACTAGGCTATAATAAGTTCAGACTTTATATTATTTCTTATAAAGTCTCAGTTTTCATAACTAGATTATCGATAGTCTGACTTTGGTTATCAACTAGCTGTCAACATAATGAACAACTAGAAGCAACAGTTCAGACTTACATGGGGAAAGGTAATTCCCAGAGAACAGGTTTGGATTGTAGAAGGTTTGTAAAACCTCAAAATAGTCAGGGTCAGGGATATTTTCTTCAGTCCACTTATGAGTTACGGCAAATTGCCCGGGCAAATATGGCGGCGCCGTTGACGTTCGATCTAGCGATCGTCTATATATCTGTGGCCACAACGGTCCAATCAATTCCTTATGGACAAAATCAAGTCGTGCCCTAGATTTCCATGCGACAATAAATATTTCACCGCACCCGAAGATCGAATCGGTCTAGACAAAACACATTTCATAGCATAAGCCTAGATGCAGGAACTCCACGAAGCCCCCGTACTAGGCTACTCTCCGTTGGAAATGAATGACATTGACCTCCGGTGTGTTGTTTGTCGGATAGTGGAAAGGCTCGGACCCGGTGCGAGGTATCAACTTGATGGGCTTTATTTTAGCCCACTAGTAGGCTACATACATAATTTGCAATATAGCTGTATTCAGTTAAATACATAAATAAAGGTAGTGGGTAAAATGTAAGTGGGATCCCGCGCAAATAGGGATTAGGGGAAATGAGATGGCAGATAAGTTAGCAAAGAGGGCATTATTTAAATGGAAATGCAAATGAATACTAGCAAAGCAGAGGTTAAATGCATAATATGGGAGAAAAATAATCAAATGTGGCAAGAAAGGTGGGATAGAGTCGAGATGAGAAATGACAGTATCAAATTCAAAGAAATGTTAAAGGAGATAGGGTGGGAAGTGGAAAGAAATAGTGATGACAAGGTTAAAGTAGGCTACCCTAAGTTGCAACTGACTTTGCTTGATTGTTGTGATGTATTTCCAAGGGAAATGGAATATAGGCTGCATCCGAAATTGCATAGTAAGTAATCGCAAGTCATTATTTCACCACTGCTAAAAAAGTATGTTCAATGTAGTATGTAATCCTGACAAACTTCATTCGCCATGTTTTCATTATCATGTGACCTGCCAACATCAGTCACTTCACTGCCATTCATAAACCCTCTCCTGTGGCCTCATGGGATAGTAAAGTGTCCATCATAATGCACACTTTAGAATCTCGCCAGAAGTAGTAGGTCATGGGGGTACTTTTTGCCTATCTTTTATGAGTACTGTGAATTCGGACATACTTCTTTTGTCACATACTGTTTTTCATCTAGCCTACTATACTATAGTATACTATAGTAGGGAAGTATGCGATTTCGGATGCAAAACAGAGCTATTAGTTCTGAAGGCTTGACTTCGGGACGATGGAATCGGAAGTGCTAAAATGCTAACTCGCTTCCGAGTTTTGGCCTATAAAGTGATGTCATACCTGCACCACTCTGTACTGACCATCTGACTGTGTCTGTGTTCCAATTCAAAGGCTGTATCCTTTTCATCTGTTGTATCTTTAATTTCATGAGAAACAATGCACGCATTTGGAGGCCACATTTTAAGGAGCCTTCAAATTGCAGCCTTCGTCGCGCAGAGGTGACGCAATCTGCCTTCAAAAGGATGCAGCCTCTGAATTGGAACGCAGCTCTTATTAATTGCACCATTATCTGTGTGTGACAAATAACATTCCTGATTCGGTCCCCACTATAAACTAATAGAACTAGGCCTAAACTGAAAAGAATTATGTAGAAATTATCACTCAGAAAGCGCTAGTTGTAATTTCACAAATACTTTCAAAGAAACAGCATTTATAGGCTAAAAGTCTTTTTTTAAGTAGAAAGACCAAAATAGTATTTTCTTGTAAACTGTGCTTAAGTAATCTTTGTATTATTTATAACTTTGAAGAAATCCAGTTTTAGAGTGAGATCTTTCACCGTCGTTCCCAAATCGTCCCTGTGAGAATGCAGAGTAGTAGATTACATTTTGCACTAATTATGACAGTGCTCATAATGTGTAATTGTACAGCGGGAGACATCTCCTGGTGCGTCATACATTTTAATGGTACATATTCACACTGGATAAGTCCATCATGCCATTCTCATTTATTTTATTTTCTATTTTCACCTGTCACCTCAAACTACTTATTATGGCTGTAATAGTGAGCTGTATTTGAACCATTAAGCTGTAATGATTCGCTTGCGTGACATTTTAATTCAAATAAGGAGTTTGAAGAGGATGGCAATGTTACTGGGATTAGACTGTTAGAGCTAAAACAAACTAATTTGATTGGCAAGATAATTCTTACAGCCTCTACAGGAGGTTTAAGTAGATGTTTGGTTGGCAAAAGGGAAAAAAATCTTTGTAAACATTATATTCCATTAATCCGCAGCCTGCTTAGGTAGCTGTACAGTGAAAACATAAAGGAGAAAAACCAGCAGTCAAAGATGCTCCAAGATGGAACTGTACAGAGAATTGCATTTTATTTTATTCATATTTTGTAATTAGCTATAGTTTTATAGCAGTAGTCCTAAACATGATGAATAACGTTATGTAGAACTTCACTTCCTTGTGCAGAGGCAGGTTTATTACGGTAGCTGTACTCATTGGAGTTTCTTGAGTAAGAAGGTTCAAATCAAAGGAAAAAGTTGTGATTAATATTAATGTTTTGCTAACTCATGGAGTGTGCAAGCTTTGTATATAAGATAAAGAAACAACTGGAGTATTCATCAGAGAGTTGAAAAAACAATGCTTAAAAGATTACTGAGATGGGGTGATAGACAAAGACTAGTAAGAAAAAGAGAGAGAGATAGGGGTAAATTTGAAACACTCCATTGAACAAGGTTTATGGGCTAAGCCAGATGAGATTCGTCAGCAGTGTCAAATCCACACTGGCCAAAGGCAATTTCTGAAAACGTATTTTTTTTTAGCAAGGAAACATATTTAGATATTATATATTTTTATTTTATTTTATATAAATCTTTGATATGTGCGCACATTGTTTTCATCTCTAAGTCTAGAGCTAAACCATGAGGGTGTCTATTTAAAAAGTACATTAGAGTGAAATCAATGCAGTACATTTTATGAATGCGATGCATTTCAAATACATGCTGCCGAAGTCATGGTTTTTAGACTGGGTGAGTTTGCCGCCATTCATCTGTAATTAGTTTAAGCACAAAGTTGCACAACCAGACCATTCCCAGATAAAATCGTACATTTAAATTGAATAATTTATTCCCTTTTTTAGTCCCGGACTTCCAGCACATTTATCTGTTGTCTGTTTCTTTATTTTAATCACACTTCCTTGCCTTTTGGACAGCTTCACTGGCTTATAGATTAGTGTGAAATGTACCCCAGTTAGAATCTCTTACACGCTCCAATCAGATGAGCGCAGATTTAATCGGAGTGAATCGTCCATCCCACCCGTGAGGGGCTGCCCAGATGAAACACACCTCATATTCATAACTTCACTTACATGCCTGATTATGAAGCGGGAGATAGCAGGTAACTCTCATTCTCTGCCTTTTTTATACCAGCACAATTTTGCCTCCAAACTTGAATAGTTAATCGTAGCCCCTTTCTTCATCAGTGGAGAATCAAAATCTGAACAGAAGAGGATATATATCATTAAAGATGAAAAAGAATCCCAAATTGAATTGGCCTTCTGGACCAGATATATTGTGTCAGATTTCACTTTCAATGCCTTTTAAAGGACCCCCCCCCCCCCCCCCCCCCCCCTTCTTTTCCTCTTTGCATTAATTTCCGGCTGCTCTAACTATCATTTTCTAAGAGAAAACGTTCACGTTCCACTGTTAATTTGTGTGCATGGCTCTGTAATCATGCCATTACTCTCTTTGACATAAAATAATGCCTTTGAATAATGGGAAATATTACCTGATGAATTAATTTAAGAGATAAGATCGAGGGTAAGAAGCTTAAATGCCATCTTAAATTATATGCAGACCTTGGAAAACTTTCAACGAGTCTCATTTGCATTAGCTTAGTGTTGAGTTCACATCATGTCTCACCATGAGAAGCCTGAACACACATCTAAAATACGGGTGAAATAATAATGGCAATACACTGGAAATTATGCAATTAGGAAAGTATTTACCCTCTAAACAGCACCAATGTCTTCTTTTCCAGTATGATAACATCTACTTTTTGTAGATTGAAATAGGACCTGTCTCAGTTTATGAGCTTGTTTGCTCTGTTCTAAAACCCAATCTGCTATCTTCTACGGTTGACCAAATTCTAAGGCAAAATCACATGTATCCTTGAATTTCCTCATATTTTGATGAATTGAACATAGGGTCATAAAAATTAAGTAAAAATATCCCGTACATCACTTATGGCCGTGTGTGTGTGTGTGTGTTAAAGAACCTGGGCTTAGATGATAGTGTATTATGTTGATGCTGATTGCAATATGCAAATACAGTGCTCTAGTGATATATGCAGTTACAACACCTGAAATTCTGAAATTATTTGTTTTCTTGAATTGGTTTCACAGGACATAAATGTGTCATAATATTGCTTGTGAATTAGAAACTATAGCTCTTCTTCTTCTGTGCTAATGTGCATCTATCTGGAAAATTGGCCAACTAAAATGTTAAATTAATTAGGTATCAAAATCTGAAATCACTTACAGTGATTTTTAATTCCTATTACGGGATCCATCCATTTCGCAATAAAATCCGTAATAACACAATTATTTCTTTTATAGCAGCAAAAGGGCATCATTTTGAGCTCTTAACTCAGGTGTAGAGAAAAAAGGACTCTCAAATTCTAGAAAATCTCATGCCTTAAAGATAGAGAGAGACAGACTGAGAGAAAGAGAGAGAGAGAAAAAGGAAAGGAAGGAAAGAGGGATGCCTTGCTCATTACACTGCTGTCATTTACTCTTCATCCTTCGTACTCTTTAGTGGCATTAAGACGGGATGTAAATTTGACAGTTAACGCTGTTAGAAAATGGCTAGTTCAAGAAGGGCAGGAATTAGAGATGGGCATTAGGCTCTGATAAGCTGCTTTCCTCCACTGCGGCAGCTGCTTAACATTCATGGGAAAGTCATCATCAAACAACGTTATCGCAGCTCTGTTGACGGCTGAGGAACATCATCACTATGATAATTTTTTTTATAGCTGTGAGCCAGAAAAGCCCCCTTTTATTTCAGCGGTGTGTTAATGAGATAGGGCCTTGTTGGTATGGGCAATGCAAACTTGCCACTCTCCACCGTTTGTTTGAGTCCCTCTGCCTCCAACGCTTCCCCTTTCCTCCCCCCTCCTCTTGCTCTCTCTCGCTCTCGTTCTGCCCATCTCTCTCCCTTTTGCAGAATACAGGAGAGACTATTTTATAGTGTGCGTTCAATGAAAGGAGGACCTTTATGGCCACGTATACAATCACAGTTTGGTGCCTAATCAGTTACTATATCGGCTTTCTGACTGGCTTTCAAAAGTACCAGAAACCTTATCAATATCCTTTCTTTTTGGGCTATATATGATGTGTGAATGCCAGTTATTTTGGTACAATCCTTAATCACACGAAATTATATATCACAATACAATTGTCATATATTGCCCATTTTATTTAGTGTTATGTGCCATAATGTTGGATAATCCCATACTTGATCTGCATTATTGTGTATTTTGAATGAGTCATTGCGATACAGCATCTTGCAGATAGAAAATGTCCATTGTCTATCGTGAAAGCATTCCAGTGTGGATAAAAGCTAGAAATACCAGCATAAAAATCAAACCATTCTTTTGTTTTAACATGCTTATGACAGTCTTGAAGTCCAAATGGATTCTTGGTTTCTTAGATTCACACAGATCCTATAGTACTCTGCAGAGAGAGACATGCACACACCCAGCACAATGAGTCTCTGTCTGTGTTGGGGATACATGGGCTGCCTACTGCAGATACCAAAATCAGATTTAGGATTTATTACTCAGCTTTTGTTTGTTGAGTGGTTTGGGAGAGATTTAGGCACTCTTGATCTTCCAGAGATCTCTGTCAAGGGGGGACACAATGCATGTAGAATCTGAGCGGCTTTAATTAGTTTTTAAACTTTGAAAACTGCAGGGCTTTGTGCTTCTGACGGCAAACATTACAGATTCAGGAAGAGTTTCGTACTACTTAAGCGGTCTTTAAGGGGATCCAGTCTCCCATTGTGTGGCTGCATTGTACACTGTAAAAAAGTTGCTGCCTTAAATTAAGTACAATCAACTTAAATTACATTAAACTGACTTTAAAAAAATGAGTTGTATCTTGTAAAACTTTTTTTTTAAACTTGAAAATCGTTTAACTTATTTTGATGAGTGAAAGCAATGTAAAAACATGTTATAACTTATTGATCATTACATTTTTTACCGTGTAGTTGCGACTTAGAAAACTCTTCCAGCCTATTTTGAACTGTGACATTTGTAATACCTAAATATGACCGCCTGAACTTCTGACCAGCGACGTGATCTGAGCCTGTCTCGAGCAATCACAGACGCTGCGATAATTTCAAACCTGTTTGATATTATCGCCACGTGATCTTGTAGTGTGTGCAATGCAACGTCAAGGTGGAACTAATCCAGCTGATCACAGTGCACATGGTGTAAATGGAAAATCTTGAGAAAATTTTCTCTCGTGAATTTATACGAGATTTTTTTTTTACCACTGTTGGTTGGGGCTGCCTCTTGACCAAATGTCTTGTAGTTTATGTACCTCGTCAGCGTTGTGTTGTGTAGTACCATTTCAGACATTTCTCCTTATAGAACCTTTTTGGCATAAAGATTCTTTAAAATTAAGCTAAGAACCCAATGGTTCTATATTGAAACTCATTGAGTCTTTTTTTCTAAGAGTGCAGAATACAGAATGAGTGCAACGTGTGTGCTTTACCATGCTAATTAATTTCTATGGGACTCAATAAGAATATCACAGGACCTGCAGGTTTATCAGAATGAGCTACAAAGACAATCTCACTAAGTGGTGCAGTGATGTCTCACCAGTTATAGTGTAGATGTTTTTTTTATAAAGCAATCCCAATAATTCCCTTACATTCCCTGTAAATTGTACCAGAACAATATCTTATAAATATATATAATCCAACACTGAGCTATTGTGATCATTCAGATTCTATGACACCCTCTAATTCATCAAAGACTGATTCACTTGTGTATTTTAGGCATGAGAGTGATAATTCAATGTCTTTGTTCTCATATGCATTGTTGTACTAGAGTTTGTTCTGGTTCTCAAATCTGGCTGGCATTCCAGGACTAAGAATTTTCACTGTTTGTATCACTTCGCTTGTCAGTGTTTGTGTGTTCCATTGTATAGTGATTGGGATTTTGCAGTGACTCTTTCTGCAGGTTACATAGGCAATACATGGTGACAAGCATCTTTAATGTCTGATGATTGCGTTAGATTGCATGCACGTAAGCAACGGGCCTGTCCAAATACCCACACTTGCTGTCTTGGCCACTTGAGAGCATGCTCACGTGTCAGTGCGCAGGACTGTACCAGGTTTTAAAAACATCAAAGTGCACTAAACCATCTCGAATACTGCTGAGGAAACATTCCGCTGTAAGTTAAATTAATTAGATATTACATATAATTTGATAGTAAAACAATTTATTGGTGCAAAGATGAGTATGTGAATCATTTGAAGCAGCTTTTTATCACTTAATTAGAAGCACCACAATTACTAAATTGTCGCCTGTTACATAGGGACTACTGAACAGACATTTAGAAGTTTATTTTTAAATGCAAATTATTGAAAATCAAAATAAAGCTCTGTAAACACTTGCATTTTTACAACGCTTTAAGTGTGTCCCCTCAGGGAAATCAAAAGTTCTACACACACTTGTGATCTTCATGCCCACTTGAACACTTCGGCCAAATGCAACGGAGATTCTGTACTCTTTCAGAAAATGCGTAATAGCACCCCCTACCGTATAACATGTGAAAACATGGAATGCAAAAAATTTCTGTCAATGGCAGATTGCATTGTGTCATAAATAATGGAAAATTCCTTCAATGGCGGGGAAAGAGTTGAGTGGATTTGAAGTAAATTCCTATGTACACTACCAGTGAACATATCTGTATTCTATATTATCAATATTATCAAACAAATCTGTTATATTGGATGCCAAAACATGCAAGTTTATAAGATTCTAAAATGTGATACATAGGAAAAACATGCTTAGACTTATGTCAAAATAAGTATACTTAAGTGTATAGTAGGGTTTTCACCTGTAGGGAAGTAAACACATACGGACACAGCAACTGTCAATCATTGAATTATTCGCTCAACCAATTTGTTCAAAACACTGATTCATTCAGAAAGGAAACACTATTACTGTGTTACTCAGAGACGCCCAACAGTTAATTCTGCTGTTGGCAGAGAAAAACTGAAAACTAAATGGCAATATAAAACTTAAGCTACTTTCTTAACTGTAGACGTTATTGAACTGTAGACGTAGCAATGTAAACTAAATTTTCGTAACAACAACACTCTTGCTCATGTAATACTGCTTAATTGAAAACAGTATGTGAAGGGAGGGTCTTATTTGATATTGTGCCATACTACAATGCTTGTGATAATTTACCCACTGGAAATTAGTCTAATTAGCATGTGTACCATATATCCAGATTAAAGTAAATGCCATTGTGATTCTAAAACTCCAGAGATACTGATTCACGATCGGCATGTAAACAGCTTCTCATTGTTCATTACTCGAATCCCAATACCCCATGAGTCCCACATTGCATAATGGTGAAGATCACATAGAACATATGCAAAGCATCATCAAGGCACAATGCTTTGACAGATGCGGAGGAAAGCAAAGCAAACAATTGTAACAGCAGTTTCTGGGTTTGATTTCTCTGGTGACTGAATAAATAAAAGCCTGCTTAGAGCTGTTGTTTGTTTTCCGTCACTCCACGCGAGCACCTTATTTTTCTCATGGCACCATTTTTCTCTTTCAGGATTTGTTCTTTTCTTCAATTACAGCCAAGAACCCGGACCGTTGAATGAGAGGCCTACAGCTCTTTGTATTGGTCTCTCAAGCTACTTAAGGGGTTTGAACATGAAACGCACACCGCTCCGCTTTATAAATGAATTGAACTTTATTCTTTGCAGTTCCAGAGTATATGAAAGCAACACCTGTAAGCCTGTAAGAAAACTGCAATAATGATTTTTTTTTTTTTTTTTTAAACCAATTTAAGTATTATGGAAAGGAATGCTGGATAGCTTTGCACAAAGGTGAATAAATAATGCCATAAAGCACTGGTTTTCAAATGGTTTTGCTTCAGGAACCAGATTTTATATTGGACATCAAGTGGCGATCCAACACAATTCCAAAATTATTTATCATACAAAATAGAATTTTATTAGCTTCATGCTCTTGGCAGCAAGTAATTCACAGCTCAGATGACACACACTGGTTTCGGCAAAAACTTTGCTATGAGTTAACCTGGATTTAATGGTTGTATTTTCTCACACTTTGCAGTTTTGTTTTTGAGTATAAGGACATGTCATGCAACTGTCACAGTCGGCTGTGGCTGTAGTAAGCGCACGATGGAAGAGTAGAAACAAAAACAGTCTTTATTATAATCCACACAAGATTCAGGAGAGTCTCTGGAGGTAAACTAGAACTCAACAACATACAGCAAAGACAATAATGGACAAAGAACTAATGAAAAGGCTTAAATACATGGGGAGTAATTAGCGTGAATCAGAACAGGAGTGATAGAATTAGAGAATATGGAAACTAATTAGAAACTCAGGTAAAGGAGAACCGAGTGAAAACGAAACTACAAAGCAGAACACAAAGCAACGTGTCTAATTGGAATAGTTCCTTCTATAAAGTGACATGAATTTGGACTAAAACACTGGGCTAGATAGCTTCTGAACGCGAAACATATTTGAAACATTTTTGCCTCCATTTTAAAAGTTAATAAGCCAATTTATTTAAATATATTTCTCCCCGTGATCAGGACAGACCTCCAACCTTATGGATCACAATACAGGGTTATTATAGTTTTTAATTTTAGCTTAGTTTTTATTTCTATTTTATTATCAATTTCTCTATTCAATTTAATTAAGTTTCTATAATCGTTTTTAGTTTGTTTTAGTTTCCATTTTAGTTGTAGTTTTTGTAAGGCTATAATATAATTTATTTTTGGTTTTCGCTAACAGTTTTAACACTCACAACCAACCAGTTGAGAACAACCTAAAGGAAGAAACCAAGTATAAATTATGTTGAGTGCTCTGAAATTATGACATTGACTAGTTTGCAACCTAGATTTTGTAGACACTTACAACTCCTAATTAAAAACTCTTATTATCATAAAGGTTTTCAGTGTAGCTTTATTCCAGGCATCCCCCTATCGTCAGTAGAGCTGATTCACAAATCAACATCAACTTTGTCCTTCTCTGGACAGAAGAGGGCTGTATTAGCACATGGGGCTTGATTTGTCTCAGTGTGCCCTTGTTAAGTTTCTTTAATAACCTTGTGTAAACCTAAACCCTCTGTACTCAGTGCTCATTAAGGCAAGCTGGGAGTAATGCCCTACTGATTGCTCTCCCTGCATCGGCGGCAAGGCGAGCAGGCTTTAACATACGCGTGTCTCTCACATGGAAGGGAAACCAATAGGGGTCACTACTCCGCATTCCACAGAGCCATTACGGGGTGAAGCGGTTCCACCTGGGCCTTTGGAGAACTCCTGGAGTCAGTGTGTGTGTGCATGCGTAGTAAGTTATCGCAGACGAGGACAGAGGACTCATTGTTGACGGAGGTGGTGGGCACCAAATCAGGCCTTCATCCATTTCAGCGGTAGGCAAGCGCGCCCCATTCCGTAATGATTTTGATATCGGGAAAACCAAGTCGAGCCATTGACCTTCAATAAGGGAAAAGACTCAGCCTTAATGGAAATTCCCCATTTTTCTGCACTGTTCCCATAAGCTGTGGGAGCATTATTTCAAGCCCATTACTTCCTAATCACATTGTAAAAATCCTTGTGCCTTTCATCTATCCCACCCCCTCCTTTATTTGCGATCCCTTCTTTTTTCTCTCTCTCTCTCTCTTTTGCACTCGCTTGCTCTGCTCTGCGTTGGTGTTCAGATGCTCAAGTATGAATGGATTACTCCGAAAAAGCTGTTACTCAAATTTGAGGTCAATTCCAAATCCAGTAGAGGAAGCGAGAGAAAAGAGAGAGAGAGAAAACAAATAATGTTGCATTATTCCTCTACCCATAGTGACCTGCTTTTCAACAGTTCCTCATCTCCCTGTTCTGAGCTGAGGCTTAGTTCCCATTGATAGAAGGTAATCTGCAGCACAATTTCTCCTCTAATATATTTACATTATTGTGTGGGCCCTAAAAAAGTCTTTCATGGCTCAGCGAGGCTTGGGTCGTCTGGAGAATTTGCCTACAGGATTGAATCCTAAACAGATGTCAAACAGAAGAGGGTTATAATGATACAAACAACAATGGCGCACACTTTGTCTAATTACGACTTTTAATCAGACTGTTTTTCGAACATACGTGCGGTGAGTGAAATCGACGTCTTGCGTAACTCGTCTCTCAAAACTGCTTATTTAAACATGCAGGATTCAACCCAAACTCTGTGTACGCTCATTGTTCAGGAATGACAGTTACCGCGCACCAATTCGGTCAGAGGCGGTGATAAAGCCAGGCTCAGTTTGCTCGCAGTCATGGAAACTAGTTATAATCTAGAGAGGGAGGCAAATAGAGAGGCAAGCTGACCTCCTCGGTATCAGCAGGTTATCCTGCCCCGCAAATATTAAAGTAAGTATGTCTGCTCTGCCAAGAGGCCTGCACAATAGGCACATTTGTACAGGGAAACTGGATCTGGTGGACGGGAAACCATAAACTGACTTGGCAGACTTACACAACAACTGGATGTCATTGAGTCGGAGAGACCTCTGCCCGTTCTGGGGGGAACCGAGGGAATGCGTGAATGCTATCTTGGCTCGTAGCTGTTTTGTTTTCTATACGGCGAGGCTAATATTAAGGATTCCGAAGCTAATGATAAGTTAATGGGCATAATTAGGAAGCCATACCAATAACACTGCTAAACGTGTGTATGAATGTAACCGTGTGTCGGAATGTAGAATAAACAACGTCGGAAGGCGGCGAGTCATTTTCCATAATATAGGCTATGTAATAAATATGACTCAGATTGTTTATCCAGCCTTCAGCACGTGTGAAATTAGCACTCGAGGACAAACGAGGGATTCGTGAAATTTATTATATCTGTAAAACAATCCCTTTTTTTTTTTTCGGAAAATTACGCACCTGCTCGCTCACTGTTTAATTTCTTAAATCCCAATTAGTAAATGTTTTAGTTCAATTAACAGATTGTGTTTTATTTGTTATACAAATTTGACAGAAACAAATCCTCTTATTGAACTAAATATGAAATGTTTGTAATAAGAAAAGAGCCACCTCGGAGAGAGGCAAAGTGCATTAAATCTAACGAAGTGCATTACACACATATTAAAGTAATTTTCTCTCCGCCTAACAGAATTGGCCCAAAAAAGAGTGAAAAAAATCACTTTTAACTTGTCATTGTACTTCAAGGTATATAGGTTTTTCACTCCTTAACTTTGAAGTAGGCTGCAAAATGTGCAGGTAGAGGGAGGATGACATCTAATCATCAGCAACTTCAAAAAGCATGCTGCCACTTAGCACTCCAAAAGCTAATGTCCCCGAGACATTCAGAATGTAAATTATTCAAACTCATTTAGCGTCGGCAAATTGGTCTAAGTTCAATCAGAAAACAGACTGACACTGAACAAGAGGAGCAGCCTAATTGTACTTGTTTGTCAAATGAAAATTTCATTTGGGTGGAAATGGAGGCTCCCAGCAAATTCTTTTAAGGTGAGCTCCTGGTTGTATTATCAGCTAAACACAGTAAAATCCATAATCATATTGCGATAATGAAAATGGTGCCAGTGTTAACATTCAGGCTTTCTTTGCCCTGGGCGAGTGGTGATAAAAATTAAGTACCATAGTCCTCTGGCAGGCACATTGACACCCAGGCTGGTCTTTAGCCTCTGCCATGCATTTTTGCATTTTAAAAACTTTATCAAAGCGCTGTTGCAATGTGGAAAATGTCAACGCGAAATGCTCTGAAGGCAAATTGGAATTTCATTAATTGTAAAATTATTGCTTTTGACTGATGTATTACTATGCTTGTTGAGAGCTGGGAGTGGAACAGACCTGTCCCTGTCTCTGCCGCACACTCCCGTCCCTCTCAGACACGCTCGGAGACCAAACTTTTCAGATCTGCTTTCGCTCGGGATGACCAGTTTGGGAATGGTGTCAAGTATAGAAGTGAATCATTCTATCCCGGTGAATTTGCCTGTCAGCACTTGAATGAAGTGTCTTTTTAACCCTCGTCTGCCTTTTGAGATGAATCGAAGACGGTGTTCACAAACTCTTAACGGGAAGAAAACATACATATGTTGTGACATATTTTCCTTTTTGTTGCAGTTGATTAGTGACATTGTGAGATTCTGTTTTCCTTCAATCAATATGAAATTAGATTAAAAAGAAGACTTTTCGAAAAAGCCTAGAAACATGTTAAACCTCAACATTAGTCTCTGTTATGCAAATTATGAGTTTTTCATTTCTTGTTCAGGCATTATTATTATTACTATTTTAGAGAAACATGGTCAAATGTAATATTATAATTATTAAAAAGTTGCTGCCTTAAATTTGTAATTACAATCAACTTGGATGTTCAAGTCATTTCAACTTAAATCACATTAAATTGACTTTAAAAAAATGATTGAATCTTGTATAATGTAATTTTTTTGGGGGGGAATGGCATTAAAATTTCAATTTAATGTGATTTAAGTTGAAATGACTTGAACATCCAAGTTGATTGTAATTACAAATTTAAGGCAGCAACTTTTTTTACTGTGTAATAATTATAATATTACATTTGACCATGTTTCACTAATATAGTAATTTTATTAAAGCTTTAACTTTATTTATTTTAATGAGTTAAAGCAATGTAAAAACATGTTGTCATGACTTATTGATCATATAATATTTTACAGTGTACTTTACATTGCTACATTTTGAAATGATTTAATTTTTAATCTTATAATCCATATTGTGTTAATCCATATTGTGAAACCTGCCTCAATTACAATTTTCTGAACCTCTACTGGAAAAAATATTAATATTTGAATTGTGAAATTCCATTAAATGTATAGAGTATAGAGAGAACAACAGGAACGTACTCACTGGCAAATATAAAATACTATTTGCTTGGTCACAATCAATCATCGCAAGTAGAAAATAAATTGTCAATTGTTACAAATTGTCAATGGAATTATTAATTAAATGTGATTGTTTTGGCAGAACATATCACAGAGCAAGCTGATATAACTCAGCAACCTGGATAATTTGTGTGTGATTTATTAAAAAAATAATTTGGACCATTTGTCTACATTATAATTGTGAAATTATTTCAATTACGATTTGAAATAGCATTTAAAACGAATTCATTTTACTGTAAATCTAGTCATGTCCTTTGACTTGGTAATGAGCAGACTATTCAAGGATTATTCTTGTGTATAGAACATATTTGGAATTTTGCAGTCAACTTCTGTCCTCTAGTGGCTGTGTGACAAAAGCACAAATTGTCAATGTCACTGATTTCAAAAGTAACAATCTGCAGATTAACATGAACACATGTTCTAATTAGCACACAATTTACAATATAATATAGAGAATACTAATTCTCTAGATATTAAGTCAATTATATATGCAGTCAATAGGCTACTCCTGATATTCTTACTTCCTCAACTGTCAAAATACTGCTGAAAGTTATAACACTAAAAGTAATTGAGCATTTAAAGGTGCTAAATACCATGCCAAGTTGTTAAACAGGCCTAACTCTACAGAGCCTTGACTTTTTGTAATTTCCTTAATCTATCCAGTCATCTAACGCTGTTTACAACATTCGAGCAGCATATCTCTCTATGTGTTCTGCTCTCACTGTTCACTTTCTGTAAGAATAACCTGCGATAGGGTTAGACGGAGATCTGCAGTCATTCCCGCGGTTGCATTCTATCAGTACTCTCTTTGTGCCGTGGACAAGTTTTAAGCAGCGATCAGCCAGGCACGCGACCCCAGCCCTTGACCCGCTCTAATTAAATACTGGATTAAGCTGGAGGAAGAGGCCCGCATATATTTCAGGTTAATGTCTGTCTGTTCAAAGCCTTTTAAAATGAGCTAAGTGATGCGTTTAACTTTAGGAAGCTTACCTCCTCCACATTGGGTGTCATGTTAGTCTCCATACAAAGACTGTGTTTGTTAGGGATGTTGAGCAGTTGTACTGCACACAGTACTTCAAGTGAGGCCCGAGAACATGGAGAGAGATCTAGAACCACACATGAGTCTATTATTTTCAACAAATCTGCTCTATCATTGCCACATTTAATCTATGTATAAATTGCATAACTGCAAGGTGCACCTTACTGTACAGTAAGTGATAGAATGCCAATATGTAACAGAACTGAATTTGATAGATGTCAAAAACTCTTATTTTAATTAAAATAGATCTTCTTTGGTCTAAATTTAGCATTTATAAGATGTGTAAAAAAAAAAAAAAGAGAGATCAGATTTTCATTTATGAGTAATTGATCTGTTCATCTGTTCATCAGTTTGTTTATCCATTCAAGATGTAACCAGGCCTGAAATATTGGTCTGTTTTAATGGTGGTTAGTCAGTAACACTTTACAATAAGGTTCATTAGTTAACATTAGTTAACTACCTTAGTAAACATGAACTAAGAATGAACAATACTTCTACAGTATTTATTCATCTTAGTTCATATTAATTTCAAAATTTACTAATACATTATTAAAATCAAAGGTTGTATTTGTTAACATTAGTTAATGCACTGTGAACTAACACGAACAAACAATGATCAGCTGTATTTTTATTAACTAACATTAACAAAGATTACTAAATACTGTAACAAATGTATTGCTCATTGTTAGTTCATGTTAGTTAATACATTTACTAATGTTAACTAATGAACCTTATTGTAAAGTGTTACCGGTTAGTCTTATGAAGCTTCAGTATGTTTGTTCAATGTGCAGTTGAAATTCTGGACAAGAAAACACTTTATTATATTTTAGAAAGCTGTAACACTTAGTAAATGCGCTGGTATACTTACATAAAACATGCAAATGTCCTCAGGAAATGTTTGATTTCTTTTGTAAAGCTCTTGTTCCAATATGAAGCCAACATAATGCAATGATAAGCAAATAAATACATGCAAATTTTGAAATAATAAAAATGCTTCTGGACATTTGCAATGTTTTTGTCAACAGTGTATACAATACAACCATGGAATTGCTTCTGAAAAGCCTTTTTAATAAAAAGCGATCATTATTACTGTAAATCACTAATGAAATGGATGCTTTGACACATTTGACCTATATTAGCTGAAATTGTGAGCGTGTTTATTTTGATGAGGAATTTTTGGTTCTAGTTTATATTTAGACAAACATTTCAAGAGACCTACAGTAAACTTAAAAACATGCTTATGTGCTCAAGGCACTGTGATAGAAATGATAGCGGTAACTGTCTATTTCATGAATGCAACTTTCTTGGGTTTGACCCTGTGACCTTTGGATTATTAGAGCAGATCTTTAACCGCTGAGCTGCCACCACCCTATAATCTCGCTGTTAGTTTAGCATTTTAAACAAGATTTTAAAAGTTTGCAATCTCGGCTTTCACAGCTAATATTCTTTCTCCACACATACCATCACGGACACAAATTACTGCTGCATATTTCTGCCGAGCAAGATTGGCAGTGCTAACAGCGTTCATTTCTGGGATTCAGTCTGGCCTGAAAGAAGCATTTAGTTATGAAAATGAGACCGCCGTACCAACTTTCTATTCAGGATGAAACAATTACCTTGAGCCAGACCCACACACACTTTTCTATAGATAAATAGGACTGATTAATATCCACTTTGCGATTACTGTAGAGCCAAAGCTGCTATTCCAAATTGAATGCTTATCATGTTTGAGCTTTTTCAGCAGAACACAGACAGTAGATGAAAGCAAAATGATCTTTAAATAGTGGTTTAAGATTGTGCCACTGATAAGTTGTTTCACAACAGTTTTGGTCAATGAAGCGTGTATTCAATATATTGCCTATTTAGATCCTGGTGATTTAGTTTAACTGGACTTTTAATGCTTTATAAATGATGTGCACTGCAGTAATCTTTTTACGACTTTAGTGTATTATTAATATTTCTAGAAGAGTATACCTCGTAATACACGTTTATGGTGAGACACAGAGGGATAAATGAATAGACCTACTTTATTTAATTTTATTATATATATATATATATATATATATACACTGAAAAAAAATATTCGTTGAATTTAATACAATTTTTATGGTAAGTGGTTGCATACAATTGATTTTAGCTACATTTAAACAAATGCATTATGTTGAACTAAAATTGATTAGGTTCAACTTAATGCATTTGTTTATATATACATATATTGGCTTATATTTGATACAGTGGGATAGTGTGAGAATCTCGCCATTCCTCTATCATGTGCTTACATTTACCAAGCACTTGACTGTGCTTGTAAAGCCAAAGACAGAGTGTCACTCACACCTCTTGGTATTCCTGTCGACAAAGATTCTTATCAACAGAAGACAGTCTCAATGCTAATTTTCCTTTCACCAGTCTAACGCCTGTCCAAATAACGATTGAAATCTTTCAACACTGTTTGCTCACCATTTCATATGAGCGTTTTTTCCGGGCCTAAACTCCATTTAAGTTTTTTAATAATACATTAAAACGGTCCCCGTTCAGGTAAACACAATCTGATTACAGTGAATGATTGAAAATGTGCTTAGACAGTGTTTGGTTTTTGATTTATTCTTTTCCTTCTTTCTTTCTGTTTTTTAGGTTGAGTGAGTAAAAAATCTGTTAAAAGAAATCTGTAGATATAAAATAGCATTTTGTAATAGTAATATGAGCATATGTGGATGGATGGATGGACGGATGGATACAGACAGACAGACAGATAGATAGACAGACAGATAGATAGATAGATAGATAGATAGATAGATAGATAGATAGATAGATAGATAGATAGATAGATAGATAGATAGATAGATAGATAGATAGATAGATAGATAGATAGATAGATAGATAGATAGATAGATAGATAGATAGATAGATAGTTCTAATGAATAACAGCTGAGACACATGCACAGCATAAACAAAGTGTCACACAAAACACCAAATTCCCTGTCAGCGCTCAGGAAGTAAGGCTGCCTGAATAATTCCAACGTCCCGAACAGGTCTGTAGAGTTCAGGGCCCAAAACTATTCTTTGATCGTTTTAGATTTCCCTCCATAAGCAGTCCTTTGTGTCTAGTGTGCTACTTTGGACAAGTGCTGGCCCACGGCTGCCTAAATGAGGTTATTCTGTTTCTCCCACTCACTGTAAATTTCAATAATTTGTTTGAGAGGCCTCTCTCTCTGTCACTTTTTATCATATTATCAATGACCACTCAATTTTCCCCCGGCTGCTCATATAGCGTGGCTCACCCCGGCCCTATTACTGTTCTGTAATGAAGTGCAATGGAGTAGTAATTGGTTCACATTATACCAGATCAGGTAACATTAGCCTTATTTCCTTATCGCAGTGAGCCCTGCTGCTGCCTCTCAATGAGAAACTCAACACAGCTTCCCCTTGCTTTAATGCACGGGTATCATCCAAATAACATTTCAGCCCATCCAGCAACCCCCTAGTCCTGCTCCAGTTTTCTGTTTCAAGATTGCTCTCTGCATTTAACTAAGCGATTGCTGCTTGTCTGCCGGTTCCTTCTGCTTGAAAACTCCCCAAAAGGCAGCAGCCATTAGAGATGCAGATACAGGGATAGCTTTTCCCGGCTCTGGGGAAGTACAGTAAGTGAGAAGGTAATATAAGCGAGAGGCTGTAAGATGAGTGGGGCTGTACAGTGCCCGGCTGGCCCTGTTTTCATTCAGGGCTGTATGTGCATCCTTTGTTCTGTTATTTATGTTGCTACCTAAACTAAACAGGAAGGGCTGCTGGATAATAAAACGTTAATCATTTAACATGGAAAGAGTTTCCTATCCGCGATAAGTTCAGTGCTTCTCATATGTTGCCAGGGTGCGCTCTCTTGCTCAAAAACAACGTTGATCACAATAAAGATGGGGTTTCATGTCTAAAAATACTAATAAATGAATACACTTGAGAATTATTCAGTGACTTTTAGTGTCTACTTTTTCTCTCATTTGAGGTTTGTCTGGCCAACCTAAACTCAGAGGAAAACGTAACTATTGCTGTGTTCACGCCATGTCTAATTGCCGTGAATAAAGCTCTGTATGCTTTCGAATCGCTCTCGCGGTACTCTGATGTCATACACCGATAGGTCTGCACAGCACCGCTTCAAGCCGAACACACCTTAAAGGTGCAGTATGTAATATTGACAGCTAGTGGTTGAAATGGGTACTGCAGTCCAAATTCAAAATATTGGAGAGAGTCGTTTCCCATCTTCCTCATCAGACTCGACACTCTCGACACTGGGCTACCAGATTGAGGACACATAACATGAACGAGCACATTTGACAATGTTAATCAGCTAATGTACACTGTAAAAAATGTCTAACCTACAGAATTTCACTTGGGCCAATTGAAAAATTTAGATGTTATCAGTCACTAGAAAATTTTGAGTTAGGGAGGTTAGAATTTTTTTACAGTGTATACGTTTGCAATATTTCATTGCCGATGCTTTTTACGTCAGTTAGAATCTGCTATGACACTGAAAGAGTACAGAATCTCCGGATCAAATTAGATGCATATGCCTATGTAAAATAACGCGATCATCAACATTAAACTGTATAAATCAAAACTTCCTAAATGGATGAGATATAGGACTGTGCAACCTTAGGGGTGCTGATGGACTCGAGCTACTCCATTTATGTTTTGATCATCGTTCTGAATCCAATCTAGATGTAGTCTTTGACAAAAACGCTATTATTTTCTTAACTTTGAGTAATGTTCTGGCAAGGTTCTCTCAACATTATGAACAGACATTCTTCCAGTAATGTAGGAAAAAGAGCTCTACTTGTTTGGCAATTTTGGATCTCATCGAGAAAATTAATGATGCTATAGATAATGGTGAGACTGGTATTGGTGTATTTTTAGATTTATCAAAAGCCTTCGACACCATTGATTTAGAAATTTTAATTGGGAAATTGCAACATTATGGTGTCAGAGGGAAGGCACTCAGCTCGTTCAAAAGCTACCTAACTGATAGGGAGCAATTTGTCCAAATAAACAGTAGTTATTCAGAATGCACAGTTATTGTTTGTGGAGTCCCCCAGGGCTCCATATTAGGTCCACTTCTTTTTATTTTGTATGTAAATGACATTATAAGTTCATCAAATATTTTTCATCAGGTTATTTTTGCAGATGACACTAATCTTTTTTTGTCTCATAAAAATCTTGATGTTTTACAAAAGCTTGTTAATGAGGAATTAGTTAAAGTAGATAGTTGGTTTAAATACAATAAATTATCTGTAAATATATCTAAAACTAAATGTATTATATTTCTTTCAAATAGAAGTCGGACAAACATTGAAAGTATACAAGTCAAAATACATAACAAAGTAATTGAAAGAGTAGAGAACATCAAATTCTTAGGAATTTATTTGGATGAGTCCTTAAACTTTAAACAATATATAGAGTTTTTAACAAAGGAATTGTCAAAATATGTTGGTTTGTTCTATAAATTAATATATGATCTTCCTTTTGATGCTCTTCTAACACTGTACCGGTCACTTTTTGAATCACATCTAAATTATTGTAATATTATATGGTGTAACACATATCCAAGCCATCTTGAAAAATTGCTGATTCTACAGAAGAAAGTTATACGTGTTATATCATGGGCAAATTATGATGCTCCCTCTGGTCCGCTTTTGTATGAGCTTCTGAAGCTCGCTGAGTGCAATAGTTTTCAAAATGCTTGTATTATGTATAATGTAGTTCATAAACTGCATCCAACACTTTGCCGTCTCATTCCAGTAACCTCGTCTATGCATGACCATAACACTAGAAGGAGAACTCTATTACGAGGGAAAAAGCGCAAGATGAAGTGTACTAGTTTTAGTATAGCATGTAAGGGTCCTGGGATCTGGAATGAGATTGACAATTCTATAAAGGAACTACCTTCTCTTGATATATTTAAAAAGCATTTTAAACACAAATTGTTACAACATTATGCTTGATAGACACCATAAGGCTGAAGGTTTCATATTTTATTGACTTATTTGAATTTTCTTTTTTTTTTTTTTTTTTTTTTTTTTTGTGATGTTTGAATACCCCTATTATTGGCGTTGTTTGAGGGGTGGATGAGATGTGTGATATATGCTGACTGGTGGGAGGATATTTTGTGGTGAATGGTGGTGTTATTGGTGTAGATGGGTATTGACTGGGTGAATTAGTATTTGTTGTTATTAGTGCTGATTAGGCTATGTGTCTTTAAGGGCCCTATTTATAAGCCGGTATGGCTTCTGGGTAGTCCTTTTTGCAGGAACTTGTTGTTCTGTGAATAAACAATAAACAAATGTTAATAAAAATGTTCAATCAAAGTCATCTGTTCTCAGTGCTCTCAAAAAAATTGATTTTCATGGAGACATTCATCTAAAAATTGTTTTTAAATGTTACTTGTTTCAGAATGTTCAAAGAACATTCAAACATCCCCCTTAATGTTTACAAAAAATATTAAATTAAATGTTTCCTTAACGTTTGCATAAACAAGAAAAAAACTGATGTTAAAAATTGGACGTTTTGAACGATCAGGGAGCGCACTTTGGCATATGTTGTTTGAAAATGCTGTTAAAAGGTAGGCCTACTTTTATTAATCTCGAAAAAAAAAGTCTACATTTGAAAACCTCCTGTTTTGACTTTGCAGCCTAATCCTAAACTTGAAAGCACTGTTGTTTTAGCAGTTGTCGACACATTTCAGCCAGGCTTCAAATGTGGATGTGACATTAATAAGAATAGGTGTCAAAAAACAGTATGTGATTACACACGTTAAGGACCTTTTCTTTATTGATACAATCCTGAGAGGTTTACAAAGCACTTAACCTCACCCAGTACAACTACACACTCTGTACATATTTAATGAACTGTCCTCTGCCAAACATAAACAGGTGTCAAGTGCAACACACTCACTTGTGTTGATGTTCACATGGTACAGTTTACAGATAAAGGGACTCGTATAACATTTCATGTCCTTGATCACCAAGACTGACTTTGTAAATGCTCAAATTTTTCAAAATGTAAATAGTGCATCATTTGAGTCGTGATTACTACATCACAACGATCTTACATAAATAGCTCTTACTACTCAAGGAGCTGATTATATCAGCTGATGATCATAGTTTATTATTTATTTATACAGATTTGTTTTTATTGACCTATTTATATGCTTTAAATATAAAACATGAAAAGTTTAGCCTCTTTCTTCATGTGGGCCTCAAGTCAAGCACCCTTTCTGTATTAAAGCAGCCCATAGCATACACTCAGAGGAAAATGGAACAGGATATTGGATAACAAGGTTAAAATACAGGAGCAAATATTCTCTTATTAAAGTCCAACAGCAGGGATTTGATCTGAGCTGCCTAATAGGCAGTGGTTTAAAAAGGGACCAGAGGGGAGGTAACAGAGGGGTCAGGGTTTTGCTGTCTAAGGGTGGAGATTGGAGAAATTAAGGGACTTTATTTCCACAGGAAATTCTGATGAAAGGTGGATTATGGATCACAGTGGTCTTCCCAATCCACCTCTGAGTCCAGTAATGTGCTTGGGCCTGCATTTATTAGAGCATACGTAAAGCTGACTGTGCTTTATTGTTACACAGGGAGCAAGGCAAGGACAAAGCAAGATCACAGAAGATAAGTCAGATCGTGCTTTATTTGTGCTCGTGTTTCCATGCAATATTTCATGTAGGACCTATGTGGGTTTTATTTATTTTTTGGCTGCCAGTCTACGATACTGTTTTTAGAATTACATACTACAATGCTGTTCTTAAATGTGCCTGTCTGCACACTTTTAGACGGATAAAAAGCGCTTGATGAACTCTAGAGCACTAATATCAAGTGAGATATACCTGGACCCAGTTTTCCAAAATGATGAGGATATGAAGCAATACAAAAAGACAATCCTATTCGAAATGAGGAAAATAAATGTAGGCCTATGTGATTTATTTTAATTAATGTACTAAAATGTACTATCTATCTATCTATCTATCTTATTTCTAAATATATTTGTATAATAAATGTACAAACTAAAAATACAATCTAAAAAGGAATGCAAATATTGTATAAACTGCTTGTTTGCATGTTTATTTATACATGCTTACATTTTTAAATGTACTTGTGCAAGTATACTTTTGTACAAACTAATGATACTACTGAGAAAGGAATGCAAACTATTGTACAAACTGTTTATTTTTTACAGTAATGATACTATTGAGAATAGAATGCAAACTACCATACTGTATACAGTTACTTGTCGTTAGAATGACATTATGCCTCATGAATGATGTCACCACTGTCATCAACCACAACCTTAGCATTTTAATCATCAGAACCATTTTATGTCATAAATCTTGTAAACCAGTAGCAGTTTATCTGATTCTCCCAAAATGTCCAGCCATGTGTATGCTCTGCTGCCATCTGGTGGATTCATCTGTGAGCTGGAGCTGAAAGTTAAAGATTTCCGTGAATTGCGTTCAGTGTTCCACCTAACTCATTCTGTTCACTTCTTGTCACTATTCTGAATCGTAGGACTTCCTGCGTGCTACTGCGTGAAGGCTCTAACTGACCTTCTCATTCCTGCATTTCCCAGAATTCACTTGTACTTAGTTTCACATTAAGAGACACATTGTAGAGAGCGTACACAGACTTTATTACAAAGCCTGATTGTAATGAACCCACATGGGACAATGTCTCACTATCTACTTCTTTAAATACCACCTACTAAAAATGGCCTGGAGAGGAAGTGGTATGTGAGTGTCCTGTCACAGGTGGCAAGCAGCCCTATAGTGACAGATGCGTCACAGCAACAAGTCAAGGTGAATGCCATTTATCTCTGGCAGGATCGTGCCTCTGTGACCCACCCATGTGATCTGCTTTCACTAGTAGTGAAGCATGAGCTCCTTAAAATCTCTCCTGCTGGAACATCTACATAGTTGCAAATTACCCTCTAAGGATTTGTGAAAGCAACATAAGGGCCGTCACTCAGTCTGACAACTCCAACACAGTGACATGAAAGCTCAGTGTCAGGTAAGGTTTGTTCTCTTTTACCTTTTTTATCCTAAAATGTCAACGTTTGCATGAATTCCCATGTATTTTGTTTTCCTTTTCTCAGCAAGACATGCAAAAAAATACCCAGGATCTTCTTATTAGGCAAAGGGAAGTGATCGGATGTAGACTGAAGAAACTGAATGGCAAGCAAAATGAAATCAAAGTGAGTCAAAACTGTGAAATAAAGAGACTCTCAAAAACAATTCATCAGATATGTTTGAAGAGTCGTATTAATTGCAAAGGAAAATTTGCAATATTTGAATTTAGGAAAATTATATACAAATGAACATTTTGTAGTTTTTATGGATTACTCAATTGAGTCTAGTCTAAAACATTTGCTCATCTTTCTCAGTCCAAGTCCTCTGCGGTGAGAGAGAATATAGTGAAGAAGTATGAAGAGATGCGGAGAGTTCTGGAAGAGGACTGTAGGATCACCCTGTCCCTGCTGGAGATGGAGGAGATGGCTGCGGTTCAAGCACTAGACAACCTCATTGAGACTAACTATGTCCTCCTCAAAGACATTGAGGTCCAGCTCAATGAAGGGATGGCGGACAGTGACATACAGCCTGGTGACAGGGTGAGCCTTTTATAAGCAATTGGTTGGACAGATCCATTGTTGTTGACTCTTTTTGTTTTATCTTAACCTGCCATGGATAGTAGGCTCTGTCATCATACCCAGCTAAAAGGCTTTCAGAACTTTGGCTAATGTTCTGGTTATGAAAGTAACTAACTTCATAAGTTATGAACAAACAGTCTTCCAGTAATGTTAATAGAATGTCTAATAATGTTCTCAAAATGTTGGGACAAAACAAGTATTTATACTTTGTAATTTCTCTGAAACCTTTTAGTTGGACATATGTCTAACATTTTTTTTAAATGTATCTACTTGTAGAACGTTCGTAGAAATGTTTTCATAGAAAACTAACGTTCCCGTAAGGTTTTCAAAATTATAAAATTAAATGTTCCCTGAAAGTTCATATAACCAAGAAAATAGTTTTTAAAACACTTAAGGGAATATTTCAGTTTAGAGATAACTTGGGGAATGCTATGGGAATGTTAGCAAAACATTCTTAGAAAATATATTTTGTTAGCTGGGTATGACAATATCATACTAAACAGCAAGATAATTCAAATGACCAACAATACATGGCAAAACCGACCATCCCTGCAACATAATACATTCTCACTGTAATTCTGCCTCTCTCTCTCTCTCTCTCTCTCTCTCTCTCTCTCTCTCTCTCTCTCTCTCTCTCTCTCTCTCTCTCTCTCTCTCTCTCTCTCTCTCTCTCTCTCTCTCTCTCTCTCTCATAGGTCACAATGTATGAGGACAGGTATGTATATTTAGAACCACACTTAAGAGAGATTGTCACCATGTCAGGCATGCTAGATGACTCATCTGCAAGGCTTTATTGTTGTAGAGATCATGTTTGACGCCATCCATTTCAAGCAAAGGTTTATTTAATGTGCTTCTTTAATGAAACACTGCTTAGCATCCTGAAAAAAAATAAATAAATAAAATAATTCTCTTGAATTAAAGTTTTCATTCTATAGCTGGATGGGCTCATTGAATGAGTTTACATGCACAAGAATATGCTGATACCATTCAGAAATTAGTCATATTCTGATTATGCAAGTATTATGTAAACACACTAAGGCAATATTCCAGCCAATATTGCTTTCTAAAATTCTAAGAACAAGACATCTGGAATGAAGTATGCCTGTATTAATTTGAGTTTTGGGTCATTTAAATTGTACACCTTACTCTCATTATTTTCCATAACTGAACAATATTTTTAATGTTATTATTATTTTATTTGTATACCAAATTAGCATATTAGAATGATTTCTGAAGGATCATGTGACATTGAAGACTGGCCACATTGCCATCACAGGAATAATTTAGGCTACATTTGAAAACAGGAAAACATATATTTTTAATTGTCATAATATTTCACAATATTACTGTAGTCACTGTATTTTTTAATCATATAAATGCAGTCTTGGTGAGCATAAGAGACTTCTTTCAAAAAAATACAAAAATCTTACCGCCTTTTTGAATGGTATAGCATAGCCAAACGAAAGTCAGTTCTTGGTTGTATTGTATTAGATATTAGACTGGACTAGATACAATTCAGTGTAACATGGCAAGAACGAACATGTCTAGTATTTCTAGAAGATAATAGAATTCTGTCTAACCAGAATCTGAAACTTAACCTGAAAATGATACTAACATAAACATGGTCATTATCTCAGACTTATTCTGGATATTATGTTATATGTGACAATCCATAGGTCATATAAAGCAGTGGTTTTCAAACTGTGGGTCGCGACCCACTTGTGGGTCACACAGTGAGAAAAGGTGGGTCGCACAAAGGCACTTAGCTGCAGCTAAATTTACGTTACGATGAGTGAAACAAAACCAGTCCGATTAATGACCAAACGACTATGAGTTTTAGCGCCCGCCAAAGTGTTATTTGATCGCTGAGTAATGTAGATGAACTGCTGCGCTTGTGACAGAGTCACAGTGCATGTTTAACTGAAAGAACGAGCAGAGAGAGTAGGCTACTCGGTCGCGCGCGCGCACACTCTCTCTCTTCGGAGCCAGGCGAAAGTGTAAAAAAGACTTCACCGTCTCCAAACTAAGCGCTGTCTTGCTCTCTCTCCCTCGCACATATTAATCAAAATAAATCGACACGGTGGTAAAAGGTCGGAAGACCAAAGTTTCATGTGGAGCATTCGGAGATTTTTTTTTCTTCCTCAATTACCGCTGGGTGTGAATTGTGCTAAATAAGTTGTTGCCTTATCTTCTCTGAAAAGCGTCCCAGACATTCAGCTGACATAAAACAACACTTCAATTAAACGAAAAAAAAAACTATCCAGTGATGAAATGTTTTCTGTGTTGACACAAATCTTGGATGTCTATGTCCTAACTGCTGGGATAATCACACAACGCGCATGACACGTCCAATTCGCGAACTAATGACTCCTTTGAACGATTCATTTTAATGAATGGACAACTGATCTTTCCAACAGTGAACTCAGGAGACGTCTGAATCAGTAACACTTTACAATAAAGTTCTATTTTTTACATAAATTACATAAAAAGTACAGTTTGCTTACTCAAGCTTAAGCTTTAAAATAAATAAAACCCCTTGTTTTTATTTGAAAACCATATGACTAAATTTTTCCACACAGTGCTATCAAGAATCGATAAGAGAATCGTTAAAGAATCGGATCGATAATCAGAATCGTCAGTGGCATTATTATTATTGATAAAATCTTATAATTTCCCATCCCTATGTGAAGACGGTAAAATTATAATCAAACATTAAAGAACATACATGTTTTTAAAAGTTTTTTTAAGAGTTAAAAGTTTAAAATATTTTGCTAACATGAAGGCTTGTCACTGTCAGTCTTTTTACATCAGTGCAAAACTAGGGAATGCAGATTAAGACCATCAGCATGCATTGATTAATCCCATTGCATGTAGAAAAAAAAATGTGCGACCAAATCATGCTGGTGCGACCAACTGATAAAGTTGGTAGCACCAGTGCAAGTGGGTCTTGCGATTGATTATACTTGTCTAGGTGGGTCCTAGAACGAAAAAGTTTGGGAACCCCTGCTATAAAGGACTTAACCTTAATCTAAATAACTCTCAACCTTTTATATAAAGGGCAGGTGTTATCTATGGTGCTGATATAATGTGAATACACTTTTGTTGGCAGGGTGCTGGAATTGCTAAAAGAAACAAACCCTGGTCTCATAAAACTTGACGAGGCAAAATCAGATCAGCTACTGGGCCTCACCAACAATTTACTGCTGTTTATTCGCTCCCAGGTCCCCATTGCCAAGAGGCTGCTGAAGAGCTGTGAGTTATTGTGCAATAACCCATAAAATTGTTGATCTTTTGCAGGAATGACTTGCACCAAATGAATGTTACTTTTTTTTTTTTTTTTTTGCTCAATGACAAACAAATTACTGTAGGCCAATAGTTCAATAGGTTATTTTAAACCTGTTTAAACCTTAACTCATATATTTCCGAGTCTAGTTTTAAACCTATCTTCATTTCACAGATTCCTCAGGAGTGGTCTTGGACCCTTCCACTGCCCATCCCAAGCTGATTATTTCATCTGAAGGGGATTGTGCCACTTTCACAGATGTATGGCAGGATGTCCCTGAGCATGAGGGCCGCTTTGACACCACCCTTAATGTCTTGAGCGTCCAGTGTTGGGACTCTGGCCGCCATTACTGGGAGGTAGATGTGAGTGGAAAGATCTACTGGGAACTTGGTCTTACCTACCAATCCATCCCAAGAAAAGGCCAAAAGGAGGACTGCTGGTTGGGCCGGCATGCTGAATCTTGGTGTCTGGAGTACTTTGATGGAGACTACACTGCCTGGCATGGAGGTATTGCTCATCCTTTGCCCATTTCCTCATGCTTTCATCGGATCGGGATCTTCTGCAGCTTTCCTGGAGGTCTGGTGACATTTTTAGGGGTGGATAGCATGACACCGCTGTACTCATTCTGTGCTGGGGCTTTCACAGACTGTCTACACCTTGCTGTTTGTCCAGGACATGATCTTCATGGGACAAACTCAAAACCTATGAAGATCTGTCAATCCTAACCATCTTTAAAAACTCATACCTAGCATTTAGAAGACCCAGTACACTCTCAGAAAAAAGGTACAAAGCTGTCACTGTGGCAGTACCTTTTCAAAAGGTACACCTTTGTACCTAAAGAGTGCATTTAAGTCCCTCAAAGGTACATATTAGAACCATTTTGAAGGGTACAGTCCCAGTGACAGCTTTTTTCGGGTGTAGGCCTCCCTTGCACACGTTTGTTTGATTTCACACCGACTTTATGTGTAGATTTCTTAGTCTCGCCAGGAACGAAAAATAACTACTACTATAAGTTATGAACCATATATGTAAAATTCACCTGAATTGGTTTGCATTTTGTGACTTTCGGTCGAATAAAAGAATTTTTTTTTCTTTAAGAAGATTTCTTAAATATAGTGTTTCTTTAAAATATTGTCTCGTCTCAAACCAAATATCATGTATCGTCTCGTTTTGTGAGCTAAGTGTATTGTCACACCCCTAATATACAGTATATAGGCTACTCGATGTAGTTAGGGCCTTGTAATTCATAAAGTGTGTGTGCGCTATGATGTGTAAATTATTGCTCACTTCTCTCTTTTTAATGTTTATATATTCATTATGCACAGGCCGAAGATGCACTGCAATTTCATTGTATACTTGATGTGCAATGACAATAAAGATTCTTATCTTATCTTATTTAGTTGACAAAAACAGTAACTATCATAGGAAATATTACTACAGTTTAAAATAACTATGTTAATATATTTTATTTCTGTGATGGTAAAGCTGAATTTTCAGCATCAATACTCCAGTCTACAGTGTCACATGATCCTTCAGAAATTATTCTAATAAGCTGATTTGGTGCTCAAGAATCATTTCTTATTAATATCAATTTGGAAAACAGTTGTACTGCTTAATATTTTGGTAGAAGCCATGATATATTATTAGAATCTAGATAGAAGATAGAAATCTTTTTGTAACATAAATGTCTTTATTGCCAAATTAATTATTGATCAATTTAATGCACCCTTTCTGAAAAGTATGACAAAAATTAACTGACCGTAAACTTTTGAATGGTAGTATTCAAGCTAGTCAAAGCAAGAAACACTTCTTGTTGGTGCTAGCAAGCTATACGGACACTAGAAATGAATATCAGCAAGGACACATTAAATTGGTCAAAAGCTGGAAGATATTTCAATAGTAGCTGTCTGATATTGTGTATTTTAAGTATGCATCCCCATGAAGAGACAAGGTTTTATTAATTCATCAAAAGAATCATCTAAAACTCTACAATAGGTAGATCAGAGTACATGACAAAAACCCAATTGTGGTTAATCTTTAATGGACATGCTACTGGCTCCCAGCAGTTTTTTCATTGATCCAGTCCAAGTATTTAATGATTCTGGTATAGACACCAGGCTTGTTCTTCTCTCCACAGCTGTCTCCCCAGCTCACTATACCATAGACATAGTGTATTTGATCCTTCTGACAGGTGAGAGGCCCACCAGAGTCACCCTGTCAGAAAGAGATAAAGTATTGACATCTGACAACAAAACAATTACTTTGTAGTAATTTTACATTTCTTTCCATGTTTCAAAATGTCATTCTGGTTACAGCAGCACCAGCTCCTTTCAATATTTGTAAACCACATTATACAGTTAAAATGATGACCCACCTGACAGGAGTCCACTCCTCCCTTGAGATAGCCTGCACAAAACATGCCGTCATCCAGCAAAGCCGAATATACTTTATTGCTTGAACAAGCCTCCTGAGAAATCAGCAAAACCTGTGCATCAAGCAAATGCATGGAGCCATACTCTGCTACAGACAGGAAGGGAGAGAGAACAGATTTAGTCTTTTCATCGATGAACCTTCAACACAAACTCAAAAATAGACATATGGAGATGTACACGTCTCTGTGGCTCCCCATCCTGAAATGCTGCATTCTACTCCATCTGCAAAAGGTTCTCTGGGCAAGCAGGCAGCTTTCACAAACTGAGTTTCCTTAGCACATTCTCCATTAGTAGCTTTCAGTTTTAATAGAGCTGCATCACAGAAAAGAATGGAAATTAGAAAAACAAGAAAATAAAAACACTATAGACCTTCAAAATAACTTGCTTCAGGAGCTTCTCCTGAATTTTTTTTATCACCAAATAGCCAGATTAATTGCTTTGAATTGCAACAATATTAATAACACAAGTGAACAATATCAATATTCACTTTTTGAGGTCTTTTGTTTTGAAGTTCTTATTATTGTCAGGCTTTTATTTTGAAGATCTTGTGTATTTATAGCTTATCTTTATTAGTTTTCCTGTCTTGATGTGTTTTTCGTGAAATTTTGCCTAAATAAAGACTCATACAATAAAGAGGTGTTTATGGACTCAATCTACTCCATCTACTGTATGTTTTGATCATCTTTCTGAATCTGATCCAGGAGTATTTAAATGTTGTAAATGAGTATAAAAAGTTTTAAATGAAACTTAGCCAACATTCAAATGATGATAAAAAATGAAAGAATGCATGAAGCTAGAATAATAATAAAAAAAATTGTTTAAAAACAGGGGCTCAGTTCTTTATTTTGATTTATGTCATGTTCAGATATTCAAACAACAAAATATTCTGGGAGCCATGAACGTTTTGTAAAAAAGATAAAAAATGCTAGCTGGCAACTTAAAAAAAAAAAAAAAAAAAAAACCCTGACGGGCAAAGAGTTAATACCCTGTTTATTCGTGCATATAAATGTCTACAATACACACCAATATCATTGTAGACGACATCAGGAGTTTCCCTGTACTTCTCATGGATGATAGCGTCCTCCACCAGCACGGTCTGGTCTGTTGGCTCCTTTTGTACTTGATTTAATCCTCCCAATACAACACTGTAATCATGCTTTTTATCACTGTATACACAACAAAAGGAAATAAAACTAAGCCATGGTTCAGAATAACAACAAAAAAAGAAGCATGAAATAATGCAGATAAATTACATTTCAGATTTCTTGTATTGCAAGTGTAAAGATTTCTCCACATTAGAAGTAAAATTTAATATTGAGAGCTCATAAATTCATTGATTTAGGATGACAGTAAGACAATAATTCATAATGATAACTTAATTAAATGCAGTGAAATATGAACTATAGCAGTTAACAGTTATCATGGATTGAAAAAGCAAGGATGGGGCAAAATAACATGATGTAACGTTTACACAATGCTGTCCAACTAACACTCACCCAATATGTGATTTGGAGAAAAGCACACATACCACCGAAAAAGCAAACCAGACAGCAGACAAATTACCTTGTTTAAAGTGTGTATTACCTTGTCATTTTGCACACATTCAAAGCAACTTTGTCAGGTGCGCAAAAGTGATTGCTTGGCAGATTCAAAGCCATTCAGATCTAACCATTAGGCTAGTTTGTTTGACACCTTAATGTCTTATCACCATTTTTCTGTGGTCGTTGGGTAAATTATGTACTTTAATATTGTACTAAAGACCATACTTACACACAGTGGGCTGCAGTCAGCACCCAACAAGGCTTGATAAGGGTGCCTCCACAGATGTGTCTGTAGCCTTGAATGGATCCTTTAGGTTTGATCTGCACTGATACTTGCCATGGATGGGCTCCAGGAATAGCTTTAAGACCCCCATAAATCCGGTTTAGTTGTTTTTTCGGCTCCGGTTTACCACAGGTAAGAAAACTCTTTGGTAAAGTAGCATTATTAGTTGGTGGGGCAGCAGCGATAATTATTTGGGCTGAACTGGTGCTCTCTGGGATTATGCTGGCATCTGGTAGGTGACATTTTTGGAAAGGATTTGTATCGATTCATAGTGTGATATTGCTACTATAAAACAGTAAAGTAAACACTCCGCCACAAAAATAGTTCCAAACAAATCCAAAGCAGAATCAACATCCGCGAGTCTCTGGGCAACACACACAGCAGTGGTGTTTTGTTTCCAAATTTTGTGGCCAATATTTAAATAGAAGAGTTTTATAAATAGGGAGTTTTGAGTGTAAGAGCGAAGAAGTTTCCCATACAGAGTTCTCTCATGTTCAAATTGGTCATGTCAATTCGCCACACTGACAGCAAAGTGCTTGGTTTGAAACTGAAAGTCACTTCTGAGTTGTGCTCAATCCATCACTACAACTGACCGTTGTTAAAGGGATAGTTCACCCAAAAATGAAAATTCTGTCATCATTTACAAAGTTGTTCCAAACCTGTATGAATTTCTTTCTTCTGCTGAACACAAAATAATATATTTTGAAGAATATGGGTAACCAAACAGGCCCAGGGCCCCATTAACTTCCATAGTATGGAAGTCAATTGGGCCCATCAACTGTTTGGTGACCGACATTCTTCAAAATATCTTCTTTTGTGTTCAGCAGAAGAAAGAAATTCATACAGGTTTGAAATAACTGGAGGGTGAGTAAATGCGCGTTTTTTCATTTTAGGGTGAACAATCCCTTTAAGGCATTGCTATGTGGTTCCTAGGATGTTGCAAATAATATTATTATTATTAATAAAAAGCTTAAATAGCTAGTAGATCAGTATTTTATTTTAATGTACAACTCTCATTAAATAATCACTGGGATGTTGCTAATGTGACAGTGTTATGATCAAATCGTTTAATGAATAATGTTTTTTTTTTTTTTATGAATAAAAAATCTGAAAAATCCCTTCCACGAATACAGTGGAAACTGAGAAGACACAATGCTGTTTGACTGTATCAGTACTCTTGGAACGTCACTCAGCCAATAAAAAAACCCCCGTATTTTATACTATATTATATTCTTGATTCAAAGCCTCAATGGAACACAACTAATCACTATGATACTGCTTTGTCATCAGTCTTGCTTAGACATGGCGCGTGGCTAACAATGAGGAAGTCTTACTTGTCTTAGCTGGTATGGTCGGTGGGAGAGTAGTTACTGGTTTAATACTCTCTGTGAATGCAGCTGTGGTGGGTTGAGCTTTAGTAGGGGTGGTGGTCACCATTTTGTTGGTAGTTGTTGCTATGGAAAAAAGTACAACATACAATAGCTGAATTAGTGGCAAAACTAAAGTGGAAAAATTTTGATGCAGATTTAGAGATGTTAAGTCATGTAACTTAATCCATCTGCTGGGTCAGATAGGGTTCAAAGATAAGACTATCGATTTATTAATTCAAGTGACTCTGAAGGCCATAGAGCTGCTGTATGTTAGTGTTATTGAGTTGGAGCTCTTGATGGAAAAACATCATATTATAAACCACACTGTGACTTTATTATCAGTCTTACCAGGTGTGGGACATTTTCTGACAGAACAATGATCCCATCGAAGTTTCTTGTCCTTCTTTATAAAGCACCATGGTTTCTTATCTCCATCAGGGTTTCTATGATACAGAGGGATGTAGGATTTGCATTTGAGAGTACTATTACAAGTCCGCTGCTGATCTAGCCCAGATGTGTGGACATGAAATGAAATCAAAAAGTCTAAGACCACACTGAAAATAAAAAGTTGTCAAATCATTTAAACCTGTGAATAGACAAAGTTTTATGATTTTGAAAAATGTAAACCAAAAAAGATTTTCGCATAAAATGAATGCACTATTTATAGGTCATTAGTTAAATATGTAAATCTTAAATAAATATGTAAATGGATTTTGGTCCCCATGTGTTTTTAACCTGCAGAAGTTATGCTGTCCCAGGCCTTCACTAGATGCAAATAAAGTTGAAGGAAACAATCCTTTATCCAGAATGAACTCAGAGTTCCAGTCGAGACATTCGTCCCCCTCTTCAGTCTCTGACACCTTTCCTCTGTATGACTGTCCATCCCCCTCGTAGCAGTCATACGGGTCTGAGGATAGTCACAGCACACTATAGTTGTGTCTTCATGTTGTTGTCATGTTGTAATAAACCATAAAACAGGAAATGATATCACAGAAAAGACCCTTCTAGATCCTAATAACAATGTGCCAAAGTAAGTCTTGATTCAGATTCATGTGTCACATGGTATAAACTCAAGAAAACTGCCATTCGTGATTTAAAAGATAATAATAATATGTTTTTTACCTTGAAAAATAAGTTTGAAAACTTACGGTTTACAATAATTATTGTGCAAACTCATATTTATTCAAGGTGTCAAATAGTGTGTTTTTTTTTTTTTAACTAGACACCTTTTGGCACATTTGAAGTATGTTGAAACTAACTCATGAAACTAACATGTTTATAAAAAATGTTTTTTCTAAGAAATTGGCACATTTTTAAATGTTCTAGATCTTTTTTTTTTTTGTCATTGACCAATATAAGAAAGATTTATAAGACTAAGAGTGCGTAATGATAAACACTAAAATAATAAACAGACAAACTATATGCTCACCAAATACCTTTTTCAAACATTTAATATTTCCTATAGTTATTTATGTTTGAAACACCAAAAAAGTTGTTTAATTACATTGCATTACATTTCTAAAACATGTCATATGTCATTAATTCAGAATCTTTTAGACTCAGAAACTATTCTAAAGAGAGAAATGCAACGTTATGGCAGAATATATACTCACCGACTTGACAGTAATGTCCACTGAATCCTTCTGGACAGATGCAATCAAAATCACCCTCTTCAGGAACACATCTGCCCTTATTCTGACATGGGTTTGGTGTACATGGAATTGCTAGACAAAAATAAATAAATCATAAATCGACAAGTATACATCCACATTTTGAAGAAATATGATTTAGTTGTAGTACTTTTTTGTCTGAGCATTCTAAAACCAAATCTGAAATGCTAAAGTCTGTTTATTGAGTAACTCTGACTAAGTGCAGCATGAGTTCAGTGCCCTAAGTCTTACGTGTTTGGCAGTTTGGAGGTGCAAATGGTGGAAAACACTTGCACTTATAGTAGGGAGGAGATGAGGTGAGAAGACACAGTCCTGCCCCACATGTTCCTCTTTTACAAACCCTTGCCCCTAAAACAAACATCAAAAGCTTCTCATAATTACTTTAAAAAAAAGGTATTTGTATATATTGGTTATTTTATATATGTACATATATATTGCAGCATATTATGCCATATAGTGTATATTATGTTATATATTGCAGGTGGTGTGAAGTTAGCTCTTACCTCTTTGGCACTTTCTACCTACAAACTGCTTGGGGCATTTACATTTGAATTTATCTCTTTTTTCCTCACACACCCCGCCATTCAGGCATGGATTTGGACTGCATTTTCCTGAATTACCCAAGGGGGAAACATTTATTTGATCACAGTTTGTTATAACATTTCTAACATTATATTTTGGTTTGTATGTGATCTGACCGTATTTGTTCATAATGTCCACCGTTCAAAAGTTTGGGGCCGTTTTTTGAAAGAAGTCTCTTCTGCTCACCAAGGCAGCATTTATTTGATCAAAAATACAGTAAAAACAGTAATATTGTGATTTTAATATATATTTTTTTATTCCTGTGATGACAAAGCTGAATTTTCAGCATCATTACTCTTCAGTGTCACATGATCTTTCAGAAATCAATCTAATTTGCTGATTTGGTGCTTTAAGAAACATTTCTTATTATTATCAATGTTGAAAACAACTGTGCTCTTAATAATTTTAATAATATCTCTTATTTTCAAGACTGTTTGATATATAGAAAGTTCTAAATTACAGCATTTATTCGAAATAGAAATCTTTTGTGACATTATAAATGTCTCTACTGTCAATTTTGATCAATTGAATGCGTCCTTGCTTAATAAAAGTACTAACTTTTGAACGGCAGTATAAATAATACGAGGAAGAAATTTGTTTAATGAATCATACCTTTGAGGCTCTGAAGCTCAAACAGCCAATCGTTGGCATCGTCATCATCATCAGAGTCGTCTGAGGTGTCAAACTCAGTCTTCAGGGCTGATATCATAAGTTGCATATAGAACATTTGCAAAGATTTATGTGCATATGTTTTACATTTCAACCCAAAAGCTGACTACTTACCCTTCAATCTTCCTTGGCCTCTCTTTCCAGGATGTTTACCATGTCCATGTCCAGGTCCAGGCCTCCCATTTTTTTCATGGTGCCCATGTCTACGTTCAGCATGCTTATCATGTTCTTCGTGTTTCTTATTCTTCAACTAATGAGAGGTGAGAACCTTGCTCAATAAAATGCATTCTTTTATCAAGATCAGCTAAATGTGATTCATATGTTGTATTCAAATATTAGAGAATATAAATAAAAACATACTGTTTAGGCAAAGGTTTGATTTAGTACAAAAATGAAGTACAAACCAAACATAATATAGCATCACTTATTGTTCATTAAGATGAAAATGCTGTCATATAGACCTTATGAGTAGCCATCTTTAGAATTTTGTATGTTGAAGAATTAGCTGGTGAAGGGGATTTACTTGTTGTAGAGTTAACGAAAGTTGTCATTAGCATTGCAATGTTTGAAGCCGATGTCATAACAAATGTCAGTAAATGATGATAGGGATGATTTTAAAATGAGCGGTTCATTAATTAATCCTTACGATCTTACTTTCATGTTGTGGAAATACAAACCGGAGCACAGAACACAACGAGTGTAGCGCTGAAAAGGGCCGGGACTACATTTCAGCTTGTTAACTGTCAGTGTTCCGGTAGAATTATACTTTATTAATCATCATACATTAGGCATCATTCGAGTGATTTTTGAGTGATATCACCTGGTTAGACATATTATGGCTTTGATTTTCCAGTAATTTAGAGTCTAAATTATTTTGTAAAATAGCCAATATATTTTGTATATATAATTAATAACATTATTATTAATATAATATAATAATATTATTAATATTATTATATAAAGGATTAGTTCAGTACATTTGCTTTAAAGTAAACTTAAACTTCTTTATTTTTTGAAGCTGCTTTCACTTCTGCAATAAAAAGTGTCTTCTTTAAAGAGAGAACAAACATAGTTCTGTATTCCAAAGCATTCATGAATTACAGCCATTTAAGTTTAGATCTATGCTCAAAAAGGAGGTGACTGTTTACAGGTTAAGATTAACACAAGTCTGGTGTCGACAGTTATCGTATTGTAAGGTAATGAATCTATATGATATATCAATATATAATTGTTCATACACACCTGTGCAGGGATAATGACAGCACATAAAAAGAGGAGAAGCAGCCACAGCTTGAGATTCATGCTGGCCGTTGGTCTCGGGGGGAGTGACACACTGCATACCTACTCTGAGTCTCACAGTGTATAAGGTCAGTGTCCTGTGAGTGTGTGGGTGTGTGTCTGTCTGTGTTCATGTACAAGTATGTGTGAGGGGTTGAACAGGTGTGTGCATATGAGGATCTGTGCAACAGACAAAAGTCAAACCACTTATTTATGTATTTCAAAAGTTGTATCTTCAGTTTACCTATACTTGAGTGCAGCAAGTAAAATCTGCTACAATTCTTTGGTCATTAAATGACTCACACTATTATCTAAACTTCTTTAATATTTAAAAATATTTGAAAATAAAGTGATTCTGAATAATTCAATAAGCAGTGAATGTATCGACAAAATGTCCTGAGAGAGAATGTTTCTGGATTAATGGATAGTCCGGCAGTTCACAGATCATATTGACAAAGCAGAACACTGTTTGTTTCATTGCAGACTTTGTACGAAGTGTGGATTGTGAGAGGTCATGCATGCAGAAGAGGAAAGATATCAGGATAAATACAAAGGCAAAAGGAAAAAAGTATACTAATATATAAAAGGCTCCACAAGCAAAAAACATATATATATATATATATATATATATATATATATATATATATATATATATATATATATAATGGCTTTTAGTCCACATCTGTTTGAACTTTGATGCCATTTGTATTTTAGTGTAGAAAAGGAGAACAAAATATATAGGCGGCCAATACTTATTCCATATAAGGAAACATTAGTTCCATTTACCCGGGAAGAGGGATGTCGTAGCTGGGAATGATGTTGAGTTGACCGCGTTCCAGTAAACAAGTCAGATGGACTTATCCAGGCAAAACGTTGTTGTGCTTGCTTACTCTTTCGGAATACAAACACATACAAATCGGTATTTTCCAAAGATAGTGCAGAAGAATCATGTTCACAAATATGTTGGATAGTAATGTTGTTGTAACACGGGGCTAGTTGTAACACTACCAATTCCACCAATCAGGGATAAGATATGAGTTATGTGACAGTTTCAGTTTCCTCAGGCTTCCTTTACGATCGCACACGGAGGTTTTCAAGTCTGCGTTGCAATCTCTCCTGAAACTACAGCAGAAAATCAAATTCTTAGGTAAAAAAGTAAACAAAAGTAAAAAAAAAACATAAGATAATATTTTGTTTAGTACTTCTACCGTTGTAGATACTGTTGTATGAGTTATATCAGGTCAAACTGTAGTTTCTATAGTAAAGAATGGTGTATCAACCTCCTACTAATTTCAAAGCACCATGCTAATACAGCTAGTTAAACAATAGTGACAGTGGCGGGGTAGGTTGTAACACGTGTTTTGAAAGTGACCTTAATTTGTATTGGACCTTTTATGCAAACTCAATTTAATTTGTGAATGATAAACAACATATTTAAAATCAGGTCAAAGTTAAATAAATATCAACACATACACTGCAAAAAAATTTTTTTCTTACTTAGTATTTTTGTCTTGTTTCCAGTCCAAATATAAAAAAATTCTTAAATCAAGATGCAGTTTGCCTATCAACTCGCGGTGAAATTCAACATACGGCATCCACAAACCTGGGATGAGAAGAACACACAAAATATGCACATACACTCCCCATATTCACACATATTTTATTGTTGCAGCCATTCATTTAAAATAAAAATGTTGTTAATAAAAACCCTTAGTGTTTGTGCATTTTGTCTACCTGTTACAACTTACCCCAGTATGTGTTACAACCTACCCCAGTAGTGGGGTATTGTAACAAAGGACCACCTTGTATTCATGATCATCTCACAAAGTCTGTGATATATTTGAAGAAATTAAAATTGTTGCCATTTGTAGTAGACAAATATGGGTACTTTGCCTAAAAGTTTCAGACGTGTAGGTAAAAAAAAAAGGTAGTTTTAGGTGCTGAAGAAAAAAGTGTTACAACCGTCCCCGGTCTCCCCCTATACTGTGCGGACCACTGAGTTTATTGAGAAAAAAAAAAAAACAGAAATGCTAACAAACAACACATTACTTGTGTTTCACTACGGCTGATGCTCTGAAAAGCCATATTGGATTCTGAAGTCGAGTTTCCCAGTCGCAAATGTATACTTTTAGGTGGCGTTCCAGTTAAAAGTTCCTACGGGGCCTAGGAATTTCCCACGTCTGTGAACAAATGTATTAGGCTACTATATTACTCTGGTTTGCTTCTGACTAGCAAAAGCAAGTAAAACAGTCGCAGTAGGCCTTCAATATGCAACTCAAAATGCCGAGTAACACACAAAAAAAGTATAATTTCATTCTTTTACATGTAGACAACATCCTTATGTTACTAAAAGTAACAAGTCCTCAAAGTACCGAATGTCAAAATATTCTTTGTTACCGGTGTCTATTTTAATTATAGTCCCATGTGTTTTTTAAAGTAGTTTACAGCACCTTCTGTATCTGACCACACGAGGCCACTATAAGATCTCTTTTTCCCATTGATGCACGTTACCATACGTCACCACTCAGCTACAGCTTTTTAAAATATAATTTCCATAACAACAAACCAAGAGGATGATTCTGCGAATGTAACATTTTACATTCTAAAATTCTAAATTAATATTGAGATTTTTGTAATGGTAGCCAAAGTAGAATATACACTTTAATCACTGTAACATAGGCTATTTTCTCAGTGGAAACGTGTGGGCCTATTTCTAAATAAATGATAGCCTACTGCATCTATGCATCTTTTTAATCTCCTGCCATTTGTAATGTATTGCAACACTAGACACATAAACAAACACTCTGCCTTTTCTTCTGTGTTGTTTTCAGAGCAATCTCCAGCTGCCTCTAATTTGTGCATCAGTCACATGATAAAGGCCATGATGAAATAGTGTATTTCTGTTATTGGCCAATTGATGATTGTGTAGGTCTGGTGATGTGATGTATGTTTGTTTAATCTGGGTTACCATTTTCCAAATGTAGGTTTAGTTATAATAAAAAATAAATAAACAAATTATAATAATAGTAAATAATAATAATAATAATTGTTATTTAATAATGTCCTCACAGTGTTACAGTGTTCTATTCTGTAGCTGTACTGGAGTCAGGACAGATGGTCGGCTCTATTGCGTAATCTGTTTCTGCTATAAATCGTTTACAGAATGTGATATTGCATGTTTATCCTCCTCGTCAGTGTTCCACAATCACTTTCATTGCAGGTGCTTAGGCTGATGTATTCACTATGACCTACTTCAAGTAATCCTCGAGGGAGATCTAAAACAGCAAAATAAACCAAAACGGTCTCACGGGCCTTGTACTTTAAAATTAGACACATTTAATAATCCTTAAGATTGACAAGCCATTTCAGTTTCTTTTTTATTAACATCTGTATTGTAAAAGAATGTACTGATGCTTTGCTGTCATTTATCAATGTGTTTTTACACATGCTCATGACTTTCTTCAACATCTAAATCAACGAATGAAAATTTGCTGTATGTCATAAAATCTGGCAAATATTTAAATGGCAATTCTTATTATAGCAACCCATAAAATCTAGTTTTGCTTCCCATGCCCCAATCAACCTTGATTATGTCCCTTTCCAGTGGGGCAGCCAGGTTACATAAAGTTGTACAAATTTGTCTAATATTAAAGTCCTCCATGACTTTCTGTTTTCCTTGGTTTCTATCAACAGAGCCAATCTAATTTTCCTGAGAGAGAAATAGCAGTTCTCCTGAGTGAGATAATTTTATTTCTCTCCCGCTGTGAGTGTGCAGTGTATGGCCCTCTGAGAATGTTGTTGACACCTTACCCAGATGATACATCTTTATTTGTCTATGGCATGCAGTCATTTTCTTTTGTCCTATGTAATTATCACAAATGATTCCCTGCACAGTGCATTTGGATATACATTTCAGTTTCACCAGAGTAAAGGAATGGTGGGGAAATGTTGATTAATGAAATGTTAAACAATCCATAGCTTAATGCTTTATTGACAATAGTAGTGGCAATGTATTGTAAGTTGCAGTAGTCATTTATTGTGACGTATATCCAAGTGAAGCTGCTTCTCGAACAAGAAAAAATGTAGGGCGGGTCTTGATTTTGTCCATCCAACCTGGAATTTATTGGATGGTTGTGGTTTGCTATTGCTGTGATCTCATGTGAGTGACAGGTCGTCCCGCCCTCGTGCCAGTAAACACGTCATCAGAGAAGAGAAGTCGCTGCAAGAGGGAGGGGAAGTTATGCTGCGTTCACAGCATTTCATAATTACCGTAAATAAAGCTTTGTATACTTGTCATGGTCGGTCTGCACAGCACCGCTTCAAGTCAAACACACCTAAAAGCTAAATAGATACAAACGAACAAAGCTAAATAGATATATTTCAAGAAACAAAAACTATAAAAATGATAAAAGTATAACAAAATGACAAAAAATTTAATTTAAATTTAAATAAAAAATTAAATAAAAGCTACTATAAAATATAAATAAGCAATGCAATAGCAAGAGAACAAGAGAAAACTACTGTTGTTATGTTGAGATCATGAGAAATTATTGACTACATCTTTTGTATTCAGCAGTAGAAAGAATACACATGTTCGGAATCACATGGGGGTGAGTAGCTAAATGATGACAGAATTGTCATTTTTGGGTGGAGTATTCCTTTATTTTATGACCTTGACAAAAAAAAAAACATTGTCTCTTAGAACTTCGGTACCTCGCCTAAATATACCTATAATGCACAGACCACAACTTTTATGACCCCCACGACGCGCGCAGTTCTAGACAAATAAATGAATAGAGCGCTGTCACTTTAAATGTTAGACGACTAGGAGTTTCCCATCCTACTATGAGAAAGGACTGGCTCTTGAATATTAATTGCATCACGTGACCGATTGGGCGCGCCAGGAAGGTTACCAATCAACGCTAGCGTAATCTACTTAATATTCATAATCCAAACCTTTTCCGTAGTAAGATTCGTCATTTCGCTCTGAGCTCAGCTGGAGCACCAGTAGGGAAGGGAACTGCACATTGTTTTGGATAGGAGTTGAGCTGTCATTCCCCTCCGAGTGCATCTCTGAGAGAAACAAAGGCGAAACGGCAACAACAGCACGACTTATTGCTCGGAAACGCATGCTCAAATCATGCAGTTATTTTTGCGACTATGTTGGCACAGTTTACGAACATAACGGCACATCTGTATCTCATATGTCGCTATTTCTGGAACGATATAAATGATATGGTTTTGGCTTTTTTTGGAATAACGCGCTGCGTACAACCTCAAGAACAGACTGGAAAAAGTTCCTTTACATATTTGGTTTCCAAATTCCTGCATGGTGGCAATGACAACAAACTACACATTGTAGCAAACCATGAGGAGTGTTTCCCTGCTCTGTAAAGAATTCAGATTTAAAAACCTGAAGTCTAATGAAGACTGTAACCTTATCTCTATGCTTAGATCAGAGGAGAACGGGAGGATGGATTTTGGCAGAAGAATGTCTCCAGCCTTCTCCACGAGGTGTTTCCTATTTAGGACTGAGGAGCTCAGGACGTACCTTTTCACGTTTGTGATGTTTTACCTGTTATTATGCACTGAAGGATCCTATTCCAAAACCTGTGATAAAAACTGCATCTTTGGAAGATGTATCAATGGAACTTGCGTCTGTGACCAGGGATGGGCTGGAGATCAATGTCAACATTGCCAAGGGAAATTCAAGTGAGTAACGCTTTTCCCTCCGGGTAACAGGTTCATTGTTTGCAAACAACGTTTACATGTGGCGTTAGCAGTACATTAAGGCGGATTACAAGAGTGTGGAACTGGAAAAGCTTTTCCTTTCTTGGTTAAGTGTTTGCCTTACTGTGATTAATAGCGCAAAGGCCAGAAATAAGCGTTTTCGTTTTTTTTTTTTTTATCCACTTGCCTCTTGTTGTTGCATACAGCATATATTCAGAAGGGAATTATATATATATATATATATATATATATATATATATATATGTATATATATGTATGTGTATATATATATAAAATATGGATATTTTATAAATTAATATAAAATGGATATATATCCATATAAAAAGCTTTTAACGTTCATAGAACCTTTGCATTGCTCAAAATATTCTTTATAGTGGAAAAAGGTTCTTTATGTTATTAAAATGTTATTTACACTATGAAAAATAAAATGGTTCTTTTAGGAACTGTTCACTGAAAGGTTCTTTGGGGAACCAAAACGGTTCTAGCATTGCTGCAAAAAAAACTTTTGGAAACTTTATTTTTAAGAGTGTATCATCATAATAGTCAGATACTGAGTCTAGGATTCATGAAAGGTTACAAGTGTAACAAGCGTGACGTGTTGTCAAGTCAGAAGACATTGTAGAGAACTCTTCATCATGTCATTTAACTTATAAGAAATTACACATTTGTATCTATAAAATCATCAAGCATAACAGGTGGTATAGGTATTGAGATTGTGGATTCCAATCAGGTCTAAGTTGAAGTTTCCTTTTGCAGAACTCTTTTGACTGAACCGTAAAAAGAAATCACTAAAGAAATCGATACTCGGTTACTAACGTAACCTCGGTTCTCTCTAGAAGAGGGAACGAGTATTGCGTAAGTTAGCTTACGCTACGGGTAAAGTCATCTTTTCTCGAGATATGAAGCCAAAAATTATCCTTAATTTTTATATATTGTCAACGCAGTGCAGCAGCTAGCAGACATAGAGCGGGCTATCTAGCCCGCTCATTGGCTGCTCTGCGGCAACTGCAGCAGCCTACAACTGAGCCTGGCGCCACGCGTCACAGCCCGCCAAAATGGGAGTGGCTTAGCGTATATAAGGCAGGGCTCGGGGGCTGCTAACCTGGTTTTTGTCGACTGAAGCGAAGTGAGCTCGTGGCGTGAGCACGGCGGGTTACGCAATACTCGTTCCCTCTTCTAGAGAGAACTGAGGTTACGTTAGTAACCGAGTATCGTTCTCTTACGAGAGGTTCTCTCGTATTGCGTAAGTTAGCTTACGCTACGGGAACCCCTTGTCAACGCCGTGCGCGCCTAGCATCCACTACATGAGTCCCAGGGGAAACCCGGGGAACACAGAAAAGTTGGAAACAGGCGGCCAACAGAGTGGGCCAGCACATGTTCATAAGCACACAATAGGGAGTGTAGAATGGCTCGGCCGGTCTATACTGACTTAACACAACCCCTTTATAGTGTAGCTCAACCAGGGGAGCTAAATCGAGTAAGGTGGCCCGGGCACGATGAATCTGGGCAGGGCACACACACGACTTAGACTGATAGAAGTTTAGCCTGCAGGGCGGGAACTTCCAGGTTGTAAAACCTAACAAATGTAGAGGGGGAGGCCCAGCCTGCCGCTGTACAAATGTCATGAATGGAAATCCCGCTGGACCAAGCCCACGATGAGGCCATGCCTCTGGTGGAATGAGCTCTGATGCCCAAGGGGCACTGCAGGTTTTTAGATGCATAAGCTGCCGCAATAGCGTCCACTATCCATCTGGACAGGCTGTGTTTCGAGGCGGCAAGACCCTTGGTGCGCCCTCCAAACGAAACGAAAAGCTGCTCCGAGCGCCTGATAGCGGCGGAGCGCGTGATGTAATTTCTCAGTGCTCTGACAGGGCAGAGGAGGTTTCTATCAACCTCGCTGCTAGATGCCGGCAGGGCTGAGAGGGAAATGACCTGCGCTCTGAAGGGAGTGCCCATCACTTTGGGGACATAACCATGCCTCGGTTTGAGAATGACTTTAGAGTCATTAAGTCCGAACTCGAGACACGCAGCGTTAACTGATAATGCGTGTAAGTCACCCACACGTTTGACTGATGACAGTGCTATCAGAAAAACGGTTTTGAGCGTGAGGTATTTCAAATCCACAGTTTCTAGAGGTTCGAAGGGATGAGCTTTCAGGGCCTCCAGGACCAGAGAAAGAAGGAACCGATGGGGGCCGCGGGGGATTCATCCTCCTGGCTCCTCTAAGGAAGCGGATGATGAACTCGTTCCTTACTATTGCGCGGCCGCGCGCCGTTTCAGCGAACGCAGCGATGGCCGCAACATATACTTTGAGCGTGGAGGGGGACCTGCCCATGTCCAGCAGCTCTTGAAGGAAGCAAAGCATCCACGAAACCCCACACGTTTGTGGGTCAAAATTTTTGACAGTGCACCATTTGTTATACACAGACCATTTAGACGCGTAGAGCCGTCTCGTAGAGGGAGCTCTAGACTGCGTGATCGTGTTCACGACCCCTTTTGGCAAACCAACGAGTATCCGTTGATTATCCATGCATGCAGAGACCAATGCTCTGGATGAGGATGCCAGATCGAACGGCGGGCTTGAGAGAGGAGGTCTCTTCTCACCGGGTCTCCGCCATGGGGCTGAGTCCAGCCGCATAAAATCCGGGAACCACGTTTGGTTCTCCCAGCGCGGGGCTATAAGGAGCACCGGGTGGCGCGTCTCCCTGATTCTCCCGATGACCTGTGGCAACAGTGAGATCGGGGGGAAAGCGTACAGCGGGTCGCTGGGCCAGGCTTGGGCCAGCGCATCCTCGCTCTTTGAAAAGAACCTTGGGCAGTGAGCGTTGTCTTTTGACGCAAAGAGGTCGACTTTCGCTTTGCCGAAAAGGCGCCACAGAAGCTGGACTGTCTGGGGGTGCAGAGACCACTCCCCCAGGGGAACATTGTCTCTGGACAGTCTGTCTGGACCATCGTTCAGGTGACCGGGCACGTGCGCTGCTCTTAGCGAGCGCAGTGAGTGCTGAGCCCAAACGAGGAGGCGTCCCGCCAGGGTGCAGAGAATCTTGGATTTGACACCACCCTGACGGTTCACGTAGGACACCACTGACATATTGTCCGTGCGGACTAGTACATGGTGTGCACAGAAAAGTGCTTCAACACGCTCTCGACCGCTAACATCTCTAGACAGTTTATGTGAAGGCGTTTCTCCCGGTCTGACCAGAGGCCATAGACCGGCCTGCCCTCGAAGAGAGCCCCCCAACCTAGGTTGGAGGCGTCTGTCGAGATAGTTTTTCGGTGCGAGATGACTCCCATTGTCACTCCCCGCTGGTACCATTCGGCCGCCAGCCAGGGCTGCAGGGCTGAAATACAGCCCTGATCCACACTGACTTGCGAGCTGGCGCGGGCCTGGCCAGATTCCTGGGTCGACGAGGTGGAGCGGTGTGATCCGGACCACTCTTCGCTGTCCGAGGCCAGGAGAGAGCAGCTGTCGCCGATGGCATTTTCATCCGCTTCATCCCCTGAGGCGACGGCAGTGCGGGCAGGAGCTGGCCACTGCGCGTCGGGAAAGGGGGGCGGAGAAGGAGAGAGGGAGGCTCGCGGGAAGGGTTCCGGTGAGAGCCTGGCTGGCACATCAGGCTCCGGTGGTTTCTGTGAGCGGCGTTTCTTTTTGCGCGACCCAGCAGAGACAGGCGGAGTGACAGCTTAGGCGTCGAACAAGGCGAGTCGAGCCCGCAGGATCGACATCGGCAGATCTTTGCAAAACTCGCAGCTGCCTGAAGACAGAGCGAGGGCTGAGTGGTCTCGTCCCAGGCAGAGAGCGCAGATCAAGTGGCGGTCTCTGTCGCTGAGAGGGGCTCGACAAGAGCCACAGAAAATGCGAGGCATTTTGCAACAAACGCCTCACGCTCTTTTAGAAAAGTGTGTTGCGGTGGCGAGCACACAACAGAAGCACAGCAAAAAGGATACTGTCGCCGGATAGCGAAGCAGGCACGGATGGCTGAAGGTGGCGAAGACGACCGGCTTCCTCAGACGCTTTCCTCGGCTTGCTTGTCGCTTGCTTCGACGGCGGATCCTCTCAGATTCCAGCGATGTGAAGAGCTTCGCTGAAGAGACGAAAATCAGGTTAGCAGCCCCTGAACCCTGCCTTATACACGCTAAGCCACTCCCATTTTGGCGGGCTGTGACGCGTGAGGGCGCGCACCCTCAACCCTCGAGAAAAGATGACTTTACCCGTAGCGTAAGCTACCTTACGCAATACGAGAGAACCTCTCGTAAGAGAACTAATTTAATTTCGCTGAGACACCAATGAGATATATGGAGAGCAAATTGAGACCTTGGTTTTGTGTAAGTCTCCTGCCTCTCAGATATTTCTCCTAAGAAACCAACCAGAGTAATCTCATATCTCATAATAATTGCAAAATAGGTATTTTGAGGTCTTTCAGAAACTGCTCAGATTTCCTCAGAAAACCTGCAGTAAATAACATTTCTTATCACATTTAGCCAAAACCAGATTGTCTGGCCAATTCACATTGCTTGTGTTTATTTTATTTCTCCCAAGGAATTTAAATCAAATATAACTGAGAACTCAGTAAAATCTGATCTATGAATGAGCATCTCTGAGAATTATATTCTCAGTGTTTTAAACTTAATGCACATTCAGTGGTTAAATGAGCTGTATGTAAGATTGTGGCCAAAACTGGTACTGCAATCACTTTCAAATTACTGTAGAGAGGTGTATCCCCTCCCCCTCCCCCCTGACTCGAGGTTGCCAGATAGGCTGCAGGATCCAGCAGGAACTTAGGCTGCTACATAGCTGTGGTAACTACAGCAGAGCTGGCAACCCCGATGCCGAAACACTACTGACTTCGTGATTGGTAGATAGGTGGAGGGTGGAGCATCAGGCCAAAACACAAGATGACAACATCAACATCAGTTGAGGGCTGCAACTTCACTTTTTAAATGACAATATCCTGGCCGGACTACTGTTGTCAGTGATATAAGTATTTGAAATGAACATGATTTCTTAATGTCTAGTGACATATCAGGGCCATTTTATGATAAATTGAAATACATTTCTTACATACAGCTCCTTTAAGTAGTTGAATTTAGAGGTATACTTACATTGGAGCTTGAAAATGGTTTCCTCCTTGAGTTCAAATACATTGTGCTCAAGTAAGGGATAATGATGTGGTGTGTTTGAACTGGCCCTGTGATTCTGCTCTCTTTGAAGAATCGGCCATGCTGATTATGTTCAATCATGTGTAAGTGACATTTTATCTTTTGCAAACGGAAAGTGGTACTTTTGGCTGTAGAGGAAGTGTGAAAATAGGTAGACTCCTATGTGTTGTTTTCAGCAGCACTTTCATCCAAATTTGGGTACTCTAATGCTGTACTTTATATCTCAAAATAGTTGCTAGAAGATTATGGGCATGCAGTGTCACTCATCAGAGTCCCTTCTGGGGAGGTGAGGAGCTTATAAAGAGCTTAACTGAAGGATCTGACCTTGTATTTCCCTTATCTTTGAAAATCTCCACAATGTTTATTTCATTTCAAAATGCCTTGTAATCTGCCAGAGAAGTGCTTGTCAGTCAGAGATTTAAGGGAAAGTTCGCCCAAAATGTACGCACTCTCATATTAATCCAAACCCATATGAATTTCTTGTTAAACTTTATTTTAAGGTGTCATTGTTACGGTGTAATTATATATTTAAGTACTGAGTAATATTAAGCAATTACATGTACTTACTATAGGGTAAGGGTTAGGGTAGGATTAGAATTTGGTTTAGGGTTAGTTGCATGTAATTATGCATTATTTATTGTTATTACTATGGTAAGTACATGTAACATATGTAACAAGGACACTGTAAAATAAAGTGTTACTGAATTTATTTTTACCGTGGAACACAAAAGGAGAAATTCTAAAGCTTTGTACTGAAGAAGAATTGCATCATTTTTGTTATGCAGATACTATGGGGGATGCTTTCAAGCTTAAAAAAAAAATGACACAAAGCCCCATAAAAATGACTTAGGTACAATATTATTATTCTTTTTTATTTTTTAAGTTCCACAATAACTTTCAGTGTAGAAAGAGACCAAAATTTAACTTCAAGTCTTTTAATGAAAGACTTTTGTCTTTGTTTTGTCTTTGTCACAATCATGTCATTGTGCATGATTATTACGGACGGACAGACAGACAGATAGAAAAATAGTTCTGGAGTACTGTATAGCTAAATAGTATATAGATAGAAAAGGAAAGGAAATAATGTGTTAATCTGAAACCATTGTGAGATAGTTTGCAATACCCAACTCTACCTAATTGTGACAGATAGATAGATAGACAGACAGACAGACAGACAGACAGACAGACAAGGAAATAATGCGTTAATCTGAAACCAGTGTATTTTTAGGTAGTTTGCGATACCTAACTCTACTTAATTGTGAATGACTGACTGACAGACAGACAGACAGACAGACAGACAGACAGACAGACAGACAGACAGACAGACAGACAGACAGACAGACAGACAGACAGACAGACAGACCTTGTGATGAGACCTTGAAGTTGTCTTGCATCATTGTTTTTACTGTTCTTATACTGTTCCTTATGCATTTTATAATATTTACGTGCATTTTTTATATTTCCTGACTGTTTTAGCAGAGTAGGCATGGCCTGAAAGAGAGCCCAGACTGTTTGGGAGCACTGATTTGAGCTATATGGAAATGTTTGTGCAAATGTATGTTGGTTTCCTTCCTATTTATTGTATTCATTGACTTGTTTTAACTCTTGTTCTTAATCATCTTGTGTACTTATTTATTAATCATGGTAAGGCCAATTTCTCCAATTAGTAAGCGGGGAATGTGTGTATTTAAAGGAACACTCCACCGTTTTTTGAAATAGGGCTTATTCACTGTCTTTCTTACATTTAGTTAGGTGGGCAAACGCATTTTTGTCTCAGTGCATGCATTGTTTTAGTTTGGCAGCGCCACCGCTAGCTTAGCTTAGCATAATGAATGGAATCCTTTGTTGCCAGCTAGCATGTCGTGAGTAAAAGTGATCAAAACATAAAAAACAAAGAAAACGAATTACTTCTTGTGGCCTGCATATTCACAACGAGTACAAATAGCAATGCAGATTAAGACTAGGCGTTTTCCTAGGCAGATATTGACTTGGGACCAAATTGGGGTGACCCATACACAAAAGAAATATATTTGAAATATATTTTCAAAATATATTTTTGGAATATATGCAAATATTTGATATTGGCCCAATAAATATATTTTAGTTAAATATATGTAAATATATGTTCAGATATGTTTTAACTTTTGCAAATTGTTTCATTTGAAATATATTTTGAAATTTAAAAAGTTAAAATTTTCACAAACAAACAACACATTTTCAGTTTATTTCTTTAGATAGACCACTACAGCTGTGGATGTGGGTATGGGAGAACAGTGCTTTTCCACTTCCCCCACCCACATTTTACAACAATACAGTTGTTTAATAGTGTGTGTATGTAGTGTTAGACACTGAGTTCTATCTATTGTTTAAGTGCACTTCACTGTTGGAGTGTCACTGTTATACTTGCATCATAAATATTGTGCATATTTTCGATATTTAAATGACTTCAAGAAAGATGTCAATAAAACAACAATAAATCTAATAATTGTACTTAGTGTTAGGTACGTGCCACCTAATATGGCCTAATAGTCCTAGGAAAGCAACTATCTGTCATTTTACATTGCAGTCATTTAAATGTAAGTACAGTATTTATAATAGTTGTGTGTCATAATACAGTAGTGAAATATGGTAGCCTACTGTTGCGTATAGGGAAAAGGTAGAGGAATTACTATGATCAAAATACATTTTCGACCCTTCTTTGGCAAGCTAAACATTTTATGACCATATATTTTGTCATATATTTTACATTACATGTTATAAATGTAAATATATTTCACACTTAACATCATATATTTTTGTTATATTTCAGAATATATTTCAAAATGATAAATATAAGTGAACAACGTCAATGTATTTGGAATACATGCCACATATATTTTTGACACTTGAAAATATATTTCAATATATTTATTTTGTGTATGGGGAAGCACAGGCAAAGCACTGCTACTTGGGCGCAGAGATATCACGCAACACCTGAAACGCGTTGCGCAACACCACGCAACACGCTTCCACCGTCACTAGTGGAAGGGAGGATTGGAGGATGGATTATGGTTTGAATGAATTTGAACAAGGTTATTTTAGCGTTGCTTGAGCGCACTGCAACTCTGGCCTCCATAGTTGAAGAGTTGGTAGTGTGTTAGTACCTAACAGTTCTAGTTTTTAGACAGTTTTTATTGATAACCTGCTTTATTTCTGATCTTAACCATATTCATTTGCACATTCACTTTGATAAACATCTTTTTAGATGGCAACATCGCTCCCGTATTTACATCTTTGTGTGATTCTCCTTGTGACTGCTTGGGTCTCTATCAGACAGACAGAGAAGGAAAGAATGCGTTCATCTGAAACCAGTGTATTGTGAGGTAGTTTGCGATACCTAACTCTACTTAATTGTGAATGTTGTCTTACCAAGGAAGGACAGGTGATGTCAGTGTTTAAAAAGTATATTATTAAGTTTCCTTCCTTATCGTAGTTTATGAAAAGCGCTATCAAAATGAGAATGAAGTTACTTGGGAAAATTTACTTAAAATTTACTTAAACTTTACTTTCTGGAAACATTGCAGATTATGGTTCCTGCATGGAGATTACATGGCTTCATGCTTAACATTAATTATTTAGAAACGTGTTATGGATGTCTCGCTGTAGTGGTTTGCTTTTGGAGTAAAAATGAACTAGCTGTTCTCCAGTTATAATTTATTTACTTCATCCTGGAACATATTTAGTTGTCCTGAGGGAGTCAAAAATAGCTTCATAAAGATATTTCAGAAATATTCTCCTGCTGATGGACTTTGTGGGCACTCTGCCAGTGGGAAATCATGTAATGCCTTACTTAACGCCCCATCTTAAAAGAATTGAATAGGAAGAAGATGTGAAATGTGAATCTTGGACCTTCAGGGGTCACAGTGGATGGCAGAATTGTGTCATACAATTGCATTTCCTCTCATTTAGACCACTAATATTGTTATGATTGAACATTTGTGTCAGTACTATTGAAAGTGGAGCTGAATGCACAATGATGATAATCATGCTTCATATTTTCTTTGCTCGTTAAAAGCATATTGTTGCAGTTATCATCAGAGTTCTGGTCAATTAGAAAGGATAGTTACTTTTTTTCAAACATAATGAAAATGCAGATGCACATCTAGCAATAAATTTGTTAACGGATCAGATACTAAATTAACTAAATAAAGCAAATAGATGTACAATATGGAAGTCAGTTTCAAACCCTGGCCAATAGGGTCATTTTGATTACTATAATAAATATATAAGCATCTGTATAGGATATGTTTGCCCGGTTTCACAGACAAGGCTTAGTCCCAGACTAAAATGCATGTTGGAGCTGTCTTAACTGAGACATCTTAAAATATGCCATTGATGCACACAGTAATGTTTTTGTTTTTTCTAAGGCATGTTTACAAAAGCTAATTAAATAAAATAATTTATTACATAATGTCCATATGTCCAGAAATGACCAGTTCTAAAATAATACAAATAATGCAGATGCCTACATCATGTATTTATTTAAGTACCGGTAGAAACAATGATATCATTTAAGAAGTTATAACAAGTTGTGATCATAATGATTACAATATATAGAAAATGTGGCAGTTGTGTATGTTGATGGCATCTTGAGGTAAAATTGTTGATGTTGTACACTGGGGGTGGTGGGTGAGGAGAAGACCCCCTGACATGATTGTAAATTGCTTTGGGTGTAGTAGTACATAGTAAATCGCTATATAAATGCCTCATTTAATTTAATTTAATTTCATTTCATTTCAAGCTAATGGGAAATAATTAGCCTATATTTGCTGTTCATAACATTTCAAGCAACAGATAATCATCTGTGTTTCATCTGATATATACAAGGTTATGAGATGTATTATGTGGATGCTTGGCTAAAGAGATGTGTCTTTAATCTAGATTTAAACTAGCCTGGGTTTCCCCATGCTGCCTTGCGCGCAGTGCGATTTTATTCACGCTGCTAGGCAGCCTGGACACCATGGACCAGATTTTCCCCTCAAAAAGGGAACCAATCACAGAACGGGGAGGGAGCAGCAAGACGATGACGACGTCTATGCAACACACCGATGCAGTTTGTTTATATCTATGGATCCAACATGGCATCAGACGCGAAGTTATCTTTCGATGCAGCCTTAGATAGTGTTCTAAGTAGTTTAGAACGCAAGTTTATTTCGTCTTCTTCCTCGTCGAATTTCTGTCGCTCTACATACGTCATCTGGTATAATTGAAACGATTGGCTATGAGCTACGCACAGGCGCATTTGATAGACATTCGTAGCGCCCAATAAACGGCTCTGGGCATTCGTAAACCACGCCTCAAATACGAGAAAATGAACATGTGGTTCCCAGACCACGTCTCAATGAGAAGAGGTCTGACGTTAGCCAGGCTAGATTTAAATGGGGAGTGTGTATCTGAGTCCTGAACATTATCAGAAAGGCTGTTCCAGAGCTTTGGAGCAAAATGTGAAAATGTTCTCCCACCTTCAGTGGACCTGGGTATCCTATAGGTACTACCAAGACAAAAGTCAAGAATTTTGTTACCTTAAAGAGCGTGATGGATTGTAGATCAATTAAATACACAGGAGCTGAACCATCAAGGGCCTTATAGGTCAGTAGCAATACTTTGTAATCGATTCAGAACTCAATAGGTAACCAGAGATGATAAAATTAGTGTTATATGATCATATTTTCTTGACCTGATAAGAACTCTTGCAGCTGCATTTTGGACTAACTGTAGCTTGTTTATTGAAGATGCAGGACAACCACCTAATGCATTGTAGTAATCCAGAGGTGTGAATGCATGAATTAGCTTTGCTAAGCTACAGAACATGTTATCTGCTTCTGATGCAGTAATGTTTCTGAGGTGAAAGAAGGCTGTTTTTGTAACATGAAATATGATTTTCAAAAGCCGCTGTCTAATATAACACCCAGATCTTTAACTTTATCTTTTGGTTCAATAAGTAATACCTCAGTCTTATCCGAATTTAAGAAAATTACTGGTCATCACATATTTTATATTTTTAACACTGTCAGCTTGGATAATTTAGAGATTTCATCTAGTTGTAATGAAATATATAATATCATCATATAGTATCATCAGTGGAAACTAATTCCATGTTTTCTTAAAATGTTACCAAGGGGCAGCATGTATATTCAAAATCAGATGGCCTAAAACAGACCCTTGCGGCACTCCATAATTTACTGACGTTAACTTGGATAATTCACTTTTTAAATAAACAAAATGGTAATGGTCTGATAGGTACAATCTAAACCACCTTAAATCCTGTCCCTGTATACCAGCGTAATTTTGTAGTCAATCTGTAAGTATGTCATGATCTATATATTGTTGAAACGCAGCACTAAGATTAAGTAAAACTAATGTTGAGATGCAGCCTTGGTCAGAAGCTAGAGGTAAGTCATTTGTAATTTTAACAAGATATAATTTTTTTTGCAGCACAACTAAGCGCATACAACTTTTAGTATTTTAAACATAAATGGAAGATTTGAAATGGGTCTGTCATTTGCCAATTCATTTGGATCTAGTGGTGGTTTCTTAATGAGAGGCTTATTAACTTCCAGCTTGAATGGTCCCAGAGATAGAGAGTTATTAATATTGACAAGGGACTCTTCTGCTACAGGTAACAACTTTTTCAGTAATTTAGTAGGTATTAGACTTAGTAAACATGTTGTTGGTTTAGATGTAATGATAAGTTTATTTAACACTTCCTGTCCTATTGCCTTAAAGCACTGCAGTTGTTCTCGAGGGGCAATAATTGAGGCTAAATCATAAAACGCCAACAAAGGTTGTACATTTACAATTGTATTGTCTGATGCTTTTGATTTTCTCAGTGAAGAAATTCATAGTCTCCACTACTACTACTCCTAAACTGTGATGGAATATTCAGGTCAGGTGACGTCTGGTTATCTGGTAATAATCTGGCCACTGTACTAAATAAAAACCTTGGATTGGTTTGGTTATTTTCTATGAGTTTGTGGAGATGCTCGTCCCTGGCTGCTTTTAGAGCCTTTCCATGTGATTTTTTTTTTTTTTTTTTTTTTTTATACTTTAAACAGCTTTTCCTTTTTAGTACACATCAATAAGCATACATAAATGAGTTGGTTAAAAATAAAAATAAAAAAAACCACTAACAACATTTGTCCTTCTGTAACCAGAGGGGGAGATTCTTTTTTTCCATAGAACATATTTGACTTACAATGGATGAAAAAAGATCCACATCAAGAGGATTTCTCTTGAGCCAACATTAAGTGACAGCTTTTTTTGTAGGCGACCAGACAGATCTTCAAGAGGTATCACTTTAACCCCTCCGGAGTAACCCAGAGGAACATATTGGGAAATGACAGCCTTATATCCTGCACATTAATTGTCCCACCCTTACCCAAAAAGGCTGAATATGCGAACATAACCAGAACATGTGGGCTGAGTCAGCTTTTAATGAACCACACTCCTTCCAGCAAGGGTGTTGTAATCCCAGAAGACTGAGATTTTTGCTTTGGTGTTATAAAAAATCTAATCAGACTCTTTCATCCAAAATTGCTCCAAAACAATGAGTTTCCCAAGCATGTAACCATACTTCCTCAGGTATATCCTCCCATCGCTTTTTAACATAGTCAACTGAATTTTTATTCATTAAGAAGATAGTGTTTATGTGGCAAGCAGGACAAGGCCGAGGGTCGTGAGAGAACGGCACGAGGCCTCATGTCTCACAGAGGAGCTATGGAAGCATTAAAAGAGGAGCGGCGATAGTGAAGGATGGAAGAGGACCAGGCCTAATTTAACTAAGGCCTAATCCTGGCTTAATCTAAGCCACGTCTGTGAAACCAGGCCATAGTGTATAATATTTCAATAATGTAGGCTATTAAAATAATACATAACAAACATGTTTGTTTTTGTTGTGCTTGATGTTTGTCAAGTCATTTAGTCATATTATACACAATTATGTTGTCTCTTTCCGCAAGTCTTCATTGTAATTCATAGCCCTGTTGATGACCTCAGATGTATTTTTAGAGGGTTTTGCGTGAATGTGTGGATGGATATGCAGTGTTATGAGAGGATGTTAGTCGGAGCACTGCAAAGTCACTCCCAGTTCTTTCATGTGAAACTGTCCTTTAGTGACAGTGTCCTTCTGCTGATCTCTCGGAGTGCGTGTTGTTTATATGACCATCTGTCCATTACAGGATAAACTAATCCATCTGAAATGGAAAAAAGCTCGAAATGGACATTCTCCAGCTGCCCCACCTTAAACTTTATCCCATACACACTTTACAGTTTTTGGCAGTGTGTGTGGTGTTTGACTGGGCTACTTTTTGTATGCTAATGTGTGGTCAGCTTTATTTTTACTTACATTTATGTATTTGTTTAATGAAATAATATAAAATCTAGTGATACTAGACTAATTGGATGATATTTGTGAATTTTGGAGATAAAAATATTGGCAATGTCTCCACTTGGCCGCTTAACGTTACACAATCCTGACAGCCCCTATTTATTAACAATTCTTATTTTATGTTTTGTCAAATATTTTTGAATAAATTCTAATAAAATTGTATGTGATACAAGTTCTGTTTTCAAATATATTTTTGAGTAAATATAATGTTAATTTGTGCATTTAATTGCAATTAATCTGTGTGTGTGTGTGTATATGTATGTATATATATATATATATATATATATATATATAATCACTATTTATATAATCAATATAAATAGGCCTACTGTATATTTATATCTCACTGTTTATGTTCATCCCTAATCCGCTGTCATATTTCACATAAAACTCTACACCAGATGCTAATAGCTAGTATGGCAGCGCCTTAAATAAGGTTGCGTTCATACAGTGTTTTGTCTTTAACGAGCATGGCAGCCGCATTCTTTAACCGAACAGACACCTGCACATTTTCAGGACTCAAAACTGCATTCCCGACAAACCCACGCTGAATAAACGTAACCGCACTGGACAACTAGTCGTCTGGCACGTCATGTAATGTGAGAGCCACACTGACAGTATAATCATGATGGGTTTACTCATGGAGATGGAGAAATGATTTGCATTCATCCAAACGCTGTCAATCCCAAACAGTGACTATGCAATGCAGCCATCATGGACATTTGTATTACTGATAAATGGCTTTTCATTCTTGGCACTTCATTTTTTCATGTTGGAATGTTTTTGTTTTTATGATAAAATGTTTGAATAAAACATTGAAAGATTAATGGCAGATGTTACGGTTATTATTTATTAGTAGGTTAACTAAAGGATTTATCGGCTGATCAGAAAATAATTTGATTCATCTTAAAACTATCAACTGATTAATTGACTAATCTTAAAAAATAATCGATAGGTCATCAAAATAAATGTTAGTTACAACCCTACTATTTACTATATATAATATGAAATTATTTATTAAGATTTATTAATTTTAGTTGTTTAATGTGCTTTTGTCATTTTTTTAAATTTTTTTTATATATCTATAGCTGTTATTTAACTTTTATTTTTAGTTAAACAATTTGAGTAGAGTTAAAGAAAAATATATATTTATTTAAATTGTGTAAATGGTAAGATTAAAACCACTTTCTTTTAATTTGAGTAAGTTTGCACCCTGCTTTCTTGTCAACAGCCTTTTTTATAGATTAAAAATCACTAAAATCTGAGATGCTTGACCTTGACCACTCATATCCTCTTTTAGTAGTAGAGTAGTATGCCACACACTGTTTTGTGTTTTAACTGCAGACTGGCTAAAGACGGTTCCTGCGTCTGTTCTGCTGTCTGTCTTTGTATCTCCATATGTCATTCACTGTTGATTCTTTGATATTTCTCAGTCTTTCAGTCTGTCTCACTATGTCAGATGTTTCTGTTTCTATTTTGTATCAGCTGTCTTAGGTCTCTGACTGTAACCTCTGCTCTGTCTTTCTTTAGTCGGGTACGCTTGTACCTTTGTGCATTTGAATGTGTATGGAGTCAGGATTGTGCAGTTATATTTCTGTGTGCAACCACATAATATAAGACATGCAATTTGAAAGACATGCTTGTGCACCATTCAGAATTTGATTGAGAATTATAGTTGTTAATTTACTAAATTTACCTTACAGTTATTTTTAGAGATCAACATATATAGTTTTTTTTTTTTATACTGATACCGATTATTTGTAAGCTCATCAATGTCTTTTAACCGATAAGCAGGACCGATATTTAATGTTTTACTTCTGCTTTTGTTAAATGTCATTTTAATAATATCACAATAATAAAAACATACCATGTTTGTTTTTATTTTATAACTGCAGCAGCAACAATAATATTAACAATAGGCAAGATAATTGACAAAGTGTAATCGGTAGCCTAACACTTTACAATAAGGTTCATTAGTTAACATTAGTTAATGTATTAACTAACACAAACTAACAATGAGCAATACGTTTGTTACAGTATCTATTAATCTGTGTTAATGTTAGTTAATAAAAATAAAGCTGTTCGTTGTTTGTTCATGTTAGTGCATTAACTAATGTTAACAAATACAACCTTTGATTTTAATAATGTATTAGTAAATGTTGAAATTAATATATTAACTAAGATTTTTAAATGCTGTATAAGTATTGTTCATTATTGTTCACTCAACTAATGAACCTTATTGTAAAGTGTCACCGTGTAATCTATTCAAATGGAGAGCATAAATAAATAACAATGGAGTCTATCAACTTTGCATATATGTAATTTCATTTTAAACTACAGTTTGCTAGAAATGTTTAGGTGTTGTTTATTAGGCTATATTCAATTCTCATGTTTAAATAATAGCTCTTAATCCTCCATCCCATTCCGGTGAAATATTAAGTGCAGTGCGGCATTCAGGGTGAGGTCACTTCTGAAGGCTTCTGACCTGTACTGTGTTTGCTTTACTGAGTCTCTGGTGTGTTTTCCAGTGCTCCTGCTGGGCTTGTTTTGATCGTCTATGCTAGAATACATCCTCTGCTCCATTCCTCCCATCCTCTCTAGTCCTCTTTCTGTCGCTCTCATCTTCTCTCCTCAGGCTCTCTTTTTCACATTCACTACAGGGGTGACATTTCAAGAGGGTAGAGAAGGATGGTTCATCTTAAGTTCAACACAAAACCTGCATGTGAACTCTGCATTTAATTATCCCTCCTTAATCCATCCCATCCAGTTGTTTTTTTCACTTGCTGCCTTTTGATTTTTTTTATTTTTTCTGTAGATCTTGCACTTTTCCTCAGCTTTAACCTTCATATTTCAATTAATGCATACCATATGGCTAAGGAACATATGGAATACTACTGATATATTCACAATGATTTTGCTGGCAATATAGGATTAAGTAGAGTATTGCAATGATAACTTCAGTCTTTCTGTATGTCTCCTATCTGTCTATCTGTCTGTCTGTCTACAGATATAGACAGATATTTATATATATATATATATATATATAGACCATGTTCACCTATTATCTTTTCTTTTTGCCTCGACCTTTTGGCTGTTTTTAGCTAATAATTTTCAGCCCTGTTCACCTATAATCTTTTTGTCTTGGCCCTTTGGCCTTGTGTTTTGTCTTTTTTCGCCTTCTCACTGTTTTTCTCTTCCTACTCCAACAACTGCATCTGTGTGCAGCCAGTATCTGTTTGTCTCTTTCCCTTTTCCTCTCATGGTGAAATGACCGCAGTCTGACACAGAGAGCATGTCCGTCAGTCAGTCAGGATCCCCGTGGGATTGTCCTCGACTCTATGATATCACCTCGCAGGCATGATTCTGAAAGCTCTGTTCAGGGTGTGGTGCTCTGGACGCCACAGCGCGCTTTGATTATTTGAGTTGAACTCTGGGTCTGCTCTTGGCTGACTGCAGAGCGGCATCAGTATACATGAGCTCTAGTTTACACAAACTGTGTCCGATTCCTCACAGCAGGGCCAGATGAGCAAGGCTAAGAGGCCAGGCCTGATGTCTTTAGGGACGTAATCCCTCATCCTCAATGGCAGTCTTACAGTTTGGGAGGCGGTCAGCATTTAGTGGCTCCCCTGTAACTTCATATAAATGTGTTTGAGTTAACACTCATCCCCTGGAATATGCGTTTGTTTGGACAATTTTGTGTGTTCAAGTGGAGAAAAATAAGTAACAGTAAGTTTAGGGGATGTTTGCTCTGTCATTTATTTATTTATTTATTGCTGAACACGTCAGACATGCACGTCATGCTGCCTGGGGTTGAGTAATGTGACATTTGTGGTTTAAGTGTAGTCAACTCACACTTCTCTAGAACCATGGTTGCAGTTGTAATAACTGGCAAAACTGTCTTTTGAATTTTGTGGCATTACAGAGTCATATCCAATGATGAAGTAAAAAGTTATTATGTATGGGTCACTACTAGATAGTACACAATCAGTTTTCAACAAGTTTGGATACATTAACAAAAGATAACATGAACGAACAATAAACAATACTTTTATAGCCTTTTTAATATCTTTGTTACTTAATTTCTACACATACATTTTTAAAATGAAATTGCAGGAACTACACTAAAAATTGATGTAGTATTTAATTTGAAGCAATTTTTCCACAAACAATTAAAAAAATAAAAAAACCCTGCAAGTAAGTAGAAAGACATAAATGGTATTTATTTTCTTGTATAATGTACTCCAGTAATCTTTGTTTTATTTACAACTTCAAAAAACTGTATTTTTAAAGTACCTGTCAAAAGTTTGGAAACATTAAAAATTTTTAAAGTCCCCGTGTACCAGAAGATGCAACCGACATTACTTCAGTGTTGTGACATATTTCCAAGTGAAATGGAATATTGAATACAGGGCAGGGTTATACTTTAGCGCAACTCCTCTCCATCCCTCGCTCATAGCAGACTGATGACTGGAGGGGAGTGGTTAAGGATATTCAACCCAAGCCATCAAACTGACGTCATCAGAGAAGGAACGCCATTCTAGAGCGGATGCAAATTTTCAGATTTTGATTAAAGATTACCAATCTTTAATCAATTTTTATGTGTAATAAAACATACATTTTTATGTAAATTTTTTCATTTTTTATTATTTGAATTATATTGAAATATGGTTGTTTTTTTGTTTAAATTGTGAACATAGCTGCTTTAAAGGAACACGCCACCATTTTTTGAAATAGGGCTTATTCACCTTCTTTCCTACATTTAGATAGGTGGGCAAATGCATTTTTGTCTCAGTGCATGCATTGTTTTAGTTTGACAGGGTCGGCCCTAGCTTAGCTTAGCATAATGAATGGAATCCTTTGTTGCCAGCTAGCATGTCATGAGTAAAAGTAATATATAAAATAAATAAAAAACACCTAATTATTTTTTGTGGCCTGCGTTTTCACAACAAGTACAAATAGTGATGCAGATTAACACTAGGCGATTTCCTATGCAGATATTGACTTGGGACTATATTAGGGGGAAGCACAGGCGAAGCACTGCTACTTGGGTGCAGAGATATCACGCCCAAGTAGCAGTGCTTCGCCTGTGCTTCCCCCTAATATACTCCTTAATATATAAGTTAATATCTGCCTAGGAAATCGCCTAGTGTTAATCTGCATCACTATTTGTACTCGTTGTGAATACGCAGGCCACAAGAAGTAATTAGTTTTTTTTTATTTTTTTTATATCACTTTTACTCAGGACATGCTAGCTGGCAACAAAGGATTCCATTCATTATGCTAAGCTAAGCTAGCGCTGACCCTGTCAAACTAAAACAATGCATGCACTGAGACAAAAATGCATTTGCCCACCTATCTAAATGTAGGAAAGAAGGTGAATAAGCCCTATTTCAAAAAACGGTGGAGTGTTCCTTTAATAACAAATAATTTATTAGGGATGTGTAAGTTGTTGCTAGGCGAAACGTAACTTGAAGCTATTTCATGACATTCTATTTAAATGTGTTTTTAAAGCGGAAACACATCTCCTTAGCCCTACCTTGGAGTTGGTTCTCCCTACTCCGCCTATGGGTAACATTGTCCCTAACATCTGCTATTGTATTCATTTTGGGTTTGAAACAAAATGAGGGTGAGTAAATGATGACAGAATTTTAATTGTGGGTGAACGATCCCTTTAACTAACACTTGACTAGTTATCTTTTATCATTTATATTAGCGATGTCCTGTCCACATTGATCACACAGTAAATCTCAAATGCTGCCAACACAATCCTCATGAAGCAGTTTTTTAATCCTGAGCTGTAATCCAGCACAGTACAATCACAGTGGCAGTTCCTCTCATTAGGGAGATGGAACAGCAGACTTCAGCACTAATCGCTTTGATCTGTGTTTGTGATCCAGTACCCAACCATGCTCTGTTTTGAAATGCCACAGTGTCTGTCCTGTGTGATCCTGTGGGTTGAGTTACTCATGACTGTTGTTGTCTGAAGATGACATCAGTGGCAGAGAAAAGTGCGTAAATAACCATTGCTGTGCAAACATTTCGACATCACTCTTGGGCTTGGTGATGTTCTCCACACTTTGGAGCATCAAGCTCTGTTTTAGCTCTTAATATATACTTGTGGTCTGTTCACCACTAAGGGCTTTACAGGAAAACAGTAAATGTTCATTTTACACTTAGACATAGTCTCACTCTAAACCGCTTTCAAAGACCTCACCCACTAATTACCACTTTTACAGTCTCTCTGTGTCCCCATCAGAACACTTCTACTCCAGTCTGGTTTTTATTTATAAGATGGGTAATTTTGGATGACAGCCTGTTTATCTCTGTCTGTTGGTTTGGTTTGGACTTAAATGCGCTTAGACCTAACTATAAAGTCTATACTTGATAAATATTGGTTTAAAAACAGTGTGTTGTGCTGAACTATGTTGGATGTGTAAGGGTACGCTTACACAACAACGATGTGTTAAAAAATTTTTTTTTTTTTTTACAATCCTTTTGCATTTTTCACGTAGAGACGACAGCATTGTCAAAATGATCCCCGTTCACCCGGATCTGCGAAAATGACAAAAAATGCTGTATTATGCATGTCAGCCCAGTAGTTGGCAATGTCACTTTGTAAAGAAACACTATGCTCCTATAGACTGAACACGTAATGCGCACGTTTTCACAAATTCACCTTTTTGTGGTTTACACGGATACGATAACGTTATCGTTTTTAACAACTTTGAAACCGGTGTTAAAATTTTTGCATATTCAGGCCCCCAAAAACACCAATGCCATGCAAATGAACAGCCACAACTTTTTTTAGTTTAACCCATTTTTAGTTGAAATCCGTGTTGTGTAAACGGCCCCTAAATTTCTCCTCTTTTGAAACCAAATAAAAGACACATTTTTCTCTGAGGATTAAGGTGTAAATTACCTCCTGTTTTTGCATAACTTTGAATAACCTCTGAGAAATCTCATCCTATAAACTCATAAAGAAATAAAGAAACGGCCCATTTTCAGGTATTTTAAATATAATGTTGTAAAATCCAAATAAGCTTTACAGATCATTATTGGAAAGGGTTTAAACAATGTTTTTAATGCTTGTTTAGTAAACCATAAACAATTATTGCACATGCGGAACAGTTCTTAATACACTAACAGTTTACAGGCAGTAGACTATAAAGGTCACAGTTGCAATAGCTTAGGACATTAAAAAGAACTGTCTATTGACTCTGAAAATCACCAGAAGAAAGATGCCCAGGGTCCCGGATCACTGATCACTGATCACATCTAGTTCTGGGATGAAACTCTAAATGGCGCAGGCTGATAGGTCTTTAACTCATTTGGTAGCAATCACATTATTATCTACTATAGCACAGCTGATTGGTTGCTGTTGCATCAGCGGCCAACGAGCTGCGGCTCAACATTGAAACAAATACCGGTGTGTTGCTGTTAGCTGTATGCAGCGCGCTTTCAGAAACCCTCCACCTTCCCCAGCTCCACCTGTATAGATCTGCTAAGGGGGTTAAATCATGTATGTTACATGTACAGCAGCAGCAGCAGCAGCATGTCTTACATGCTCACAGCAATGTCTGTGAATGTATTGGCAGTGGCAAGTCTCGGTACTTGCTCTGCAGCAGCAGCAGTGTAGCAGATCTATTCGATGCACGGGAGTACTCTGGTGGACACACCAGATACTGACTTCTACTTTTGATATCAACCCTGCCCCCCTTTGTTCATGAACTCATCATTATTCCATTTCTGTTCATCAAATGTCTGTGAAATTTGTTTTTTTGCAAAACTCAGTTTATATACATACATACATGTACATTTATCTGTATGCACAGCAATTCTATATCATATATACTTTATTTTGACGTGGAGTGGACGACAGTAACTAAAGTTTCTCATTAAGAAATATTTCTTCATTATTCAGCTAGGATGCAATAAATAAAAATGACAGTAAATATCAAAAGTGACAGTAAAGACATTAATATTGTTACAAAATATTTCTATTTCAAATAAATTTCTGATAAGAATCCTGGAAAATTGTAAGTTTAAAACTAATCCCATCTACACAGTAGAAAGTGTCATGTGAGGGTGTAACCTGTGGGAATGTTTCAGTTTTATCCTGCCCTGTTGAAAGGAAATCCATTCTGTCTCTGAAGTGGTTTGACGGGATAAATTTGGATTAGCCTTGTGCTGAGGAGGCAATGATTTTCAGTCGTTGATTCGGGCTGAGACTCTACTCTGCTGTCAGCATGACTTTATATTGATATCAACTGAACAGGCTATGCTGGTTCAAAGCATCATGTAACAGGTGCTCTGCTCGGAGTAATCTGTGTTTGTGAGTGCTGGCACGTCCACTGAGACCCTTTGTGGACTGTGTTTGTATGTGTTTAACTATCCTTAATCCAGATAACATTACAATGCACTGCTCTCTTGTTTTCCCAAGCCTCAGGGAGTGGTTGTTTCACTATTAAAGCAGTGTTTTTTGGCTGTTGGAAACTGCTTTTCCCAGCAAAAGATAAAATAATGGAACCCCAGTCGCTGGGAAGTGAACTCAGAGTAGCCTAAAGGCCTCATTATGCTTCTGCGTCGGACATACGCCGGAGCCTATACGCCGTAGGCAACGTATTGGTTTTAATTTATACTTCTGTGTCGTTGTCCGCGTTGACGCGCACCTGGGGAGCATGTGAAACCCCGAGGGAGGGGTTCTGGCAGACCAATCACAGCGCTTGTGTCCGCGTAGAATTGACGCGTTGTTACATTTTTGGAGAGGTGCACGTCAGGGTACGCCGAAGGGTACGCGCGCTACACACAGCCTACGACGTAGCTACGGCGGCAGTTCGACGCAGAAGTATAAAACAGGCTTAAGTGTTGTAAAATTGTCAGATTACCTTTACCAGTAAGTGTACCACATCTATTATTCTTATATTAAATGCCTTTCCATTTTTTTCCATTGCACACATCAGCACTAAAATGCTCTTTAAACTTATATTTTGCTGTAAATTACCTTTAAACCAGTGGTTCTCAACCTTTTTGACTTTAAGGCCCCCCTTTGTCCAAGACAATATTGAAAGCTCCTTCTATATAAGCTGATAAAGTAAACAAATAAACATTTTGTTTGTCGTTGTATATCTTTATTTTTAATGTTTTTTTATAGCATTTTAATTAAGATTATGATAGTATAACTACATTTAAATATAAAATAACAATACTTATTATACATTTTGGAACCCTGATTGAGAACTACTGTTTTATCTGCACATAATATTTTAACTGTTCCAGTAATCTGTCTGCTAATTCCTTCATCTGTTCAGGTGGAGAGAAGCTCTTTAGTTTCAGAGTGTGTCTAATATGACATTTTTTACATTTTCAATACAGGCTTACAGCGAAATATTGTGAGTAATTATGTCAGCTTCTTCAGAATATATGACTCAAACTCTGTGACAGCAGACTTCTTCTATCCTTATACAGTATGTGCTTAAAGTGTTAATCTTATGGCTTTGTGCACAGCATCAATACAAGAATTTTCTGACCATGTTTCATCAAAAATGAAAATTCTGCCATCACTTAAGCCACAAGTGAGTTCTTTGAGTCCCAAATACAGTTATGTTCACACACAGTTCAGTTATTTACAGGACTGACACCACATTCTATAACCGAACACATGTACATTTTCAGGACTCACAACCGCATTCTTGGACAACCCTTGCTGTGTAAACAGAAGCAGACTGGACAACTAGTTGTCTGTGAGCTGCTCTGCGCTGCACAAACGCATGTCTACTGTGTGTTGCGGGTTTTCATGTGTGGTTTCAGTACCTTACAGCGACAGAGATATGAGCTGTGTGTCATCTGATGGTTTTAGATCTTGTCACTGTTCTCCACCAGAGTTTCACGCGACTTAAATGCTCCTTTCTCCACCCAGGTATAAAAGCTGCTGTTGCTTAATGAAGATTTGATGGATGAACTTGCAGCTCGATTAGACTCTTTTCATGTCAAAAGTGATAAGATAAATATGGTAAGGGCTTGACTCTCGTCGCACTTCATATAGACCGTATTTGAGACGCTACTAATTTGCTGAGTGAACAGGACATTTTGAGACTCGCATCTGTAAAGTAAATGCAGTTGTCAATCCCCAAAAATTACATTGTAAACGTAGCCTTATTCACACTGGCTTAATCTGAATATGCCCATTTCCCTACTAAATAGTAGGTGAAAAAGTAAATGCCTGAAATTACAATATTCATAAAATTCCCCTGGCAGTATTCTGTAGTGTGCATCAAATGGACAATTGAATATCCCATGAGACTATGGTAGAGGATTTGTGAATATCAGTGAAGCGCACAACTGACACTGGTAGATCACATGACAAAAGTTAGACATCCGGATTGCATTCACACTAGCACATTCATTTTTGAGCGAACCCCTTTTGAGTTTGCCCTTTACATTGGCAAAATGTTATCATAGAGGAAGCTAATTGCCAAATATAAAATGTACACCTTACTTAGTTGATTCATAACAGTTTAATTTGATGAATGATAGCACAAATGGTAGATCAGGAAAATTATGTAAATGTCATTTCAGAAGTTTCCTCAGGAAGGTTGGATGTGTTTCTTCTGTGAACTCAAATGTCAGTTCCATAAAAAAAAAAAAAAAAAAATATATATATATATATATATATAGTACACATATATAGTACCAGTCAAAAGTTTGGAAACATTACTATTTTTAATGTTTTTGAAAGAAGTCTCTTATGCTCATCAAGCCTGCAGTTAAAAAAGAAAAAAAAACAGTAATATTATGAAATATTATTACAATTTAAAATAATGCTTCTCTTTTTTAATATATTTTAAAATGTAATTTATTTTTGTGATGCAAAGCTGAATTTTCATCAGCAAGTACTCCAGTCTTTGGTCCTTCAGAAATCATTCTAATATGCTGATTTATGATCAATGTTGGAAACAGTAACTCTTCCCAGATATAAATCCCTTTAGCAAGCAAGATGATGTCAAATGCGCTGCTGCATTAAAAGACCCCCTAAAACAACTCTCTAGGTTTCTGAATGATGAACTATTTCACGGTTTGGTCTATATTTGAATGTGTGTTCAGTCATGAGACCCTCACACTCTGATCTTTAACGTCCAGCTCTGAAGGATTGTAGACTAGCAGTGAAGGACCATTTAAGGCTTGGCCATTGTGGGGTTCTATTAACTTTCTCTTGACCTTATCCCTGGCTCTGTAGATGAATGAATGGATGGTGGGAAACTGACGAGCCGTGACTATCCGTCAGAAACCTACTAATATCAATCTCTGCCCTTGCTGACCCCATTGTCTCTAAGCATGAGTGATTTTTCATTTTTAATGAAGGGCAGTGCCAGTAGGTCAAGGTTATTTATGAAAAACGACCAGATCTTTCATTATTAGGTCTCCATTGTGGATCAGTGCGCATGCAGTGGATATGAACACACTATACAATAACACAGGCTATATTTAATCTTGCAGAAAGGGTGATGTGTTTTGACTGGAACTGACATTGTTGACGACAGACAGTTTTGTAGTGCGAAAAGAACAGCAATCCAGTATGATGTGGGTGACACAACCAGCTAAATATCCCTTGGGGTGTTTGATTCCAGGTTTTTCTGAAGTCTGTTGTTTCTGTGACAGCTTCAGCCGATATAGTGCACTCACCTGCTATGCACTGTATAGGGTTTAGAGAATGAGTGAACAAGTTTGTGATTTCAGACATAGCAACAGTCAAGTACAACTCTAGGGCTATTCGGAGTTGAGGAATCGACTTTTGGAGTCATCTCCCTATCACCATTTATTTATTTTTTCCACTTTTTTTATCCATCCTTTTAAGTTTCATAAAAATAAAATAAAAAATTGAACAAAAAGCAACTCTAGGGCTATTTGGAGTTGAGGAATCGACTTTTGGAGTCATCTCCCTATCACCATTTATTTATTTTTTCCACTTTTTTTTATCCATCCTTTTAAGTTTCCTAAAAAAAAAAAAAAAAATAACGAAAAGCTGATAAAATCGTTTTTTTGCGGAGATTATTTACTCTTTCAGAAGTTGTGTAATAGCACCCCCTACCATATAACAGTGAAAACACGGAAAGCCGGAAAATTCCGTCAATGGCGGCCGCAGAAAGCGTTGTTTCATAAATGACGGAATTTATTTATTTATTTTTATTTTTTTACTGTTGGTCACATCTGAATTAAATTAAAATGAACTTGAAATAACTTGATGATCTGTGAGTAAGCTGTGTTAAGCTGTGTTAAAAGCTGCGTAATCTTCGTGTCTGCAACCTTCAGGACTACTGCATTGTTTATGGTTCAGCAAGTAGTGACCAATAAAAATAGGCAAATTAATTATTCTGTTATTGTATATATTGGACTGCAACCAACCCAAGCCTAGAGAAAACGCCTCGCTCCTTAACTTCCGAAAACGCCCACCCACCATGGAAACTGAAACAAGTGATATTTTTAGCTCGTATATCTTTTGTCTCCCTTAACATAACACTTCAATGGATATACTGTTGCTAGAGCTGGCAAGAGTGTCTCTAATAAAAACATTTACAATGTGGTACAAGGCATATCAGACTTGTTAACCACAAAAATGAAAACGTTGTGTCTCCAAGTGCCCATTTAATTCTACAGTTCCCACAATAAACGCAGTCTAAGAATAGTCCTGTCACCTCTTGTAAGAGTGACGCAGTCTCCATTTAGAGTGTCAGTGGTGTTGTAGTGTAACAGTAGTGCTTTTATAGCTCCAATTTGGACTCTGCATTGTCCAAAAGATGAGATCATGCTTTGCTGACGGACTTTCACTAGCCCTTTGTCTTAATCATTATCTAATAATACATACAAATTTGTTAAAAGTAGTTTGTGTGAATGTACGTATATGCATTTTTTTTGTTTGTGTATCTCAAGGGCCTCGTTGTTAGGTGTAACCTTGCACTATTTCATTAGTATTATAGGATTGTATTAATGCTATTGTTTGTAGGCCTGACTTGTCCGAGACAATTACAAATGCTTACTGTTACATAAAATTCCACGTCATGATTAAAGCTACAGTTTTTGATTATGAAATTTCTTCCCCTGAATTTACACTATAGTGTAGTAAGAAATCATTAGCAGATGAGGTTTTTGCAACTAATGAAGACATTTTTTATTGTGCTCCTCTTTTATCTAGTATGGTGCTTGAGGGTGGATGCACATTCTTACAAAAGTGCCTTTTAACCGATCTTTCAGTGTTCACTCCAAACTGTTTCAAACAAACACATCGCAGTTGAGTTCTTTACAGTGATGGCTTTGCGGCGAAATAGCTTGAGTTGATTATTGTGTCCTTTTTTGCCAGATGTGGTTTGTATTTTGGGCACACTATGTTTTTAAATGGGTTGCAAATATTTGTGGGTTAACTGGGAGAAGAATGGAGAATAAAACACTGTTTTGTGATATGCTTGGGTTTGTGGCTTAGCTCATTCCTGTGCAGTTTGAGACACTTTACAAACATTAATGGTATGGGTATTAAAGCCATTTCACCTATTGTGAGGAGACTCCAGGAAGATTCAGGAAGATTTGATACCTTCCATTTCATTTTCCCAGAGTCAACTAGACTGTCTCTTTGGGTTGCTATATATTTCTCCCTTGTAGGCCTTGATATATTTCAATAATGTTTTTTGAATCAGAGCGGTCTTTGTTCTCTTCAGAGTTGCTGAGGTGAATGTCGCAAGTTTTTCTTGAGGTATTCATCTGTGTATGTGGTTGTCGTTCAGAAGGATGTTGTGTGTTCTGTGACTGAGCAGAATATGACATTAATTTTTCCCATTATGTTTGCTTGGGGTAAAATAGGTTTGTAAGTTTGTAATTTGTGGACCAGTGTACATCAGTCTCTGGGTGCCTTGGGTCTTTGTAATTAGTTTGTTTTAAGTCACCTTGGAATATAAGAAATATTTGAGAAGAATCTCAATCCTGACCCAGACACCAGTGAAAGTAGGTTACAGTTTATGACACATGAGTGAGTGGAGGAGAGGAGATTAATAAGGCAGAATGCTTGGGGAAAGAAATTCTTGTGTCCTTCCTCCTGGCTATTAGTGTCTCCTCTATTTTAAAAAATCGACAGATCATTTCCTTCCCTATTGTGATTTAAAAAGTTGTAAATGAAACAAAGATTACTGAAGCACGGTTTAAACAAAAATACTATTTGGTATTTTTGGTTATTGATTAGATGGAGGAAAACTGGCTGAATGTAATTCTGCAGTCGATTGTAAGAAAGAGGCAGGGTTTAAGAGGACTAATAACATTTTGAGTTATGAAATAAAAAATTATGTAAAAAAAACCAAAACAAAACAAAACGCATGGATGAGCTCCTGCTTTACTACGGCCAGGCCCAGACTAAACAAAAGCACAAGGGGATAATCGGTGACATGATCAGACTTTTTGCATCAAAATGTACATATAAATAAAAAAAATGTATCACATTTTGTTATACCAGAGTAATATTAAAATACATGAAAATGCATTTTATAGTATTAACTGTAATCAAGCTGTGATTAAATAGATTCTGCAACATAAAACGAAACATGGATTTTGACACTGTGTCTTTGGTGTTTGTGAGGTTGAGAGTTTAGCTTTTCTTAAACTGTCAAATACCAGTGCATAGAGTTAAATCATTTCCTAAAATTTTGGAAAACACTAAGTTTGAGTGTTTGTTCTGGTAGTGGTTATGAAAAAGCCACGTTACCTCAAAACAAGGATTAAGGGTGATTCACTATTGTAGAATGCTCAAAACAGAAGTCATAATGTTTGTATTTAATTTCATGGTCGTCACTGAAGAAAAACTATGTGTCCACTGCATTTAGGATTCAGTGATTTGTACCAGTTGTTCATTACATTATGATGACTCATTGCTGCCATGGCTGACCATTTTAGCGCCCTAGGCGAGATATTAATGTCCCCTTTCCCCTCCTCACAACTTAAAGACTCAAAACGTTGTTTGTTTCTAGCATTGATTTGATATGTTTTACAAATTATATAAATAAGTTATCTTAATAAGCATTAAAATTATTCACCAACTTATGTACATGATTTTCTGTTCACACTGCAGTCGCTTGTCCATATTGGTTATTATCATAGTAACGTCACTAGTGTGCAGTGACTTTGCGTAGTTAGCAACAGGGTTCAAACTAGGGGTGTAATGGTTCAAATTGCTCACGGTTCGGTTTGTTTCAGGGTTTTAGGTTCACGGTTTCGGAACGGTTCGTTATGTGCTATGTTCAGGGAAAAAAGTAAAGCTAATAGAACTAGATGTTTCAATCCCTTTAGTAGGAAACTCTTTACAGTAGCAGTCGGTGTGGAGTGGTGAAAAGGAGGGTAAGGTATGTCATTGGGGTCATCAGGTGGGCACCCTGCTTCATCAACGTTTCGTTGATTGAAGCCCACAACGTCTCCAGAAGGCTCAACGGTGTACCCAGCATCCCAGGTACAGCCCCCTCCATGCCATATCCTCCATATCCCTGATGGGCTCTGCATGGCAGGGGCGTCCTTCTCCCTGAGTCGGGCCTAAGCCTGACCGCATACCATCTGTCTCTACCTTTCTGCCCAGTTGGGGTCCTTACGCTTGATCCAGAGCCAGTTACGGCTTTTTTCGGCAGCACTTGACATGGACTTGATGGCCTGTTGGAGAGAGCGACCCTTTACCCCTATTTTTCTCAGCAAACTGGTGGTAGATGTGGCAACAAATCCCCTACTGTACAAAGGACTAAATAAAGAAATCAAGTAATCTAACTACAAGCAACAGCACAAATAAATACAATAGAGCAAAGATACAAAAAAAATAAACAGTGCTTTTTAGGTTTTTCAGGTAGGTCTAACATTAGTTTTCAGGTACAGAAATTGAATAAAGTAATCGAATGTAAAACAACATTGCATATTTGACTGTTTAAATGAAAGATTAATCCTTATTAAAGTTACAAAAGCTATTCAATCAAGAACAGTGAGTGATTTTCTTGTATTTTGTTTAATTACCATTAAAAACAGACAGCAGGAATATTATGCTGCTGTCCCTTTAAGACAACGCACAGATCCAAAAGTCTTTCTCTACTGTATAAGTTCACTTAAGGCATAACAGACTATCTGCTAGGATACTCTCATCAAGACAGGCATGTTACCATGATTTTTGTGTGAATTTGTCTGTTTAAGTGCAAGACTTGAAAGAGAACTCAAAACGAGTACACATACACACACACACAGTGCGCACAAGTTCTCTTTCGTCTTGCGCTGGAATGTTTAAATTGGCAAGGCTTTAATGAGTTTAGTTTAAACACAGATAGCAACGTGTGCTGTTCAGGTCTAGCCTGTGCTCACGCGCTATCAACACTCGGTTGATGATGACTCACTGCTTAAATGACTGGTCATTCGAGCATACGGCACTCGCATTAAACAAAGTTTACAAAGAGTGACAATTTGTTAAATTTTTTTTTAATTATTGCTGTTGTAATGTATTCTTGTTGAGCCAGCATGTGCATCCATCGGCAGAAACATACATTAGCGAAACTGTCTGTTTTACACATTGTTATTTTCAACAAACCATAATATAGATGCGTCATCAGATTTGAGTTTTTTTTTTAACCGAGAACCGTTACACCCCTAGTTCAAACAGATGCTGCGAAATGAAATTCCAGGACTTTTACATTTTAAATTCTAAAAAAGTTAAATAAAAATATAATAATGAAACAAAATGGTTTAAATAAAGTGCAGCACATGCAATGAATGCAATGACTGTGGCAACTTTAAGCCCTAGAACTTTCAGTGCATAGAATAGCCAATAGCTAGAAACGGCCCTGATTGCTGCTTCTGCTGGTGATCTTCACCTCTTGTGTTGTTTTTGTGATAAAAATGATTTTCATGGATAAGCTGATCTCTTGACTGATGTGCAGTTGCTGTGACTTGCTCTTTACTGTGCTGTAACATTCTGATCTTGGCCCTCCTCCACTCTCGGACAGAGTATTATTATTTTTTTGCTTCAATCTGTTGGGATTATGGCCCTCGTTTCTGTGTTGGAGAAGGAGGGATGAAAATGAGGTGAAAGGGAAAGAGGATGAATCAGGAGCAGGTGGTTGTGCCAATGTCACATGACCAGTTTGTTGGTGCACGCGGATGTCGTTTCGTTACGGTGACTTTGGATGCTGTAGTACTATGAAGGATTTTACTGGACAGACTTTGCAGTCAAGATGTCATATGTCAGTATTTTTTTAATCATTGCTGATGTCTTCTCAAGTCCTAATCACACACTTCATTCAATATCAAACATGCTTGAAATCAAGTTTGATTTAAATAGGTAGTTTTTTAGATAGTTTTTAAATAGTTAAATAACCTTCAAATCGTTTTTTTTTTTTAAATAAATTTCAATAATTTTCTTCATATAGGCTAATAATTAGCTGAAAGTGATGGTAGCTCTTTGTGGAAGGAGATATGTTTGTGCTTAAATCATACATACATGATGTGGAGTTTATACAATAGTTGATTCATCCCCCCCCCCAAATATTTGTATAAAGGTCTGTTTTTTTTTTTTTTTTGGATTTTGCGTATTCTGTTTGATTTATTTTTTAATATGCATGTACATTTTGGTGTGTGTGATGTGGTTTGCTGTCTTAAATTCTCCTTCTGAACCTACAAATTGCATGCTGCTGTACCTATTTAATCTGTTATTTAACCTATTAACAGAGCATACAGAAACATTATATGCATTAACCCCTACAATATTATTTTAGTTTGCAAAGACAGTAACAAATTAACAATTGTCTAAATTTACAAATATACTGTACCTTATTTTCTCTTGCTTTGCTTTCATCAAGGCCATTTTGAGATATTTATTTATCTCTGTATTTTTCTTTGTCAGGCTGACAGAGTCATCAGGATCACTCACCGATGGACCAGTTAACTACAAGTACAAGACAAAATGCACTTGGCTCATTGAAGGATAGTGAGTACCACTATGTCAAGCTAATCTCTCTGTATGTTTTTTTTTTCTTTTTGTTGCAAATGTTCTCGCATTTACATCTATATTTATTGTTTACCAGATGCTTTTGTTCAAAGCAACATATAAATAAAAATTAGAATTAATAAAAAAAAATGTTTGGAGCTAAATTGTTACTCATGTCCCATTAGTGGACATTGGGTTTAAATATCTAGTTCAGTCATGAAACTCTAGAGGGCACAGGCTGATAGGTTATTTTACATGCGATCTGCAGGCAATCACATCATTACCACATGACACAAGCTGATTGGCCTCTGCTGATCCTGCAGCCAATGAGATTGCTTGGTCACCATTTAAATATTCTGGTTCATTGTTTGCTGTAAGCTAGTCCTGCAGCGCGCTATTGGAGTTGCTCTGAAACCGTCCACCTCCCCCAGCTCCACCTGCCTAGATCTGTTACGGGATTTATGTACAGTGAGGAAAATAAGTATTTGAACACCCTGCTATTTTGCAAGTTCTCCCGCTTAGAAATCATGGAGGGGTCTGAAATTGTCATCGTAGGTGCATGTCCACTGTGAGAGACATAATCAAAAAAAAAAAAAAAAAAACAGGTTTTCACCAGGTTTGCACACACTGCAGGAGGGATTTTGGCCCACTCCTCCACACAGATCTTCTCTAGATCAGTCAGGTTTCTGGGCTGTCGCTGAGAAACACGGAGTTTGAGCTCCCTCCAAAGATTCTCTATTGGGTTTAGGTCTGGAGACTGGCTAGGCCACGCCAGAACCTTGATATGCTTCTTACAGAGCCACTCCTTGGTTATCCTGGCTGTGTGCTTCGGGTCATTGTCATGTTGGAAGACCCAGCCTCGACCCATCTTCAATGCTCTAACTGAGGGAAGGAGGTTGTTCCCCAAAATCTCGCAATACATGGCCCCGGTCATCCTCTCCTTAATACAGTGCAGTCGCCCTGTCCCATGTGCAGAAAAACACCCCCAAAGCATGATGCTACCACCCCCATGCTTCACAGTAGGGATGGTGTTCTTGGGATGGTACTCATCATTCTTCTTCCTCCAAACACGTTTAGTGGAATTATGACCAAAAAGTTCTATTTTGGTCTCATCTGACCACATGACTTTCTCCCATGACTCCTCTGGATCATCCAAATGGTCATTGGCAAACTTAAGACGGGCCTTGACATGTGCTGGTTTAAGCAGGGGAACCTTCCGTGCCATGCATGATTTCAAACCATGACGTCTTAGTGTATTACCAACAGTAACCTTGGAAACGGTGGTCCCAGCTCTTTTCAGGTCATTGACCAGCTCCTCCCGTGTAGTTCTGGGCTGATTTCTCACCTTTCTTAGGATCATTGAGACCCCACGAGGTGAGATCTTGCATGGAGCCCCAGTCCGAGGGAGGTTGACAGTCATGTTTAGCTTCTTCCATTTTCTAATGATTGCTCCAACAGTGGACCTTTTTTCACCAAGCTGCTTGGCAATTTCCCCGTAGCCCTTTCCAGCCTTGTGGAGGTGTACAATTTTGTCTCTAGTGTCTTCGGACAGCTCTTTGGTCTTGGCCATGTTAGTAGTTGGATTCTTACTGATTGTATGGGGTGGACAGGTGTCTTTATGCAGCTAACGACCTCAAACAGGTGCATCTAATTTAGGATAATAAATGGAGTGGAGGTGGACATTTTAAAGGCAGACTAACAGGTCTTTGAGGGTCAGAATTCTAGCTGATAGACAGGTGTTCAAATACTTATTTGCAGCTGTATCATACAAATAAATAGTTAAAAAATCATATATTGTGATTTCTGGAATTTTTTTTTTAGATTATGTCTCTCACAGTGGACATGCACCTACGATGACAATTTCAGACCCCTCCATGATTTCTAAGTGGGAGAACTTGCAAAATAGCAGGGTGTTCAAATACTTATTTGCCTCACTGTATGTCTATTTATCCAGTAGCATATCTTACATGCTCACAGCATCGTGTCTGTGTATCTATTAGCAGCAAGTTCATGCTTGCTCTGCAGCAACAGCAGCAGCAACAGTGTAGCAGATCTAGTCCGCAAAGACCGAATATATTAACATTGCTATTTTCAATAACATGCTAAAACTATTCCGAGAGCTGTCATGATTGAAATACAATTTTCTTTACTCTTATTATTAAGTGTCAAATTTAATATATTTTCTGTTTTTATTTTAGCCCAAATGCTGTGCTGAGGTTGAGGTTCAACCATTTTGCCACAGAGTGCAGTTGGGATCACATGTATGTTTTTGATGGAGACTCTATTTACGCACCTTTGATAGCTGTTTTTAGGTGAGTGGGACTGGAAGCATTGTAATTCACACACCCTGACAGAGTGGATACAAACTTCCCTAGTCATTTCATATCGAGCAAAAAAGCATTGCATTGACTTAAGACAGAGCTTATTATTTCATGAACAAAAGAATATTATACATTTTATATATATATATATATATATATAGTACATAAACAAAAGTAAAACAAAAAAGTATAACAAAACCATCAACAAATCTTATGTCCAATTCAGTGAAATGAACAGTGAACTTTAACCAATCAATAACACAGTAGAATCAAATCAGACTAAGTCACCCATGAAGTGCGCTTAAAAAATGTATGCTGATCTTTCGTTTGTGTGAACATGTGACTTCTCTTTCCTTGGCGTTACATACATTTTTCATTTGAAAGCGTAGTGAGGGTGTTAACCTCTGCTGACCCATGGAATTTCAATTTAAAGTTATTCTTGTTTCTCTTCTATGAAATGGTGCTTAACTACTGATATTTTTTTTTATTTTACAAGCATTAAAATAAATAAAAAAATTGCACAGATGAAAGCACTGTCAGTCTAAAAATTAAAAAGGTTACTGGCCTATATTTTCCGATTCATGATTTAGCCATGTGTGCTGTCATTAAGGAAAAGAATGAGGATTCATGTTTTAATTAAAATTGCTAGAATACAGATTAATAAATGGCATGACATCAAAATGGGGAAAAATTTGCATATCTTAGTTTTTTTCAAATATTGACTCAAAATATCTGGATCCCATGTGTAAAACTTTTTTCTCATGTAAAATATTTGTCAGAATTAAGGCCTAATCGGAATATGGACCTTAGTTGGTGAATGGTTTGCAGGTAAACATCATCTGTGACTACAGTAAATAAGGTTAAACAAATTGTTTGTGGAAAAAATATGCTAATTTGGTCCCATCATAAACTTTTAAGTTGTTAATCGATTATATGTGCTTTTGTTGTTATTTTTTAAATAATCCTATTTAACCATGAAATTCTTCTACATTACCCATGATTCTGCAAAGAAATCTCTAAAAATCTGAGAAGTGGAACATGCAAATTGCTCCAAAAGAACTCTTTAATGGCCACCCACTCCCATGAAGAAATATTTGGATATACAGTATATGCATATTTTGCAATAAATGTAAAATATAGTGTTTCTGTATATTTATTTAAAATATTAAATCAATTATTTTTATATCTGTGCTTCATGGGATTGTAGTTCTTTCCCTCATTAAAGTCGTAAAGTACAGTCTTGCATTTTATTTCTTGCATTTTTTGCTTCAAGTCAAAGTTTGTAATGTTGTGATTCACCTCATAACTGTTTGGTTTGGTTCGGTTCGTGGCTTATAACTCTTATAAAGAATTTAAAGAAAAATCCCTCCGGAAACAAGGCTGCTGAAAAAATTGGTGGGCACTGTTGCACTCTGAGCGACAGAGAATAGCTCACATGTAATGCTGCAAGTAACAATCATCTTTGCTATTAATATGCATGAATATGCAAGGGGAAAAAAGCACATTCTCATAAGATAATTTGCCCGCCTAAATATTGAGGTAACATTAGTCAAGTCACATTAAATGTAAAGTAGTCTGTTTGCTTCTCTCTTTTCTTCTTCATTTGAAGTGCTATCTCTTATTCCTTTCTAATGGGATGGACCTTGTGTTCAGATACCTGCTGTGTACTTTAGTGTGTGTGTGTGTGTGTTGGTGTGCGGTATCTAGTCCGTCACATCTCTGTGTCCTGTGGTGTGTCTGAGAGTCCCAGCTGGTTGTCCATTTGTGCTGAAGCACTAAATGTGAGGTTATCTTCTGCTTTATTTGAAGAATATTGGACCGTCAAGAGCATGGAGATTTATTTAGATGCTGTTTGCTTAGCAACAGCTGTCCTCATGCTGAGTGGAACATGTGAACACAAAGAAATGAAGTATTTGATCTGATTTGTGTGTCATACTCTTGCATGTCCAGTGGCCTGGTTGTCCCAGAAACAAAAGGAAATGAAACCATTCCAGAGGTGGTGACCACATCTGGGTACGCATTGTTGCACTTTTTCAGTGATGCTGCCTACAATCTCACAGGATTCAACATATTTTATTCGTGAGTATCGTTATACAGTGACAATGCTTTCATTATTTATATATAATTATTTTATTTATTTGTTTATTTATTTATTTTTTTTGTCCTGATCACTCTCTCTCCCTGGTGTGTTTTTCAGGATAAACTCCTGTCCTAATAACTGTTCAGGTCATGGAAGATGTACTACGGGCAACTCCATTTCTAGCAGTGTTTACTGCGAGTGTGAGCGATACTGGAAAGGTGAGGCGTGTGATATTCCCTACTGTTGGGATGACTGTGGCAGTCCTGACCGTGGATACTGCGACCTCACCGGAGAAAAGCTCTGCGTCTGCAATGACAGCTGGCAAGGTGAGGTGCTGAAGAATTGTTCAGATGTCTATATGACATCTCCACATTGTCTTTTTGATTTTTGATATTGTACAAGTTTTTACTTTAAAATGTTTTGGGGTCAGTAAGATTTTTGGTTTTGAAATAGATTAAAACCATTATTTTAGACTGTAAAAAATGTTCACAGTATTACTGTATTTTGGATCAAATAAATGTAGCCTTGGTGTGCACAACTTAAAAAAAACAAAAACAAAAAACATTCAAAATATTTCCGATTTCAAACTTTTGAACAGTAATGTACATTCATTCATTTTTCCTCAATATGTTGATTACAGAGTTCCATAACTGCATATACCTGGAATATTTCTTAAACCACCTAAACAAATATAACAAAGTTATGAAAAAACCCAAAGTTTCCCAAAAGTTTTATGGGTTGCTCATAAAACCCCAAAAATTTGAATATTACATGAAATCACACAGTAATTACACAGTGATACCATGGTCATTGAACCAGGTTTGGGTTATTTTGGCAGTGTGGGCAGGTGCAAATCCTGCTGGAAAATGAAGTCAGCATCTCCATAAAGCTTGTCTGCTGAAGGAAGCATGAAGTGCTCTGAAAATGTCCTGGTAGACGGCTGCGTTGAGTGGACAGCACAGTGGACCAACACCAGCCGATGACATGGCTCCCCAAACCAACACAGACTGTGGAAACCTCACACTGGACTTCAAGCATCTTGGATTGTGTGCCTCTCCATTCTTCCTCCAGACTCTGGGACCTTGGTTTCCAAATGAGATGCAAAATTTGCTCTCATCAGAAAAGAGGACTTTGGTCCACTGCGCTTTATTAAATCCAGAGTCAACGCAGCCGTCTACCAGGACATTTCAGAGCACTTCATGCTTCCTTCATTTTCCAGCAGGATTTGCACCTGCCCACACTGCCAAAAGAACCAAAACCTGGTTCAATGACCATGGTATCACTGTGTAATTACTGTGTGATTTCATGTAATATTCAAATTTTTTGAAATCCTGTTTTCGTTGGTTTTATGAGCTGGAAGCCCAAATTATGTACAAATAAACAACTAAATACTTGAAATCGTTTAAGTTGTGGGCCCTGAATCTATAATCTATGGAAGTTTAACGTTTTGAATGGAATTATGGAAATAAATAAACTTTTCCATGATATTCTAATTTTTTTGGAAAGGGTCTGTACTAGTAAAAAAAATCACAATGAGTCTCATGTTTCATGTCAATAGTGCCATCTGCTGGTTATCAATGATAATTAGGTTAATTTTATGATGCACGTTCAACATGAGGTGAAAATATAGATATACAATGATGTTAATACTAGTTATGTCAGAATTAAAAATTTTGTGTGAAATGCCTGCTACTAATTATGTTATATTGGGAACTTTTTGCACTTAAATTGGCTCATTCTTACTGTTGACAATGAAAATGATGTATGTGTTTTTCCCAGGGTTAAAATCATAGTTTAATTTCTTGATTGCCGTTTTGACATAGTTTCCACCTGGACATTTGTCATATTTGCTAATTCTCTTTAATGTATTTGCCGTTTTGATCCGCTTTCCTGGGAAATGTATTTATTTTGTCATTATTTTGTTTTAAGGAGATACAAATTGTGGTTATCAACCTTGATTGACATGGCAATAAAATTCTATTAGGCTACATTATTTTGGCAATTAAAGTTTTGGGCGGGTTTTGAAGAGATTTTGGGCTGGAAATGGTCGGCCCAATCTGGCAACACTGTGCATCGGCTCTAAATCAGAGATGTCAAATAAAAAACACAATTGCAGGTGTTAATATAAGTAATATATAATTATAAGTAATATAATGAATGAAAAATATAAGTATTCTTTAAAAAGTTGAAATAAAACATCCTCGTATAGTTACAGTAGGCCTTCTTGCTTACAGTAGGTCTGTCTTTAACAGTTTATACGTTTTCGTAAACAATAAGTTTTTCTGTGTAGAAAATGAAATGCTATGAAAATAGTTTCTTTCGATTTTTTATTTTTTTATTTTTTATTTTTGAATATAAATCTTGTTAGTTTTTACGGAAGCCCTGAACCGCAAGGTGAGAAAAAAAAAAAGAAAACTTATCTCGTTATTTCGACTTAATAAGTCGTTATTTCGACATAATATCTCGTTATTTCGACTTAATAAGTCGTTATTTCGACATAATATCTCGTTATTTCGACTTAATAAGTCGTTATTTCGACATAATATCTCGTTATTTCGACATAATATCTCGTTATTTCGACATAATAAGTCGTTATTTCGACATAATATCTCGTTATTTCGACATAATATCTCGTTATTACGACATAATAAGTCGTTATTTCGACATAATATCTCGTTATTTCGACATAATATCTCGTTATTTCGACATAAATATCTCGTTATTTCGACATAATATGTCGTTATTTCGACATAAATATCTCGTTATTTCGACATAATAAGGGGACATTCTAATATGCATTAAGCTACATTTAGCGTTCTTATAATGAGTTTCTATGGGAGGAAAATGCTTAACGTCAAATTAAACGCTTTGCGTTCATATTCTGGACTTATCTGATTTTTGTAGTAGCCTATACTTTATTATGATTTTAGTAGCCTATCATATTGATTAATAAATGCACGCACAATTATCCGTGAACTTGATAAATGTTGCAGATATGTTTTAGGCTACTATCCACAAACAAATTGCTTTCAATTATGTGTGCAAAATTCAGAATTCAACGAATGCAGTGCAACAACAACAATAATAGTTAAATTAATATTAGTATTAATAATAATAATAATAATAATAATAGTCGCAGTAGTGCTAGGCTAAGGCAGTGCAAGCCAAGTCAAGTAAAACAGAGTTTTTTTGCGTTCATAGTCTGGACTTATATGATTTTTTTGTAGTATACTTTATTATGATTTTAGTATCATATTGATTAAGAAATGCACGCACAATTATCCTTGAACTTGATAAATGTTGCAGATATTTTAGGCTACCCATAAACAAATTGCTTTCAAATGTGCAAAATTCAGAATTCAACGAATGTGCAGCAATTTGTACAAATAGAGACATTTTTGTGTATAAAAGACATTTTTGTTTTATTTTGTATTAGTGATTATAATTTGCGCGTCCATTTATTGACGTCTGAGTCGATCTCATTTGAGTGTATTCGGCAATTTGCTTAACGTGGAATTAAACGCGTATATTCTGAGCTCATCAGATTTTGTTGTACATATACTTTATTAGTATGATTATTTACTGTGTTTGGTCTGTTAGTAAATATGTTAAGGTTTGTATTCATTTCGATATGCCACTAGAGGGCAGAATAAGACCGGGAATTATAGAATGCATTGTAGTTATGTTGACCTACTGTTTTCATAACACTGGATATTCTACTAATTTATACTTTTCTAAAACGTTGCATATTAATGGCAATTAACTTTGGCAATTACACTAATAATAATAAAAATGATAACAGCCGCAGTAGTGGTATAAGGCAGTGCAAGCCAAGTCAAGTAAAACATAGTTTCTGATCTGGCCAATAATGACCAAGCATGAAGCAAAATAGGCTATCTGCGATTGAGTTGTGTAAAGTTAACAAATAAACCAAATCTAGATAAACTATAAAGCTGGCTGAAAGAGCAATACTGACAACAAAACTAGCACAAAACTATGTGTAGGCTAATTGCCAAATGTTAAACAGTTTGAGAATTCATGAGTAGGCCTACGGTTTATAAACTGAGCGGACGGGATGGGTACTTTTCAATCAACATCTCTACATTCATAATCTGGACACCTGTTGGGTACACACTGCGCAGTGTAACGAAATATTGTCTCTGCTAGTGTCTCAAGGACACTTCTCTTCACTTCAAAATCTTTTGTTTATTTGTGATAATCTTAGCACTTTATTATTATTGTCTAACCTGTATTATGACTGATATTTGACGAATTGCCTTGTTCCTTTTTTTGTAAGTTTTGGACAAAAGCGTCATCTAAATATGTAGCCTAAAATGTTATTATTAATATTTGAGTTTATAACTATAAATGAGTTAACTTAAGACAGTAATATGTTTATCATAAAATAGTTTATGAATGCTATATTTGTAAGCAAAAATTATGCAAAAAATGTAGGCCTATTTTATCCAAAAATGTAAAAGCGTTTATAAAAATAAAGCATTGATAAATCATATTATTAAATTATATTAAGACAAACATATTACTCTATTACTAAGTGAACTCATTTATAGTTATAAACTCTAATAATAATAATAATAATAATTATTATTATTATTATTACATTTTAGTCTACATAGAAGACGCTTTTGTCCAAAACGTACAAAAAAGGAACAAAGCAATTCGTCAAATATCATAATACAGGTTAGACAATAATAATAAAGTCCTAAGATTATAACAAATAACCACAAGATTTTGACGCACATCATTCATATTAAATCGTCTATTCCAACATATTCCACCATTATTGTGGAGCGCACACTGCATGATAAGTCCAGAATTCCACGTTGATAGGAAGATGCAAGTGATCTCGCGGCATGGAGGCGCCGGCGAGATCACTTGCATCTTCCTATCAACAGTGGAATTCTGGACTTATCTGATTTTTATAGTAGGCCTAGGCCTATTCTATATTACGATTTTAGTATCATATTGATTAATAAATGCACGCACAATTATCCGTGAACTTGATAAGTCCAGAATATGAACGCAAAGCGTTTAATTTGACGTTAAGCATTTTCCTCCCATAGAAACTCATTATAAGAACGCTAAATGTAGCTTAATGCATATTAGAATGTCCCCTTATTATGTCGAAATAACGAGATATTTATGTCGAAATAACGACATATTATGTCGAAATAACGAGATATTTATGTCGAAATAACGAGATATTATGTCGAAATAACGAGATATTATGTCGAAATAACGACTTATTATGTCGAAATAACGAGATATTATGTCGAAATAACGACTTATTATGTCGAAATAACGACTTATTAAGTCGAAATAACGAGATATTATGTCGAAATAACGACTTATTATGTCGAAATAACGACTTATTAAGTCGAAATAACGAGATATTATGTCGAAATAACGACTTATTAAGTCGAAATAACGAGATATTATGTCGAAATAACGACTTATTAAGTCGAAATAACGAGATATTATGTCGAAATAACGACTTATTAAGTCGAAATAACGAGATATTATGTCGAAATAACGACTTATTAAGTCGAAATAACGAGATAAGTTATTTTTATTTTTTTTTCTCACCTTGCGGTTCAGGGCTTCCGTAAGTTTTGTATCAAATACAATGTGATTTTCACTGATTGAGATCTGGCAGTAACATCATATTTTTCCGCTTGGGCGAACGATTCGCGACGCGGACCGCTTTCCCTGCGAACCAATGAGAATGCGGGACAATGATGACGACAGATAACAACAGCACCAAAGCTCCACTTACCTGAAACACTTCGGCAGATTTGAAGAAAATAACCGTCGTTTGGTAAATAAATTAATGACGGACAGTTACATAGAATACGTTGATACGTATTACCAACATTTTACCATGTAAGCATTATGGTACACCTCAAACAATGGAATTTATAGTGTTAATTATAGTGTTAATTAGCGAGTATGCATTGCGTATGCAAAGCATTCGCTGCTTAAATGGACTGGAATTTTAAAGGAACTGACTTCTTTTTGTTGGTCTGCTATTGAGATTGTAAGATGATATGCTGTTGATTTAATTTCTTTATTGTGGAGATAACTGGAAAAGAGTTTGGAAAAGACACTGCTTGGGGTGAACTTGCAACCTCAGTCGTCATTTATAGAGATGCTTTTACTAACCACTAGGTGACAGTGTTGGATCATTTCTGGATCTGTCCTTCAACATTCTGGCTGTTCTTATTCATGCTTATTCAATTTAATTCATAGCTTTGTAACGGCAAATTTTGACCATAATGTTTATTTTGTGTTTACTGCTACTTTTATAACCAGCTATTTTTTTCCCCACAAGCAATCTTGATTAGTTTTTTTGGGGGGGGTATGATTTTTATTATAGCATTTGAAATTCAAAGCAAGCATGTTTGGTTGAGATATTTGACTTCTTAACCATGCTATAGAAAATACATCTCAAGTTGTTGACAGTTCTGGTAAGTAGCCCTCAGTGTTTGTTTAGTATCTTAAATTAGAGTTTATGACTCACAGGGGTCCTGTGAACACACACCTCTGTGTAGTTTAATTTGCTCGTCTTTTTTTTTTATCTGACGCTTTTTTCCCATCTCAGGTCCAGATTGCTCTTTAAAATTTCCTTCGACTGAACCGCACTGGTTTCTGCCTAACGTGAAGCCTGATGGACAGTCACTAGGCCGGGCTTCTCATAAAGCAGTGGTTCATGGGAAGCTGATGTGGGTGATTGGAGGGTTCACCTTTAACTACAGCTCCTTTCAGATGGTTATAAAGTAAGTTCTGCTGTCTGGTGACATCATCAGCCAATATTTTGTACTTCACTTTTTTCAAGTCACTTGTTTAAATCTCCAAATAAGCTTTGTTAAATGTGACCGGCTCTGTGATTGGCTCTCAATTTGCCCTGGTTCAGTCTGCTAAATATAATGAACTGAGTAACCGGCTAGTAGGTAAAAAATGCATTTTATACTAAAATAAATTTCCTTAAGGATCTGGCAGGTTTGATCAGGAAGTTCTTATCCAGTATGTATGTGTCTTGATGAAGTCCTGGCTGTTGTAGCTGTATGCTATTTAACGACTTTTGATGAAGTCCACACTGGTTCCTTATAGTGATGCACCAATCATGATTTAATCAAATTTAATTGTTTTTTATTTGCCCTATAACAGGCAAACTTGGCTTACAAGGGGCTGTTTACACCTGGCCACTTAATGCGTTTTCTGTGATCAGATAGCTATCCAATCGTGAAAAGACCAGGTGTAAATGCCCTCCGAAACGCATTCGAGATGGATTTGAATCCGATCGCTCAAACCACTTCAGGAGATGGTCTGGGCCGCATTCCAGACAAAACTAGGGTTGCCAATTGTCGCGTATTAGCCGGGACATCCCGTATATTGGGCCTAATTTATTTGTCCCGTCCGTGACCTCCCTTGTCCTGTAGGCCTATATATACTGCTACGCTGATCTAACCACTGACTGATACAACAGCAACACGACACTTGAGAATGATCACGACACCGGTCATCTTCCAAACACTATATGAATCAGACCATACGAATAACAAACTCTAAATTGAGAATTAATTATTCTTTTGGGACAAATCATTGTTTTATTTGCGAACAGAATCCTCTGCTGTCACTCCCGGTTCGATCCGGACTCGCGCTAACGGCAAATCCCTTTCACTGTCCGGGTTTTGTTCTGGCTAATTCAAACAACATGATTATTGTTCATGAGTCCAACATCCATCCAGCCACGCAAGAAAACATGAAATCTACCAGAGGGAATAATATGCTAATGTGATTTGCTGCTCAAGAAACATTTCTGATTATTATTATTATTATTAATGTTTAAAAAAAAAAGAAAAAGATTTATCTGAAATAAAAAAGCTTTTGTAACATTATAAATGTCTTTACTGTCACTTTTGATTAATTTAATGTGTCCTTGCTGAATAAAAGTAGGCTATTACTTTCTTTAATTTCTTTCAAATGTAGTGTATAATGTTACAAAAGCTTTTTATTTCAGATAAATGCTATTATTTTGAACTATGGTTTGTGTGTAGTGTGCCTTTTTTTTTAATGACCTTAAAATTCAGAATTAAATTGTACATAAATAGGTTAAGCAAAACAAATGTTTATGTCTGAGAACCTTTTAAACACATACAAACCTGAAATGACATAATACTGTGTGATACAGTACAAATATTTTGAGTGTCCCTTATTTTCCTGTAAAGAACCACAATTGTCCCGTATTTTTCTTTTCTGAAGTTGGCAACTCTAGATGAAACTGGACAAGTGTAAATGCATCTGGTTGTTGAAACCACTTATTTAAATTTTACATCTCCCAAAAATGCTCAAAAATAAACGTGTGAGAGCGTGTTATAGGCTATATGTAATGTTATAGCCAGATATGACGGCGCCACTGCAACACGCATCACCGCAGATGAGCATCTTTTCATCAAGCCAACGTGCAAACTAACGCAAATCAAAGTGAAAGTAAGTCGCAGACGCTTAACACACAATCATCTTCATTAAAAGTAAAGAACCGAAATGATCTACCAGGGCTGTTGCCGCTCTCTCTTATTGCGGTCTTTGATTTAGAAATTTTAGCTGATGATCAATAAAATGCAGCTCATATCTGTTGCTTTCGGTGACGTGCACTCCATTAAATCTGCATATAGTGCGGGAATTGAAGATCGGATTGCAAAAACACATTTATGTGACCAGGTGTAAATGGAATCGTTTTGATAAATCAGAGAGCTTCCATTTCTCTCCTTTTTGAGTCCGTCTTCAGCTTATCCCGTGTGTCCCAGTTTCTACAAAACTATTGAGCAGCACAAAGGATTTTCAACATTGATGATAATAATAAGAAATGTTTCTTGAGCACCAAATCAACATATTAGCATGATTTCGGAAGATGTGACACTGTAGACTTGAGTAATGATGCTGAAAATTCAGCTTTGCCACCACGGGATTCAGGAATATATTACATTTTAAAATGTATTAAAATAGGAAAAACTTCAATTGTAATACTAATATTTCACAATATTACTGTTTTTACCATATACCCCGGTGACGCTAAGAAACTTCTTTCGAAATAAGTAGTGTGTACATTACTTTTCCCACTTTTATTAGCTAGCAATGAGTGCACCACACTTTCTCTTTCTTCCTTTCCTTACAGTTCTCTGTCTGTTTTTCAGCTATAATCTAGAGAGCAGCACATGGGATGTGGTGCCAATCAACGGCGGCCCTCTGCAGCGCTATGGACACTCTCTGGCTCTTCACAAGGTAAACACAATGCTAGTCTCTATACTTTGTATAACAATGCCTCAGTGAGTGGTTTAACTGCTTGCCATTGATATGCAGAACCATTGATTTACAATTGAAAAGATGTAACCTCTGTCATTGTTGTCCACAATGTTACAAGCTCAAATAGTGTTTAGCTACTTGTTGCACTGAGGTGCATGTTTTTTTTAGATGTTTTAATATTTTTGTAGCAACAGTGCCCACTAGTGTTTATTATTCAGAAAATGATTCTAATAATTATCAAGTAATGTGGTAAACATCACATTAAAAAGATGGACAGTTTATGGCTTAGTGCTATCTAAGGCTACGTCTACATTAATCCGGAGACATTTGAAAATGGCGTTTTCGTTTATAAACACTCTCCGTCCACACTACCGTTTTCAGGCTAAATTCACCTTACTGCGCATGCGTAACCCCCCAAAAAAGATCACTGATATGATTCAGATGGAAAAATAAATATTGAAGTTATTGCGCAATTCTTCTGACAGGATAATTTTATTTAGTAATTATCTCACCATTCACTGATGCGGTCCTGGTCGCACGCAGTCACCATATGTTTGGTCTAAAACGCAACTGCTCTCACGTATTGCCGCAGGACAGCAAATGTGAGTAAATTTTGTCATCTTTGCAGGACTGTGATATGAAGAGTGCGCAATGTAGAATATTTTTAGCAACAGTGTAAAAGTGAATAGCACATACAGGCACAATACTGGTATAAACATGAATATCTATTGGTACAATATGCGTCACATGACTAAATTTATGTAATCGTTTTTAAATCCCACCGGTTTCACAGTCCACACTACATCGTGAAAACAGTGTTTTCAAATGTATCCACTTTGGAGTGCGTTTTCAAAAAAGCTTCGTTTTCATTAATAAAAACGGCATCTCAGTGTGGACGGAAGGCGAAAAGGGAGAGAAAAATATGTTTTCAAACGAAAGCGTATTAGTGTGGACATGGCCTAAAGGAGGGTGTTAAATATCAAGATTCAGGGTGATTTCAGATCGAAGTTGAGCAATTAATAAGAGTGATAGAGCCATCTATCTTAACCTAGCATTACATTTTCCATTGTTTAATGATAAACAGTACTTTTATGTGTGTGTTAACCATGGGTATTTTGTCAAATGCATTAACTGTGTTCAATTGTGTTCCTTTACTTCCTTCATTTAGCTTGTTAAGGAAGCAGACTGTCATAAAAATGACAACAGTTGTAAATTAAGCCAAGTATTCATTTGAATGTTATAATAAAGATTTAAGTTTTCTTACGTCAGGACTAACATAAGAAAAGGACTGTTGCATTGGCCGGGAATCGAACCCGGGCCTCCCGCGTGGCAGGCGAGAATTCTACCACTGAACCACCAATGCTCACATAACAGTGCACTGGGAGGTCCCGTGGTCATGCACAAACACGCCACACTCTCAGTTATGCTACACATTATCCTTCCATTCGTTCTTCCAGCCCTCTTTTCTCTCTTATTTAAAATTCTACAGTTTCTCAACTCTCAGTACTGACCGACTTGCTTTCATTGCATTGGTTAAGGAAGGCACGTGTGCATTAGCCCCACATGAGCACTGGAGCACATCTCATTACCATGTGAGCATTGGTGGTTCAGTGGTAGAATTCTCGCCTGCCACGCGGGAGGCCCGGGTTCGATTCCCGGCCAATGCAACAGTCATTTTCTTATGTCAGTCCACACAAAACAAAAACGCATTACTTTTAGAATGAAGGACATGAAGGAACAATAGAAAACTTAAAAAAATAAAATCAATTCTATTGGTAAAATGTATGCTGAAAACACATTTATATGAATCACATTCTTTCCGATGAATTTTCCACTGCAGGGTGTTTTTTTTTTTCCTCTCCATCAGAGCCTGTGATAATGTCTGCAGATTCACAAGAATATTTATTCTGTTAATGGTTTTGAAGATACGCTCACTGAGTCTGACTGAAATAAGCAGGAGCTTTCTCTCAGTCCACAGTGTAAACTGGTTTCACTGGGCTAGTTTTAACCAGCAAAGCATAGCAGTGAATACACCTGTGCAGCAGTGTAATGGACACCAATAGCTCACACTTTTCATCACGCATATAAACTTTCTCTCTCCTTGACAGTGCACATTATGTTTTAAATGAACTGCCTTCATTGTGGAGAAAGGTCCCAGGCAAATGGGCAAATTAAAATCACTGTCCTGTCCACATGACTGTATTTCACCAAGCTGTTGTCTGGTAGATGTTTTTATTTGTCATAAACTGCTGAATGCACTTTGATGATAGGAATGCGGTAGCAGGCCAGTCATTGTGCATTTACAGCGTGCGTGTGTGTGCATGAATATGAGAGTTCAGTCAGCATATTGAGATGGAGTTTTGCTTACTTTTTCATGAATTATAAAGTGTCTTTCTGCACTTTTATCTGAATATCAACTGAATATGAAACACATGATGCATTTATACATATGACACACACACACACACACACACACACACACACACACACACACACACACACACATTAGGATAAGATTTTAAGCCCAGGTTGCATTTATTTTATCATAAGTACTGTAATATTACAATTTATTATATTACAAATTAAACTATTTTCTAATTGATGTTTTAAATATTTAAAATGTATTTTATTTCTGTAATGGCAAAGCTGAATTTTCAGCAGCCTCTGGTGTCACATGATACTTCAGAAATCATTATAATATACTGATTTGGTGCTCAAGAAACATTTTTAATTATTATCAATATTGAAAACGGTTATGCTGCTTAACATATTTGTGTAAACTGTCTTACTGACCCCAAACTTTGACTGCAAATCAAAGTTATAATTGAGGGTTAGGAGATTAGTCTGTTTTCATAATCACAATAATAAATAGTAATAGCAATAGTAGTTTTCAGTGGTTGTATATTCTGAGTCATGTTTTTGTTAGTTAAAGAGATGCAGCAGTTTCACTAGGCTTGAGTCTGTTCTCCATGGAGTCCTTTTTTAGATGCAGTGTATTGATTGGCTGTTCACACAAGAGAATATGTGTTCCTGTGATGCTGGGAAATTGATGTCCAACTTTTGCTCAGCCTGAGGTGATGTAATGCCTCAAATGCTTGCACAGGATCTCATAATGTCTTCATTTCTCTTCTCTGCTCTTTGCAGGATGATATCTACATGTTTGGTGGGAAGCTGGAGGCAGGCTCCGGGAACATAACAGATGAACTGTGGCTGTTTGATACACGTAGCCGTTCCTGGTCCCTCAGGACGCTCAGTCCTGTGCTGCAGTCCCAACACTTCGCCGTGGAGGGACATACTGCTCACATAGTGGACAACAGAAATGGAGAGCCTATCATGGTGGTGCTTTTTGGCTATTCACCAATTTATAGCTACCTCAGCCATGTCCAGGAGTACAACATTCGTAAGTGCCAATATGTAACTTATTGAGAAAATATTTCTTACTTGAACTGATGGTGCAATCAAGTCATGTGTTGAATGCACATGAACGTCACCACAAAGTTGTAATAATGTGTGAGAAACCTATTTTTCTTAAAGCCCAGAGTTTCCGAGGTGAATGAAAACACAAAACAAAAACACACCTGATGCACATTTTTTATTTGTCAATTTGTAGATGTAGAGTTAAAAAGTCTTGTTGAATTTTCATGTAGAAGTTACATTGCCATCTTGCTTCGACCAAAGTGATTTGAACGCACCTGAGGTTGTAATTACAACTTCCCAACTCAAAAATATGAACTTCCCAGGAGGACTTGAATGCACCATAAGTGTGTAGTTTCATGACAGCCTTAAAGGGTTAGTTCACACAAAAATGAAAATTCTGTCATTAATTACCCACCCTCATGTCGTTCCAAACTAGTATGACTTTCGTTTATCTTCGGAACACAAATGAAGATCTTCTTGATTAAATCTGAGAGCTGTCTCTCCATCGACAGTTATGCAACTGACACTTTGAAGTTTCACAAAGAGATTCCTAATCCATGTGAATTGAGCGGTTTAGTCCAAAATTTTCTGAAGAGACACGATCGCTTTATATGATGAGCTGATTGAATTTAGGCTTTTATTCACATAAACATTGATCAGCGAAGATAAACAGAAGCTCAACCACTAGAACAAACCTCTTGCGGAAGCTCAAACGTGCTGCGTAACACTTGAGAACCGCTTAATTAATATGGATTAGTTTTACTATCTCTTTATGAACTTTCTGAAGTGTCAGTTGTATAGCTGTCAATGGAGGGACAGAAAGCTCTCAGATTTCATCAAAAATATCTTCATTTGTGTTCCGAAGATGAACCAAAAGTCTTGTGGGTTTGGAATGACATGAGGGTGAGCAATTTGACAAATGCAGACAGTTCCTCTGGCTTCCAGCAGATGGCAGTGTAATATAACATGTCACTAGCACAGCACTTTACTGATGACATGGTGAGCTGACATGACCAGACCTATTTTTTTACAGTCTATGGGCCAGACTCATTAAAGTGAAGGTTCTCTTCTTTCAGTGGTATTTTCTAGTCGACTCGCTCCACTCTCTGTCACAAACACACACCCACTCAAACACACACTCATGCTTTAGGTCATTAAGAAGTGGTAGTACCTGAACTGCACTGTCTGGGATTGAACAATGATTAATGTGTCTGAGCTCTGTTGAGACTCCACTTAAATCTTTCTTTCTTATGCTCTCGCTTTCCCCCAGTCGCTTTTTCTCAGTTTTTACTCTCTTAATGAATACATGAGCTTATTAGAGCTGTTGAAAATGATGGCAATCGCACCCCTACTGCGCATCTGTGACCTTGATGACATAAAGAATTTGGCAAAATTAGAGTGATGCAATATTTGAAGAGAAGCTTCCTTAAACTTGAGATAGATATATATGCAGTGATGTAACAAGCCAGTATATCAATGAAAGGCAGAGAACGCTTAACCATGGTATCTTCTCTGTCTCTGTCACACTTAGTCGTGTAATTGATTACAGATGTTCTACCAGAGAGAGCACTAACCACGGTCTTGAAGTCAGACTAGTATATAAAATGTCAGCATGTTAGATAGCCATGCAACCTCCTCTTTTTTAATGTTTTAGTGTATTTAATTAATATGTTGTATATTTTTCCCATTTTCTATTAAAAGTTAAATGTCACATTGCAAAAAACAAAACAAAAAACATTGTTGCATTGGCCGGGAATCGAACCCGGGCCTCCCGCGTGGCAGGCGAGAATTCTACCACTGAACCACCAATGCTCACATGACTCTTCACTTTGCTGACACGTGGTCTTTTTCCACGTGGTTCCATCATAATTTTTCGCGTTTTTGTTTTGTCCCCACATAGTTTCGTTGTCCCTCACCATACTAACAAACTTACTTTGTTGAGTGGTTTTAATAGTCTTCTATGTAAGATCTTTGTAAGACCATCACAATTTCAGGTTTCAAGCCTATGTGCATGTGAGCTCAAATACCATAGCATTTTAAGCTAATTGGATCATTGTCCTATGTGTAGTGTACACGACGAATACAGTGAGCGAAGACTAACTACCTTGTCATCTTTCAAATTCGGTCCATTTTATAAAAAATGCTGTTTTGACGCTCTTTGATGTGGCGCGACAGGGCGCAAGTGAACGCGATCATCTCTTCCTATTCACTAGCTGCTACTAGTTAAAGAATAAACATGAATGAACATATGAAGGTAACGTTATGTTGAAAGATACAGACCAACTTATTGAAATGTATCTCGTGTAATCGCTCAATCAGTTTCATTGGTGGTGGTTGAGGAGATTCCCCCTTTGAGTACCCAGAAAAGCTCTATATAAATGTAACAAATTATAATTTTTTAGGGATGGGCATTTTACAAAAATATTGTATTCGAATATTTGGCCTCATAAAAATCTAATATTCGTTTATTTAAATGACGTTTAACGAGAAAGCCGTTATTTTTTTAAGTTGTTTTTTTTGTTTTTGTCACCATTTCTGAACAAGTTTACAATTAGGCAATAGCTATACACATCAAGCTTACTATATTTCTTTTAGTTGAAAACATGAAACAATATGTGTAAACAAAAAATGTAAAGAACAAAAACATTTAAGCTCCAGCAGCGCAAAAAAAAAAAAAAAAAAAAACGCAAATAAAGCAGACTGCGCAGTTATCGTACATGTGCACTCGAGTCAGCATATTTATCGTGTTTAACGTTATATTGTTTCACGTTCATGTTGTGTACGTGAATGTAGTGATGGACAGCTGTCTTTCCTCAGTCGACTGCTGTTTAGATTTCATGTGATTTCTCATTGTAGTGGTGATATTATGTTAACTCAGTTTCATTAATTAATTTGATTAAAAGTATTTCCATTTTGTAATATCATTTTCATCAAAGTAATTCCAAACTTAGCGAGCCAGACGGCGACATTAGGTGTTCAAATATACCATCCACTTGTTAAACACGCTCCACAGCGCAACCCAGTGCATTTAATTATAACTGCGAGGTAGTTCTTGGGATTTATCATGGATTCACTGCATTAACGGCCAGCAAAGCAACGTAGTAGGCTACAATTCGATTAGTATTTTATTTTTCGAATAATAATTACAGATCGAATATTCGAAAATTCCGACATTCGTGCACATCCGTATTTTTTATTATTATTTTTATCCGCGGAAAGACGTCAATGAAACCTCTTGTAAACAATGTCACGTAGCGTATTACTACCTCAGGCAAGTCATTCATTGTCCACAGCTTGTTCGCCAGATAAATTAACTCTTTTGCTAAATATATGCACTGTATTAGCCTATATATTCATTATATTTTACTTAACCTATTAGTATTATTAGTGATGTCTTGATTTTGTATGTTTGAATAAATCTGTAATGAAAATGATAGCCACTGTGTAAATTATTATTTCAACAACAAATTGGAGCAAAAACATAATTTTATAATTAGATTTAGAAGTTAATGCGAAAACTACCTTATATGTGCAGTTTACATACAATTTGTTATTTGAGTGTTGATTATTATATCTAAAAATAGATAGCAACTGAATTTAGGATAAAATGGGCTCTGTTGTTAACCTTTAATATAATAGTAGCAATGTGCAAGTATAAGGTTTTCAAGATAATTTTATCCTTAAGAAACTTTTAATTATAATTTAATTAATTTAAAGACAGAGACAGCATTTTTTCAGTAAACCACTGTTTAATAAAAAAAAGAAGCTATTTTATGTGTCATTCCCCCCCCCCCCCCCCCCCCCGCTATACCGAACAGTCAGTTGTGTACCGTTACACCCATAACTACAACTTTACATTTTTTAAAGGGTTTCCACTGATTATATGGCAATAACTAGATCCTTTAAAGAAAGATGTTTTTTTTTTTACTTTCTTTACTTTCTCATGCTACCCTGCATTATATCATTTGTATAATGCAACTGAGTAATACTAGATACACTACCTTTCAAAAGTTTGGGGTCAGTTATTATTTTATTCAGCAAGGACAAATTAAAATGATCAAAAGTGATAGTATAGACATTTATAGTATTATAAAAGATTTCAGTTACAAATAAATGCTATTCTTTTGAAATTTCTCTTTATCAAGGAATCCTGCCTCTTTTTTTTTTCACAGTTTCCACATATGAAGCAACTCAAAGGTTTTCAGTATTGTTAATAATAAGAAATGTTTCATGAGCATCAATTCAGCATATTAGAATGATTTCTGAATTATAATGTGACATGCACTTATGAGTTTCTGAGAGTAAAGTCTATCTCTATGTCAGGTACTAACTCCTGGTTGGTGGCAGAGACGAATGGAGCGCTGGTGCAGGGAGGATATGGTCACAGCAGTGTTTATGACAGCTCCTCACATTCCATATATGTCCATGGAGGATACAAAGCCCTCCCTGCCAACAAATATGGCCTAGTGGATCATTTATACCGCTATCAGGTCCACACGCACACCTGGTGAGTATCCACACTGTTTACATGTTATACTCTTTAACTATGAAAGTGTGTGTGCCCTGCCTGTGTATCATTGTGTGACTGTGACAAACCATTTCAGCCTCTGCCCTCTCAAAAAAACAAAAAAAAAACAACTACAAAAAACCCGGATACCTTTCATCCACACACAAATCAGACCCTTAGCACACATGTGAGCAGGATTCACATCTTCCCTAAGCCAGTGAGTGTGCTGACCAAGACTTCCTGACATGAGTGAAATATGTTACAAATAAGCTGTTAGTGACACTATAAATGATGCCAGGTTGCTGTTGCCAGGGTGAGTTCTTAGGAGGTTTTAGTCCAAGAGGAACGAATCCAACATTCCAGACTTTTCACAGGCGTTTTTACACATATTTCTGTAATAACCCTGTGAAAAAAAGAAAAATAATTAAGGGGTAGAATATATATTTTTTTTCATCATGTTGTTCCAAACTTGTGTGATGTTTTTTTTCTTCTTCTGCGGAACACAAAATAAGATATTTAGAAGAATGTTGAAAACAAAACAAAAAAATGTTTTGAGAAAAAATAATACATATTTTCTTTTATGTTCCATAGAAAGTCACACAGGTTTGGAATGACATAGTGAGTAAATGATGATAGAATTCTGTCAATGGTTTTACCTGGTCTGCCAGCCTGGTCAGGCTGGTCTATTGGCTGGTTTTAGAGGGGAGGGGATTTTATACTGGGAGACCATTTGAAACCTAAAGAGCAATTTTGACTATCTGAGACAGGCAAACTAGCTAAACACTCGTCTGTCCAGCTGAAGACTAGCTAGACCATACTGGGAAAGCAGTTTATTCGAACTAAGATCAGCTAATTGCCATTTAAACCAGGTATGATCCAGCTAAGTACCAGCTTAGTCTAGTTTAAGTTTTATTCATCAAGGAAGCATGTAATTTGTGCACCTCTAGTGGCACCAAATGGAATTACTGTTTTTTTTTTTTTTTACAATGACAAGTTTTAGACATTTCCTAATCTTTCATTGCTAAGACAAACAGGTAGTCCCACTCGAAACTCATGCTATTGGTGTTTGACCAACAATGTTGTCACATCTGATCCTGTCTGGTCGCTCAAACAGATGGATTGTGTCTGCTTTTGGTGCTACTAGTTGTATCGAAATTACACTATTTACCCTTTTACTAAAAACCTAACTTGGAAAGGTTATGACATTTGTTTTTATTATGAACATTGCATTGGCCTACAATTGAACTCAGAGGTACCACCACCAATGCTTTTATGAGCGTAGACAAAGTACAAAGTAGTGGTAGAAGTTAATTTGAGGTTTCGTTCTCGCATTCGTTCCTTTTCACGCTCAAAGACGGTTCACTTAAAAGTTGTCGGCTGCACAAAGAAAGCTTTTGTATCCATTTCTCTTAGAACGTCAACGTCTTCTGTGCTTGCAGATGGAAGACATTAAAAAACGAGACACATGCCCAGTTTTTTTTCTTTGCCTTTATATTTACTGTCTCTTTGCTTGGGCTAACAGTGAAACCTGTCTCTAAAAGCTCTCTCTTACCCTTAAATGTGAGGATCTCTCGCTCATGCACACACTGCGCGTTCCTCACTCTCTGGCTTTTGATTGACAAAGCAAGTGAAAGGAGCTGCACAATGCATCAAACAACGCTTCGCTTACAGGGCTTGGGGTGTTTGACAGAGTGTAGAGAGGAGTGCTGAGTGGATGCAGAGTGATGCAAAGTGCTTATCCTCACGGACTCAATCACGGTGGTTGAAACAGAGAAAACAGATTAGATGGAAAGCAAAAGGGAGAAGTGGTGAAAGAATTTAGGAACCCATTTAGCCATTTTGAAGTTAGAAATTTAGGGAAAAGTCAGTTGTGAAGGGAAGTTGAAAATTAGTTGGTAGTGAACTAATTTCTCAAATGTGTGTTTATGAAAGTGTTTTATAGATGTTTGTATATTAGTATATTTTTGTGACCTTGTGCCAAATTTTGATGTTCTGTCTTTTGTGCCAAAAGACAGAACATCATACTACAATATTCATAAACATGTCCAAAGTAGTCTGAACAAATGAATCAAATAAACAGGGTATTTTTAACGAACCCGAATCATACTGTGTGGCCCATGTAGTCTGATACACGATTGAACAACTCTTAGGAGCTGGCTTTTTTTAGAGGACCAAAATGACTGAATGATTATTTTCAGTGAATCAAAAACAGTTACTGAAATATTCTGAATCTCTAAGGCCCTGTTTACACCTGGTATTAAGATTAAGAAAACGCATTTGACCGGACTTCTTTCATAGTGTAGATGTTCATGTGGTCGAATGCGTTCGAACATCTGCAAAATGACTACCAACTCTCCGTCTACTTTCCTAACGTGCAAACATCACGGTAAGTGTGCCAGTCACGATTTAAACTTTTTTGGCTGTAGACTGTTTGGTTTAAAGACGAAAAATGTACCAAGCACAATATTCTCTGACACTGCTCTTGATTTCTAACACGTGCTCACCGCTTTTGGCATGGTCTTGCGGATATCAGAGCAGAAACGAAATATGCTGCTACGTGCTTTTCCTCGTCTCCGGTCGCGTTCATATACAAATTGAGAGAGCTCATTTCACCCATTAGATCGAAAGATCTGAAAAACCCATGCATTTACCCACCCATAGACCCTCCCCTCAAATAAATCAGGACAGAAGAGGTTGAAAGTGGACAAAAGAGATGGATTAAAACACAGGTGTAAACGAGGATGTGTCTCCCTCATTTACATTCTCCCTCATCCTAACTCGGATGTGAAGCATTCCTGGCATGCAGTCGATCAGGTTCATGACCTGGGTGTGCGACAGACTCCCACAGGAATTCTCATTGATGGACACCAGCTTATCTCCTTCACGTAGTCCGGCCCGACATGCTTTACTTCGCTTACGCACCTACAGGATAAATGCAAGTTGATAATGTATGAATAGGTCGATTTTTTAAATGGCCTTGGATATTTAACATAGAATATAACATATACAGTACTTGTGATCTGATTGACCAAAACCCATCATAAAAAAAAAAATTGAGCTCAAACTTGCCTTTTGACCACTATTTTAAAGTTACTGTACTCTGCCTTTGTATTGTCAGCAAAAAGTGAGAAGCCATGCCAAGGCAAAAGGCAGTAACTTCCACATGATCAATATTTGGTTGCTGATCACCATTAACAAAATCATCATAGGCATTTATTTTGTATGATTTACAATTACTTATCTACTTGCTATCCTGCGCTTTGGTTGCATTCTGATGGCATTATTAATACATTAGACATGGCAAAATACCTCCGTAGATATATTAGTCCAGCGTTGGCTCGACTGGCAAAGTTTTGGCACTCTGCCAACTAGATGCATGAGTGTTTCAACCAGGTCCGGTACCCGAACTGGGTGAGGCGGAGCTTTAGTTCTTTGTTGTATTCATCTGCTACGGCATGTGTAACATTTTTCTGTCAACTCTGCATATATCCTTCCCGATCGATATTGCACGTTTGTCAATGGAGCGGGTTCAGACCATACTAAATGTTCTGACCGCGTTTGTGCAGGACAAAGCTCTGAGGACATCAGAAGTTACAGGGACTGATGGCAGCTGTACAAACTACACAGGCTACACCGTCATTTTTAATTTTAATGGACCGTAAAACAAAGGCAGAACACCGTACAATCTGATAGGTAGCATTATTTGATAGAACACCGGCACAGTAACTTCATATTGACGCGCGGCTAAACAAAGGCAGAGTACCGTAACTCAATTTGAGCGTTCCAAAACAAAGCCAAAGAGCGGTAACTGGTGTTACGGTGTTCTGCCTTGGTTTCTCATGGGCTTTTGAAAGTTACTGTAAAGACAACCCATTATTTTCTCAAAAAAACAATGGAATTGACTCAAGATACTTATCCACATGAAAAAGGAGGTCTTGAATGTGCCAAAAATATCTAACTAATTTTCGACCAAAAACAAAGTTATGGTCTTTTGCCTTTGCACGGCAACATACACGTGTGTGTTTCTGTGTGTGGGTAGATGTCTCTGTGGTGCCATATTACTGATGGCGTCCATCTGCGTATCTGACCTAGCCTGTGGAGAGTGACCTTCAGACCAACTGTTCCATCCCATAAGCTAAACACTCATGCACATGCTGCATTACAATAGCCAATGAGATGTGTGTTTGCCTCTCCCCAGGTTTATTCTGAAGGAAAGCGGCCTGGCAAGATACCTCCATTCCGCTGCGCTGATCAGTGGAGTTCTTCTGGTGTTCGGGGGAAACACTCATAATGACACCTCGCTCAGTAACGGGGCCAAATGCTTCTCCTCCGACTTCCTCTCCTATGACATAGGTATGGACTACCTGTGACCTTCCTTATCTGATTTTACTAGTACTTCCTAAAAGGTGAAGTGTGGAAATGCAAAAATAATTATTCCTGTCAAATTCCCAGTTGAGATCTTCGGAAAAATTATAATAGTGCCTATGTTTGGACATTTTTGCACTTCACATTATATAATGCTTTATAAGACACGCTGCCAGCGCACTTTGGATTCATTAACCATATACATTATGATTTATGACTCTTGAGTATGCATGGATCCAGTGACGTATTGTGAGATACAGAATGCATGCACACTCAGCGGTACAATTACTGTAAATTGTTTCATTCAAGCTGCTGCAGTGTGATATTACTGACAGTTCATTACAGAAAGCTGAGAAGCCAGTGGAGATCTACTGGAATGCACAGTTGAGTCATAATGGAATTTCCCAGAATATTGTCGACATATGCAAGCGAGACGCATACAGGATGCAATGACTGCATGTGTGGTGTCTGTAATCAAATCTTTGGTAGTACCCTTATGGAAGACCTCCCAGTGTAGAACCTTTAAATAGTCTACATACCGCCTCGTCAGTGCTCTCACTTTTCCCTTTTTGAAAATAAGTGTCTGTGGCTCTGTTCCAAAACCAAGCGAACTCTATGTAGGCAGCATTTTAAGGCATCATATGCTCAAGATTCGAAACCTGTTCAAATGGTATAACTTAGCTGCCATCTAAGCTTCCTTCATTAGTCAAATTCTAAAGTCGATCTCAGAATGCACTGTGTTGATCAGGAAAAAAATGACAAGATGGTATACAAAGTTAACAAAATGTCAATTATGTCCCAAATGCAACACTTTTTTTTTTTTAAACCTAAATGGCAACCTAGGTTCATTGGAAAAACTTGCCTCTACTATATTTTTGCAAAACTCCCAAAACATACCTATACATACAATTCACTGCAGTTTTCAGCAGAAATGAACACTAGTGGCAGTAAAATGCCAACAACTTTGTCCTTTTTTACACAAATGATAATTACAGGGACAGATTATCAATGAATGCTTATTTTCGGACAGATCCTTGAACAATACTATGTTATGACCTCAAAACACTTTTGCTATTTGATGTTTGCATCACATAACCAGCTCCATATGAATGGCTATTCTGATGTAGTAAACTTGCTTGGTAGCACGATACAGCATTGCACTTGCAATATGGAGCACTCGGGTACGAGTCCCGTGAAACATGAATCGCAATATAGGAGCTCAAAGACTTGTAGAAGCAAACTGAAATGGAATTGTTTTGTCTCATGTTTGCTTTTGTTACAATATCGGTTAGGTTTAGGGTCAGGTTAGCGGAGGTGGTACATTCGTTTCAAACTTGATAGAGCATTGACCTTTTAGCTCCACTCACCAGACATTTCATTTTTGATCATTTTTGAAAACATTGCCAGACTCGCATTCCTCTGTCTCAGATAAAACTGAACATGCTTAGCACCACTCACTGGACATTTTACTTTGAAAGTGTTGCGAAATGTGAAAGAAGCATCGTAAAATGATTCATTCATTATATTTTTGTCAACACTTGAATGTAGGTGTTTCATAAAAAAATGACATTTCAAACAAAAAGTTGAGAAAATAGCATTTTTGTCAAAGACTTTGTCCAGATTGGATTCAGAACAATGATCAAAACATAATGAAGTAGATGGAGTCCATCAATATCCCATAGCTTGCAAAGACGTGTACCTCTTTGTGGGTTCGATATTTCATTTGGCAGTTTTGACTTATGCTGTTGAACAAATCCTGTTAGCTTAATTGTGCGTAAGCAATCTTCTATCCGCTCCTTCTGGTTTACGCAGACCATCTTCTTCGCTTGTTTTTGGATCCGGAAATGCTGTACTCTTTCAGAAGATGCATAACAGCATCCCCTTACAGTATAAAAGTGTAAACATGGACAGCCAGATAAAGTCAATGGCAGGAAAGTGGAAAATCTCGTCAGTGGCGGGGAAAGAGTTAAATTACACTCTTAACCCCCTCACACAAGCACTTGTCAACACAGATGTATATTGTTGGTGCCATCTCCAGTAGTTTGATGTTGTTTTTGTTCTGTCTCTTCAGTGTTACCACATTGTTGAGCAACCAATTAGCACAAAAAAAAATCATGTGCGAGCTGAGCGTATAGAGTGTGCATTGTTTGAAAAATGTGTCTATGCTGACACATAAAAACCGAAGTATACTTTGAGCTTTAGAAGGCAGCTGCCAATGTAGGCTGCAAACATGACAGCAAGGTGACTCGTTGGGTTTTGGAACAGAGCATGTGAGTGTGTGTTGCTCCAGTCATGCAGATCATTTGTAAATCTGTAAGCATACACGCAGCTGAGGGGCTGCTAACGTAGGTTTACAGATATCCTCAGTATGACCTTTCTCAAGGCAAGACCTCTGTGATGGATTGCTTCTGAAACCTTTGACCTCTGTGGTGGTATAATGTCTGGCCATAGGCATCTGTCTGAGGGTATGTGGTGGAGTGGTACATATTCATTTCTTCATTCACCGAATGGAGCTTTGTCACAGAGCTTTTAAAAAAAAACGTACGGAATGTTTTTTGCTTGTAGGCTTTGCAAGTTCATGAAACTTTCTTCTGCAGAGTCAGGCACTGTAAACTTTGACAATACTTTAAATAATCATTTATTATGGGCTGATATGGAGAACAAAGAGTGTGCGTTGTGTTTTACATTGCTCTTGCCTTGAAATATTAAACACCAATTAACATGCACAACTTATTTCAGCCATTCCTTGCAAGCCAACAATGGATTTTACGACTGTTGTTTGATATTCTCTATGGCTTACGATCCCAGTGCGCGGTGCACACACTATAGGTTTACTACGGCCTTTGGCAACTTTGGCTAATGTGGGTTTTTTTAAATGGGAGACTTTTACGAGGAATATCAGTGAATGATTTAAAGTGTTCCTTTCAGTGCTGACAGTAATATTTAGCCATCATTAAATCCTCATAAAAAACAGTCGAATGCCAGTGGGCCAGATGGTGTCTGCTATTTTATGAATCTTTTACAGTACCTTAGACAAGGAGGTTGTGGAGCCAAGGGAGTGTGAAAGAAAGGATGAGAGATTGTGCTCATTCTATAGCGAATTCCTCCCACAGTGTTTACTACAGTAGAGTGGCAACTTTCACTTCCATCTGGCGCTTCTCTACTGCACTATGTTTGTTCAGTGTTTTGCAACTCAAGTAAAGGCAAGGGCTCGTGGACTCTGTGGATTGTGCTGGTTCTGTTCTGGTGTCAGGGAGTGGTCATTTTTGGCTTGAGTCTGGGTTGGCTCTGTGTACCCAAGCCACTTTGTCTGATTGCACAAGATTGCTTGGACAACCTTGACTGGCTTTACACATACTGGCTGCAGTCTGTCCAAATATACATCACTACCACTAAAGCACTGGCCTTAAATCTGCTCCACTCGCTTAATTCATTAAAGTAGCAAATTAGCAAATTATTTTCTAATCACCAGCAGGCTTCCTGGAAATGTTCCTGTACAATTGCTTGTAACTGTTGGTCTTCTGTTCTTCCTGCTGTGGATACAGAGGGCAACCTTTCCGACCTGCTGCAGTGTGTATGAAACAAAATGAAGTAATGAACAGACTCTTTTCTTGACTTTTCTGCATAAAATGCTGTTTGTATTTGTATTACTGTTTATTGGACTGATTATGTTTGCATTGAGTGCAGTGATTATGCTCATTTTGAATTGCACTGCTTTGCAAACCAGCTTTTCACTCGATCTGGAACACTGTAAAATATATTAAGTTGACTGACTTTTACTGGCATAGAAAACCTGCAGAAACTGATTGCCTCAATTTACACGCAAAGTAGTTAATCACTTTTGAGCTGATAAAGCTTACTACAACTTTGTACAGGTATTCAATTTGTAAAAGCTCAATTTAATTAAGATTTATATTAAGCATTAAGTCTTTGTTTGATTTATTTGTTCATATAATACTAGAAAAATCTCAAATTTCTCATAAGAGTAGCATACAGACAGCATATTATTGGGGTAACTGCACTAGGTCATTTATTTGTTTCATAAAATGTTTTTGTTCCATAAGCTATATATACTGTAAATAAATAAAACTTTTAAGTTTTATTACTTTTAAAGTGTGTTGTTAAAAAAAAAAAACTTAAAAAAAAGAAAAGAAAAGAATGGATATAATGCCAACCCAGGAAAACAAATTCAGTATTCTGTCCCTAAGGCTGTAAAGAATCTGTTTTGTAATCTGTTTTGAAATTTTAAGATTTGGCTGGCTACACCATAAATGTATCACTGTGATCTAGTGTAATGCAGAAATGGAATGTATAGGCCCTTTCCCACCAAAAGTGAAATGAATAAGCCATAGGCTGAAGAAAATGCAAATTCATGCCTGTACAGTAGGGGGCGCAGCAAAAAAAAAAAAAAAACCCAAATGGTTGAATTTGATCATCGAAGGTCAGCAGCAAAGTCAGTGGCTAATAAAGTGAGATTAAATATATAAATTATATTTGTGTTATTTAACATTTAATTATTGCAGGTTTGCATAATATTCTGAGTTTGCATTTCATTAATTTTTATCAGAGCTTAAAAACAGAAGAAAAAATCAATCGGTTCTCTCCGAACAGAACCAGTATTTTAACGTTTCTGTTCATGCGTAACAAAACTGTTCTGTTCCCTTCTGTAACAAAACAGTTTGATTAGAAAAAATACCGGTTACTAATAATGGTATTTTTAAAGGGGTCATATAATGGTACATGCACTTTTACAAGTTGATTGTACTGAAATGTGTGTTGGCAGTGCCTGTACACAACCATCATAAAATGATAAAAATCCATCCAGTGTTTTTTTTTAAATCTCCTTATATGTTTTCCCCTCTCTAAAATCAAGCCGTTCGACCTAGTGACGTCACACGGTCGGACGCCCCTCCCACGTTTTTTGATTGACAGCAGCGTTTCAACACAGACCCGCCCTCGCTCATGAGCGAGCTGTCTGTCATCATAGTCCGCGCGTCATTGTTGATATACGCTGGAGCACTGTCTATGAGCAGAATGGCGTCTAAGCGACTGTGGTGTTCTGTTCTTGGGTGTAATAAGGAACACAGCAGTCATTTTGATGTTCCTAAATCCGAACTGAAGACGCAGTGGCTGAGTTTTGTTCTCAAAGGGAATATTCCCCACGATCAACGTCAATGCTTTCATGTTTGCGCGAATCATTTCTTACCAAACGAGGGTCAGTATAAAGCTGGTTTTGCTAAGAAGCTGCTCCTGAGGATCGGTACCAACTATTCGTGTTCCTGCTAGGGCTGAACGATTAATTGCATTTGCGATAATATCGCGATATGATGAAATGCGATTTTTTTTAACCGCAAAGCTGCGATTACAGTCTGGTCACGTGACACGCGAAAGTAAACCAGTCTGTATTGCAGATGAAGCATCAACTTGGCACGCTACGCATAGGCCTGGCTACAGGAAATAAGTTTATGTTTAATTTATGTGATATTGTGTTATAGATTCTCTCCAATGATTCTGTATCAAGTAAGATAATTTCAGATTTATGTCTGAGCTTAGTTTTATACGTGATGACACGTGTGCTTTATAAACAACCGTGTTCTGCTTGCTTCTAATTCCTCTGTCTCACACACACACGACACCACTCGAACCTTACGAGAAATAATCTTTAATAAAGTTCAGAAAAGTTGAAGCGAATTACAAGGACATTCACGGGCTTCACTGCACAAGATACAAGATATGAGATGCGTGCGGTCTGCGTGATGTTACTTTTGTAGTGCGCGGTCTCGCCCGACGGTATTTTACTTACAAATGTTCTACGAAGGCATCATATGTCTTGGAATGCATTTGGCTTATATATTAAAAATATGAAAATCACCGACAGAAGCTGCTTTCAATTTCAAATACTCACGCGCGCTTTGCGAAGAGCGTTTGAGCATGCGGCTGTGAGCGACTCCGTCTACGTGGTTAAATGTACTTGCATCTCAAAATGCTTTTATGACGCGAAATTAATGTGACAGTCAGTTATATCTTACGTTATTAAACAGACAGGACAAACCATATATTATAATTTCAAAAGAGATGAAAACGTTCAGACAGCCTACTCTTAAATACTGAAAGCACTCTTTGTTTAAGCTGTTTTTGACCAGGTAAAATGAGTGTTTTCTTACAATACTAATGAGAATTTTTAATTAAAGTATATTACAAACTTTTAATTTAGACCCTAAAGAATCATATTAGCTTGTACAAAAATGGCATTATATGACCCCTTTAAACTTTTTTTAGAGAGAGCTTGTGACTAAACCTTGTAACTCCATTTGATCCTCAAACTGTCTTCAAAACCGCATACAGTAGCTTTACCTGCCTCAATCATGAATGAAGTGCTGCACACATTTTGGAGACTGTCTCTGCTTGTTTGCAGTGCAATGGTAAATAAAGAACTAGTTCTTTGAATAAGTTCATTATTAAAAAAAACATGATGTTTGTAAAGGCAAATGTTTTATGTATTTAAGGAGCCGAAAATAGTGTTAGTCTGGTATTTGCCTTCTAATCATAGCCAACACAGCCTGTACATAGCACTTCATCTTTTATAACACAAGATTTTGGCCAAATGTATTAAACAACAGTAAAAACTGAGCGCCTGCATAGGTACAATAATCTTGTAAGTTGATGAAAACGTAATGCTGAACTTCAGATGCATTAGATTCTGTTAATGACTGACAAAACACAACTCTCTGACATTCGCTGGTGAAAAACCTTGTAACTCCATTTGGCCAAAATGTTAATAATAATGACACACTCAAGTGTCTGACCACTCATAAAGCCACAATACTAACTTTGACTTATTTGGAAAAAGTAACTTCTTTCTTTCTTTCTTTCTTTCTTTCTTTCTTTCTTTCTTTCTTTCTTTCTTTCTTTCTTTCTTTCTTTCTTTCTTTCTTTCTTTCTTTCTTTCTCCAAGTCAACTTTTAAAGGGGAGAGAAGAGGCATTATTAGCTCTTTTTATGCAATATTTCTCGCAATGAGGGACTGAATTCAAGATGACACAGAAAACGGTTTTCATTTGCGTATCCTCTTGCCATGTCTCTCCCAACTCTCGTACCTCTAATTAGATTCAGGGAAAATAAACCCTAATTAAAATTGTAGCACTCTGGCTGAGAGGCGTTGTGAATCAGTGTTTTTTTCTTCTGCACAGACCTTTTGTTTTAATACAACCAACAGACTAGGTAGCAGATTGCCTCAGCACAAAAACATATTTTATTAAGCTTGCAATTAAAATGGGTTTGGTTTCCTTGCTACTGCATCTACTGTTCTCTACCTCTGCTCTATCTGCTCTTGTCATCCAGTGTTTCTTCGCTCTGTTTCTTTGTCTCCTGTACATTAGCTATGGGAGTTGAGCCAATATCCTGTGAGGAAATGAAATCTAGGCAGAGCCAACGATAACTATCAGGAGCAGTTTTACCATTTGAGAGAATATGAGTGTCACCTTTAGATCTGTAGAGGTCTGGACCAGGTTTATTGAAATCAGGCATTGAATTATTCCAGCCAGAAATCTGTGTGGTGGCCTAAAATGTTGGCCTTTGGATAAAAGCATTTGCAAATGTATACAGGTAAATGTTTCTCAAAGCGATTTATATAGCATTAAAGGTATTTTTTCTGTGACAGACTTTTTGCAATTCTGTGTGATTCAGAGGCCACTTACAAAAAGCTTTAAAACTGATAAACAGGATAATGAAGGTTTTTAAAGACATTTCTCCCCTCATCTAAGCTACATTAGTTGTAGCTTGATGGGAACAGAGTGGTACTTCTTTTCAATTCACTCCAATAGTGACTCACAGCCTTCATAAGCTGTTCATAAGCAGCTCCCACAGCAGTTAATAGGCTACATGATGTCAAGGTGTATGATATAGTTAAATGCCAGGATGTTCCCATCATTCTACAACTGATTAAACTACATATGCATGAAAATCTAGTTATAATGAATTTACTCTTCCTGACATTTCAGGACAATGTTTTGTTTAGCACGTTTCCTAATGTGTCCATTAATTAAGCTGTAAGGGTTGCAGGAGTCAGAGATTAGCTAAATCCTTTTTGTGTGGCCATTTGGTCTGTTTTCTGAGATTAAATTTTGTGTGGATGCAGGTGTGACCTTAGTTAAACAGCAGCTTGATGATCAGTACTGCACTCAAGAGTGCTGTTTGCAACCTGGCCACACTTTCTTGACTTTGCCTGAGTACTTTGAGGGGTAAACGCCAAATTTACATATGTGACCCTGGACCACAAAACCAGTCACAAGGGTCAATTGAATAAATAAGCTTTCAATTGATGTATGGTTTGTTAGGAAAGGACAATATTTGGCCGAGATACAACTATTTGAAAATCTGGAATCTGAGGGTGCAAAAAAATCGAAACATTGAGAAAATCGCCTTTAAAGTTGTCCTCACTCACAAAAATAAATATTTTATATATTTACGGTAGGAAATTTACAAAATATCTTCATGGAACATGATCTTTACTTAATATCCTAATGATTTTTGGCATAAAAGAAAAATCTATTATTTTGACCCATACAATGTATTGTTGGCTATTGCCACAAATATCCCCGTGCGACTTATGACCTGTTTTGTGGTGCAGGGTCACATATTAATGCTGTTTGTGGCAGTCTGTATCGACTTTGAAAGTATGTGATGGCTTTTGAAACTGATATATATGAGAAAGAGAATGGACGCCCTATTGAATTGTATGGTTTAATGACTTAATAACAAATCATCTGGTCCTTGGTACAGTAGGTCTTAAAATTGGGTAAATATAGATGAACAATAATATATATTACTTGAGTACCAAATCAGTATATTAGATTGATTCCTTTAACTGAGACTTCTTTCAAAAACATTTAAAAAATCATACCGACCCCAAACATCTGACCTGTAGTGTTTTGTTTTAATAGTGACAGGGTAAAATTGGGGTGAAATGGGAGTGATTTCTGAAGTTATTTTGATATCGGTGATACAAGGTCCTGTGAAAGTATGTCCTGAGACTGTTTTTTCTCTCTCTTTTGTAGTCTTAGAGTCATCTTTGTTCACTTTCACTAGACAGAACTGCACTATGTTGTTGTGTTGGTGGTATCTTGGTGATGCAGTGCTGCAATGTGTGGTGGTAATCTCTGCTGCGGCCGTTAGTGGTGCTGTAGGGAGGCTGTGAGATGTCTCAATCTTTCCTATGCTCTGTATATTGTTGTTCTGTTATATAAGAATCTCATGCTACAAAACATCTGTTCACAAGGGGTTGTTAACAGTGTGTATGTACTGTGTGTTTTCTTGACACACATGCATGTGTATGCACATTGATGCATTTACTAGCAGGAAAGCCTGTAGAATGTAAAGATAGTCTTTGATTCCTCTCCCTAGCTGATTAACTGACCATGAGTACGGCTAATTACTGAATTAAAGAGCGTGTAACGAGCCGAGAGTGTGTCCGATCTGGCAGCCTGGGAGAAACATATGCCACAGAGCTCATGTAACCTGGACAAACACGAACAGCTCAAAACACACAGATGTCTCAGTCAGTAAAAAAGGTTTGGTTTACATAGTGCTTTGTACACTGCTGCTGTGGCTTTCACTTCTGATGAGTAAAATATCTCTGCACTGATATTAAATTCTGGTCGAAATTGCCACATTTCCTAAATCAATGAAAAATAATAAACTAAAAAACTAAAACAATTGTTTTAAATAGTAAAAGTGGATCATTTTAACAATGTTAATAAATTATCAGTTCTTCTTGAGATTAAAGTGGATGTTAGATGCTGGCAAAGGTAAAATACACTACTGTTCCAAAGTTTTTGAATTAAACTAATTAATACATTCATATGGATCTGTTAAATCGATTTAAAGTGACAGTAAAGACATTTATAATGTTGCAAAAGATTTCTGTTTTTAAATAAATGCTGCCCTTTTGAACTTTCTATTCATCAAAGAATCCAGAAAAATCATCACAGTTTCCAAAAAAATATTAAGCAGCACAACCTATATATATATATCACATGACTAGAACAGGGGATCACATGACAGACATGAAACAGTATGTATGTGTATATATATATATATATATATATAAAATATAATATATATATCAAATATTGTCATGATTTGGTTTTGTTTCATGTTCCTGTTCCATGTCTGTCATGTGATCCCCTGTTCTAGTCATGTGATCCAGCCATGTGTCATGTTGTCATTGGCTCATTGTTCACAGGTGTGTCCCACATGTTGTCATTAGTCCTCCTTGTGTATTTAAACCTTCATATTTGCCTTGTTCCTCGTCAAGTATTGTTTCCTGTTACCACTGTTGGTAAGCGTCATGGCCACGTTTATGTTTTGAGTTCATGCCATGCCATGCCATATCACGTTCTGTAAATAAACTGCACTTGGGTTCTCTACAAACTTGCCTTCTGTGGACCAACACTTTTTTTTTTACTGTATATTTGATTATATATATTGTATATTGTATATTATCAATTGAACATCCAATATTGATAAATTAAGTAATGCTTTATCTCTAATATCATCAATTAACCGGTGTGGTACGGATATATATTGTGCATCTCTAGAATAAAATATCAAATGACTAATAATCTTGTTATTAGTTTTAGGGTTGTGACATAATGTTTTATAATGGTATTAATGTACTCTGTGAATCTAATAGCTTTTGATGTTATTTTCAACTACCTTTATGTATATGTGTATATACACATATACACAATATATATATATATATATATATATATATATATATATATGTATTTTATTTATTATTTTTTTATTATTTATTTGCATGTGTGCTTTTCAGCATGTGATGAGTGGACAGTTCTTCCAAATCCCAGTCTTCATCGTGATGTCAACCGTTTTGGACACACAGCTGTTGTCAGTAATGGGTAAGTTCTTGATGTGGACTTTTTCCATTCACTGATACCATCAGTATATGCGCTCTTCCTGTTCCCAGGTTGTTATTTCTTCCACTAAATTTAATTTAGTTAAACAAATCATCATGGGTCGGGGGAAAAATCTAATGTGTATCCTCTCATTTCCTTTGGAAAATTGTTTTGGCAATACAAATGGGTCGAAATACAGAAAAGGTCTGTTTTCTCTTCCACTCAGCTCAATGTACGTTTTTGGTGGTTTCTCTGGTGTGATTCTGAACGATGTGCTGGTGTATAAGCCTGCCAGCTGTGAGGCCTTCCTAGAGGTGGATCTTTGTCAGAGCGCTGGTCCTGGTGTTCGCTGCGTCTGGATCAAAGAACGCTGTGTACCCTGGGACTCCAGCCATGCTAATGACAGTGTGCCTGCCTCCTTCTGCCCTGCGCGCACCAGTAAGAACCTATCATTTTAAAAGCTTATGTTAAACACTGGCTACGCAGAATGACTTTTATGGTCATTTATGGAGCTGTTTTTGAGTATTTTCACCATACATTCACATTGAATTAATTTCTTATTCACAGGAGTCAGTAAAAGTGGGTCTTGCATAGGGCTGGGCGATATGGCCAAAAAAAATTATCACGATATTTTTTTATATCAGTCGATATCGATAATTATCATGATGAATGTCAAATCTTTATTTCTTTCAAGTTTAAAGGCAGATTTTTGCTCCTAAGTGAAAGTTGTAGAAACCAGAGCGTTAATTGTGGTTTTAAACTAGTCAGAACATATCATGACAAACACTTGCCAAACAGGTGAACATTTCACAGATCTGAGGTAGAACATTTAAACATTTGTCAATTTTCCTTAACAAAATAAATATCTTAATAGAAAAATTAATTTCTTAGTTTCTGCATGTGCTAATTTTTATTTGGTAAAATGTGATATTCTGACTGTGTTTTATTAAAATTAACCATTGGTCATCCAGTATCATGCATTTAGATCATGATAACCACAGATAAAACCAGGCATAGCCTGTAGCACCTCACTATCATGGCAAAATGTAACTTTGTTTTCTATGGTATTTGTATGAAAAACAGTAGCTTACATACATTATTAAATACTGTAATTATATTCCATTAGTCCTTTAATACATTGTCTACATTAATAATATAATACAATTCAATAGATATATCCCACATTTCATGGTGCAGTTAATATTACTAGGCTAACGTTACAGTAAATCCATGGTAAATGATGGGAATTTGTAGACGGAAAAGCCTTCTGACTGTATCGTTGCGCACAGTGTTTCTCCTGTTTGTCAGCGCTGTTTCATCTGCTTTTAAACTGGTTTAAATCACAGAGACATTTGTGTTCTTCGCTGAATTCAAGTGCTTCTCACTGGATCTCGTGACTGAGACCGGTCAGAGTAAACGCATCTGTTCTAGTGAGCTTGCGCTGCTGTTTGGACTTCGAGCTGAGCGGATACATGGTCCGTGTGGCGCGTGGTTCAAATGAGTTTCGTTCCACTTTTGGCGCATAAACATTATTGAACATTTATCGAACTCTTGATATCGTTTTATCGAGAAAAATTATATTGCGATAATTATCGTTATCGTTATATCGCCCAGCCCTAGTCTTGCATGTCACAGAACCCTGAGGGGGTGTGTTTTGTGGTACTTGTTGACTACATTATTTCCACCTAAAACAAGGATATTTGACAAATAAATGAATAAAATCACAACATTTCAGGAAACTAGGTGCCTGGACTTTTAAGTAGTTTAGTAGTCATTATAGAACAATATTTGACCACAGAGTACTGTGATTGACCAATCAGTATCGAGAATTTCAGTGGGCCATATAATAAGATAAATGAGGTGCCAGAATACACCCTACTATTTAAAAGTTTTGGTTCAGTAAGATTTTGTTTTTAAATTAATATTTTTATTCAGCAAGGATGTTTTTAATGTTACAAAATATTGCTATTAAAAAAAAAAAAAAAACGCTTTAATAAATAAAAAAGAAAATCCTTAAAAAAAAAAAAAAATAAATAAAATTTGCATCAAATAAATGCAGCCTTGGTGAGCAGAAGATATTTCTTTTAAAAACATAAAAAAATCTTACTGACCCCAAACTTTTGAACGGTAGTGTATATATATTTTTGTATCAAATAAATGCAGCATAAGATGAGCATAAGAAACTACTTTCAAAAACATTGAAACATTTTACAGACCCCAAACGTTTGAATAGTTGTGTAAAGTTGAATAAAATGCAAGTGTTATAAATGTTTACACATCCTTTCATCTTGTGGGAATATCTTTACACCTGGTCTACTATCCTACACAACCATCGCAGTGGGGTGAAGTTCACTTTACATCTCATTCAGTTGAGTTGGACCATTAGCTCTGTATGTCAAACACACACCTGGAGAGTATTTTTCCTTTCAATAAATCCTCTGTCAGGAGATTATTGTTAAGCTACATATAATCCTTTTTACACTTGATACATTGCGGGTTTTATATGCAGAGCCACTCACATGTTCTGCTTTACCTTGATGGCGTGCTGCCTGTTTTCCACTGGGTAAATCCTGCCTGACTGTGGGAAATGCCTGTTGATAATTGACTGAACAAAAGGTCAGTCGGCGCATAATAATCTCATAGCGATGTAATTATGATTGCGATGAAACTAATCTCCAGCGATTGTGGACACAGATGTTTTTTTCTGTGGGCAAAACTGGACCTGAGAGGATTACTGCAATTACCGCATTGAGTTTGGTGTTCTATCAGAGGTGGATTGGACTTTAATTAAGTAATGGAATGACACACAAGTTCATGATGGATTATCCTGTATTGTGTGCATCTCAGAGACCTGCAATCATGCAGTTTATCATTGTACATTGGCACTCTTTGGGTGGTTGCTCTCTGTATATACCTGTACACAATAAAATCTGGACTTTTTTTTCTATACACTATGAATGTTCCTGATATTATGTATTATGTGTGTGTATGTAATATATACTACTACACTTTCATTCAAAAGTTTGAGATTTGGAAGACTTTAGTCCAATTCTCACTATTAACTAACTATTACTAACTATGACTTTTGCCTCACACTCCTAATTACTGCTTATTAATAGTTAGTAAGGTAGTTGTTAAGTTTAGATATTAAGTAGGATTAAGGGATGTAGAATATGATCATGCAGAATAAGGCATTAATATGTGCTTTATAAGTTGCTAATAAATAACCAATGTCCTAGTAATATCCATGCTAATAATCAACTAGTTAATAGTGAGAATTGGAGTCGAAACTAAAGTGTTACCAATTTTTTTTTTCAAAAGTGTTTATTTGAAGTAATAGAAATCTTTTGTAACATTATAAATGCCTTTACTGTCATCATTTACTTTTTATCAATTTTAAAAAAAAAATCGTAAAAAAGAAATAACGGACCCCAAACTTTTGAAAGGTAGCATATCTAAAATATTTTATGTTTTATTTTTTAACACATTCACATCTTTTTCCAGAGATCATAATATTAATCAGGGGCGTCAGTTGGGTATGGTTGCTGCCATACCTTGGTTGCCCAGTAAGTGCTAAAAAAGTTCGTTATAAATAAAATGAATCAAGATATAAGTGATTAAATTAGTTTTAAATAATACAAAAAAAAATACTAATACACAAAGAATAGTACATAGACTTGGTTGTACTATTATAGGCCTACATTATTTGCTCTAACGTTCACGCAAGAACTGTCATTCTGACTGACAACATGAGCACAACAAAGATATTTAAATACACACATACTCTTTAGCCCCTTTCACACAGCGCATTGAACCCGGGAAATTGCCGGGAAATTGCCGGAACGCCTTCTGTGTGAACGCAAACACGACCCGGGATTGATGCCGGCATCGATGCCGGGTTGGGGACCTAGTAACATTGCCGTGTTCAGTCCCGGAACGCGCGCTGTGTGAACAAAAGCCGTAATAATGCCGTGTCGCAGTGATGACGCTGAAGCGCGGGATCGTTCGCCAGCTGTGAAGCGGTACGTAATGCGCAATTTTATGATCGAATCAGAGAAATAAATGCACAAGCGTGGTTTCCCGAGAGAGAAATCGCAGCTCATAAGCAAACTGAAGACACTGCTGAGACATTACAAGTCACATCGATGTCACGTGTCTTTCCGGGACATACACGGGTTGTGTGTGAACGCGCTCTCTGATTCCGGAAAATCACTGGCAGTGTGAATGAACCAAAATCAAACGAACCCGGGTCAAATCCCGGGTCACTTTATCCGTGTATTTTCCGGAATCTCTGTGTGAAAGGGGCTTTTGTTTAAACTACTCTACTCGTTTAAAGCCTTGTGTTTTGTTATAATATATAAATAAATAAATAAATAAATAAATATATGTGTATATATATATATATATATGTATATGTATATGTAAAAATCCTGGACCGCTGCACACTTGCATGAATACACACAGGACTGCAACGGCCGAGGCTGGATATATATTAAATGGAAATGTGCAAGCAGGACATTCTTTTTTTCTTTTTTTTTTTCTTTCGAAAAAGGTAATAAGGCTTTAAAACAATATCAATCTGAGTAGGCCTAAATAATTTGTGAATTGTCATTTTTTTGTGTGTTAACTGTCCCAGAGACAGTCACAGAAAAATAAGGTGTGAAGGGGTAAATAAACCTGAGTGTAATTTTGTTTTCACTCATATTTCCTTTCTCCCATCCTTCTAGTTCATTTTTGTCCTGGATTTTCTCATTGTTTATCCTTTGAAATGGTTCCAGACAAAAGCCAGTTCCTGTGTGACGTCTCTTTCCCAGAAATAATGATAAAAATGATAAAACAAACCAACAAACAGAAAACATCCTCCCAAAAAGAAAAGAACAGGAAAAACAGTACTTATGTGTATTATGGTTAGTCTGAAATAAACTAATTCACAGTCAGGACAAATGTTTTTTTTCTCTGTCCTTGGCTCTTCCCCTCAATTTTCTGGTTTTAATTTCGCTGTGCCCTGTCCATATCCACCTCCGCTGTTCAACTTTAGCCCTTACCCATGTGTCATTGCACACACTCATTTTTCACCACAGTTGTGAAGTGTTTCACCTTGAGAGCTCTGAGTCAGACCCTTGTTACCTCCAATTTTTGTTTTATGCTAATTAGTAGATATTTTCCTTGTCTCTGATTCAAATTTTTTTAAACCATAGATGGAGTTGATAAGCAGTGTCAGCAGTTTTCTGACTGTGCTTCCTGTACGGCCAACACCAATGACTGCCAATGGTGCGAAGACAAGAAATGCATATCTTCTTCAAGCAACTGCACTGTGGTATGTCAAACAGAGGCATAACTATTAAATAGATTTAAAAGCATTTATAGCAATTAAAAATAAAATTTCTTTTTGCCGTGTCATATTTTCTCTTCATTCAGCTTACAATTGAGCTTGCCCGCCACCCTCGAGGTCCCTTATACCTCAACCCTCCCCCTGCCATGCTGTCTGATCACCAGCTCTCTATTTGGAGACCCGGTCTGCGCAAAACCGGCCAGGTATGCAGTAATATATCTTATGATAAGATTGATTGGCTTAGAGAATTAGCACCTGCAACTTCTTGATTTCACTTGCTTCTTCCTCATATAAATGTTAAAAAATACAACACAAAGTTGTACAAAACTTGCTAGTCACATTGAAAAAATATAACCAGAGTATTTTACAAATATCTCTTTTCCATCCTCTTGATTTTTAGTCTGTGAAGAACTATACCAAATGCAGTGTTCGAGGTGAGCAGGTTTGTACCAAACTGGCGAACTGCAGGAGTTGCTCGCTTAACATCAACTGTCAGTGGGAACCACAACAGCAGGAATGTCATGCTCTGCCTGGTGAGCTGAAGGATGGATGGATGGATGGATGGATGGATGGATGGATGGACGGACGGACGGACGGACGGACGGACGGACGGACGGACAGACAGACAGACAGACAGAATGAAAGAGCATATGCATGTCCATATAATCAATGAAACAGTGATCAAAGTAGACATTTCTTCTGTTTAACTGTTACAACTTTAGATGATGTCTAGGATAGAGGTCTTCAACCCTGCTCCTGGAGACCCACTGTCCTGCAAAATTTATTTCCAAACAGCTTCAACAGGTGGTCAATTCTGTTTGATTAGGTTTGGAGCCAAACTCTGCAGGACAGTGAGTCCCCAGGAGCTGGGTTGAAGACCTCTGGTCTAGGGTATAAGTGCTACATCTAACATGATAATATTTGAGTGTGTTTGGTTGGCAGAAACATAAGATAAAAAGACAAATATGATGCAGAGAATGTATTGTATACATTTGAGAAAATAATACGGAATTAGAAGTATAAAGAATAATACAAATATGTGTGCCTAATACAGCTCAAAAACTCTTTGAACTGTACAAGGCTATCATTTATGACATGTCTTTTTGTAAGAAATTCAACAAGGACATATTAAATTGATCAAAAGTGACAGTGAAGCCATTTATAATGATAAACTTAACAGATAAACTTTCTGTTTATCAAAGATTCCTGAAAAAACATATCATGATTTCCACAAAAATATTAAGCTGCATAGTCATTTTCAACTGTTATAATTAATTGAGAGCAGGAAGTGATGCTGTTGTTTGATGTATTATTAACATTCTTTTGTCTCCTTTGGGAAGAAATTCTTCTCTACAGGCCCACACATTGTACCTATGCTCAACATTTTCCAGTCTGCAGTAAAGATACACATATACACATACACACACACACACACACACACACACACACACACACACACACACACACACACACACACACACACACACACACACACACACACACACACACACACACACACACACACACACACACACACACCATGGGTACATTCAATAGACTTAATGGTTTTTATATTGTGCAAACTGTATATTCTGTCCCCTAACCCTACCCCCTAAACCTACGCAATCACAGAAAACTTTCTGTATTTTTACATTTTCAAAAAACATCGCTTAGTATGATTTATAAGCTGTTTTCCTCATGGGGACCAAAAAATGTCCCCACAAGGATTTCAGATATTGACATCTTTGTGGGGTGGCATTTTTTGTCCCCATAAAGTAGGGTTTACTAGGACCACACACATGCACACACGTTTGTTTCACTATATTATTGAAGAAATTGCATAGACTTCGAATTATTTATTTTTAAAATTAGGGGTTAATGATATGTTCTATCGCCTGACCAACCTCTACCCCGGTGTGTTTGGTTAATGGAGCAGAGATAAAGGGTCAGAGTGACCGAGGTGATACATTCAGGGTTTGTGCTGGCCATTCTCCCACAGTCTCTCTGTGTCCGATATCAGGATGTTCTCAAGGACATGAGCTAGAAAGTTCACTGCTCAGCTGTCAAATTTCTGACTGATAGCTCAATTTGAAAGCATACATACACACACGGACAACTTTGTCTGAAAAGGACATCAGCTCTGTAGTGAAGACATGAGTATATCCAACCATGGAAAATGGAGAGTTCTGACCTCGACAAGAAGGCCAATTGCAAGTGCAGTAATTATTCAAGTTTGCTGAGCTATTTATCCATTTATGGCTGAGCAGCCTAGTCAAAGAATCCAGAGTTTATTGTTCTTTTTCCCTTTTCTGCGCTCTGTTTTTTCTTTCTTCGTCAGATGACAGCCTTTATCTTGGATTATAATCAGCCGCATTTTACAAAATATACCCTTGAAATGAAAGGGACAATGGTTATTTTACGCTATGTTTAGACAGTGTGGTTTTATAATTGACTATGACTGTGTGCATTTCCTTTTGTTTTGCTTTTCAGGAAATTGAGGGTTTGCCTGAGTGTGGGTGTTTGTGGTTAACCATCGTCATGGTAAATTATTCATGTGCTGCTCTCTGTAATAAGTTCAAAACCCAAGGGTAACATGTTTCTTAATTTCATAATGTAGTGTGACTTACACTACTGTTCAAAAGTCGATAAGATAAAAAAAAATTTTTTTTTTAAAGCAGTTTCTTATACTCACCAACGATACATTTATTTGATCAAAAGCACCTTAAAAACTGTAATATTGTGAAATATTACAATTTAAATGAAAGGTTTACTATTTAAAATATTCTAAAATATAATTTATTCTTGTGATGGCAAAGCTGAATTTTCAGCAGCCATTACTCCAGTCTTCAGTGTCCCATGATCCTTAATTTTTTTTTTTCTAATATGCTGATTTGGTGCTCAAGAAACATTTCTTATTATTCTTATCAATGTTTAAATAGTTGTGATGCTTAATGGTTTTGTGGAAACTGATAATCTTTTTTCTGGATTCTTTGAAGAATGGAAAGTTCAAAAGAGCAGCATTTATTTAAAAACAGAAATCTTTTGCAACATTATAAATGTCTTTACTGTCACTTTAAATCAATTTAATATATCCATATGAATGTATTAATTTAATAAAAAAAATTTGACACAGTAGTGTCAAACTTCTTCAAATATATCTTGTTTTTCGCTGTATAATACACAGAAAGCTCCTTTTATCAATATCCTGATCAGAATGATTTGTTTGCGGTGTTCAGATGTCTTGTGTGAGTGAAGCCTAGTTTAAATAGAAGCCTGGTTTTATCCTGGATTTTGCTCCTTTTTTCAGCACACTTGTGTGGAGAGGACTGGAGTCAGATTGGAGATGCATGTCTGAGGCTGAATGCCAGTAAGGAGAGTTATGATAATGCCCAGCACTACTGTAAGAACCTGGATGGCAACATTGCATCTCTAACCTCAGCCAGGCAGGTAGACTTCATACTGGATGAGCTGCAGAAGTATCAGCTGCATGGGAGGGTGAGTCAAGTATAATCACTAGCCTTTGTGTGGAGGTTTACATTGATTTGTCTTGGTAATGGTTGGGTACTCTGTAGAACACAGTCAAAGCTGTTAACAAGTTTTTCTGAAGCATATCGATTAGCAGTGTGGGGTAACACATTACAAGTAATCAGATAACTTTTCAAGTGACTGGTAATGTAATGCACTACTTTTAAATTGACAACAAAATATCTGAGTTACTTTTTCAAATAAGTAACTCAAGTTACTTTGTTTTTTCCATTTATTCTGACCTCTCTTGTCCTCATATTGAGAGAAATCGTAAGTAAGTTGCAGAGGTGTTGTGTGTGATGCTTATTGTAGTTCTAGACTAAATGTGAACATGCATTTACTCATCTCACTTGCACAAAAACAGATTCAGTATTCTTCAAAATGAATAAAAACTCAGAATATTATGCAAACCTGCAATAATTAAATATGCTCAATTACACAAATGTACTTTATGTAATTAATCTCGCTTTATTAATCAATGTCTTTGCCGCTGACCTCCGAAAATCCAATTTAACCATACTAATAAGCTAATTTGACTTAGATAAACATCACATTTGTTCATTTTTTGTTTTGTTTTTATTGCTAAAGTAAGAGTGTTGAACTTTTTTCCCCTGTGTCCTATTCCAGAATGGCAGCACAGCTGTAAGTTTTTTTCTTTTGAGCTGCGCCCTCTACTGTACAGGAGTAAATTTGCATTTCTTTCAGCCTGAGGCTTATTCATTTCACTTTTGGGAAAGGGCCTTTACATTTTCCAAAAGATAACTTTTTTGTTGTTTTTAAAAAAAAAACAAGGAAGCCCAGCCCATGTGAGAAAAAGTAACACAAAAGTAATGTAACACATTACTTTCCAAAGTCACTTTTTAGGGGGTATCGCAATATTGTAACACGTTCCTTTTAAAAGAAACTTTCCCCAACACTGCTGATTATGTATCTCACCATAACAGTGGCTTTTTTTTTTTTTGGACTGACACAAACTTCTGTCCGTGCTCCTGACTTGTTTACCTAAATCAGTTCTTGATTGCAAGTATACGGTATTTGCCCTGCACTGCTCTGAATCCCATTTTAAAGTGATTCTTTAAACGTTTAAGAATGTACAATTTACTTGGCAAGTCCAGATGTAATGCTAGATGTTTCGGTGTGTGTAAGTTTGTTTCTAAATGTCAGTAAAGCTTAAATACTCAACTTTACATGTCAGAAAACCTTACTCATGCCTTCAGTTAAAAGCTATTCAGTTAAAGCTAGTCCCCCCGGTGCTGTGGTGTAAATATTTGTCATGTGTTAATTAAAAGGAAAGGAGTGACTCTCTTCATAATCCGCTCCCTTGCTGATTGAGGCGTGAGCCTCAGTGTTTAAGCAGCTTTTGTCCTTTGAAGATTAACACAGTTTTCTAAAGGACCCACCTTTGATGTGAAAAAGATTCGCATGCGACGGTTTCTCAGTTGCCACTATTTTTTCTCTATTCTGTCACTCACACAGACAGTCACACTCACTCCCTGTGGCTGCACAAACTCACAGGAGATCTTAAACCTTTTAAAACCTTTTAATCAAAGCACACAAGACCTTTTCATACAGGGAAGTTGTTAATTTGAATGGAAAATCTAAGAGGTTGGGGTATGTCAAATTCAGTATGTTTTGCCTTGAATTCATAATTAAACTGTGCATTGGCCTTTGCCTTCCCTTAAAAAAGAGAAAAAAAGAAAAAAAGTGTTTTTATAAAACTATAGCATGTGTTAAACAGAGTAGACAGTCATATTAGCCATCAAAACGTCTAGGTGCTCTGAATGAATGTCCAGCTGGAAGTCTGCAAAATCAAGTTCAAATAGAGTTCAAATAGAGGTGTATGAAGATGAATGCTTTTTTTATTTTACTGTTTTTTTTTTTTTTTTTTTTGACTTGCATCTGCAAATATGTCAGTCTGTTTATAGTTTAACTTCAGACCTCTTTCTGTTCTTTACTCTAATGTTCATAATCAGAGTATTTATAGACACAGGGTGATAACAGCTCATTGCATCTGTGTTAAAAGTGACTTGCTAGACTTGCTAGAAACATGTTAGATATGTGGCTCACTCAAATTTCAGTACCTAGCAAACAGAAACGGGTGCAATGTATGTATTTATTTATTAATGTATTTATTGTAAATGTATGTATTTATCTTTTAAGAATCATGATAGATATTAATAATAACATGTTTCTGCATTAGTTGCAGCACCTGACTTTGATTTTGACGAAGAAATGTTCTTCAAATAATAATAATGAGCAATGAAGCGGTTTTGTTTCCAAGGAATAATATGAAAATGTATGTAAATATGGTTTTCTTTTCAATAATTTCATCCTTTTATTGAGGCTTTTTTTTTTCTAAATGAATATCAAATTGAATTTTAGATCTGAAATTAAAACCAAGCTCATCATAGAAGAGGTCTATTCAGGTCATAGTGTGAATTGCATTTTTTAAAGTTAATTTTAGTTTAATAATTTCAATTAAATTACATTTTTTATTTAATTAATTACTTTTTTAGTTTTGAAAAAAAATCTATAGATCTAGACAAAAATTAGCTTCATGCCATTGACCCATAATTACGCTAGTTTTGTCTGACCCTGGTTGGACATGTTTTGTATGTTGCACAACATTTTCAAGATTTAATCTAATAATTTTCCCTGACTGACTATAGCCATTTTTTTTTTACCCATCCCTATGTGGATGTTACATGTGTGTGTGTGTGTGTGTGTGTATATGTATATATATATATATATATATATATATATATATATATATATATATATATATATATTTCTCTCTTGCAGAAACTTACTCCCTGGGTGGGTCTAAGGAAGATAAATGTTTCATACTGGGGGTGGGAGGACATGTCTCCCTTCACTGCCAGCACTCTGCAGTGGTTACCAGGGGAGCCAAGTGACTCAGGTTTTTGTGCGTACCTGGAAAGAGCTGAGGTTGCCGGACTCAAAGCCAAACCCTGCACTGCCAACACTGAGGGGCTGATCTGTGAGAAGCCAGTTGGTGAGAAAAGTTTTAGTTTTTTGTAGGGATGCACGATATTGCATTTTGGCCGATATTCGATATGCTGATATTTTCAAACTAATTTTGTCCGATGCCGATACCGATACCGATATATATACACATTTTCCCCCTGATATATTTACACTTTAATTTTACTGACGAGAAATTCAAGTCTCTCTCCTGTACTACCTTTACCGTATTACACTCATGTGTTGTAGATAAGGCAATACACAAGACAAACAAAACAACATTTGATTCTACCATAAATGTATAATTTTACAAATGCAGACAGACATTCACCCCTGAAAAATAGGCAAATTATTTCACTTGGAGAATAAATGATATGCCAGTGCCACATTTTATTTTTAAGTTCACACTTCAAACTTCAGTCCTTAGGAGTAAAATAAATACAAATTTATTTTCAAATAAAAAATGTACATCATCTACTTGAACAGGTCTACCAAATGCTCCCCTGTTTTCGGTGCTGATGCAGTGGTGACCCGTTCATGTAACATGTAAGGGTGGCGCTGCCAATAAAGCAACTAAAAGCTGTCACAATGAATCGCAAAAGTAATGATTATGAATATGTCAAATATAGCAAGGAGACATTTTAATTGTTTATTAATAAACAAGTGTTTTCTGTGTCGGCTGTAAAGATGAAGTTGACGATGACTCGCGATCTTCGCAGTAGTGAACGCACCAGAGAGAAATGCACATTTCGGATTACATAGTTTTCTTTCGTTTTGAATTGTTCTGTTTAAAAATATGATTTCAAGCGTTCTGTGGATAATAGATATATTTCTCAGGTCTGTGAGGCAAGTAGGCTATGCTGAGTTTCGTTTCGTTTCATTTATGAGACTAGCTCCAGTTCAATCGCGGGCGCCTCCGTGTCGTGATATCTATTATCTATCATCTGCTTTACTTATTATTTATTAAATCCAGGCAATTGGTTGATGAAACATTGATTAAAATTAAGATACAAATAATACAAAACGAAATTCACTTAGAAAGGCTTTGTGCTTTCTGCTTGAGGTCTCTGTGGAAGTTTTAAAGCAGTCTCTTTTAGTGCCGCTTTCAGAGCGCTTACGTCCGTAACCGAGAACTGTCACTGTTTTTCCTCATAAATGCGAACACGAAAAATAAAATAAAATGAATATTTTATGCTCTGTGGAGAGCATAGTAGCTTGGAGAGTTTACATTAGTAAGCTACAGGACATCGTCTTTCAAACCATGACCTGCACGAAAGAGAAAAAAAATTACTGCGTCATTGTACCCAGCACTTCTGAAAATGCACTTGCGAATGCATCTCTGTCCCCAGCACATTTCAAACCAAACTGACGCCCATGCTCGAAATGCCTCCACATGTTAAGTTAACTGGCCCTCATGCACGGTCGTCACGTGCACATAGGAAACACGCCACCCTATCGGCAAGGCTCATCGGCAGAAATGATCATATCGGCCCATGCCGATGATGGTCATTTAAAGCTTTTATCGGCCGATACCGATGTTGTGCCGATATCATCGTGCATCCCTAGTTTTTTGCTATGTTTCTTTGTAACATGAACCTGGAAGAATGTTTCTTTGTAACATTCAACGCCTGCTCTGTGGTGGATGCTGCTCTTACACATCAGACCCAAACTGAATCGGCTCCCACTGAAAACTCCACAGGGTTCTTGAAGAATTGGGAAGTCTGGAAGTAGACTTTTATTAATATATTTTGTCTTAATTTGATAATGCTTTCAGTTAATAGTTCTGTTGTATTATTCTCAGCTCTGTTAACATAAACTTTGTTTAATGCCTATTCCATGGAATTCTGCAGATTTTCCCTTATATTTTATGCAGATTTAGTCTGGGCTTGCCCTGGCTTTTTGTGTCACATATGTCAAGGTGATTTGGTGTCTGCATCTGCCATAACATTCTTTTCCATATAGTGTTATCACACTAGTAAAGAAATGAACATATTACTTGGTTTTATTAAAGTTTTATGAAAAACAAATTCTATATATAGTTCCTTGCGTTTTTTTTTTGTTTTTGTTTTGTAAATGAGCAGAGCTGTTGTATACTCTCTCACATCCTCTGTTTCTTTGGCTGCTGTATGTTTTTTGGACCTGTTTGAAACTCTAGAAAAGAGACTCAGAGGAAGCACAAATTAGGCCTTGAACAAGATTTGGACCCCCTTCAGACACTTGCAAAGAGCATAAAGAATGAATGTCAACTCGTCCTCCCCTCATCTCTGTGTTTATTCTGCTCATTTTCATTTCTTATTTATGTTCTTTTGCTCATTGAGCTCATTTAAATAGTTTCTCTTACCCTACAGGAGGTAACAAACCAGATTTTTGAGGCAATGTGTATAGACATTGTCATTATCATGAATATAATAAATATTGTTAGTAACATATTTTAAGTGTGATAAAAATGCAGAACTACAGTATTATTATAGCTATAGAGTATATTACAATACATAATTGGAGTGGGGTGCAAAACTCTTAGACCACATTGAAATGTGGGATTCAAAATCCAATTTTAACCTTGAAATAAGCAAAGTGTGACATATATTGGACACATTCAAACTTGAATTAATTTTTATGATGTAAAATAAAATAATAAATGTTTAAGGTTCTGTTTCAGTTGCTAATCAAAGTAAACTTCTTGACATTGATTATGTGACTGTACAGATGTTCTTGCTTCCATTAAAGCATTAGATGCTCTTTGAATCATTCTCAAAACAGATTGGATAACTTGATCATAAGGTTTTACACAAAGTTGTGGAGATCATACATGTGTTCTTATTCATAAAACTATTACAAATAATGTGCATTAATTGAAATAAGGCTAAAATAAAATATATATATTTGATTGTAAACTTACAGAGAGAGAGAGAGAGAGAGAGAGCAATTAAAGCAAAATAAAAAAAGTACAAAAACACACAACAAAATGACTAAAACAAACAAAAATAAAATGAAAAAATAAATAAAGGCTAATTCAAAATAGAAATAAATAGTATTGGTTTCACTTTTTTGATGTTCCCTTTAATACATTCTGTTAACTATAAGTAATGTTGCACCTACATGTCATTAGGGTTGCTGGTAGTGTTAGGGTTAGAATAAGTTGACAATGTAGTTGCAAAGCTACTTATAATCAGTAGAATGTCTGTTGGGGGACCATCACAATATTACGTTAGTGGACTGTCTGCTTAATATCTGCTAACACCTTATTATAAGGTGTTAGCAGATATTAAGCAGACAGTCTACTTATAGAGTTAGTTGACACATAGGTGCAGCGTTACTTATTGTCAACAGTGTTCAAAAGGAACCATCAGAATAAAATATTACCATAGTATTAAATAATTTTTAAATATATTAAAATAGTATTAAAATATCACTGAATCATGCAGCTCTATAAATAAAAAGCTGGCCATAAGAAACGTTTTGACCCTACTGTATCTTATCAGGAAATTGTATTGTCATTTTGAATTGTTATTTGAGGTGTTTTAAGTGTTAAATTAAGTTTTCTATTGTGTGACATTTTTGCCTTGTTTTTAAAATGATTTAATTAGCTTAAAAGTAATTGCAATTTTGACCACTGCATTTTCCTCCTGCAGTGAGCCCAAACCTTACCATGCGTCCATGTAAGATGCCCTGCTCCCTGCGAACCACATGTGCCAACTGCACCAGCCAGGCCATGGAGTGTATGTGGTGTGGCAGCACCAAGCGCTGTGTGGATTCCAATGCGTACGTCATCTCCTTCCCTTACGGCCAGTGCCTGGAGTGGCAAACTGGAGACTGTGGAGGTGAGTTCTTGCGTTTACCATCAAGGACACACACACATTAAGATACATGGCAGACTAGAAGCTGGAGTTATGAGTACACACTACTCTGATGAACACACACCTTCTAACTCGTTTACTTTCCACCTTCTCATTTTTCCCTTCTGTTGTGAGCCTAAGGGAGATTGAGTTTTGAGAGCAGATGTTATGAACGCTATGCCTGCTGCACAGGCAGGTATCAAACTCACTATAAACTCCTGTCACACTCTGACTGGCCTCCACCGGAAAAATCTATAAACTATCGACATCTGTCCGGCCTTGCACAAGAGACCGAGACCCTGCACAAAGAGAAAAAAGAACTTTCATCTTATTCGGACTTTTGACTTGTGACATAAAGTCTGGTCATCATTGCAGGTTTTCTGACCAAGAATTGGTACGAAATTTCTGCAAACACAAAAGAAGATATTTTTAAGAATGCAGTTTTGCTGACCATATCCTTTGGATGGATAAACATTAAGACATTTCTCAAAATATGTGATAAATGCTTTAGACTTTTTCCAGGTGTAGCGCCACCTATGGGCAGAATTTGACACAAATTGGTGTGAATTCTCAGAATGTCTGGTTGTCTATGTATGCCAAGTTTTGTTAAGTTTGAATTTTGCCTTCAGCAGTTAAGTCAATTCATTAAAATGTGCAATTTGTGTATATCTCCTCAATGCTCAAAATTCTTTTGTAAATGTTTTGCCTTTTTAAAGGCAAAACAAAGAGGATAAGAACAATAAGAGTAGGAATAAGAAAATCGGACAACAAATACAATAGTGTTCCAAAACCTTTGGAACGTGGACCCCAACATGTGACCTTTTTTTTGCTGGGAAATAAGCACAACAGTTATGTGAACAGAAACTTTAATAGAATAAATCTTTTGTCAAGACTTGATGTCTCTAATCTTGCAAATCACATGAATATTCCATCATTAACATTGGTGATTTTATCAGTTTGGTTTGGTTCTTTGTAAAACCAGCTTTGTTGTTGAGACGTTTTTCAAATGCTCTTATTTCCATAAAGCCAGTCACTTAGATTTGAACTCTTGATTCCAGCCAACACTTACCATTTTTATATACATCATGTGTCAGTGTGCGAACTGTGGGCTGTTCATGAGTGTGCCGTCTGAAACTGAGGCTGTTCAGATCTCTGCTCAGTCATTTTACGATTCAACAGCTCCTCTAGTTCTTTCTAAGTAGATTTGCAGAAATATCCCTATACACAAGAGTGATATCATGTGGTCCAAAACAACACAGAACCATGCCAAAGTATCTGAAATGACTGATGGTAATCGTCTCAGAAAAGCCTTATGAGTAGCTGACGCGGACCTACCTTGTATAGTCATCAGCAAGTTTGTAGATGCATGGAATCATTCTTTTCTTCTGCATTAAGAGGCACTAGAGCTGGCATCGTAATGCGGCGTAAATGTGCAGCTGCAACAGGGACGAGAATGAAAAATAGATATACAGTCCAACTGAGAGGCGTAGTGCTTAATAGCCAACATATTTCTCCAGAAAAAATACTACTTCAAAATCCTGACTGGCGAAATTGCCTGTCTATAGTGTCTCAGGAAGTTGAAAGTCTTTTCATGGCCTTGAGACCCTGAGACCACAAACTCCCCTTCCATTCGCCATTATAGAGTTACACAGATATTACTGTTCTTTCTCTGCGGATGTGCTGGTCATTGATTTTATCTGGACCGCAGAGACTAAAGGCCTCCAGTGCATTGTTAACTGGGATGTTGATGGCTGTATTTCATAGAGGCGATCTGTCAGACAATAAACATCATTAAGGTCAGCTCTCTGATGGAAGTGAATTGCTAGAGGATCTCCTTTCCTCCAAGGAGTTGGTTCATGGCCGCAGCAAATATTTTGCTGAGTGATTCTTTGGTGTGAAATGCCCCATAGATGTACCTGTTGGGATCATTTCATTAGAAAAAGTGCAGTTTTCATATTTAAACAAAGGCCCACACAGAGATAAAGAAACAGCTTGACAGCATGATAAAATGCACGTAATCAAAATGGAAATGAACTTCTTCACTGGCTCAATATACTCAGCAAATATAGCCTTTTCATGCAGAAGTTGAGATAAAAGAAATACCATATCGTACAATGTGCCAAGTCGGCTGCGTCCATTGTGTTGCATTGTTATGGTACGGTCATTTTTTGTAATGTTTTTTTTTTTCAAAAAGTCTTTGTTATTATTCAGTCTTTAAACAGACAAATGTGTGAACATTATTGAGGCAAAAAGTAAATCATTATGGTGAGCATACATTTTTCATAACTTTTCACCTCTTTATCCTTTCTGTTCAAATGTATAATCTTACCAAAAATTATATGTCTCTATTTTGTTTGTAACTGGATAAGTTTCCACATTAGAAAAGGTTCACCCTGAAAATACTTTACAAAATAAAAATACTCAGTGTATTATGCTCACCAACTAATTTATTTGATAAAAAATACAGTAAAAACAGAAATATTCTGTATGATATTATTGCAATTCAAAATAACTTTATATTTTAATAGAAATAGAAATTTATTTTAAATTGTAATTTATTCCTGCTGAATTTTCAGCAGCCATTACTCCAGTCTTAAGTGTCACATGATCCTTCAGAAATCATTCTAATATGTTGATTTTATTATTATTATCAATGTTGAAAATAGTTGAGCTGGTTAATATTTTTGTGGAAATTATTCTGCATTAATTTTCACATTATGTTGCAGGATTTTTTAATAGAAAGCTCAAAAGAACAGAATATATTTAAAGATATTATATATCATAAATGTCTCTTTTTTTTTTGTGTATAAAAAAATTTTTTTTTGAATATTTTGAACGGTAGTGTTCACTTGCATGAGACGAGTGATCTGTCTTATCTAACTTGGCCATTTTAAGATCACATGTCCAAAGATGTGTGTAAAAATGTAAGAATCAGTTTTTGCAAAACCCATTATTCTGAATATTGAGGGGGACGTGCCTACCTCAATGTCTATGTGGTTTTGCATGTGACTTCCTCTCTCTGGAAAGTTACATAGACCGGCAATAATTATCTATTAAATCTTTTCTTTTCCGCTTTATGCTTGTTAATCCTGACTGCAATCTATTTGACAGGTGTCCCTGTCCCAGGTGAACCTGTCCACGAGACAGATGTTGTCTCGCTGTAGACAGAGATTTCATGTTGTCATTGGGTCAGACATCCCTAGAACAGATTTTAATTATTACATTTATAAATGTTTTAACACTTGTGTTAAAGTTGTATTTGAAGGAGTTTTTTTTTTGAGAGAAAAAAAATCACAACATTGAGAATGTTAGATTTGCATATGTAATGAATGTTTAGGTGTCCTTGGCTAAATATAATCCTCCTTTCTTTTGCTAAACACAAAAAAGGAAAGGAGGGAGCGAGATAAAGTGAGAGAGCGAGAGATGAGAATTGTGTTTTTAATTATGAAACACCTCTGTGATTGTGCCGAATGCACGACACGGCAAAATGAATCATTGTATTGGGTGTGAATAATGCAGGAGGAGAGAGGAGCTTCTGGGCAAAAGTTCATCTAACACATCTGTGCGCTATGGAAATCTAGATCAAGAACGCAAAAGAACATGCAAATATCCACATAACTTCCACAGAATGTCAGAAAACTTTTCAAATCTTTTTTTTCCTTCTTTCCATGTGTTATTCATTGATATAAGATGTGTATACAGGCTACAGTAAACAGCTTCAATTTACTCAGTCAGTGGTTTGGCCTTCGTGCTAGTAAATGTTATTAAGACATTGATGACCACTGAAGAATTTTGAAAGTGGATGCACAATATATCTGTGCCATATTGGCTATTGGCTGATATGGAGGTTTTTCACATTTTAGCAGAGGTTTTCAACCTTTTTTACTTAAAAAAAAAAAAAAAAAAAAAAGTTTACTCAGTTTCTAGGTGATAAAATATTTTAGGGCTTGACATAGCTAAAAAAATGGCCTGTTATTGCCTTATTTGGCAGGGTCATGAATAATAATGTTGAGCTCTGCTCTGATTGGCTGTTTCACAGCCTACATAATTTGTACGCAGGAGCTGTGATGTACTCTGAAATGCAAACGTGCAAAATAATCAAACTTCAGTTTTCAAACAAACAAATATTTTAACAAATTGACTGGATGCATTGTCAAATGACAATCGTTTCAACTTAAGTGGTGGAGAAGGTCACATTAGCTAGAAGGAGCGAGTGAGCTATCTCCAAACTAACCTAGTTAGCTCCTGAGTTGTGTTGTTGATGAAAAATAGGCTAAATTATAATTCTACCCGACAAAAGGGATTGACATAGATGTAACAGCAACACGCATCACTGCAGATGAGTAGCTGTGCGATCTATTCATCAAGCCAACGTGCAAACTATCGCAAATCAAAGTTAAAGTACAGTAAGTCGCAGACGCTTAACACACAATCATCTTCATTAAAAGTAAAGAAACGAAATGATCTTACCATTGATGATGTTGCTGTCTACTATTGCGGTCTTTGATTTTGAAATTAGCTGATGATCAATAAAATGCAGCTCCTATCGGTTGCTTTCGGTGACGTGAAATCTGCATATTTCTCATGATTCCATGAGACGGTCGGCGGGAATTGAAGATTGTATTTATATCCGTTTTGCGAAAACACATTTATGTGACCAGGTGTAAATGGAACCATAGATAAACATCAGCCATGCCTGTTGACAATTCTGTTCTGTGGGAAGGGTATGAAAAGCGCTCACATCCCCTGCACAGCCTGGAACATAACATTTATATCCATGATCTGCCATTTTCGCTATTGTCTTTGCTTGCTTCTTCACAGTACCTGCAGAACTTCTGATGATTTGGCTGTGCAGGTCCACGTTAATACTGACTGGCCTAGAACATGGGATGGTATATGCAACTTTTGAGGGCGTAAATATTAATGATCCCGACTTCAACGTCACAGTCGGTGTTATGTTGGGATTCGCCCGTTTTTTTTTTGTGGTCTTTTGCAAACACAAGATTTACATATGAAGGAGGAAACAATGGTGTTTGAGGCTCACGGTATGTCAGTTCCATGTACAGAACTCTTAATATTCAACTATGCCAAGGTAAATACAGTTTTCCATTCTATGGCACCTTTAAATGACATCTAGAAATCACACTTTTAATATGCTACCTCATATAACAAGGTTTTTCTCTAGACCGTGATAATCCTAGTTCTTCAAAGAAAAAAAAAAAATTAGGGTATAATTTAAAATGAGAAATATCTTGATTTTAGTTGTTTTAACTTGTTAATATTTTAAGTCATCTTGAGGCCTATTAGTGGGCCTCGGCCCTTGGTTGAGAACCTCCGTTTTAAAGGTTTCAGTTGGTTGAATACTGTATCGGCTGATTGTGGATAATTTCCCCATTCTATTTTTACATTTAGATGTCCTTTGAAATCCAGTGTTGGGAGTGATGCATTACAAGTAACATGATTAAGTCGTAGTACTAGACTAAATGTGAGCATGCATTTACTCATCTCACTTCACTTGCACAAAAAACAGATTCAGTATTAGTTAAAATGAAAAACAGTGAAATGCAAACTCATAATATTAAACAAACCTGCAATAATTACATTTAAGTAATACAAATATACTTTATGCATTTAATCTCACTTTATTAACCAATGTCTTTGCTGCTGACCTTCGATGATCCAATTAATCCATAATCCATTTGATTTTAGTTTATTTTATGTTTTATTTATTTATTTATTTAGATGTCTTAGCTTTGCTTTTTACATGTATTTTCAATTTTATAACCTGCAGTTGTGATAATGGCCTTGGAAGACTTGTAGATTATAAAACTACACCTTAAAAATTTCTAAATAGAAACTCCTTATATCTCCAAACAGCACATTTTTGAATATGATATAGAAGGTCAAACACTGTGGCACTTCAAACAGCGCCTCGTCTTTCCCGTCTCACTTTCACTTCTGAGTATCCCATTGACTGTGGTGGCGTTCCCTCAGTGTGTCTTTCTGCCCTGTTTTTAATGACACACTCGACATCTCTCAGTATCTGCCCTCGCCATTAACCCCGAGACACTTTTTGACCCTCACACTGTCTAAGGACCCATTAGACGGGGTCTGGTCGAAGGGTACATTGATGGACGCTTCTTCTGTCCCTATTGCATGCATACATTTTCTGCTCCCACACACACAAAATATCTAAAAATGAAGGGAGGTCATTACTGAGGGGCTCAGAAAACTTTTATAGAAAACTGATATAAAAAATCCCTATTGGCACAGAGAATGTAAATGATCTGATCCTGTCCCGTGTGTCTCAAATGTCCAGCACTCTGAATGTCAGGCACATTGTATGAATACACATTCATAATGTAATGGCACAAAACTGAATTTATTTTGAAATTAAAAGGTTATTCAACAACACACAGGCAGAGTAAATTTCAGTGCTGGTAACACATTGATATAATGTGACTTGTAATGTGTACAAAATTCAAGTCAAGTAATACAAAAGACAAACAACTCAAATGTTTTTTGCACTCTCTCCTTAATAACATTTAGTTTATCATATGTAGCTTTAATATTTTGAACTAGCTTTTAGTTTTTTGTTTTCAGTTTTGTGCTTTGGTCATACTATTTTTGTCAGTTTTTTAAACAATATTTCTATTTAGCTTCCATTTAGGTTACACTTTATTTTGATGGTCCACTTTAGACACTAACTATACTAACTACTATACTAACTAAAGTAACTTTGCAACTACATGTCAACTAACTCTATCTAGATAGAGTCAAGATACATGTCAACTAACAACTAATTAGAGTATTAGTAGACTGTTAGGTTAAAATTAGGTGTTAGGTTTAGGTTAAGTACAATAAGTCGACGTACTTGCAAAGTAACTTATAGTCAGTAGAATGTCTGTTGGGGGACCATCAAAATAAAGTGTTAAAGCTTATAGTTTTACTAAGGTTTTCATGATTTTTTAAAAAAATGTTTAGCTTTATTTCAATTAAAGTTAACGATTTGAATAGTTTTAGTGGAGATTACTGATTTATCTAAATCTTCTCTCTTTCTAGCTCAGAACTGTTCAGGTCATCGTACATGTGGTCAGTGTCTGGGACAGCCTGATTGTGGTTGGTGCGGAGACCCCACGGACACAGGTCAGGGCCAGTGTATTGAGGGATCATACCGTGGACCAATGAGGAGCCTGAGTAGACAGAGCCGAGAGAGGGTATTGGACACCAGTATCTGTTCAAAGGAAAAAGGCTATGACTGGGCCTACATAACCTGCCCAGGTACACATAAAAAAACAAAACCCATATGTGCACTGATCAAAACCTGTAAATTATGGTGTGTTTGAAAAAAGTCTAATCAAATGAACACACATTCTTCTCTCTTTATGTCTCAGCATGCCAGTGTAACGGACACAGTGTGTGTGTTAATGGCAGTGTATGCGAGCAGTGCAAGAATCTCACAACTGGGTCGCAGTGCCAGATCTGTCTACCTGGTTACTATGGAGACCCAACTAATGGAGGGAAATGCCAAGGTGAGATATTTCTCTTTATGTTTATGTGTACAAGTATGTCTGTCTGTGTTTGTAAATCAGAAAGTATGGCTCTTGAAGGAATAGATTTCACACCCAGAAAGGAAGATTTTGTCCTCATCTGCTCACTTTTCCAAGCATGCATGATTTTTGCCATCCGTTGAACACAAAATATATATTTAGCTGAATATCCAGATGTTGTTTTCCATTTGAAGAAAGTGGATTGTAAATAAGGCTGCCAAGCTACAAAGAACAAAAGTATCCCCAAAGTAGTCAATTTTGACCGTGCAGTACATTTCTGTCAAGACGACTTCCGTCAAAGAAGTCTAATCAATTTGATTAGACAATTAGCATATGGTTTAGATTGGCGGCATGGTTCTGTTCTGGGCAAGAACCCTCATCCTATCCATGCAGCCTTGCACTGATAACGGCTGGGAACGTAGTGATATACCACCCAATTGTGTGTGTATATATATATATATATACTGTATGTATATGTATGTGTGTGTGTGTGTGTGTGTGTGTGTCCATATAAATCTATAATATAGTTATAATATTAATAAATATTTTTTCCACAATATTTCTATCAAATCTTTTTCATTTTATTCGATTTTTTTTTTTTACATTTTCAAATCAAACACACACATCCAACTAATGTGTGATATTTTAGTTTGATCATTATAAAATTAAATGGTAATGAAAAATAAATGAAATACAAAAATGAAATGCTCTCAAAAAAAAAAAAAAGAAAAAAAAAAAATGAAATGCTCTCATTTACGGATAAATATACTAAAATCCCTCATATATACTATTGTATATATATTATGTGTTTGTATAAATGGTGGTGCATTTGTTTGCATTTAACTTTGTGAATTTACTAGAACAGCAAATGTGCCTCTACCAGAAAGACAACAGGGAAGCAGAATACTTGTATAAATGTGTGCGTACATACCATGGATTGCCACTATCTTTTCCCTTTTTTAAATTTGATTTGAATGCCGTTCCAGATTGTTTCGCTATGGCAGGTTTAATTTCAGCCTGGGAAATCTGGAAAGGTATGAGGCATGAGTAGAGGATCTTAGAATTTTCATTATTTTGTTAAACTACCCCTTTAAGGTATACGTGACCACACGATATATCAAGCTGAAATCGATGCAGTAGTTAATTCATAAACAGTCTGCCTGCATCCAGATGTACCACAGGATATCCCAGTGTCCCCCATCTAATTTTGTTGTAATGGTTAGTGAGGCCATATTTCATTATGAGTGCAGTATTCAACCTGACGCAAATTGTATTGATTTGATGTGGGCTCCTCGTGTTAGTTCATCACTGTGGCTTTTCTCCTGGTTTCCAATCACTGAGTTTATATACAAGCATCATCGCTCTTAGAGATGAAACTGCATCGAGGGGTAGAGAAAGGCAGCAGAGAGACGAAGAGGTGTAAGTAAGGTGGTGTAATAACATCATTCTCTGTCGGACAGATGCACGTTTTCTCCACATTCTGTGACATTAAATCACTCTTAATCATTTTCTTATTTCCTGGAGTTGACTGCCGCCCCTCCTCTTCGCCTATACGAGCGGTCCAGCGCTCACAGTGGAGATTTGATAGATGTGCGGCCCTCCACATCTCTCAAGGATGCACGCTCTCCCTCTCTATTTCTCCTCCCTGTTGAATACCTCTGTGATTAAGAGTGCTTTATAGACTGCGTCTTGATGTAAATGTGCATGTGTGTTTAATGCTCTGATTGTGGCCGCCACTAATACAGCAGTGTCATTTTTCAGCGTTAGTGAGCGGAGGAGATTTACCTCACCTCTACACTAATAAGTTTAAGCCACTGATCTGTGTTAGATTAGACGAGGAGAGATGGAGAGCGGCCCACTGTGTGGAGAACAGAAAAGGCTGGATGGATATCTCTCACAGAGTGTGTGCGTGTGTTGTCTGAAGGAGAAAAGAGACAGGCCATCAAAGTAAGATCAGGTTAAAATATGACACGTGGCCGGCTGCCCTTGACGAGAGAGAGAAAACAGTCTGTGGAAGATGGAGGACGTGTCCGTTTGAAATGGCCCTCTTAGTTAGAGGACAACAGAGGGCAGACAGAGTCCTGGGATTTTGTGTATGAATGTGTGTTTATGTCTTTGAAAGATTTGGAATTCATGCTTTTCAAATGAAAGCTGTGATATATGATCATACTTGTGTGTGTGGGCTTAGAGTCTTACTTGTGTTAGAGGTTGGTGGTTTGGTGGGCTATAAAGCTAAAGCTAACGACATATATATTAATACTATATTATTAATAATAATAACCACTTAATAATGGTCACACCTTAATTTTCCAATTTGAAACACACACACACACACACACACACATAATATATATATATATATATATATATATATATTAGGGGTGGAACGGTACACAGAAGTCACGGTTCGGTTCAGACATCACGGTTCGGTACAATGGAGGGAAAATCAAAACAAAAATGCAGAAGGCTTGTGCATGTCTCAGGCTGTACCACCAAAGGAAAATAAATTACTTAAGCCTTGTTTTTTTTAATATAAGTTTTATTAATAAAGGCATAGAACCAGTTTATTTGTAGTGCATTGACAATAGTTTTATAATAATTAGTTTATTAATAAAATTTATAAAATGACAAAAAGACCTTGAGATATGTATGGTAATTGTACCTGAATGAATTGAAAATTTATTTGCTACATTTCAGATGAATATATTTGTTTTCCTTAATTTAAATTAACAGTAACTTAAACACTTTGCAGTTTGAATAATGTCCTGTATAAACAAAATGACGGAGTATGTTTTTGTTTCCACTGTTCGATCGCGCCCGCGCCTCACACACACACGCACACAAATATAAGTAAACACTTTGCGACTTTTCGATCGCGCCCGCCTCTCTCTCTCTCTCTCTCTCTCTCTCTCTCTCTCTCTCTCTCTCTCTCTCTCTCTCTCTCTCTCTCTCTCACACACACACAACATATTCCGCAGCATAGACAGTGCATCGCAGCCTGCTTCAGAGCTAAGGCAGGGCTACAGATTAGGTGTCCCTAAAGAACCCGCGTATCTAACAGTAGTTCTGCATTACATTAATTAATTTGCACGCGGGTTTTATTTATTTTTATTCCGTGTATTCTCCGTGTAAATTTATGCACCGAACCGTGACGCCCGTACCGTTTCGGTTCAATACGAATACATGTACCGTTCCACCCCTAATATATATCTATATATATATATAATATATATATATATATATATATATATATATATATATATATATATATATATATATTGAGAAGAAAAGACACATGTTAACGGCAAAATAATTAAGAATTAAGGTGAAGAATTAGGTGTGAAACCATCAGGAACCCTTTAGTCTCCAGTGCCACCATTTTCCAGAACGGCAACCTACTTGGAGTCTCCAGTACAAGGTATCAGGTTCGCAGAGACTTTGCTAAGGCAAAGGCCCCCCCCCCACTTAATAACAATCACAAGCTGCCTTTGCCTGGTCTATTTACGATATTGTTATTATCATTATAAATTGCGACTTATATATCGAGTGTACAATCTGTACATTGTATTGTAAGGGAAACTGCAACAACTAGCCTTAGAGTGCTCATTGAGTATAACAGCAATGAGTATGTTTTATGTACACACTAATACATGTAGGACGCATTGTCTTCCCACAAAATCTCGTTTTCTATACCTCACTATGGTATAAAATGAAAGTGTCTTTGTAGGTGTGTGAATGCTCGGTTACCATATTCGGTAGTGTTTTTCCATGTACTTGTTTGTAGACATTTACTGTTTTTTGGGTTTGTATGTGTACCTGACAGAGTCATACTGACCCTACAGCGGTGCTATTCTTGGCCTCTGACTGGACAAACACACACACTCAACACCCTCATTTTCCCTCTCTTTATTTGACCTGTATAAGTCATTCTCTGCTTGAGGTATAAAACACACACCTGTTCAGTCACCCAACATGACAGCCATAGCTGGACCTGCAGCATGAATAACGTGTTCATTTAATCTCAATGCAAAGATAGGAATTCCATAATTTGTATGTAGGGATAGTTCACCCAAAAATTAAAATTCTGTCATCATGTACTCACCCTCATGTTGTTCCAAACCTGTATGGCTTTCTTTCTTCTGTGGAACATGAAGATATTTTGAGAAACCTTTTTTTTTTTTGTCTGTACAATGGAAGTCAATAATCACCAGGACTGTTTTGTTACCAACATACTTCAAAATATTACTTTGTGTTCTGCAGTAGCAAATCATACAGGCTTGGAACAACTTTTCCATTTAACTAGGGTTTGAAATTAACTTTTTCACTCACTTTTAAGTTACCGGCCATTCAGAACTTCTACTATCTGAAAAAGATAAGAAATTAAGCAGATTAACATAATATATATATATATATATATATTATAACATTTGGATCTCATACATTCATTTCTTATTCAAACTAAATCCTGTCATCCAGCCATCTTCTCCCTTCCTCTTTCATCCTTTTTCACCAAAAATGTGTTTTAGGTGGACAGATCAATACAGTGCAAAGAACATAAAAAAAAAGTAGGATGTTGGAAAATAACAATGTCTTTTCTGGTAACCAAATGCTGTTTAATCTTCGCTATTTCTTCAATTCAAATAAACAAGCGCGCAGTTATTTGTTGCGTAGTGACAATATATCATGATGACTCACGAGTTGAGTATTTGCGCAGATTTGGCTTACACAAACTTCCCCAGCAGAGTGAGTAAACCTAATAAGTAACACGCCAAATTGGCTTGTGATTTGACAGTGTTACCTGCCACAGTTGATTTTTCCCCACATTTGGCGGATTGGCAGGTGTTAATTTCAAACCCTACCTTCTAATCCATTTGGGGAATTTCAAGCCCCTCAGTCGCAGAAGAAAAAGTTTAATCTGTCTTTCAAAGATTATATAAACATGAACCTGTAATGATGGCTTTAAAATCCATTTGAATCTGAGTTTTGGCTTTATAAACTTTGTTGCCTCAGTAAGAAGATAATTGAGCGCACTCTCACTAATTATAGTGTCTGATGGAAGATTCCCTAATGATTGTGAAGCCGGTGGAACTAGTATGACAGTATATAATGAGATTATAATGAACATTTGAGAGGTGCATGCTCATATTGTCCTGTTAATTGCAACACTAGGTAAATAAGCAGCTGTTTTTCTCATCTTATTCCTCTGTCTTGATCCTGAATCCTGATTTGAGCCTTTCCAAACACATTTGCACTTTTTTTTTTTTTTTTTTTTATGAAATCTGAACATTTGAAGAACATTTAAATATTACTGACCGAACCAAAAAGGCATTTAGTGAACCAACATCAGAGCACACTTGCTTTCTCTCTAACCTTTATGTCCCCATAGTCTCTTTCTCCCTTTATTGCCTCTTCCTGTTTACTTCTGCATAAATCTTTAGGTACATGCCACACATTTCTAAGAAACCTCGCTCACTGAAGATGATTCACTTCACTTCTGGCATTTGTACTGCACTGATGCAGTACCAGGTACAACTCATATTCATATTATGAACTATTGATAGGTACAAGAAAACAAGCATATCTGTGTATGTATATCATGTGTATTTCTGTCTTAAACTACATAATTGTTGTTAATCATTCACTCATGGCATCAATCTCAGTGTGTACAAGCACATGGTGGCAGTCGTATAGAGCAGACAGGAGGGCAAACTTTAGACCCAGATGGAGGAGAGCTCCGTTTTGCCTCTCACTCTTAACATTTCCCCCTTCTAATCTCTTTAAGGATCTGTTTGAAATGGCAGTTTGCTTTTCGCACACAGCAAGGTCTCAGCAGCGCCTGTCCCCTCCATGCTCCTCACCCCCAACAAAACAACTGTGGCATCTAATCATGTTTTGCCACATCCAGTTTGTGTTGTACAAGCTTCTGTTGGGTTTAAGGTGATTGGGGTGTATCCACAGAAGGTCATTCTTGGCATTCTTTATAAATACCTGTAAAAACGGGGTGAAAACAGAAAAAAAGAAGCAAGAACGAAGCAAGAATGTATGGACCTATATTTTTTCAAATTCTATTTTAATTTATATTTTTAACAATACATATTTTACATACTTTTAATCATTTCTACAGTATTTGATGATACTACTACTACTACTACTAATAATAATAATAATATTAATATTAATATTAATAATCTATGAGAGCTGCATGGTTCTGGAAAAAAAATCAATTTATCTGAAGATTCTGAAAAGACAACTAAACAAAATTAACATAATTTGCTACAGGTTCTGACACAATGTTAATTGCTGCAGTCTATTTAAAACATTTAATTCATTTGAATTCTTTATTTAAAATAATTGGTTTGAATGAACGATTCAATTACTTAATCATGAAGATTTTACTTGTTTCCTTACTGGATGAATCAGAGTTTTTGTACAAATCTGTAATTAATGATTCAATGACAAAATTTTGAAGTCATTTGTCACCACCTACTGATGTAATGATGTAATTGATACAATCTTAATTTGAAGCATGAAGTTACGTGCAAAAGGTGATTTACTCTATTTTGATCGCTACCATTGACATCAGTGTTTATATCTGAACTATAAACTTTTATCCCAGTACTTCTGTGATAATTCGAATTATTGTAACACTGAAACAATACTGTTGCCTGTTGGGTAGGGCTGGGCGATATGGGCTAAAAAAAAAATCCCCGATTTTTTTCACAAAAAATACGATTTACGATTTAAATTGAGAAAAAAAAAAGGTGTTTTTTATAATAACAACGTTATAATATTTTAATGATATAGGTGAAATATAATAAATATGTAATATAGTTATCATATTTAGCAAAATATTCCTCTCTGTAGCAATTTTTTTAAGTCCAACTAACGTGCTATGGTCATTAAAGGGGTCATATAATGTCATTTTTGTACAAGCTAATATGATTCTTTAGGGTCTAAATTAAAAGTTTGTAATATACTTGAATTAAAAATTCTAATTAGTATTGTAAGAAAACACTAATTTTACCTGGCCAAAAACAGCTCTGTTTTCAGCACGCCGTTTAAAGGGGTGGTTCAGGATTTTCAACATCGGACCTCATTTTCAAGTGAGCCTGTTTGTCATTCATCAGTGGAGACCGTTTTCAAAAAAATTCATCCAGTCCTTACTTTTGGATAGTTCGCTGGTGCTAGGCTAGCGCGAGTCAACGGTAGATGCGTTAGCCTGCCATTAAAAACAGTTTTACCCACTCCACAGTACATCAAAAGCAAATCAATTATAACGCCAGACTATCGATATAAATGTCTATTGAGAGAATAATGTTAGAAATCAAACTACCCTTTCATCGCATTGCAATAGTTATACTTTGTTCCCTGTGTTTATTAGCACAGTCTACAGCAGCGGCGGAGTGATATTAAGTTACCTAGGCAACCGAGACTACTACTAGCTAGCTAGACGTCCCGACTGTAGTGCGCTTCTTTTCTGTGTTTACTTTTCGGCGCAGTACTAACCGGAGCAAAGTAAAATTCCGCCACTGCTGAGAAACTAGTTCCTGTAAATGTAATGCGATCATTGAGATGCAAGTGTAGTTTGAATTCTAACATTATTCTCTCAACAGACATTTACATCGATAGTCTGGCGTTATATAATTTATTTGCTTTTGGTGTACTGTGGAGTGGGTAAAACTGTTTTTAATGGCAGGCTAACGCATCTACCGTTGACTCGCGCTAGCCTAGCACCAGCGAACTATCCAAAAGTAAGGACTGGATGAATTTTTTTGAAAACTGTCTCCACTGATGAATGACAAACAGGCTCACTTGAAAATGAGGTCCGATGTTGAAAATCCTGAACCACCCCTTTAAGTGCATGTGTCTTTAAATGATAATGAGCTTTGCTCACCCCGCCCCCCTGTTCTGTGCGTACAACGTTTCTAACACAATAACACAATAACCATAACGCGTTGTTTATTATAAACATGGGATTATGAATTATATTGAGAACGTCATACATAGAAAACATGCCATAATGTACCCTGAGTGTAAACCGCATTCATCGTGAAGCGTGCAGCAAGCGATTTGCAAAGATTAATATAAAGATTAATATAAAGGTTAATAAAACGTTACACTCACTCACTTCTTCTGGAGGTGCAGCAGGAACACGAATAGTTGGTACCGATCCTTTTTTCAGGAGCAGCTTCTTAGTAAAACCAGCTTTATACTGACCCTCGTTTGTAAAGCAGTCTGGTGTGTGAAATGATTCGCGCAAACATGAAAGCATTGATGTTGTGGGGAATATTCCCTTTGAAAACAAACTCAGCCACTGCGTCTTCAGCGGTTCGGATTTAGGAACATCAACATGACTGCTGTGTTCGTTATTACACCCAAGAACACCACAATTGCTTAGACGCCATTCTACTCAGTGCTTCTAGCTATCAGCAATGAACGCGCCGGTTGGCGCGGGCTATGATTGACAGCTCGCTCACGAGGGAGCGAGGGCGGGTCTGTGTTGAAACGCTGCTGTCACTCAACCATTGTGGGAGCTTGATTCAGGAGAGGGGGAAACATATAAGAAGATTAAAAAAAAAACACTGGATGGATTTTTATCATTTTATGATGGTTGTGTACAGGCACTGCCAACACACATTTCAGTACAATCAACTTGTAAAAGTGCATGTACCATTATATGACCCCTTTAAATGGCTTTCCTGAGGTAAATGTAACGTTACGTGACATTGTTCTCCAGCTATTTTATGGACCTCTTTCTGCGGTTGAAAAACACTGATCGATCAATTTGATTACATTTCACTAAGTTGAACTGTATCTTTCAAATTACCTATTGATCATTCGTGTTTATTTACTATTAACTAGTAGTAAAGAGTAACAGATGATCGGTAAACGTGCCGCTTGAACTGAGATCTGTCAGCGATCTGTCACGTCACATTTACAAGCGCCAAAACGGTGTTTATTGTTTGAATTTCGTAATTAAATTGACAGAATCTGAGAGCTGAGAATTTGTTTCATATAGTAACCTTCTCTGTCTTGTCTGTCAGTGTCAGTGTCCTCTTTGGTTTGCGATTTTTCTCTGCGTGAGAAAATGGATGTGTGGCATGAGAGCGTGTAAAAAGTGACAATTGCGTGAGTCTCACGGTGAATTCGTGAGAGTTGGCAGCCCTGCAGATTCAGTGTGTAAATGTTTCTGGTGGGTGTGCTTGTGCTGCCGTGGTCTTGTTCATTTGCCATGCTGTTTGTGTATCTCTATGGCAAACGCTGAGCCCGTTTGGAACTATGGGAGCCCAGAGGGGAGCGTCGGGAGAAAACCGATTTTTTTTATTCAAACAAGTCGACGTAAACTACACATTCGAGTTAATCAATAAAATCGATTCATCGCCCTGCCCTACTGTTGGGTTGAAAAGATGGGTTGGGTTGAAGCTGTTTCATACCTATACATGACAACTGGTTTCTGTGGGTCAGTGGTGCCAGTGCAGATTTGAACGTTCGCTGTTATCGTACTTGTAAGTTTTAATACACATAGCCGAATCGCTGTCATTAAGGAATAAGATTGTGTGGGTGTTTGAATCGAGACTGCAATCTTTTTAACGATTAATCATTGAGCTCTACCATCTACCAGTAGTCTTTCAGTGACAGATCAGCAGTGTTGTATAGTACACTAGGACTGTATCAGTCCTTTAGCTCCAGTACAGTGGCTCCAGTCTTTGAGATGTCTCCATGGAGCCGGCTGGCAGCATCTGCTGTATTTGGCTCAGGATAGTAACACATCACTGTGAGATGACAACGGAGGTCATGGGGGGCACAGCACCAGGCTCACCTTCCTATCCATTAATTAAAACCTTCTGCCCCATAGAGGTGAGTGGAGAAACACTTACCTGGAACCAATTTACTCAGAATGACTGTGGCTTTTGCCATTACGACTGTATGTGTGCTTTATATAAAATCATGTTTGCGTCAGAGATGGGAATATTGCATTTGGAGTAAAATTATAGTTCTTTCTTATACCTATATATTGCATGCATGCATGTGTAGGCTATATCTTATCCAATAAGGTTATAAATATGGATAAGAGGATGGAAATAAAGCACTGGTTAGCCCTCTAATGAGCCAGAAATGAGTAACCTTAATTAGGGTTCAGTTCATCTAAATTTGCGAATGAGAAAGAGAGCGACCGAAAAGTCAAGGGAAAAACAAAGTACTTATTTTTTTAGTTTCATCAAGCAGAGTGTGGTAAATGATTAATGATGGTACATGACGTTTCATTTCCTTTCCTCTTAAAGGGATAGTTCACCCAAAAATTAAAATTAGCCCATGATTTACTCACCCTCAAGTCAACCAAGGGGGTTAATAAAGGCCTTCTGAAGCGAAGTGATGCGTTTGCGTAAGAAAAATATTCATATTTAAAACTTTATTATCTAAAATAACTAGCTTTGTTTGTTGAATGAACGGTTTAATGACTCACTCAAAGTCAGTCCGTTGCCGTAACAACGTAACTGCACACTGAGTGACAGTCTTTTTTAATGCGCAGAGATGCTGTTTAGTTTCAGTTACATTGGTTACTGAAAATGTCCTTGTTTTTGTGCATGCTGACCACATTGTAACACTTATTTATATAGCAACAAATAAATATAAATAAATCCAAATAAATAAATAAATGGCGATAATACCACATATCGCGCTATTGAGCCACTCAAAATTACCGCAAGGGAAATTCCTTCACCGCGACGGCCTTAGATCTAGAGATGTTTGGCACACTTAACAGTTTTCACTTCTTAAACAATATATCCATTTAGGAGTAAAACCCAAATACCCTCTTTGCTTGATCAAGTTTTACTTTCAGCCAGTCATAAACTCTGAATGAAATGCGCAGTGTTCCTTTCAAGACTGGTTTAACTTACATCAGCTTTAATGTCATCTCTGTGTGTATGTGTATGTGTGTGTGCATCTGTTTGTGAGGATTTATGAAAGCCTTCACTCTGGTTTTGTCACTTATGTTCCACGGTCTGTTTGCATACAAATATCAGTTTATCTCTTCTGTCTCCCTTTATTTTCATATGTATTTCCTTTCTTTCATTAAGCTTTATTGTGGATCTAAATGAAGCATGTCAGATATATGCTAATGTTTGTGTGTGCGTTATGACAAAAGTTTTGTTAGACATGGTTAGGTGACTACTTTCATTGTAAGCGTGTTTGTGAGTGTGTGTTTTGTCATTTCCAGGGCCTAAATGGCTTTTGGCAGATATATTTATGAGAGATTGTACATGTGCGCATGTGCATGTGTGTGTTTGTAGTCTATCGCTTTTAGAGCAAGTGCTGAAACAGCAGCTCCAGGCAGTGCTGTTCCTCTGCTATAATGTGAGTACATTTTACACATCATAATTTAGCTATAAATCTTTTTGGAGCATGCAGAGAGGAGCCACCGACACTATGCCGCAGCCTGTCCCCACAGTCCTGTCAAAATGACTCGCATACAGATGCACAAATGCACAAACATGCATAATAAAATAGCATGTAAACATTTGAGATCATGTGGAAATCTTGTGTATGTGGTTCCTTGTCGTTATACTGACATGATTTGAAGCCTTGAAGTGTTATTAATGTGTGGGTGTATTATATTATTAATGTGTGGGAGGCAAATAATAATATGTATGTATTTATTTATTTATATATATATATATATATATATATATATATACTGTATATAGTTTTATTATGTGACGGGTGAAAATTATTTGATCAAAAATAAAGTAAAACACCAATAATATTATTACAATTTAAAATAACCTTTTGATATATATATATATGAAGTGCCATCTGAAATTTTCTTCTAGAATGATCATTTTTATCAAGCTTGTATATTTAAGTTCAGTAATTTCACTTAAATTGCAATGAAAATTACCTATGAATTGTCATTTAAGTGAAATTACTGAACTTAAATATACGAGCTTGATAAAAATTATCATTCTAGAAGAAAATTTCAGATGGCACTTAGAGGCTTTTGCATCTGAACTCTTCATATATATATATATATATATATATATATATATATATATATATATATATATATATATATATATATATATATATATATATATATATATATATATTATCACTATGTATGAGTAGTCGTAATAGTGATTCACCAAAGCAGACAACAACAATAAAATCTTTAGTAAAAAATATTTTTCTTTGTCAATTGTCTCTTGTTGGCTGGTATGAAAAAATGATTGCAGTGCATGCTGGGGGAATTTGAACTGAGAGTTGTGTAAAGAACAGACATGTGGATAAAAAGCCAACAAGCTATAAAGCCTCTTGATAAAAAGTCTGTGTTCTTTTCTTCTCTCTCTGTCTCTTTTTTTTTATGCTCTTTGTTTGTTTTATTTAGAAATATGACAGCCCTTTTATGGCTGTATTCTGGATCCAAATAAAATCTGTGGCTGGGAGAGCTCTTCCATGCTATTTAAACAAGTGAATGAAAAACATTTTTGTGCAGGGTTGCTCTGTGAAGGCAGCTAGTTCATTTTATAGTCTAATGGCACTGTCTAATATGACACTCTGGGCGGAGAAGCAGTTTAAGGCATGTGGAATCTGCTGACATCAGTTGGACCAGAGAAGGTTCAGCATGTAGCGTTGCAAATACAGCCATACTCTACAAATTGCACAGTAATTAAACAAGCTAATTGATGTGTACAACATAAAGACATGTGACTAGATCAACATAAACACAGCCTTATCTCATCATAGTGTGCAATCACCTCTGTGTCCTCGTTTTTTGAAGGTGATGAATGTACTGACAAACACCTGCATCCTTAGCTGCAAAAACCCTCAGATACCAGTTAGGAAGAAAATGCTATCAGTAAGCAGTCATTCAGTAGACACTTTAGTCCACCACAGCTGTTGGAGAGAGTTGTGCTAGTTTCGTAAGCAATTAAACTTAAGATTTTCACCTTGTCCACAATAGAATAGGTAAGAAAATCCCTTAATCCCCTAGACTTACATTGAACCATGTTTTAAAACCAGAACATTATAGAGAATTGGTTATGGATTCTTTTCACTTCACTAAATAACCACCAAGCGACCGGCATGAACAATGGCAACCACACAACAATAGCAACCATAGTTTAGGGTTAGTTTTTATGTTTTTGGTTTGTTTTTAAAGGTGCATTGCGCAACTTTTCATGTTAAAAATACCCGTTTTCTAACCCATACATGCTTAAACAATTGCCTGATGGGCTGAATGAGCCCTTCTCTGATCACTGCGATTGCCTCTATAATCCTGTACAGTAAAATAAATAAGAGGGATTCGGGTCGGAATCTGAGACTGGGTGTGACGTCATGCGCGTTCACGGCACGCTCATATGTCTGGCAGGTTTGTGTATGCGCCGACGCCGCCATTCTCCGTAGAAAATGGATTCTAAGAGACCGGCTTGTAGTTCATTTCAAACACCAACGCAAACTCCACGTAAGATAAAAAAAAAAAGAGAACTTTTGTCTAGTGCAACCAAAAGGTCCAAATTGTAGTCAGACAGGCGTCGGGGTAAGACGAGAGTAAACATAGGGAAGGCTTTCAACAAATGGAGAGATCTCCGGTCTGCTCTAGGGCTCAAACGGGATCCTCAGTTGGCTTTTTTCTTGATAAAAAGGTAAGATATATCCCATTCTCTAATGTCTGATACGGCCAATAATGACAATAAATGACGATCCATAAAATGTGTAATGCTTTAGCGTAAGCTAGATAAATGTACAATCGGAATAGGTTTTACTAACTTACCATTGTCAGTGATCAGGTTCAGAATGATTGTGATATAAAATGCTGATATATAAGTTAGATACTTAGACACAAATTTTGAGCAAATTACTGCTTAATTACGATGTATTGCTATTGGAATATGCTACTTAGCTGATCAATAAAACAGGCTAAACCCCCGCAAATCTTCGGCGGATTAAGTTAGCCTATTTGGCTTTTATGGTAACGTCATAGTGCCACTTGATTGTTTATTACCTTGAGACATTTGGGTGTACTTTGTTGACCGACTGTGTATGGTATGGTATCATGATTACTATTTTGAGCTTTTACAAAGTAATAACTTATATTGTTCATGAACGTGTTTCCATAATAATAGTCATAAGTGGATACAGTAAACACACAACACAGTTCAACATGGAGATAGATGGGAATAAAAAACGAAGTTTTCTACTACCCCCATTTTTTCCCTCACACTAAGTGTGTTATTTACTCAATTGCCTTTCCTTTCACATATTTTAAATTACTTGCAGATTTAAAACTTTATTACCTCTGAAGACATTATGATTGTAAACAAAAAATTTGTGCGGCTGATGCTCCTTGGGTTATGACCAGCTCGTGCTCGTGCAAGCGTGCGTGTGCGTGTGGTCCGTGAGCGTGCACACCTCTGGTTGCAGTTTCGCTTGCCGCCAGAGGGGGCGTAGTTCTGCGAAAACTCAGACTTTTGCGCAATGCACCTTTAAAGTTAGTGCATTTCAATAATTAATTGATTAATTTACAAAATCTTGATTTGGAAAATCTAGAGTTAAAATAACCAGACAATTACAATAAATCTAATTAGTCATTTTTGCAGACACTTTTATCTAAAGCGGCATTGACTTGACGTTGTAAAGAATGGAATAGTATCTTGTTTGCTTGTTTAGGAGCCTCACCTCAGTGATGATAATCTGCTTAATGAACTCTCTCTCTCTCTCTCTCTCTCTCTCTCTCTCTATTTATTTGTATTTGTATTTGTCTCTGCTGCACTGTTAAACTCTGTCTATGTGTGAGTGAATGTGGTTTCATTCTGATATTACCATCTGATAACCTTTAATGAGAATTGCATCTGTAATGAGAGGAACACTAGCCCCAGAGATTGCAGGCTCAGGTTTGTTAAAATAGTCACGTCTGTTTATATGCAAACTGTGCCGTTTATTTATAGACTGTAGTAGTTCACTTAAAAGAACAAATTATCTGAAAATGGTGCATTAATGAAAGTTCATGTGAAAAGTTATTTCCCATTTATGAATGAGTCATTATTTTAAGTCTCAATTCATTTGAAGCTGTTCAAATAACGAGTCCGATTCTGATTCTTGAGTTCTCACTGACTCATTGTTTGACCAAAGTTTCAAAGAATGTCAGTTCACTCGGTGGCCATATTTACAACAACTCCAGGCAGCTATGGTATTAATCTCTGCTTGGATAAGTACCAAAATCATGAAAACTGCTTGTCAAACTCACATTTCAGTAATATATTTCACATCAGCAATAAATTGTGGCATGAGCGTTAAAATAGTTTAAATTTCAGGTTCCTCTAGCCAATGTGCATGTGTAGTCCTAAGCACAAATCTCAGGAAACTAACTGTTTCTATGGTTCACAATGTCAGTTTTTTAGGATTGACAACCGCATTTACTTACATGAGTCTCAAAATGTCCCGTTCACACAGCAACATTCTCTTACCAGTACAACAGTAGGTGCAGTGATGCGATGACAAGCCAATTGACGATTGGCTCTTTGTTTAGGAAGCAGGATTTCCTTCTACAAGAGCCACTATATTGCGATTGCAGTTTCTCTTTCTTAGTAGTACAAGTGGACCATCTTGGTATATGCAGTCTCTGATAACAGCACAATGAAAGACAATAAATCAGTGAAAATTGACTTAAATTAGGGCTGTTCATCAGAGTGACTTTTGAAAATTTTGATGGACTACTTATACTTTTATGGTGCTTTTGGGTCTTTTTTTAAGCTTGAAAGTTCCAATCCCCTTTCATTGTAATTGCATGGGGAAAAGCACCACCACAGTCTCCTTTGTGTTCCACAGAAGAAACAAAGTCATACAAGTTTGCAACAGTAAATAATTACAGAGGTTTCATGTTTGGGTGAACTGTCCCTTTAAACGTTCCTCTTCCCTCTTTTTTTGTCTTTCTCTATCTGTCTTCTTTCTTCTCTCCAGCCTGCAGATGTAACAACCACGCTAATGTTTGCCACTCCAACTCAGGGAAATGCTACTGTACCACTAAAGGGGTCAAAGGGGACCAATGCCAGCTGTGAGTATGACTACATTACCAATCGTCAGCAATCCTCCCTGTCAGTCAGAGAGTGATAGTCATGAGCCCTTCAATTAAACACAAAGTTTCCTTACATTATCATGCTCTCATTAGCATCATAGCACATTTTATTCACAGACTTAACCCTCTTCTAAGCTCTCTGTTATTAATTCCCACCTAAGTGTCTTTCCAATCCCAGGACATTAATTTTAATGGTAACCTCTGCTGTGCTGTGTCAGCGAGCCCTCTGTTCACAGTGGCAAAGTGAACTTATCAGTGGCTTAAATAGCACTTTTGGGGCTGACACCATGCCCTGATTGTGTATGTGTATGTGTGTACGTACTGAGGTCCATAAAGACACAGTGCTGTGTTGATGTATTTGTAACAGGCTGCACCACTGCCACTGGCACTGATAATGTATTAAGCAGTAATGAGTTCCCCAGGACTTAAACACAGTTCTCAAAAGTTTCTCTTTTCCACATGCCCTCTATCTTTTTTTCTTTCTTTTTTTTTTTAAATATCACTTATGTGACCCGTGGGTAGAAAGTTAGATGGTACACAAGCAGTATAACTTCAAACACATGCCTGAATTGCATGGATGCATTTGGCTTGTTTGTTGGTACTGCTCAATGTTGTGGTTGATGTTTCGCTCATGGAGCACATCACATGGCGGTGGAACTGATGTACGTGTAGGTGTATATTTACTCTTGTTACAGTACACTGATGTGACTCACGGGCTCCAGTTAGAGAACATTAATTTTAAATGCCGGTACCCTTTTATTGGCGCTATTATTTTGTTCCAGTAAATTGTCATGATGGCAAAGATTATTTCTCAGTAAACTTTAAGAATAACATAATTTACTATTTCCGTTTGCCCAACGATTTTCATTGTAAAAGCATTAGGCATTATCAAATTGGCTTCTTATCAACTCGCGTAACCAGTAAGACTTGGTTCTGGTCGACCAATTTCACCAGTTAGTCCATCTCAAAACCAGCATAAAACAAAATAATGGAAACTTGTGTTAGTATTTGTCACTCATGGGCAGACTTATTATTTGCACATTTATAATGAACTAGAATGCTGCTTTTATATATAAAACCAATGGTAACATGATAAGGTCAGCTTAGTAGCCATATGTGTTTGTTGTCCACCTGTTGTTGCATACAGTCACCAATAAGTTTAAGTGCCTGGCACTCACATATACTTCCACATCACCATGGGAACCGCTGAAGTGATTAAAGACAGTGACTCACCCAACCTGAGCGATGGCAGCCCGAATGCTGAATCACATGTTTTTGAGCACATAACACTGCAACAACCTTCCTTCTCTGATAATTATGAAAAGATTAAGTCTCAATCTTAATATGCTTTAAGCAATTCATCTCACTATGAATTACTTGTTAAAAAATCTGATTGCTTGTAATAATGATGAAACATGCAGTATTTGTTGGACACACAGATGGATCCATCTACTGGAATTTTTTTTTTTTTTTTTTATGGGAAGATTTATCTATATTTTTGTCTACCTCACCTTCTCTTTCTCTTTCTCTTTCTCTTTCTTTTTCTCCATTTAATTTCCACGTTTCCTGCTCTAACAGGTGTGTTCTCTCAGACTCGTTGATGCAGACTATGTGCAGAATTGTAAATGGATGTGAAAATGTATCTGCTCTGATTTTGGTTTGTATTTGGGTCTGGATGTTTACGTCAGGAGTTCTGGGTCTGCATGTCTATTTGTACCCCATTTTATCTTCAGATGTGCATGTTTCTGTGTTCAGTGAAATGAGCCGAGTAAGCTGGCCCAACAGCTGTGAATAGCTGTGTTTTGAGGGACTGTTTGTCCTATTTGCTTCTCTCTTTGTTGATAACATGCCTGCTGCAGTTATATTGTACTGCAAACACAACAAAACATTGAAACATACATAATACTTGTTCTATGCACTATTGATCAGTGTTGTAACTGCTTTTAAAAGTAACTTTCCCCAACACTGCTATTGATGGCATTTTAGTAAATGTAACATTAAACTATGTCAGCACTGGAGTAAATTTGAAAAAGACACGAATGCTTTTGTCTGATTGAAATCAAACTTTTTATCAAGAGTGCATGCAAACACACTTATTGATGCTCGTGTCTGAACGGGAGCAAATTCCTGTATCCATGTACCAAGATCACATCGAAAACTATTTCAAAGGCTATTTTAGCAGAAAAAGACAATCTATAAGGTGTAATCTTATTTGAGTGAAAAATGCTACTTGAGTTTCAAGATACTAAAACATAAGAAATACTGTCATAAGTATTTCACCAGTAATGAGTTCTCAATTTCAATTAAATATAATTTTTATAGCCTATTGTTCTCTTAAAACTCCTTAAGGGAAATAAAAATAGACACAAATTAGGAACTTGTTGGCAGTAAGAGTTTAGAGCTGTAGAGTTAATTTAAATGCATAGCTAAGACTATTATCTGACTTTTGATTGCAGACTTTGGTATATTGGCATGTTTGTGACATTGATATCTCTTCTTAAAGGTTTCCTCTGACATTTAAAGCAGGAAACATTAGTATGTATTTGCTCTCATTACACTGACATTTAGAAGAAACAACAGATCAAATTTTCAGTCTGTAGGGTCACAGTTCACAATTTATTTTTTTATTTTTTTGTGCTATTTTGAAAGCTGTCAACCTGGCAAGACAAGGAATTCAGCTAGTGATATATATAGAGAGTGAAAGAAAGTGAGTGAATCTCTAAAATATGTGAGACCGTGAACAGCAAGGTCTCTTTCAAGGTTCTTTTCTCTTTGTTGCTTTGTGTCTTTGTTTGAAAGCGCAAGGAAAGGCGAGAGTGTGAGAAAATAAAATGAGAGAGAAAGACGGATCAAGAAAAAGACAGACTGAAGGGAGAAAGAGAGGAAGGTAGCAGGTGGCCCATAGCCTGTTTTCGCCTGTTTTCTGTAATGAGCTGAGCTGTCTGTTCAGCACGGCGGGAGAGACGGAGATGTGGTACTCGTTTAGAAGCTGGTGGAGGACGGAAAGGTAGTGCTGTTGGAGCAGTTCATGTAGACAGACTTCCTCTCAGCTGAATTCTCCTTATATGGATTTTGCATTGGGCTGCTGATGTTAGTCTGCAATATGTATGTGATACAACAGATTTTCACCTTAAAGGTTTTGCAAACACTTGATTACCGTTAATATTTTTTGAGTACACCCCTCACATTTCAGCAAACTTTTTAGCATATCTTCTCAAGGGACAATACTATTGAAATTAAACTTGGATAGATTTTAGAGTAGTCAATATGCTGCTTGTATAGCAGCATATATTTACTGTCCTCTGACAATAACTCAACATACAGCCATTATTGTCAAAATAGCTGGCAACAAAAGTGAGTACTAGAGCTGTTGCGATAACCACAATATTGTAGTACCGCGCTACTGACAAGCCAACCGCAGAGGAATGCAAGTAACCGCATCAACCGCGATATTCACGTGTTTTCTTTTTTCATGTGTTATATATCACAATATATATATATACAGCAAAACCATTAGGTGCCATTGTTTCTCAAGAAGATGCATGTTATTTTTAACAAACTTGTTATTATAAACTTAAGACATAATTAGGTGGATAATTAAACACATTCAGTTATCACCTGTAGATTATGTATTCATTCATATATTCATCTTATCAGGGCATCTGAGAGTGCTATACACCCTTTGTAATCTTATTTGAGTGCAAAACGCTGCTTGTACAGGAGTTTCAGGATACTATAACATAATAAATACTGTCATAAGATTGTATTTGTCATTGTGGTTGTGTACTATCTTAAGTTTTGTGGACTTGTCATTCTCTCTTTCTGCAGTATAGGCTACATGGTTACTTCAGTAGGTGTCAACAAATCACCGTCTTTTTGAGTGAGTCATTTGAATCATACATTCAAACGATTCATTTAAAAACATTCGATATCGACATTACTCGAAAGATTTGTTCAAAACCCCTCATTCCTTCAGGAACACCCATGTTTTGTTTCTGCTTTAGCACCATTTAAAAATATTTTCACTGGTAGAACAAAAACAACAAAACTAACTGGCAATAATGTGTCAAAAACGTAAAGTTACTCATTATTGACATCTTGTTTATTGAACTGTTGTGTTATCTATCTATCTATCTATCTATCTATCTATCTATCTATCTATCTATCTATCTATCTATCTATCTATCTATCTATCTATCTATGCATGCTTTCAGACTTTGCTTATACATGTTACTCATCTGTTTATTATCATGTTTAATAATCTATCTATCTATCTATCTATCTATCTATCTATCTATCTATCTATCTATCTATCTATCTATCTATCTATCTATCTATCTATCTATCTATCTATCTATCTATCTATCTATCTATCTATGCTTTCAGACTTTGCTTATACACATTACTCATCTGTTTATTATCATGTTTAATAATCTATCTATCTATCTATCTATCTATCTATCTATCTATCTATCTATCTATCTATCTATCTATCTATCTATCTATCTATGCTTTCAGACTTTGCTTATACACGTTACTCATCTGTTTATTATCATGTTTAATAAAGTGTAATGTTTGGCGTTTTATATATAGTAGCTAAGCAGCAGCATAGTTTCCTGTTCACCACACCTACACTCATCTTGTAAATGTTTGTTTCATTTCAATTTAATATCCCTTTTTATAATGTCGAGTGTGTGTTTGTGTGCTTGTGATCCACGAGGAAGCTGCTATTTAATTAGACAGGCCCTCCTGAGGAGTACTCAAGCGAGAACGTTTAAACCCTGCGAGCAACAATTGCGTATGCTTTTGTGAGACAACCGCGCACACACAGAGCTGTCTCAGTGTGAAATGTGGCACTCTGAGGATTTATCTGCTAATTCAGTCTCCTGCGAGCAGGCGCCACACACACATTCTGTTTATTTAGTCAGGGTGAGGCTCTGTTACCGTGTGGCTAGAAGGATCAACACAGGGCAGTTGGTGTACCACACTCTTCCCCTCCTCTCTCTCACCTGTTTCTCTGCTTTCTTTTCAAACTAAGAGAGCAGTGGGACTAGACAGATATCTAGAGGGCATGCCCACTGTCTGACACCTGCTGTTTTCATTCTCCATCCCTTTATTTGTTCTCTCAGTCCCTGTCTCGTTATGTTTTTCCCTCAAACTTTTTCTGGACCTCATGTTGTGCTGGACTGGGTGCACTTGCTGTAATCTGCTGTCATTCAACAGCAAAGAGGTCAATCATACCTGGAGAAAGCTTAGCTATCTCTTAGCATTCCCATTCATCTCAATGGAAGTTGCTCAGCTGGCTGGCGCAGGACCCCCGAAAGTCTGGAGACATTTAGGTTTTTTTTTTTTTTTTATGAAATAAAAATACAGGAAAACAGCCTTAACAGTGGGATATTGTATGCTTCAGTGCAGTGTAAAACCAAGGAGAAGAAATATGAGTTTTCAAAGCAAGCAGAAGTTGAAGAGAATTAGAAATATTTGAACTATAATGAAATGTTTTGTTAAGCATAGCACAGTGTTTATGGTTGTCCCACTGTGCTTGGTGAACACTCAGCATAAAAAATGTTCCTCTGGAATCATATTATGTTGTTGGAGCCCTGAAGGTTTTTTTTTCTTCTTCGTTTTTTATTCCCATTTTTTCTGTTTATATCCTGAGGTGGTGTCATGCAAGATTTTACCCTCCCGCAGAAGGGGGAGGATTCTTTTTTTTTTGTGCCTGATTTGAAATACTACAAAATTGCTTTGACACATGTTGTCTTAATTATAAATATACTTATAGTCCCCCTGTAGTCAATAATCATATCCCTTAAAACTCATCTTCGATCACCAAAATGACATATTTAAATGACATGCCTTAAAATAGCTTGAATGTAACGTTTAGTATACGCAGATCAATGAATATGCAAATTAGCCCCGCCTCCACTTACTCATGTCAGCTCAGAGTTTAATTTACCGTGGTAAACGCTGCACAATGGTGTCGCTCTTTACAACGTCTGACACATAGCGGTAAATAGTATGAGCCTTGTTATCAAACATCTAAAAATGTTACACAAACCATGTTCCCGTTCACCATGTCAGAGTCAGTCAGCTGCCTTCTAAAAGGCAGCATCCTTACAAACGCTTTGAACAATTCAGAACGTCAGTGGTTCATCATAACATTGTAATTTACATTTTCATATCAACGGAATAACCTGGCTCCTCTCGAGACTCCCCTGCTAGTTCACTGTTAATGATATGCTAAAGCCCACCGGCACGTTGACGTGATTGGTTACAAGGTAGTTTGTGATTCATTAGTTAGTTTGTTTCATAAATAATTCTAAACAAAGTTAACTTTTAACTTACTGTTTTTAATCAAATAAATGCAGGCTTTCTTTTCCTTCCTTGTATGATTATGATGCAAGACTCTTTCTCAGGCCCTCGGCCACTTCTCCACTTGAAAGGGCAATTTGGTGATTAATCATGCGTGTTTGCCCTGCTGGTCCATCCATCCATCTGTGTGTTTATTGAGTTTTGAATCCACACACATGAACTCACTGTTTCTGTAGCATGAGGTGAATAATAAACACTCAGTGTTTACATGCCAGTAATGAGTGTTTGCTTTAAACTAAACCAGACATGCCACTGTGTTCCTCCCTCTCTCTCTCTCTCTCTCTCTCTCTCTCTCTCTCTCTCTCTCTCGCTTTCGCACTATCTTTGTCTCTGTCGTCCTCTTATTTAGAGTTGGTACAGCTGCCTTTTTCAGTCCTGACTGAATATACGGATATCAAGAATGGTCATTAAAAATAAATGTTCTTCACAAAATCTTATCTACACCTTTGCGGTTGAAACAAGAACTTCCAGATTTTCTTTTCTTAGGCATTACTGTAATTCTCTGTTTAAATGGATGCATGTTTCACTCAGAAACAAATAATAATTTGTGCTGTATATTCCCCTCACACAGGGTTTTGCTCATCTCTCTGATCCTAAGAGAGTCTGTGATAGTTTTGCTTTTGGCACAGAGTAAAGGGTTGTGTTTGGTTTGTCAGTCTGGATTGATCAGAAATGTGGTCTCATCCTCCTCTTCAGGCCTCAGAGGAGCGGGGCACCTGACGGCCCGTCCACTATAATCATCTCAAGCATGGCTAAGAGTATACTACCTGCAGCATAGGGAGAAATTACCATAAAAATACAACCACACAGCCATTTATGATCCCACAAACCAGCAACACTCTCACACGTTTTTTTTCTGTGTTTGGAAAAAGTATCTTAAGTATCTTATACTCAACCAGGCTTAATTTATTTGATCAGAAATACAGTTAAATTATATATATATATCTTTTTTTTTTATCTTGCTGACTTCAAACTTTCTATTAATCTATTACTAGTGGTATATTTAATTTGTTTCATTATGATTGCAGCACATTTTAAAACACATTTATTAAGAAATAGTTCAGACATTAATAACTATTGTCATGTGTTGTTGTATGCCTATTGTAAATAATGATTGAAGTTACATTTTTTGATGAACGCTTCCTCTGTTGATGGGTGATTTCCAAATCTGGTTTGTTTGTTAGCGTGTCATATCTGTAAACAAAATGTTCTTTCTGTTCATTTACTGCAGATGTGATTCCGAAAATCGCTACCTTGGAAACCCACTTAGAGGAACATGTTACTGTAAGTAACCCTCACTCTGTCTCTTTCACACAAACATAGGGATGGGTGATATGGCTAACAATTATATTTTGATATTTTAAAGCCTATTTATAATGTTAATATACTGTGTATTTGATCTCTTTTTATGTATGTTACCCAAAATGACACATTTTTAACAATCATCAGAGTCGATTCAAAGTGTAACAACTAATCTAATGGCACAGTTCTTAGGAAACTTAATGTCCTTAAGTTTTGTGCAATTTTAACAATGTCTGTTATCCCACCTGAAGGTTGGGGCTTCAGTTCCATTTTTATAGAAGCAGAAGCGACCCAGCATGTCCTTAAGCCACAATCACTGATTCTGACTTAAAGTGTCTCAAACAAATATCTGAAGGTCAGAGAGTGCAGCGGGCAAGCAGTCAGGTCTCATTCCTCTTCCATACATCTGCTGCTTGAAAATGCAGTACAAGTGTTTACGCACAACTTCCTATGTATTTTGCGGGTAGGAGGACTTGACTGACTTTCTGATTGGTCTCTCTCTCTAAAAAGCTTTTTACTTTTGAACAAAGATTTGAACTTCATGTTGCAAATGTAAAAGTCAATCTTTTTTTGAAAGTAAAGCCTCGCATGTTCTTGAGTAATTGTAGAGTTCTCCTATCTAAACAGGTTAAGCATAATGATGATAATTTCCTGATGTAAATATCATGTTAGATATAAATTATAAAATGTTTTCCTTTGTGTTTTATCGGGTAAACATTTTAATTTATTTTATTTCATTTTATTTATTTATTTTCATAATGAAAGCATACTGTTAGACTGTTTTCGCAAGTGCTGTTAATGCATGTTCAGAATGTGCATCAGTTAAAAGGTTCAAAAGTATTATGCACCCTCTGTTTTTTGCATAATTTATTACAAATTTATGTTAGGTTTGTTTTTTACTTCTAGGAATTCAAACCCAAATCCCTTGAGCATTGTTACTCTTACATTTTGTGAGCATGTGCCACATCACAGCTGCAACATGAATGAATTATTATAGGATTACAAGCAAACATTTTCAGGGTTCCTGCGGGGTCTTAAAAAGTCTTAAAATGTCTTAAATTCTGAACTTTAAATTTAAGGCCTTAAACCGTCTTATAAACAGCCAGATTTTCATCCGCGGTCTTAAATTTCATTTAGTCAGGTCTTAAAAAAGATTCTACCCTCGTTCATTTCCAGAAACGCTGGCCGCATAAAGTTATTACAAAGTAGCAAAAAAGTATCGAAGTCGCTCGCCAAGAGGCAGTTCACATATCGCGTCTTTTTCGCGCTCAAGTTCATTCAAATGTAAGCGCGCTTATTCAATATTCAAAAATATTAATGTTAACTGGATGTGCTTTGTATCTCCAACTCTCCATGTTTAGCATTCTCTCTCTGTCACAGAAAATCTCTGTCTCTCACACAAGCAGTGTATTTTTAGTTTATATTCAGAACACTAGATGGCAGCCTTACAGCTCCAGTATTGGACATATTGCACAGAGTGGCCATAACTTCCTCACTCGACCACAAAATAGGAAAAAGTAAAGAAAATGACACGGCCACAGAACAGAGCCATCGTCTTCAGGAGCAACGGACATGTGTTCTCCTGAAAAAGACTGTGTCTACACAAATTTCTCAAGACAGCTGGAAATTAAAGTCAGTACTTAAGGAAAAATATTTTTAAAAACCTGTTCTAAATTATTGCTCTTGTCACTACCACTTTCCCAGAAATGCCACAAGACCAGACCAGATTTGACAAACCAAACCAGGCTTATGTTTCCAGATCATTAAGATCTTCTGATAGAGCTCTCTTAGTTGTCCCTCGTACACGTCTAAAGACAAAGGGTGAAAGGGCTTTTTCTATTGCGGCCCCCGTCTCTGGAACCAACTTCCACTGGACATTCGCCTTGCAACGTCTATCACAACCTTTAAAATGAAGTTGAAAACATATTTTTATTCCCAGGCATTTTCAATTTGTGATTTTATCTATGTTCCATTGTTTTATTGTATCGTATGTTTTGTTTATTTTATGTTATTCTTTGACTTTGTTCAGCACTTTGGTCAGCTTTGGTGTGATAAATGTGCTATATAAATAAATTGTACTTACTTACTTACTTACTTACGTAAACAGCCCTCACATGCCACCAATGAATGTTTTTAAAACTAAGAGTCTCGGATAAGCAGAGCACATCCAGACAGCCAATTTGTTTTAATGCACAGAATCATCAGTAGGTGATCTATTCTGTTCTTCAATTTGTGTCACTGCAAACAAGCTTCTAAACTCAACAACTTTTCTTTGGACATTTGAGGTTTACTCAGTTATCTATTACACTACAAAGGTTTCAGTTAGTAAGAACTTGAAAAGGTCTTATGGCAGAAAGGTTCTCAGTATTTTGATTAATCAACACACATAGGAGATGACTGTGTGTCAAAAGCACGTGTGAGGGGTTTGCAAGGCTTTTTATGAGCAGATCAGACTCTCATTCCCTGTATATAGGAGGATTTATTACCAATGCATTATTTATAATTGACCTCCCCTCCAGTCTCTGCAGCACAATACTGTTATATCACTTCATGATTGATAGTGCACTGCATCATATCCTCCTGTGGTCAACAAATCCTTCCAGCATCCTCGCTCTTTCCAGCTGAAATGAAACACGCATTACAACGCAGATTCTGATGGGATGTGCTGTTGTAAAATGCCGATAAATACACGTGACCGTAAATTCTATAGGGATAGTTCACCCAAATCATAAAAATGCATTCATCATTTGTTTTGCCATCATGTATCAAGAAGATCATTTTGGAAAATCATTTACACCATTTTTGTCTATACAAAGAAAGTCAATGGGGTCCAAAACAAGATTGGACCCTATTGATTTTCATGGACAAAAACAATACTAAACAAAAAACAACAACAACAAAGTAATTTGAGTTTCACAGAAGAAAGTCAGTCATACAGGTTTGGAAATTGCTTGTTGGTTAAGCTTGTATTATTGAGTTATTATGAACCACTAAGTTTTGGCTTGAATTGAGCCATGTCTGAATTTGCAAATCATAAGACGGGTTCCCAAATCTTTTTGTCAGACGAACCCTTTAAATGTAAAATATTTACTTAAAGTCCCCCTGTGGTGAAGACCAAGCTTTTAATGTTGTTTATTTGTCTTTTAATATGCTTTAAGACAAACCATGTACAAATTTATAAGTCAATGCCATTGCTGAGTATTTTCTCCTTAAAACTTGAGTGAACCAAAGACAGTCTCAAAAACGCGGTTTGAAATCGCTGATGTTTCTGACGTCTCAAACTACCTTGTAACCATAGAATGTAAAAAAAATATGGACGCAGTGTCCGTGACATCACCCGTAGGTTTCTGAAGAGTATTTTTGAAGCCCAAAGTGGGCGGAGCCGGCCGTCGCCATCATGGTAGCACGCCACTCCGGGATAAACGAAAATGGACCAAAAGGCGGGATTAGCTGAGGTGACGTGACTGCTTACAGACAGCAGGCAAACGGCTAGTATTGACAGCAGCGGCAATTCACCTGTCACTCCCTTAATTATGCAGAACTTTAAGGCTTAAGGTATATGATATTGACTCTCTTTTGCATCCAGTCTCTAGCCGCCAGTCGATGAATTGCAGTTTAAGTCGCTTCCGTGTTGGTTTCAAGAGAGAAACAGGAAAGTTGCAGCTTGCTTGTAACCAATCACGACAACATGTGATCATCAACGAGTGGATCTCTGAGCTGGTGTGAGTGAGTGGAGGCAGGGCTAATTTGCATATTAATAGAACTGCGTATACTAAATGAGGCAAGGGTTTAGAGTTACTTTCAAGCTATTTAAAGGCATGATGGTTTTTTTTTTAAGGAAAAACATTTAAATATGTAATTTTGGTGATCAAAGATGAGGTTTAAGGGTCATTAAAGTTTTCATTTGTCATTAAATTTTTAAATATTAACTTAAAATCTCAGGGGAAACTTTTTAAGTCTCCCTGTAGTCAGTAATTTTATGATTGACTACAGGGAGACTTAAAAGTTTCCCCTGAGATTTCAAGTTAATATTTTTCAATTTAATGGCACATTCTGATAATAATAATAAGGAATATTGGTCAAATGTTGTAAACTTTTGTCCACAAACATATTGGAAATTGTGTAAATGTGTAAGTAAAGTGAACCTGGTGTGAGGCATCTGATGTCAGGCATGGTTGGTTAAAATAACCTTTGTGATATCTATGATTATATTACACTCGAGTTCAGATTAAAGCAACTGTTCTTCTCCATTTCATGCTCCTTGTATGGTGTACTGAACGCTAAAGTGTACACTGCAGCTGGCCTGCAAACTCTCTCACAGACAAACACGTATAAACACACAGAGCAACCACAAGCAGCACCTCACGTTCCCAGCGTCCAGCTATTATCTCTTACTAGCACTGTTCCCATCACTCTGTCAGTGTGGATTTCATCACACGTGTGCAACGATTCAGTGGTCCAGCTTCGAAATATGTGGGGTGGACACACTCGCTAATTTGACCAATTAAAGCCATGAAGAGAGGCTAGTTGGAGCGAGACACGTCTGACTCCCTAAGGGAACGTCAGTGACATTTACCCACTGAGTGGGATTGATGTTTACGCTTCATCTTTGTAACAGGCTAATTCAGCCAGCCTTGAACACACTAATGTCTGTTATCACAAGGAGAAAAATCAAGGGCCATCAAATATGATAATACTAATGATGACGATAAATGCAAGTCACCGTAACGGTAATTGAATGTCTTCTTCACTATCATAATGGATAGATGTTTATTAGAGTATAACCTCCAGTATGATCAGGGTCATGTTTCAACTGCTATATACATGATGACGAATGTTTACATGATGACGAATGTTATGCAGTCAAAACTGTCATCAAACTGTTGTCTTAATCAGACTAGAGGTCATATTTACCATGCTGTATCATATTCTAATAGAGCAATGGTGACTCAAGTATTTATTTATTTTTGTTCTTCCTTATTGTAATGGGTACTTTTAGCTTTGCTTCAGAGCACTACATTGTTATTAACATTGTCATTTTTGCTCCATTACTTTTCAGAAGACTTATAAATCCTTGTTATTTTGAAATTAGAAAATCGAGACCTGCTATGAAACGTGATAGTGGTATCCCGTTTATGAGCAAATCATTTATTTAAGCCAATTCTTTTCGGTGAACCTATTGAAACGGTTCACAAATCACACTGAACTATTCTTTCACAAATTGCATGGATCCGTTTACAGCTGTTCTCGATTCTACAGCTCTCTGGTTCCATGATCCAGGCAACAACTCACTGAATTGGACATGTCTGACTCAAAATTAACAAAAAACAGAACCCCCCCCCCCCCCCCATTTTTTATATACCATTTTGTTGGTTTCTCTTGTATACACACTTATGAGTAAGCTCAACAGATATTAAAAGTTGAATGTTTTGATTAGTGTATTAAAAATATTTTTGTGCATTAAGTTTACCATTTAACGTTTAAATCGGCAGATTATGTATTTAATGTTTGCAGTAGTAGTACTGGTATCATGAAAAAAATTATTCCGTAAGGATGCGTTACATTTATCAAAAGATTCAAGTTTTTGTTTCAAATAAATGCTGTTTTTTTTTTTTACTTTCGATTCATCAAAAAATCCTGACAAGACTGTTCAACAGCCTTTTTTCAACATTGATAATAATATTAAATGTTTCTTGAGCGCTAAATCAGCATGTTAGAATGATTTGTGAAAGATCATGCGACACTGAAGAGTAATGGCTGCTGAAAATTCAGCTTTCACATCACAGGAATAAATTACATTTTAAAATATATTAAAAAAGAAAACGGTTATTTCAAATTATGATAACTTTTCTCAATATTTCTGTTTTTCTTATACTTTTGATCAAATAACCACAAGCAACAACTAGCCTCGGTGAGCATAAAATACTCAAAACATAAAAAAATCGTGGTAGTTTACGTTCACTCAAATACATGATTTGTTAAAGACAGCTTTGATTCTCTTAACATTCGTCCAAAAAATTATATTTATGCCTCATATACTGATTTACGGCCAACTTTCCACTGGCTGAATCAAAGCCATAACTACTGCTTCAGACATACTCAGATGAGTGTCTCAGACATCCTCAGGTCCCTCATCAAAAACTAATCAGGCATTCTGCCTAGACAGCTAAATACATTTAGTCAGGCTCCTTTGTGCTTGAATACAAAGTCACTTTTTATTTGGACATCTAAAGCCCCATCTTATTTTCTTAAGATAATTGTATTGGCTTTAAGCCTTAGATGTAGATATCTCCAATCGAGACCATGTTAAAGTGCATGGGGATGAATTAGGACGTTCTTTATTTTCATTTCATTTTGGTCATGCTGATGTTATGGAGAAGAAATAGTCAGTAAGATGATAAAGCTATGATCTAATCAATCCAAAACCTCTAATGTCAATAGATTCTATCTATTTATGCCTCTTTATATAAGTGCTTTCAAATGTCACTATACTGCAAACAGTCAAGTGTTAATCTTGCATAGTTGAAATGCCGGTTGATATTATATTCAGATTTTTTTGTCACACCACAAAGATAATATTCAAGCAAAGCGCATTCAAGCTGTTTACCGAGCAGAAATTTTGCATGTCATACATGCACAGTGCATCCTGCAAAAATAGTGTAAGTTGTAGCTGTTCCAGTCATGCACACTGAGTTTAATTTAGATCATACAAAACATTTAGCTATATCATTCCTTCTAAATCATTTGTAAACATGAACATCTTGCCTTATATAATATGGTTAGCTAAATCATGTGCTTTTGTTATGCCTACATGGTTGTCTTCAGTGCAAAAAAACTCTTTTTTGTACTTCATTTCAGCTCATTGCATAAATGACCGTGTGAACCAGTGTATATTGAGCTTCAACTTATTATTTAAGGGCAGTGTGCCATTTTCTTTCCTGTTTCTAAAAAAGATGACTCCAGATGTCCCTAACGCTCTGCTGTTCTCATTACCGCCAGCAAGGTGTTCCAGAATTGAGGATGATAACGTTTATGGTAGAAGACATTAAATAAAATACCTAGATCCTGTTTGCCAGGGATGGCCTTCTTTTATTGCTTCATTTCAGATCTCTGAACTTGGAAATGAAATGTGTTCTGCAGGATGCTTAGAGGAAAATGCACTTTGGCTTGATGAAACTGTTACTTGAGATTCCTGTAATGCTTTATTGAATTATGTAGTGTAAATACATGTGTGCATTTCGCAACCAGAGCACGTCATAAGACGATGATGTTGATGTCGGTTGTAATCAGAATGTCCTCTTATGCATGTTTAATTTTATCAGATAATGGTGAAAATATTCTGGAGTTCAAGAAAGGTTAATAACCTCATATGTTAATAATTTCATTCAATGCACAAAGCACATGTTTTCATATAATTTCGGTTGATTAAATTACCACAAAATAACCACATTAATTAGTGTTCTCTGATTTCACTCTAGGGGGAATTTGATTTACTGGCTAAATTTGAGCAATTAATTGGCTTATTATAACCGAATTACAGCAAAAAATTTGGAAGCAGCTAAAACATTACAGCATATTGTTATTTATGTTCATTTCATATTTGCATTGTGCTTTGAACTCCTTGACACGCATTCACTCATGCACACATATAAATACATGCAGTCATGCAAGCGAACACAGTTGCACACTCAAAAGTATTAATATCATCACAGCAGGAATTGTAAGAGAGTGGGCAATACATAGCTTTAAGTGTCCTCTCAAGCACCATAGATATAACTACATGTACTATATCCTAGGCTATAACGCAAAACAGCCTGTTGATCTCCCTCTTTGATTTTCTGCTCTTATTTTTCCCCTTCATGGAATAGAAAAACTCTCTGTAGTTTGCCAAAGACCCTTATGGGATAAACATAGCTTTGCTGTGTACCTAGGGCAAGAACAGGGAGAGAAAAAGCTAGCAATAATCTTTCTATTTCTGTGACAACGGAGGGTACTGAGTGGTCAGAGGAAGAGATAAGCTCAAGACGGACGCTTTGATCTGATCTGCGGTAATTCTCCATCTCTCTGTGGTTGCGGAATGAACACGGCTATTTGTTGAACCTAATATCCTTTAGTTTCGCTCGCTTTCTGTGAACATCCCCCAATCTGCTATGGTTTAGTGTGCATCTGTTACGTCATGGGCAGATATGTAGAGATAAACATCTTTTGAGGCCTGGAAGTTTTTCTTGGATCGGCGAGAGGTCAGAGACAGTAGACTCGGTTTGTTAGATTGCAGCTGCTCATTTGAGGTTTGAAATTTATGTTTAAGGTTGATGATGTGTGCTCAGGGTGAGTTAGATTAGCAACTTGGTTGCAATAAATTGAACTCTAATCACACACACACAAAAAATGCCACTATTTCTTATGAAAAAACAACAACACTTAATTGTTAAAGTGCCTGTATTATGCTATTTTAAAGGTAAAAAAAAAAAACGTCTGAAACGGATTCGTTCGAGATTCAGTCTCTCTACTCCCCTCCTTTCCGAGGGCCTACTCTGCTCTCATTGGTCAGACGGCCCAGTCTGTTGTGATTGGTCTGCCACTTACAGCGCATGTCGGAAACGAAACACCTATTACCATCTGAATTTCAGCTCCAGAGGCTTCCTTAGCACTTGATACAGCGATACGAACAATGGCATCGGTTTTTCCATATCAATTCCAACGCGAGTCCTCATCCTTTTAAAGTGGATGAAAAGTGGATTCGCAGTGCTGAAAACAGCTTCTTCTCGACATGTCGTCAACACAAACCAAACTCTTCCAGGCTTCAGCTACAACTACAGTGTTTGAGAGCGGGTCAAAGTAGACGTCGTTCACGGGCAGCCAATAAAGATCTTTGCCTGGCATTATGCAAATGTGTTACATTGTTACGTAGGTATGTAACAGGAAGTGAGACTGGAAATGCTGATGACTCATTACAGCACTTCAGAATCGATTCTTTCTTTTAAGAGACAATAACGTTTGTCATGCACTTTTATCTTCAAAACATTGCAGACCTTTTACATTCACAAACAGCTGTATTACACACTACATGAAACGTAATATTCAAAATAGCATAATAGTGGCACTTTAAGTGCTTTTAATCTATAAAAGATTTTGTCAATTTATAAAAGGTCATAACTGATAACTAGAATCCAGAATAATGTCAATGACAGTTCAGTGTTTTCTTCCATCAGCAGAGTTGATATTAATTTTGACCCGCTGGACAATCAAATCAGTTCTCAGTCTTCGTCTGTCTGTTGCTATTTAATCAAATGCCGTCTTCACAATTGGATCGGACAAGGTGACCTTTAGTTGCTCGTGCAGATGTGAGCTGTCAAAAAGTCCTTGATATCAGAACTGCTTCTCTTTCCCAACGAGAGTTTGTGTTTAACTTTGAAGATTAGCTGTGATTGCCATGATGTTGTGATTTCAACATGACGTGAACATGAAGAATTTTTTGCCATCCTATCACTTTCATATCATGTTAACAAATCTCATGATTTTTACGCAGAAACACTTGAACATAAATTCTAATATACAATTTATGTTTTGTTTTTGTTTTTGTTTTTCTCCCACCTTACTAGATAATCTTCTGATAGACTACCAGTTCACCTTTAGTCTGCTTCAGGAGGACGATCAGCATTACACAGCTATTAACTTCATGGCGACTCCAGAAGAGGTCAGTGAGTTTGCATCATGTGTTTGCGACAGGTTGTATTTGATTTTGAACTTAGTGTGTTTCCAAAAAAGTGCGGACTTAACATGTGCAATATGACAAGTTTCCTACAACAAGGAAACTTTTTTTTTTTTTTTTTTTTTTTTTTTTTGGTTCACACTGAATGCAAAAGTGCTATTTGGCATAACTTGGTCAGCCAATAACCTGATGGCTGCTTTAAATTTATGTGGAGCAGAATTTTGAAACAATCAGATTTCTTTTTGTAAATTATTATGAGAATTTAAAAAAGCAGTCCACGTTATTGTAAATATGGTAAAAAAAAAAAAAAAAGCAAACTCTTTATTATCAGCTATTTAAAAATTTGTCTTCATGTTGTTTGTTTTTCAGACCAACAAGAATCTCGATGTGTCAATTAATGCGTCTAACAATTTCAACATCAACATAACGTGGTCTATTGGCTCAACAGGTAAAGTATTTCATGTAATATTTCAGAATAAAAAAGAAGTCCCAAAAGAAATAATTACTTTGTAAAATAGTTCTGGCTGAACAAAGTATGTATAGGACAGCTATGTGAGTCCATTGTCAAGGCATTCATAAAATGCTTTTTGATTTTAATTAAGATAAACAGACATTGCTCTTGCACAGGCAGATGCGTAAGCGAAATAGATTTTTCGTTTTGTTGCTGTTGAATAAACCTCTTGGACAGCAGATATGTGGAGAAGTGTTAAAGATTGTCCCATAGGCGCAGATAAACCAGACTCCCAATGGTCACTAGAATAGTACAGATAGTGTTTGAGTGTAAGTGTCATTGTCATGAAAATTTATTTATAGAAATATTTAAGACTGAGCTCAAAAGAGTGGTTAATGGAAAAGTCACATTTTGCATTGTGATGAATTGCTATTAACTAAAAGAAATCAGTCTCTGTATGGGTCATCTGGGAAACATCAATATAGACTGACTGATGTTCATGTTCATTTGTGGTTGGAGATTTACTGTATTATGATAGACCATGTATTCACTATTAACTCTTAAATCTGTTCAAACCCTTAAAGAAGCTCTTAGAAGTTTCTAGGCATTTTCCTAATACTTTCACTATTGATCTTGTTGGCATTCAAGTACAGCTTCTTAGAATAGCATTATTCAGATGTTTTATAGTTGAAGGGTTGATCAGAATATTTATGCCATTTTTAATCATGCAGAGGATTTTGTATGCAGATGTTGTTGTTGGCTGACGATGCTTTTGGCTGACGTTGTGTTTTGTGTCCCTGCAGCGGGTACGATCTCTGGGGAGGAATTCCCCATAGTGTCCAAGACTAACATCAAAGAGTACAGAGACAGCTTCTCCTGTGAGACATTCTCCTTCCTTGCAAACCCCAACATCACTTTCCATGTTTATGTCAGCAACTTTTCATGGCCAGTCAAAATACAGGTAAGATCATCTGCCTGATTTCTGTTACCTCAGCCAGGTGTGCCTTTGATTTAGTCCAGCCCAAAACAGCCTATTCTTATTTATTAAGTCCAAAAAAAGTGCATAAAACCTTTTTTTTTTATGTGTACAGTACATATAAAACTTGGATTAATACACACAAAATGGCTTATTAGATATACATGGATGAATGTTTTTATATATGTTTGCATATAGTTAAAAAAAGTTTAGTTTCAGCTCCATCCCTCAGTTTGAGGCTGCTTTTCTTCTTGTTATTTGCCAAACTGTTGACTGATGAGCTTTTTATTTTGATATATTATATACTGTAAATTTTAAAGTTGTAAAATGATTACATTTTTGTTCAGACTTTGATCAAAACAGCATCATGATCATCAATATCTTCATCATAATGGACCACAACAACAAATTACTGTAAATATCATCCATGAAATTTGTTTTTGATTTCAAGTCAAGCTCTCTAAGCCCTTGTGTATAAATAGGGCACAGAGTATAAACCATTATGAATTGTGTTATGCAAAAATAATATGTTTAATGATCCATGTCCGCTTTGTGCTCATCAATTATTTTGGAGTGCTTTATAAAAGCGCTGACAAACTGTACAAAATATCTTCATTCTCTCAGCATTCTCATCTATGAACTGAAGAAGAAAATACTCGTGTTTGCCAGAGTCCATTGCATTCTCTGTTTAGATAATCTGGTTAACTGGTAAAACTTCATATTTTCAAGATTATTTTTGTTATTATGTGTGGGGTTTGTGGAATATTAATATTTTTGTGGAAAACGTAATTATTTTTTATTTCAGGATTATTTGTATAGAAAGTTAAAAATAGCATTGAAATAGAAATCTTTTTGCTCAATTTATTATATTGTTACTGAATAAAATAACTAAATTCTATTTCTTACCATTAAAATATTTGGGGTCAGTAAGAATTTGTATGTCCCTAAAAAAGTGTAGGAACTCTCCTGTTCCATTCCCACTCTGCCTTACATATTAAACCTAAACGTTTTGGCCAGAACAGGTGGTGCTGCTTGTAATCGGGCCGCTGAGTAAGCCAACACAGTCACCAGTCTTCCCATCAACCCTCAGTCAGATCCTGCTATGCCCTGTGTGAGAGTGCAACTGCACCGTGGCCTATTAGTATCAGTCATGTATTGATTGTGGCTGTGAATCATTCCCATTAATGCAGTTTTACCATACCCACATATAGATGAGATAGTAACACGAGCCCTTAATTGTCCTCATCAGGAGCCCAGTACAGCAGTCATCTATAGACTGATCTGGTAACCTGAGAAGAACCGCTTCTCTGGCCCTGACCTTCATCACGTCTGATGGACATCTAATCAAAGCTTTCAAAATAAAATAATCTATCCCTCCAATTTATTGGCCTATTTGGTGCATAAAGAGAAAATAATATTTCCTCCTGCCAGCCACAGTGAACGATGTTGCGTCTTCCTTTTAAATGACTCTTTTATCGACTAGAGAAAAAGACGAAGCTGCGCTTACTTTCATCTCAGTGTCTTTTAGTATTTGCTTATGAAAAGCTCATATTGTTCATTCAAAGTGAGACTGAAAGATTGACAGCGACTAATACTCTGATCGTGTTTTCTATTATACTCGTCGTGTCTTGTGGCCCATGTGTGCTCACGCCTGTCAGTCAAGGTTACGCGAGCAAATCTAATACAAAGAGTATTTTATGTAGTCTCATACTTCATGTGGTTTAATAGTGTAGGTCAAGGCTGTAGTGTCCCTTTCACAGGCAATGTGCAGAGACACACGCACACACACAGGAAGAAGCTAGCATGAGAGGCCGCTGTCAGCCCTGTGGCTGAAGTGAGCTGCTGACATGCTAGTGATTGGTATCACAGTTGGAGTTGTGTGCTGCATTCATCACCATCAGTCTTCACTTTTCTACTGCCTGCAGTCACTCTCTTGCAGTCACTCACTACTCTTTCACTCTCTTTATCTATTTCATGTCAGACACTGGCAGAGATTCTCCATTTATTACAGATCTCACCCCATGTTCAGTCTGATCAGTTGATCACACCAGTTGAATCAAATAAGCAGATGCATAAATACTTAGGCAGTTTTAAAAGAAAATATTTAGCATTGATGCATTAAATTGATCAAATGTGTCATTAAAGACATTAATAATGTTACAAATTATTTCTTATTTCAAATAAATGAATGTTTTTTCCATCAAACAATCCAGAAAAATACCAAGGTTTTCACAAAATATTAGGCAGCACAAGTGTTTTCAACATTGATAATAAGAAGTTTCTTGAGCACCAAATCAGCATGAGTGCCAACAATGGCTGCTGACAATTCAGCTTTGCCATTACATTTTAAAATATTTTAATATATATATTGGAATGACTTCTTTCAAAAACAGTAACTTTTGAACAGTATTCTATTATATTCTATTATATTCTATTATTTTAATTTAAAGAAACATATTTAAGACAGTGAGACTCTTAAGACTACAAATCTGTCTTTTATGTGATGTCTTTTATATTTCCACAAACATTTCTATGGAGCCCCTAAAGAGACATTACATTACATTACATTTACTGTAACATTTCAATGCTTTTACATGACATACACACAAATTTCCAAAACCAATAGACCTTTAAAAAAAAACGTAATATGTTGTGTATTAATCACATATTCCCAGCACTGTTTGCACATGTGGTTTGCCTTAATACTTGCCATTATTTATATCTCTTCCTATTAATCATGAATCTGTGCTCATGATGTAAGGTAAATGGGTTATCAAGTTTAATCCAGATCAAATACGCCCGGTCCTTCAGACTCATTAATGAGTAACTGTAGGAGAATCAGGATAGTCATGTGTAATGCTCATCTGCTTGGCTTGGGAAAGGCTACCCTGGTGATGACAGCATTTCCTGCCCTCGCTCTGCTCCCCCAGGGTTATCACTCCAGTCTCAGGATGACATCAGCTTAGAGCTGAGGGCTGGTTTGGGGGGCAGAGCTCAAGGGGATTTGCCTATCCTAGTGGAACAGACTTATATTTAGTTTGTCACTGTGGTCCTGTACCTCACCCCTCCAGTATTTTTCAGTCCACATCTACGGAGAGCTGCTCTACTCACCCCTTTATTTAGTGCTTGCAAATGAGCAGAATATTTAGTTAACTTAATATTGTGTTGAAGTTTAATATCTTGTTTTGGGTTGGTTTTAATCACAAATTAATCAGGTTTAATGTCATTCAGAAGAAGACTAGTGACTCATTTATTGTCAATAATTGGATTATGCCAATAGCTGAACTTGATACCATATAAAACCATAATGATGACTATTGCTGTTTACATCATTATACATTAGTGTATTTCGCAACATCAGTGTCAGTACCATCTTAAGTGTCTTATCTAACTGCAAAAATCCAGTTTGCAGTTTACTCTGGAAAAGAACTGCTCATTTAGACAAGATAAAGACCGTTTGACCAACATGTAGAGTGAACAGCCACTGTGGAGAGACTGTGGGAGTTTTCTGTGGGCATATCTGAGACTATTGATGCACCTCTGTTGTATCCTCAGTTTTTTTCCTTCATTTCTGTGACAAGGATTATCTCAAAAAGATCAATTAATAGGCTTTATGCTGAACGAACGTCACATGAACAAACAGGAAAACTGGTCTCATTGCATGCGCTTGTCGGAGAAAATGTTAACTGCAGTTCGAACTGACAGCAAAATTGACTTTTATGGTAATCAGCTAACCTAGCTAGTTCTTTTTATTGTTGCCATTTTATTCAATTTTTGTATCTAAATGTGCGATGGGCATAGGTTTATGCTTATCTTTGCTTGCTCCTTTGAAGGCATCTTGAGTAAAACATTTCTATATTTAACAAAGCACGTACAAAAGACATGAGCTCAAAGCAATACAACCTGTTCTACACAATACGGAAGTTTGCCGCACATAACCACCATTAAAGTAAATTAAAAAGTATTTATAATATTCTGCTCTAATAATAGTCTCATTGTGGGCCGAAGCAGAGCTGCTGCATTAGATAGATTTCTGTGTTGAATGGCCATCTTGTCGCAGCCATTCTGGACCAAGGAATGGGGAGTGATTTGATTTTCTCCACACACATCTCTTATTTTCCCCAGTCCAGTAGACATCATTAAATATAATGCCTTTAGTAATCTCATTTCTTACAGACAGTTTGTGGTCTAACTCAACCTCTGTCCATCTCTGACATGAGCGAGTCTCTTTGGATAACGGGTAAATTGAAACGGTTTGCCAGAAACACAGTGGTGCCATATCAGTTGATAGCTTTATCACAGCAGATTGGCTTTCATAGCAGTGAAAGAGAATAGGTAAAGCTAAGTGCTCAGTGCTCCACAATACGAGAAGGCCATGAAAGCAGAGGTTACTTAATTTGCTGTGTCTGTTCTCACTTGTTCTTTCCTTTACCATATGGAGAGAGAATGGGGGAAAAAGAGCAAATCTTGTACTGATGTGAATACTGACAGGGCAGAAATAACTGTTACATATTTGCTTTATTTTATCAGTACCTTAGTTTAAATTTTATATATATATATATATATATATATATATATATATATATAATCATGTTGTTATTATTATATTATATCTATATTTATATTTATATATGTATTTATATTTATTATATATATATGTTTTATGTTAGAATTTATTAAGTTTTATGTAGCAAGTGTTCAATCTGTGTAATTTTGGATCACAATATTTTAGTTTTTAGTCACAGATTTATTAACATGTTTAGGTTTTTGCTTCAGCAGTAGAGTCAATAAAATATAAAAGCAGATGTAAGGCCTTAGATCACCAAAACCTGACATTTTGGGATGAGTTGATGCCAGATGTTATTGTGAGTGTGTATGATTTAGCATCATGTCATACAAGCATACGATGAGTTAGTTCCACCTCAGATAATATAGGTGAGATACATCTTTGCATGTGACTGATTATAAATATGATGCTCATTTGAATATTGTAGGTGTGCATAATATTCAACTAATATCTTACTGCAGTCATTAGGTTCTGTCATGAATATGTTAATGTACCATCTGCAGAACTGCCGATCTTCATTCTCTCTCTCTCTCTCTCTCTCTCGCTCTCTCGCTCTCTCGCTCTTGCATCTCCACTCTTTATAACACTTTTAATATTCTTGGGAAAGGTACAGGAACATCTATTTTTATCCTTTCCCTTGCACTCAAACGCAAACAGCATGTTTGCAACAGCATGTTGTTCAGTGACCAGTGCTGAGGTTAGCAGTGTCCTGTCCTCACCTCAGCTCTTGATATTCTTCTCAGAGAAGCGTTGTAGTTGCCTTTAACAGCTCCCTTTGCTTTTACCTTCAGGCCTCACAAACCCTCTGATTCACCCTGACTCTGTTTTGCATAACCTCAGGGTTCTTGGTGCTCAAAGGTGGTATTGAACTTTAAAAAGCGCATGAACTCAATAATCACTTAGCCTCTGATCTCTGTATAATGATAGTGTTGTGCTGTCCACTTTTAAACTAACATTAAAATGTTAATTCTCCTGTTTTTTTTCTAGATTCAGATCGTTCTAGATGGTCAATGTGCTTTTGAACTCTGCTTCCCAGTTTAATTTTGCATTAGTATTTCTAATACATTTACAATACATGGTCCCTCAGTTCATAGTGTCAAAAACTTGGAAAACACACGGTCTCATCTCTATTTTTGGTTTATTATTATTATTATTATGATTATAATTTTGTAATTATGTCCTTTATAGTTTGCTGACATTTTGTCAAGTATCTGATCTCATGTACCTATGTGCATGAGTTTAAGTACAATTTGAGATCATAGCTTCGGATTGACGCCCGTAGTCTGCAATTGGTAGTGTAAAGTATTCAGCATTAAGCCATCAACATGACAGAAAACAAGACACTAAATTGCTTAATTTGCTGTTAGCGTCAATCTTGTAACATGCACAAGGTCTTTGCAAGCGCAGCTCCATTCTATTACATTAGCAGAAATATTTTTGACAGATTGAAAGTTTCATAAAAGTGGGTCTGCCTGCATGAAACTTTTTCTAAAGTGTTTTTCCTGTCAAACTTTTCTTCCACATTGCACTGGACTGCAGCTAAATGTAAATTAGATGTGTAAGATAGCATTTTTTGGATAATTGGATGCTAATGCAAAATTAAATCAATACATTTAGTACAAGTTGGCCTTGGATATCATCACACTTTTTCCAGTTAAAAGAAAAATTATGATAATGCATCCCTGACATCTGGCACAGTGTTCCACAAACTTCCTTATAGTCCAGCACGCTTTTTAGTAGCCTGACATTTCACTAAATTCTTTTGCCGCCATGTCAAGTTAATACTATACATTCTCTATATGCAACTGGATGATTAGTGGTTTAACTCTGTGTTGTAAATTATAGCTTAATCAGTGTAAATAAATTACAAAAAAAGACAGTATGATACAGTATGTGCTGAAAAAACTCCCTCTCCTTACCTCATCTTCATTAAAATCTGATGCTGTAGCTACTGTGAGGGCAACTGACACAGCCCTAAGAGCCAGAGATCTGCTTTAGTGGACTTTGGGCCTAAACTCCTGAAACTGCCCTGACCATCAGTCACAATTTTCAGGTTGTTAAATCTCTTCTGTAGATATCTCAAATTTACAATGTCGGGGAAAATGCAAGAGCTTGGAATCTGCTAGCTAGCATACCCATAATGTTCTTTTATATCCTCAAAGAGCTCTTTAATGGAGGTGGAGAAGTCAGGGTTATTAGCTAGAAGCTGGAGTGAGATGGAGAGAAAAATGCTGACGGTAGATAAAGACATCATGAGAAACTCAGAGCTTGTTAGGGTTTTTATTATTTTAATTGACAAAGCGACAGCAAGTCATCAAAAAGCATATGTCTGCCATGGCTTAGAAACAGCTAAGACTAGATTTTTGAAAGAAGTATCTTATGTTCACCAAGGCTCCATTTATTTGATAAAAAAATAAATAATAATAATATTGTGAAATATTACCATTTAAAATGACTGTGTTCTATTTTAATAAAATGTCATTTATTGCTGAATTTTTATCAGCCTTTTCTCCAGTCTTCAGTTTCATGATCCTTCATAAATCATTCAGATATGCTGATTTGGTGCTCAATAAATTATATTATTATTATCAATGTTGAAACAGTTGGGCTGCTTAATATTTTTGTGGAAACTGTGATGCATTTTTTTTCTAGAATTCTTTGATTAACAGTTCAAAAGAACAGCATTTCTGTCATGACAACTCTCAGACTGTTTGGCATGGTAATGTATATGACAATGTTAATATATTTGGTCTTGGCGGAATAGATCTGCTACGTTGCTGCAGTTGTTGGTTATTACTGCTGCTGCAGAGCAAGTATGAGACTTGCTACTGTCAATACATACATGACACGCTGCTGTGAGCAAGAAAGACTGAATGCTGCTGCTGTACAATATAGAATACAAGAATTACCCGTAGCAGATCTATACAGGTGGAGCTGGGGAAGATGGGGGGTTTCTGAAAGTATGCTGCACTGCTACAGCAAATGCTAACCAAGTATTGAAGGTTGAGAATGCAAGATAATTGGCTACTGATACAGCAGGAACCAATCCGCTGTGCCCTATAGAGAATGATGTGATTGCAGCAGGTTGAGTTAAGGACCTACTAGGACCGCCATCTAGAGTTTCATGACAGAACTTTGTATTTATTTGAAATATATATTTTTCTAATATACAGTATTGTGCAAAAGTCTTAGGCATGTTAATACCCCCTTTTTGCCATTAATTGTATTAATCCAGTGAGATTTGTGTATGCACAAGGAGTCTGACAACAGCCGGTATGATCTGATCTCACCATCATCGAGTCCGTCTGTGATTACATGAAGAAACAGAAAAAACTGAGACAGACTAAATCCAGAAGAACTGCGGGAACGTCTCCAAGATGCTTGAAGAAACCTTCCTGCAAAGCTACCTGAAAACCTGCGCAAGTGTACCTGGACAAAAGCCGTTTTAAACGCAAAGGGTCCTTACACCATATTGATTTGAATTAGTTAATAGAAGTTAAATCATAAATAAATTAAATTATTAACATGCCTAAGACTTTTGCACAGTACTGTATATATTTATATATTACTATAAAAGCTTTACTGTCACTTTTTTATCTGTTTAATTTATCTTTGTGGAATAAAAGGATTCATTTCTTTAAAATTATAATAATAATAATTGTACTGACCCCAAACTTAGAGTATTATAGAACCCTTCTACACCTGGTATTAACATGTATTTCATACCTGAATATTTTTTTAGCCACACTACACTTGCATATTCAGATCTGATTGCATTTATTGCCACTTTCATTTTACATTAGACGTTATGTTAACTGTAACATTTGCCATTTCCTTTCTTTACAAACACCTCAGTAAAGTCAGTAGAGATTAGATGTGAAGAAAAGAGAATGGTTTCAAATTCAAATCATTCCTTTTGGGGAGAGAAATGAGATAAATTAGATTCCATGAAACATAATTTGATAAATAATCAGATATTGTTGAAACCCTGCAACACAACATTTAAGCAACTCAGTCATGAGAAATGTGGTTATGTGCACCATAATTGAGCCACCCTTTAGAGGGCGACTCACTTCTATGTACAATAAAACACATTTTATGAGTCTTCATCTCCTCTGCATATATCATTATTTAACCATATTTCTCAAAAGCGCTACTAATTATTTTTTAATAAAAAACAAACAAAAACATCTGTACCTTTAAGGATTTGCTAATGGTGATTGTCTCAATTTGTGTGTTACCGCTCTCAAAGCCAGCATGATGTTTACAGTAAAAGGCTAAAAATTAGGAGTGGGGAGGAGTCAAGAGCACTTCAGTAAAGGTACCAGCTCCAGCCACTAGCTCGGCCCGCTTAATGGCCAGTCCCCCTGGCAAGAGAAATCAGCTTTTCTCAACACTTTCTTTCTTTCAGTTTTTGATTGTCATGCACTTTCACTGCAAAAAGCAAATGCCAGTAAATCACTTAAGGGCTGACCAACCCCCTCACTTCCATCTGCATGCACACACACCTCCCTATCTGCTCCTCTCCATCTAACCTAATGCTTCCTCCTTCTATTCAGAAATAACAGCAGGTTTTTGACGTTTGGAAATATCTCATAGATGTTAGTCACGGTTCATGACCAATGGCTGTGCACCCTGGCACTCATGAACACATGCACAATTTTTGCTTCCTGCATAGTGCGTGACAGAGAGGGTCCATGCGTAATGTCTGTATGTGTGTGCGTAATTGCCACGCTATACCTGGCTCTGTTTTTGCATTCGATAATAGCATGTCCTCTAAGAAAAAGAAAAGTGCGAGTCCAAAACTCATTCAAACTAAGTAAACACATTTTGTCGCCTGAACTTTTAAAGCACGCCACTTCTTGAAAAATAAATCACTCTGATAACATCTGACATTTACAAATTGACATTTTCTTTTATCAGATGGTCGATTTTTAGATGGAGATGGAGTGCGGATAAGATTTAGATAGGTTTAGTTGGGAGAATTATGTATTGGATTCTCATAAGCAATCGATGTGAGTGGCCTCAGATATTGAAAAGGCAAATAATTCGGTCATGTAGCTAAAGTAATCAGCGAATGGACAGGAACCAAGGATCTTATTTGTGGGGCTGACTGCAACAGCTGAGAAATCAAATGCATTTTATATAACAGACTGTGGTTATTGTACAGCTTACGTAAGGGAAGACTGAGAAATGTTAATCTACTGAACCCCAACGATTTCAAACACTATCTACAGTTATGTATTGGTACATGGTCCTGAATTAACCATCACAGACTTTCATTCCCAGTGGCTTTGGGACTCTTTCAATCTAATAAATATAATCAAAACTTATATGTTTGTTATATACATGCATATTGAATTGACTGTTGCAGCTATTAATTGACTATTAACAGATTTGAAGCTGTACTGCAACTGTCATGCAATGTGAAAATAAATTTTGATTTGGTTAACTGTGTATGTTTGTTAATCCATGGTCATAATAGTTGCATTGTAGCGGCCTCATCTCGTGCGCTTTCTTTCTCATGTGCAGCCACATAGTAAACACTCCTGATATAAATAGTCAAATACAAAATGACACTGCATCAGCTGCTTCTCAACATTTTTACTTTTCCATAACTATTCGTACAATAGAATATGTAAATGTAATATTCATGGCCATAACCATTCTTAAAAACTAGTTTGTATAATAACAAATATTCATGTTTTTGATTAAAGACTACGAGTGCTGGTGAATTAAAAAATAATAATAATGATGTGTACGGATAAATCATTTATAATAAACATGTAAAAAATAAAAATGGTCAATTTTGATTTCATGGTGACTTTAATGGAATTGTTAAAAAAATACTGTTATTTGAATACTACGTCTTCGAACTATTACTACAGCCACAGCATGTGACAGTTATTAGAACTTAAATATTAATGATACTTATGATAAAGTAAATCTTTGTTTTGATATTTTAAGCATTATTAAATTGATCTAAGAATATTGTTTTGTTTACAATGCAATCATAGTTATTCAGGACATAAGTAGCCCTTTGAATTTCAGTTATGTTAGTTTTAATATGGAGTAAAATTTAAGTATTATAGCAGCTTCAATATTGTACTAACACTGTTAGTTCTAATTGCCTAGTGTTTTAGTAATGATATAAATACATGTATACTGCGTAATTAGCTTACTTTTAATTGCTTTCCATAATGTGGATTATAATATTCCTAAATTGTGGATAATAGCTGTTCTTGTAAAAAAAAATTTTTTTTTAAATAAACAACTTGTGTTTCTGAACCATAGAATCTTTTAGAATATTTAAGGTTGGGGAATGAACTTGAGATATTATGTGTGGGGAAAATTCATGCCGCTTGTTTTCTAAGAAACCTTGCCAAGTTGTAGAAATTAATATGCCATGAATATATAATAAAACTACTTGCATGTCAAGTCAAAATTATTTTGATTAGAAGCATTTATTATTCTACAGAAAGTTTGCAGAGTACGTTGCACAACAAATTCAAGTTAAATTAGATCAACAACATGAACACTTGATTAAATTATATGTCAAGTTTATTATAGACCATCTGTTTTTTTAGAAAGCTTTTAAACATGATTCAACTGTAGTTTATTTGTTTTGTCACCTAGCCCAGCATGTTTATTTTTTCCCCCTTTAAATGTAAAGCCATTTGGTGATTAAAACATTTATTGAATTAAGTTAATTTCCAATGCACCGTAAATCGATGTGTTTAGTTTTTTACACAAACCACATCTTTCCCATTATTTTTAATATGAGTATAAGGCTGTCAAGAGACAATATGTCCCATGCTAAATATATTATATCCTTCAGTAATGGTTTAATGTGATATTTTACAGGAGTGATAATAATCTAATATCTCTACCACCTTTCTTCTTTTTTCATAGATATCCTTCTCTCAGCACAGCAGCATCATGGACTTGGTGCAGTTCTTTGTCACATTTTTCAGGTATGAATACTTTATTAATTTAAATGTAATGTTCTGTGAAATTAAACAGAATTATATTTGTGAATAAATTAAACATTTCCTTGTTCTGTAAAATGCATTTAATTCTAGGCCTTGGAATTTAGTGAGATAAGCTTGCTGAGAATGCAAGGATGCATTAACCTCACCATCCAGAAGCCATTAATGAAAGCTGGCTGATGAATAAGCACAATAGGTGTAATTGTGTTGGCTGTGATGAAGCCAAATAATGCCACTCTTGCTATCTCCAAAAATAAATGCATTTCCTGTTGTTTTAAAGCATGTTTTAAAGGACACATTTTATTAATTAAAATGATAATTTTTGAGTAACCCCACAACTTTATATTTTTTATATTTTTTAGAACATTATAGGTGCATATATCCAGTAGAAGCATTACGTCTGTGATTATAAAAATTCAAATATATGAATGTACATGACCATACAAAAGTTTGGGGTTAGTATAATTATTTCTTTTATTTGTAATTATTGGAGGTGCTGTATGTTTGACTGTACTAAAGCATAAAAGTACCATAATATGTTTGCAGAGATTAAAGAAACATGCTTAGTTCAAATACTTTTCTCGGAAAATCAATGCTACAGCCAGTTATTCTACTTTGAAATGTGCGTTCCGTGTTGGAATGTCTGTTTTTGTTTTGATCTGTGCGATCCCACCAATTGCTAATATACCCAATAGTATTCCAACAGCCCGGGTTGAGAGTTAATGAGAAACACAACCCATTGCAGTGAGCAAAGTAACTGGGTCTGAAATCATAGATTCTGTCTGACCTAAAGCGCCTCGGCAATGAAAACATTGTAAAGCTGATCAACTTACAGTCTAAGGCTCGTCGCTTTCCATATTCAGTGGCGATTTTGTATGTCCTCAATCTGGCAACCTGCGTGAGTGTCAAGTCTGAGGAGGAGTTCAACCACTAGCTGTCAGTGTTACATACTGCACTTTTAAGCCTTTAAATTGACACATTAAATTGATGACAAACATGAGAGTAAAAAACATTTCTAAATCTAAAAAAAGATTTCTATTTTAAAAAAATGCTGTTCATCAAACATTCTAAAGAAAAAAAAAACTAACCCTAACTTCCTACTCTAAACTGCAGCCTGGCTATTTTCAACTAATAATAATAATAAGAAATGTCAGCTTATATGAATGATTTTTTAAAGGGATAGTTCGCCCAAAAATAAAAATTCTGTAATTTTTTTCTCACCCTCATGTCGTTCCAAATCAGTAAGACTTTTGTTCATCTTCGGAACACAAATTAAGTTCTTTTTTATGAAATCTGAGTGATTTCTGTCCCTCCATAGACAGCTATCCAACTACCACTGGTTCTTCAAAAAGTTCATAAAGAGATAGTAAAACTAATCCATATAAATTTAGCTCTTTAGTCCAAATTTTCTGTAGAGACACGATCGCTTTATATGATGAACAGATTGAATTTAGGCTTTTATTCACATGTAAACATTCATCAACTCACATAGTTGTGGTAAACGGAAGCTCAAGCATGTTTGCTTGACGTGCGTCGCGAGAACCAATGATGTTCATTCTCGTGTTATGCTTGCACGTTTGAGCTTCCGCAAGAACCAATGAGGTTAGTTCTTGCGCTTCAAGCAAGTTCGGTTGAGCTTCTGTTTATGTCCGCTGATCAATGTTTATATATTTCTGATCAATATTTTTACAGAATATTTTTACAATATTTAGTTTTTGATCAAGTAAATGCAGCCTTGGAAATTATTATATATTTTTTTAAATCTGTCTGACCCCAACATTTTTAATGGTAGTGTATATACAGTATTAAAGGGATATGTCACCAAAAAAAAATAAAAAAATAATAATAATAATAATAATTTACCCTCATGCTGTCAATGCTGCCCGGGAGAGATGTTTTATAGTTTAAAATGTATAAAATATTAATATTGCCTATTACTATATATATTAAACAATTACTCATTTAAAATGTTGTTTTTAAGGGTGAACCTGCACTACTTTTAATTCGACTCTTGAACAGCAGCCAGAACTATATGCACATTTCTGCAGGTGATGGAAATCATCCATTTATGTGAACGCACAAGATGTTTGCAATTGCATGTTTTCATTTTTTGTTTTCAGTAGTCATGTGTTCAGAAATACCATGCTTGTTGTACATCCGGACAGTCAAATTACAGAGCTGAGTGACCACAGTTGTGTTTAAAGTGCCTCAAAGTGCAGCAAAATAATTACATGCCACCTACCCGCCTGCCACAGTATGTATAAATATTGAAGCTCGCGCTTGACTGTCAGCCGCCTCTGTATTGTGTTCTGTGGGGTTTTTAACTGTCAGGTCAACACAAATGCCATGTAACGTCATTCCAACCTTTACATATCAATTTGCTTATCACAGAAAAACAGAATGTCGCTATGAATAAACTGACATAAGGGTACATTGCTATGGTTTAGTCATGCCGTTTTTCATTATAATCGTTTTACTTATTTGATACATAGTTTTATTGGTTTTATTAATGGAGTGTGCTGGAAAATGCACCATAACACTGTAACTTTGACACTGGCCATTTATCTTGTATGTATCCATATTTGTAAGGGTATTATTGTGTAAGCGCATATGCCCTGACATTCACAAAGGTTGAGGTCATGGCAACAGGGATGCGATGTATGCTATACAGATTCTTGGATATATTATCCAGTATGAATACCGAGAACACTATTTTTTTTTTTGCAATTATGGGCATGGGAGTGTGTTGATAGATATCAAAGTTGAAGCTAGAGGCTGTAGGGCTTTGTTGTTTGGTGTGCATTTAGTCTTCTGCAGGCGAGGGACACGTCTAATGTAATACATCTTGGCATTTGAGGGAGATTGGTGCGTGTACTTTATTTCCCTCCCCTTTTTTTCTCTCTTTTTCTCACTCCTTCATATCTTCTGGCTGTGGATTCACAGCTCTGGTTCTCTGTCGAGAGTATACTTGGAGTTCAAGCCAAGCACTTTCAAAGCCGAAGTTCAGTCAAATGACCGACTGTTTTACAATGCCAAAACAGATATCAAGCCCTGTGGAAAATATTATATTGTGGTAAATAAATAGAGTATGCTGCACTGGCACACTTAAGTTATTTTAGTTACACAGATGAATAGTGGTGTTTGTTTGTGAAACAGAAGTAAGTAGCATTGAGTATTGATTTGGAGCTCTGTCACTTAAGCTGTCAGTGTTTTCTCTGTACTTTGGTTCCGTGGTTTGGCTGACAGTTTGTTTCTGAATTTGTAGGATTTTTGGGGAAAATAAATTAGATTGTTCTTTTCGATAGAACTGGATACAGTGTCCAGAAATGTGAAAATATAAATAAATATATAATTTAATTAATTATATATATATATATATATATATAATTAGTAAAATTATATATTTATTTATACTTTCACATTTTCTGGACACTGTATATATATATATATATATATATATATATATATATATATATATATGAAGAGTTCAGATGCTAAGTGCCATCTGAAATTTTCTTATAGATTGATCATTTTTATCAAGCTCGTATATTTAAGTTCAGTAATTTCACTTAAATGACAATTAATAGGTAATCTTTATATATACGAGCTTGATAAAAATGATCATTCTAGAAGAAAATTTCAGATGGCACTTAGAGGCTTTTGTATCTGAACTCTTCATATATATATATATATATATATATATATATATATTAGGGCTTGGAATCGATTAGAAAAATGCAACAACAACAAAAAAAAAATCTAATTAAAAAAATAAATAAATCTAATTCTAACTAATTAATCACACAATTTGCTGTGATTAATCGCAATTAATCGCATTTTCCCCCAAGCTTGTAATCAGCAATATTTAAATGTAGAATCACCTAATTAAATTAAACAACACAAAGGAAATATATTTTAAATAATATTTGTGAACTGTAATCATTTTTTTTTTTTTTTTGTTGCATTTTTCTGACTCTCCTCAGAACCACAGAGTATAGTTGTTCCCATCAAATAAAATGCATGCAGCATCATTATAAACAAAGTATAAGTTGAATATTAAAACCATCAAGGTCATCAAAAAGTCTAGATTAGTTTAGAACTTAAGCCTATTGGCCAAAATCAATAATTGATTTTTTTTAATTGATAAAAAGCTATTATTATCATCAGTGCATGTGATCAGAGCAGGTCATTTTACCACTGTTGCCCAGCATGGCTATACCAGCTATTGCAAACAGAAGTCTACTACTGCGAAATTTCACGTTATTTGAGCGGACTTTGCTTTTCCAGTGAGTGATCGGTACATGATTGGAGCGTGAACGACAGAGCAGAATGCGCAGCGCAAACACGGAGCAGAATATTGAGCAGAGAGTGCAGCGCGCCAACACACACACACACACACACACACACACGAACGGAGAGCTCGGCGCAAAAGAGCCGCCCGTGAAATGACTAAACAAGCTGCGCGAGAATGAAACATGATCGCCGAACACGGAGGGGCGGGGCGGCATATTTTCGGCCTTTTTTCTCTTTCGGCCAAAATGAGGCAAAAAACTTGCCTCGTGCTGCGCCGATTGCGTTATTTTATTTATTTTTTAATGCGTTAAACATCTCAAATTAATCGCAAAGATTAACGCGGTAATTCCCCCAGCCCTAATATATATATTATAATTTTTTCATAATTTTTTTTGAAAAATTCAGTACAGTCTATTGTCGAGAGCAAAACTGTGTAACATCTGAATATAAGTGAAATTACCCTGCATTGATTTAACTGAATATTTATATGACAATATTTAAACACTGGCCTGCCTCTAGTACTGCTACAAAAGTGCACATTCCCTTCAATTTTTATTTTTTTTGGCCTTTGAAGCATTTTCTGTCTGGATGTCACAGTAACCGTGTAACTCTGACTCCCTAACCTGATTGGCTGTCAGGATGATGGATATACCACAGTGCACCAGACACGCTAAAGAGGTAAACAAACACTTCTCTAGCGGAACACAAACTACTGGTAAACTACTTACTACAGAGATTAAAGCCAATTATATTTCATATCAACTTCATTCTGCATTCACAATTTGTTCCATTCAAAGTCGGATGTGAGATATTCCTACTTGATGTCTATGCTCTTTATCTATTAAGGCATTTAATTGCTCGCTGAGCAGTTGTTTGTTTGTCAACAGAGGGGTGTCCCATTAAGCACATTTTAGAGGATAAACAAGGATGTTCTGCAAGGTAATAGAGGATCATTTACAGTGTTTTACACATCTGTATTTGCAAACATTTGCCTAAACAAGTCTGATTATCATTTGATGTAGCATCAATAATGCAAATTTGACTGATTGATGCATTTTGTTTGCTTAAAACTTAATGTTTATCATAAACTTTGTATATCTCATTGGGTGCCGCCATACTTTTTGAAGTTGGAAGTCAGATTTAAGTGATGTTTCATAGAGTGCTAGAGTCCTAAAATCATCAGTGAGTTAGCATTATTGAACTAATGGTGTCAATTGGTTTTATGACTGGGTTTTTGGTTAAATGCTTGAAATAAGGTTTGTGGGTAACACAGGCTCAATATATTTTCACATAGATAAAGCCCCACTTGTATGTATTTATTTATTTATTCATTTGCTTTTTAGCGTCTTACTATTTTGGCTTCGAAATTCATAATTGATTTTAATTGAAGTTGTTGATTTGTAAAGATTATTTTGATGAATAAAACGTGTTTGAATAATAAATAAATAATTTCTTAATTTCTGCAATACTCCAAAAGCCAATGTAATAAGTTGAGGGATCCATGGTGATGCTAGCTTTCGTGTTGGCTTAAACAATTACGTCATCCCAGCAACTGTTTAATGGAAAGCAGCATTATAGTATATTGTCAAAAAACTTGGTGGAAGAATAAAATTATTATATTAAAGTTAGCCAGTAAAAGATTTTTTTTTTTTTTCATCATCTTATTCATGCATTTGATTAGCATATTACCTCCAGCTCATAACATAAACTTAATTAGAATTGCATTTCTCAAAATCTTCCTAAAATTTGAGAACACCCTCCTGAGAGACTGTAGGCTGCAAGCCTCAAGCAAGAAGATGGATATTTGTCTCTTTATGTTTCATCTAGAGACATTTGATGAGCTTTTTAATCAGTCTGTAAACTCTGCTGTCTGTCATTCTCATCCCAGAGGTTTTTTTTCTTTTTCTCAATCCATTCAAATATTTGTCTTCCTCAACAAAGAGACCGCTACACAGACTAGGTAGAAAAAGTATTCATGAAAATAAAGACAATTAAAATAATAAATGGTACAATGAGAATAAAAGAACAATACATAGTGTATGTATGTTTAGAAGAACCCCTTTTAGACATACAGTAACTGGTGTGTACTTTGAGCAAAGTCTGTACTTTTGAACATATTTGTGTTTCACTGTAGTCCCTCATTAGCTTCCAAAATGCCTTTTGAATATGGTTTCTTTGAAGAGTTTCTTTTTTGCTGTCTCTGCTCTCTTAGAGCTCCAATAAATGAGCAAGAAAAACAGTAACAATTAAAGACTGCTTAAGCCTTTCACCCACTCCTCCAGCTAATTGGTGACACCGCAATTCGGTTTAGCCCAATTACACGCACTCTTTTTCTCTTTATGTTGATTAACGTTCATCCACCTCTCTTTTTTTCCCTCCTGGCTTCCGTCAGGACAGAAGTTATCCACGGGCTGAAGCGCGTACTCATATTGCCGTTGATGTTATTTACGTCCTGAATGTCTGTGCTTCACTGGCTGGCGACTGGAGGCAATTCATTTGACTTGTGTAACTGACTAAAGCTCGTTCTCTCCCACTCCTTATTTGGGTGTAATGGGGCTTTTGTCCTCTGTACCTATTAGAGCGAGTGAATACAAGATTATGCATTATTGTGACTCATAAACATAAGCAGGACCGGGGTGGGATGACAAATAGATGCAGGAAGTGACTGTGATGGTGTGCATGTTTATATCCTCAGCTCAGGTTGTCTATATTGATTGTGTAATCCTTGTAGGCTGTTTGCTCTCTCGGGCAGCTTTGGTAGATTGCCTCACCTCTTTCATGCTTCAGACTCTTGTTGCTACCTGCAAAGATCAATACTACAAGCTGATCGGACTCTACAAAACGTGACTCCACATCGACCACTTTATTAGATACACCTGTTTAAATGCCCGTTAATGCAAATATCTAATCAGCCAGTCTCATGGCAGTGTATTTTTAGGCATGTAGTCATGGTCAATATGATCTGCTGAAGTTCAAACTGAGCATCAGAATGGGGGAGAAAGGTGATTTAAGTGACTTTGAACGTGGCATGGTTGTTGGTGCAAGACGGGCTGGTCTGAGTACTTCAGAAACGGCTGATCTACTGGGATTTTTGCGCACAACCATCTCTGGGGTAAATTGACGTTACAAGAGAATGGCTAGACTGGTACGAGCTGATCGAAAGGCAACAGTAACTCAAATAACCACTCGTTACAACTGAGGTCTGCAGAAGATCATCTCTGAAAGCTCAACACATCGAACCTTGAAGCAGATGAGTTGCAGCAGCCAAAGACCACACTGGGTGCTTCTCCTGTCAGCTAAGAACAGGAAACTGAGGCTACAATTCACATGGGATCATGTGATACAATAGAAGATTGGAAAAAAGTTGCCTGGTGTCTCGGTTTTTGCTGTGACATTTAGATGGGTCAGAATTTGTCACAAAGCTCATACTGGTTTCTTGCATGACAATGAGTTGTGTGTGTGTGTGTGTGTGTGTGTGTGTGTGTGTGTGTGTGTGTGTGTGTGTGTGTGTGTGTGTGTGTGTGTGTGTGTGTGTGTGTGTGTGTGTGTGTGTGTGTGTGTGTGTGTGTGTGTGTGTGTGTGTGTGTGTGTGTGTGTGTGTGTGTGTGTGTGTGTGTGTGTGTGTGTGTGTGTGTGTGTGTGTGTGTGTGTGTGTGTGTTAAAGCATTTTTTCCCTTTATTTTTTCCATAAATACTAATATTGTAGGATTCTTTTTTCTTCATTTTTCTAAAGTTTTTCTATTTTGAAAACTGGTTCTCTTTCTCTCTCTCTCTCTCTCTCTCTCTCTCTCTCAGTCTCACACTTACACAAAACACTACACTACACCTAAATATGTACAGCAATTGTAACTCAATCCTGAGTTAATAACAAAGGAAAAAACAACCGTTTTTTAGTTGGCCACTTATACTTTATAAACCTAAAAGGTTCATAATAGTAGGCCTACCTTTAGAGTATATATTACTCTAAGGTAGTAATATGTACATTTTAGGGGTAGATAAGTTGCTAAGTTGTCATTGATATGCTGGCATGCTTTAAAGGTACAGCAGCACATTTTGCAAAAAAAAAATCTGACAAGGTACAGATCACTTTCGTTTCCAGATGAAATGTCCACTTGAATGGCCAGCCTGGTTTTTATTTAATATGGTGTCTACCTTCAATCAGGACATTCGTCATACCACTTAAAAGAATGTGCTTTTATAACTTTCTCAGTGAAAGTGCTCTGGCAGAATTGGGCCTCATTCTCCATCCATTAGAACTATTATCCAGCTCGTTAGGAATTAATTGCCCTCATCATTAATAGATTTAATAAGGGACCTCTGACTTGTGCTGATTGGGTTTTGAAATATGGTAGATGAAATGGTTGAAAAGGCAGTTTCAGGCTCTTGTATTACCTCAACTACACTATGATTAGTCCAGAGCTAATTTTAGCGTTTGAACAGCTTCAGATGTAATGAGCTAGTCCCCTTAATATATGGTGCTCAAGCAAAGAGACTAGGAGAACAATATAAGAGCCCAAGACATCCCCAAGATGTGCACTTGCAGTAGGGTTTAAACCCTTCCCATGGTGCAGATTCAAATTCATCATTGTATAATACCCCATATACTTATATTATACATTCCATATTTTTGCAGAGCCTCACAAAGCCTCAGATTGTATAATTTGAGAATGAACATTCTTCCTCTAGGCAGTGTCTCTGTGGAGTTGATGGTATGTATTTGTAATAATGCTGGCTGAATGGAGGCTCTGTTTGAATGTGAATGATGGGTAGATGACATTGTCCCCAGTTGCCCCCTGTTCCTCTGATGTTAATGTCAGTATTTTGACCCTTTGTTAAGCTCCACCCCCCCTTTGATTACCATGTATACCATTAGTTTAAATGAACAGAATTTTTCATAACATTTCTACAATGCACTGTAATACTAGTACTGAATTTGCTAGTGCTTGTGAAGTTGTTAACATTTAAAGGGGTCATGACATGAGAAATCAAATTTACCTTGAAAAAAAATAGGAATATACACCAATATTGATATTTTATTGACGCTTTTGCAGTTGATTTTTTAGTGTTATGGATAATTACAAATAATTACAACTATGCAACAAATTAGGGTTGCTCACAGTTCCACAGAAACATTACAGGACATAAAAACAATTTTGTTACAAAGTCAAGCACTTGTAGGTCTTAGAGGAGGTGATTGTCTTAATTTTTTTAAATATATATAGTATGACTCAATCCTCCTACATTGCAGGCACACATTCTGACATTTGTTCACCGGTGCTTTATCATACTTCAGCAGCAGGTGCTGGCCGTGAACCGAGGATAAAAACAACAACAACAACCAAATAGATTGTGTACTGTATGATTTTTTTCCTTTTACTTTAGTTCCATGCATTTGTCCCCTTCTGCCATTTGTAAGTACTGTAAAACACAAAGAGGGATTTCTGCTTTTAGATGTCCTTTCACAACAACCAGTTCTACTCAAGGTCGACTTTCTATAACATCATAACACACATCATCTAAATTGCTGAAAATAGCCATTGAGCAGTCTGTGTATGTGTGCGAGAGGAAATCAGACCTGTTGCAGTGCAGATGTGCTTGTTTTTCACTGCACAGGACGGTATTGCGTAAATGATTGACGTAACGGTCTGTTCCATACGGCATTGATTCTTTCATGCTGGATGAACTTGTTTATCATTGATTGTGTGATTGAAATACAAATATGTAACAGCTGTCCCCAGTCCAGCCTAGAAGGTTAGTGGAATGTTATCCACAATTGCAAATACGAACTCATGAATCTTATTTGATTGACTGATCTATTGATTTTCCATGTGTCTTGTCTCCAGCTGTTTCCTGTCCCTGCTGCTGGTTGCTGCTGTGGTTTGGAAAGTCAAACAGACGTGCTGGGCATCACGCAGGAGAGAGGTAACATCTGTACATTAGCACCTCCTTTGCTCATTGACATGTCCATACTTGTATTGGCTATTGCCTGGGGTTTCTTTATATGTTGCCCATGATTTCAGGTTTAGAGCTGAAGTGTTTAATACTATGGCTCAACCAATAGCAGGAGTTTGGGTCGGGTCTTTCAGTTTGCAGTTTGTGCAACCAATGAAAGGCAATTTAGCTTCAATGTGTTTGAGTGGCCGTATGCATTTGCATTTACAGGTTTGTACTAGCTAGGATGTTATTGCTTTTACCATCTGTGACCTCCCATGTTGCTCCTGGGTATGGTTGATCTTTGTAAACCGTCTTATGACTTTAACCTCATTATAGGTTATGAAACTCACTGTCATGTGGCGTTACTGTGCCCAGATGGGAGGACACTGGGTAAAGTTGCTCATTTTATAACGCATTCCTCGCAGTGTCTGATGGGTGTGTAAATGTCACCTGCATGCCAGCCGAACTGCCTTGTTTTAATGAGAGAGGCACAACAATAAACGCCACAATTTTCCTTCATTACCCGTCTGCACAAACCAATTAACCCTCACAGGGTTCATTTCTCTCTTTTTATTTCTTCGTTTGTGTGTCATTTTAGAGGCTACGTAAATGCAAATAGGAATTTGCAAACGAGTCATCGAGCGTTTCATAATCAATACAGTAATCGAGGCCACTGTAATTGAAAGCATATCGAGAGCCGTAAGTGTGGGTTTATCGGAGTTAAATGCATGCTGTTTTCTGCAATGGCTGTCACAGTTTTTCTTTTCAGCAAATATCTTCTTGTAGAACGAGCATTTATATAATGGAATAGCTTAAACCAAAAAAAAAAAAAAACAAGCTTCACACTTCATTCAGTGCCCGAAAAGCCATTTTGATCAGAGAAATAGAATCACAGTGTGATTTGATAAGAAAGCTACATTAAATAATTAATCAATTGAGAGTGTTGTGTACTTCATTGTAGGGTTTGGCATGAGAACCCGAGTGATAGTCCTGATCATCAAAACAATCTTCATTTTCAAAACACTTCACACCAGTTGAAATTCAGTAACTGCTACACAGTACATGTCAAAAAGACCTCTTCTTTTTTTTTTCTCTCTCTTCTCGGTGGCTACCTTGCAAGTCGATTCTTCAGACAGCAATTTGTGTCAACACTGTTCATGGTGGTTTCAGTTCAGGTCAGCACAAAATGGTCTGAGCTGTATAACAGGACGTTCACACAGGGCACATTCTTCCTTTCAGAGAGCTAGATGGAGTGCAAATGAATGGAACAGAATTCATGGGTTTTGAGACTTTTTTTTTTTTTTTGAGAATCACTTTTTAAAAGTGCTCCTTTCAACTTGACAGCACTTTAGAAATGCAGCTTTGGTGGTGCAAGGCACTGAATAAAAACTGTAAGATTCAATGCAATGGCCAAAATGTGACCACCTGACACTGATTTATCTGTAGCTGTGTTTTGCACCATTCACAACTCAGTTAACTTTTTTCCCACCATTGACAAGTTTTTCTGGCAATATATGTTTTCGCTGTTATACAGTGGGGGCCTTTGTTACGCATCTTCTTAAATAGTACCAACACTCCAGATCTATGAAACTATGAAAGCTATGAAACAGAAGCAAGCGATAGAAGCATTGCTTACACACATGTAATCTAACACGATCATCAAACATTTAATGGCATATGAATCAAAACTGCCTAATGTTACTGAATGAAATGTCAAACCCACAAAGAGGTATACGACTGTGCAAGCTTAATGTATTCCACCTATGTTTTGGTCATCGTTCTGAATCCGATCTGGACAAAGTCTTTGTCAAAAAATCTTTTTGGAAAAAAAAGTCTTTGCTTTTTTATGAAACTTCCCCACATTCAAGTGTTGATAAAAAAATGCTTAAAGCTAGAATAAAACATTACAGTACAGTAAAACATTACAAATGAAAGGTAGGTTTGTCAAGACCAAATTTGAATGTTGAGTAAATTTTAAGGTTTTATAGGCTTTACAGACAGACAGAAAAGTATATCGTATTGAAAAGTATTATATTGAAATATCACCTATAGAAGTTTGTTGTTTATTTTTATATGTTTGACAAAATGATGAACTAGGGTGGAAGAACACATTGTTTCTCACAATGCCTGTTGAAATACTTTAAATTGTAATTCAGTAAATTCCACTTCACGTAATTCAAATTCCTGTGGGTGTGGCCAGTTTAATAAAATGTAATAAATCTTAAGAGAACCAGTCTTCAATTCTGAATGTTGCTTAAGTAGGAATGGGCATTTGTCTACTCCACTGATATTAAAGCGACTGCAATCTTAAGTATTCTTACAATGGAAGCTGTACGTATTTGTTTGTTTGTTTGTGTGTGCATTGTGCATTTCGCTGTGTCCGGATCTTAGTTAGCTGATATGTCTACATTATTTATGATGTCTGTCACATATCGGCCAAGCTCTGCTGTAGTTCCCCCTAACCTCTTTCTGCTGCACACATCCACAGTCATTTTTTACATTCCGCCCAACACAACAGAGCTCAGGTATCAGGCAGTGATGATGTCAGATCCAGCCGTATCTATCCCACACTGCTCCAGTCATATCCATAAACAGCCAAGTCGCTTTTGGCCGGCTGTAGCATCTGATAAAGATCTTGTAGCGCAGACTTTATCTCTGCTGTGCTTTTATGTTTATGTGGAGGCTGATAAGTTGTGATCTCACAAGTTTTATGTGAGATCCGCATCACTCCACTCCTACTGCTGCTTAATTGTGTTGCCTCATTGTCAAGCCTCATTGCTGACAGCGGCTATCTTGTGATTTGCCGCGTTGGATACTTCAAGTCCGCCATTGCTGCCCCTTCATCACTCCCTCTCTCTGAAGCCATCAAGTGGGAAATTAACAATGCAAATCAATGGAGCTGAATGGTGTTTTTTTTTATGATCCTCTCTCTCTGATGTATTTAGAGCATGAATGATTATTTCGGAGATAGATTACGGACGGACGGCGCCGTGAGCACTCAGGGAATCAGTCAATATCCTCAAATGGGCTTAATTCATTATTTCGTTCCTCCTCCTTTCTAAAGTGCAAAACATTGAGGGGGAGGGTGGGATTTTCATTTCATTCCACCAAATGTAATATAATTTCTTTGCAGCTGCGATCAAGGGGATATCGGTCTCAGTCTGTCGGCACACGGATGGATGTAATATATAGAGTAGCTGTGCTATTTTTTTGGGTTGGCACTTAAAATCCATAAAATTCCCAAAGGGAGAAAGTCCATGCTGATTCCTCATCCGAAAAAGGAAGAAATAATGTAATCTCTCCAGTATAGTTAATTATGGATCATAACCGAGAGTGTGGAAAACAAATTTAGAACTGGGTTTATGATAATTACTCTCCCAACAATAATTTCTGGATATGAGATCAAACAATCAAAACCACTTTGAAATTCTAATGATGATGCACAAGACGTCTTGTACAGATGTCTATGAATCTCCTAATAGGGTCTCCCCCCAGCAGACAGGGATTTAGCACTATTTTGACAACTAACCTCATTAAGTTTTGCTGTTGTCTTGCCATAAATGTATAAATAAACAAAAAAGACCCTGCATATTTAATTTTTTCTGGCTTTTTTGCTCTATAATTCATGCATTGGTTAATACAAGCTTTCAATGGCCCAGACAAACATGGTGAAACTGAACACCAAGTGACGTAATTGTTAAATATACTTAGCCTGGTCATATTAAACATGCACTGTATTTTCTAGATAAATCTAGAGCGCTACAGCACCACCACCAAATGAGGATTATTCCCAACTGCCTTCTTGTCGCCTGTTCAGTTGTAAACACACTGCGTCTCCTGTCAGCCAGATGTTGGGTAATTTTATCATTTGACAGTGGCTCATTCCACGCCGATCGGCCAAACCCCTATACGCCTGCACAGAGTACAATGAATTGATGCTAATTTATGAAATATCAGGTTGTTTTGAGGCTTGAAGTGGGTGTGTTTATTTGACCTTTCTGCCACAGTATGGTAATTAGTATAATTCCCTGTTACAGGAATTAATTATTTTGAACAAGATAGTCCCATTTTCTTCAGACATGGATTAGCATATGTTTAGGGGATTTATTTATTTAAATTATTTTTATTGTAAAATATTTCGAAGTTGTGATAAAATTTTGATGCTTCAGATTTTGTTTAATACAAATTTTTTTTTTATTTTTTATTTGTTAGTTTGTTTGTTTTTTCGGTCAGAATAGCAATAGATCTTTGACAATGTTTATCTTTGAAGCCCGGGTTTATCTGGCCTGTTACACAGTGTAAATATCATCTCATATCGCACAAATTACCTTAAAGCATAACATCATGACATTGGATTTCATTATTATTCAGTTATAGTTCAGTTTTGTGATGAATTTCTTGTAAAATGCTAATTTCTCCGCAATGTTTTTATCCTGAAAAGGCATGAGCCATCTCAAATATTAACCTTGTAATATCTCTATCAAACATCCTTAGGAAAGCACCGATTGAGTGCCACTGTACATATTTGCGAAAACTTTTGTTATGGCAATTTTTAAGTTTTCATTGATTTACAGTATTGATTTTCATTTACTTTCAGTAAGACATTGAAATGACTCTTTGTTGGACTGTACATGGTCTGCCAACATATGACTAATGTGTGTGTGTGTTTTTTCGTTTAAACACTGGGAAACGGGTGAGACGTCAGGAGGAGGCAGATTGAAAAGGTGCCTATGTCCCCTAGGGTCAGAGGCCGTCCAATTTAGAACTTGTGAGTTTGTAAGAATAAACTCAGCAGGATTAGATCACTAGCAGAGAAACCTTCCCTTGTTTAGATAAGGGCCTGTAAGCAGAAGACCTTGAAAGCAGTATAAAGACTCCTCTGCCCTCCCTTCCTCGTCGCACTTGTTTCACAGACTGTACTTTTGACTTCTGTGTGGCAACTGGGCCTTCTTGCAAGAATAAACTACTTTTTTAATGATCATTTGAATTTCAGAGTGTCTCTTACGCAGTGATTGATTGTTTAATGAATATTTTTGCCACAACACTTTGACTCAAGGTTATATAAGGTCTTAAAAGATGGTCATCTCTGGCAGCTGAAATGAGGATGTTGAAGTGTCAGTATTGCTACATATAGAGGTGGCTTCTCTTTACAGTGTTCGCTAGCAGTGCCATGCTATCAGCTCCGAGCAGGTGAGCGTCTTTATCATCTAAGGCTAGATTAGCCCGAAGGTCTTGTCTGCTTTTCAGAGGCGTCTTAAACACCAACATCAATCTTCAAAGCAGCAAAATCAGTCTCACCCTCTGCTTTTAGCTCCCAGGGACAAGACAAGGACTCTCCTGAGAATGCCTCAAAATGGTGTCCGAGATCTTTTAAGCACAGGTGTGGGTGCCTGTGTTGAATTTCATGTGGCTTTTTTTGGGTTGATACTGTGGCTTTTACTGTTGTGATAAAGAGAAGATAGATCCAACTTAAATCAATAATTATGTACTATGTACTATCAATAATTTGCTATAATATAATTCAATATATACTTTTCAAGACGCATACAGGTCCATTTTGTCAGTTTTTTTTTTCTTACCTCTTATGCAATGTCTTATGATTTTGTCGCACTTCCCTTTAGGCAAAATGGGCACATCCTATTTAGCAAATATCAACTTATGTCTTCTATTCTCAGCCTCCTTAACCTGACAGAGGAGATTTGCAGATGACACAGAGAAGACTTAGACAGAAGAGGGGAACAGGGCTGTCTACTCAATTACACGTTTGCTTAGTGAGCAGTATAAACGTTAGCCTGCTTTCAGTCAGCATAAAGCACTGCGGATTCAAAGAAACAAGTCCTCGATAAAAAATTTAAATGTTGCATTTGCCTCAATTGAGTAATTTTCAGCATCACCATGCACTGTCTGTGGTTTAGAAACAATCTATAATAGATAAAAGGCTTCATACAAAACATTGCAGTCAGAATCACAGTAGGACTTATGGATGCACTTCACAAAACTCAAAGACTCAAAACAATTTAAAAGGTTTTACCAATATTTTTTTCCCTTTTTTTATTTTTATTTTTTCCCAATTTTACCATCCACAATAATTACTAGTAAGAACATATACACTACCATTTAAAAGTTTCTGTGTTGGTATGATTTAAAAAAAGAAGTTTCTTATCCTCACAAAGCAGCCTCATTAATTTGATAAAAAATACAGTAAAAACAGTAAATTTTATTACAATTTAAAATAACGTCTTGGTTACGTATGGTAACCCTCGTTCCCTGAAGGAGGGAACGGAGACATACGTTGTGACCGACAATAGGAATCTCGCTAGAGAGCCCAGTCTACTTCGAGTGAAACTAAACAAGCCAATGCACATTGGCGTGCAATCATTTGCATCAGCTGTTCAGCCACGCAGCGCGGGTATGTAATGAGCAGCAGGTGAGATTGCACTTTAGTTTTTTGCTGAGGAGCCGAGCCGATGAGCTGGCTGCGGGACGTACGTCTCCATTCCCTCCTTCAGGGAACGAGGGTTACCATACGTAACCGAGACGTTCCCTATCAGTCGGTCACTCTCGGCGTACGTCGTGACCGTCAACAGGAATCCCTACCAAAGCGCCACAGCTGCTGCACCCCATCCAGCGCCCTGTGCAAGCCTCTACCCCTTCTTGCCTGGAAGGACGATAGGAGAGGGCTTACACAGAGTATGCCTGTCATTGTTGTTCTGTGATAACCCACACAGTGAGATTTTTGGATAACACTGGGAAAGCGTTCCCTTTCTATGGAAAAAGGGAACGCTGCAGAAGCCACATTCTTCGGAGGAGTTATGTGGAAAATACATATGGACTAGCTCGAAAGTTGTACTGCATATGAATACTGAGTGACTTAGCCCAATGGAAAGACACAGTCTTCGATTAGGAGCAGCCGTGGAAGAATACACATATGGGATCCCCATAGGGTCACACATATAGAACCCAGCCTAATCCCGGTTCTCAAGAATTCATCGGATAATGGCCTCGCTCCGGCATGTCCGGGCCGAGGGTGTTGGAGGACTCACAGGTTTTTCACTCTGGAGAAATAAGGAGCACAGTAAGGTGCAGCAAGCTGACAGAGCTGGGCCTCTCAGTGCTTCTACCTGTTTAGGGTGAGAACACGGGAGGAGACCGGCTCTACACGTAGGCTATAAGATCTAGCAAACGTGTTAGGTGTCGCCCAGCCCGCAGCTCTACAGATATCTGTTAGCGAGGAGCCACGTGCCAGCCCCCAGGAGGATGCAACACCTCTTGTGGAGTGAGCATGCAGCCTGAGCGGGCAGGGGACGCCTTTTGCTTGGTAAGCCTTTCCCTTCTGCTGGCCTCCGTAACAGGCAAAGAGCTGGTCTGAGGTCCTGAGACTTTGAGTTCTGTCCACGTACAGACGTAGGGTGCGAACGGGACAGAGCAAAGCCAAGGCTGGGTCTGCCTCCTCCAGGGGCAGCGCTTGCAGGTTCACTACCTGGTCCCTAAAGGGAGTGGTAAGAACCTTGGGCACATAGCCAGGCCGGGGTCTGAGTACAACATGGTTGTCACCCGGCCCGAACTCTAGGCACGATTCGTCGACCGAAAATGCTTGCAGGTCCCCTACCCTCTTGATAGAGGCCAGTGCAATCGCAAGTCTTCAAGAGAGAAGCTTTAAGTCTGCTGACTGCAAAAGCTCAAAGGGAACATCCTGAAGTGCTTGAAGCACCAGAGAAAGGTCCCAAGAGGGTGTGGAGGGGGGTCGAGTAGGGTTTAACCGTCTCGCCCCCTAAGGAACCTGACGACCAGGTTGTGCTTTCCTACTGATTTGCCATCTATGTGGTCGTGATATGCTGAAATAGCGGCAGCATGTATTTTGAAGGTGGAGGGAGACAGCCTTCGCTCCAACCCTTACTGCAAGAAGGAAAGCATGGACCCTATCGAACATCTTCGGGGGTCCTCTCAGCGAGAAAAACACCACTCGACGAACAGGTTCCACTTCAAGGCGTACGCACGTCTCGTGGACGGCGCCCGTGCAGAAGTGATGGTGTTAAGGACCTCTGGGGGTAAGTCACCTAGAACCTCCGCGTCCCATCTGCTCCTCGTCATTCCTGACTTTGCACAGGGTCTGTGCAAGTAGGCTCACTGGGGGAAACGCACATTTGCGGATGCCCCGGGGCCAGCTGTGAGCCAGTGCGTCCGTGCAGAGTGTTCCCTCGGTGAGGGAGTAAAACAGCTGGCAGTGGAAGGTCTCTGAGGAGGCAAACAGGTCTACCTGAGCCTCCCCGAACTTGAACGGTAGCTTGTGGAGACTCCGATTCAAAACTTGCAGGTCCAAGATCGGTCGTAACCCACCGCCTTTCTTGGGTACAATGAAGGAGGGACTGTAGTACCCTGACCTCATATCGGCTGGTGGGTCTGGCTCTATCGTGTCAGTAGGACTGCGATCTCCACCCACAAGACATGGGCATCGGCTGCTCTCTCTGTAGTGGAGTGGATGGCCGAAACTTAGGGGGATGCTGGGCGAACTGAATCGCATAGCCGAGCCTGATGGTCCGAATGAGCCAGCGAGATGGACTGGGGAGCGCTAAACAGGCTCGCAGAGACTGTACAAGCAGGACCAAAGGGACCGTAGGCCTACCCGCAGTGAGGCAGCGAGGTGGAACACAGGGTGTGCTGTGCAACACTTACCTGGTTCCACGGGGCAGGAGGCGGCTTGGATGCGTTGTCGAACTGCACGCTGCTGTCCACAGGCGATAGAAGATGTGGATGAGAGTGGTGAGGATTCTCTCCTCCCACTACTCTCTGGGCCATTTTCAGACCCAGGGATAGTTTTTTTTTTTTTTTTTTTGAGAATTTGGGTACCACTGTGACTCAAGTGGTGGAACAGAATTTTGACTCAAAAGATTAGTTTCCCGGCCCTCCACCGGGAGAGAGCAGCTCCACCCATCTCCGGGTCACCCATCTCAACCGACAGCGGCTGAGACGGGCGGTGTCATCCTCCTGCTGTGGACACAGTAGAGCAGGCTGTTCCGGAGTAGTTGTTGTTGTTGTTGTTGTTGTTTTTTTTGCAGGGAATGACACCCTTGGCGATGAGTAGACTAAGGGGCGGCCCACGAGGCACTCTGGTGGTATTTCGGGAGAGGCGCTTCAGTCTGCTGCTGACTGCGGAGAACTGCTGGGCCAGTTGCGTAAGTTCAAAGCGTGCTTTGACGACAACCCACGCTGCAGCTCGACAGCACATGGCACACTGAGGAGCGAGAGACCCGGCGGGTTTTGCCCGGTGGAAGCTCTCATTGATCTCCACGGTCTCCCAGAGTGTCGGGCAGACCTGCAGCTGTGCTTTTACACACAAGCAGCGGCTAGCCAACAACAGAGGGGACTCAAGCTTTCCGGAGAAAGAAGAGTCAGCCGGCGTGCCGACATGGTCATGTTCCCATGCGAAAACATGAACCACCCACGAACAGAGTCTCACATGTTTCCCAGGCATGCGAGACAGTGATCGTGGCCGTCAGTAAGGAAAGGAAATAACCGCATCCAGAAACACACGGGTGGAATGTCATCTTTAGAAAGACGCAACTCACACCCATGTATAGCTCTTTCAGGGGAATGCTCTCCTTGGTACTGAAGCACACAGGGGAACGGTCGCAGCGGACACAGACAGGAATGTGCAACCTGTCGTGCGCTGTCTTTCTTCACGGCGGTCTTACCAGCCGTAAGAATGGCTATTCAGCTCTCTTGGCGCACCGTTACCAGCTGTGAAAACAGCCTTTTAGTTTTGCTCAGTAACACAAAAACAAAAGAGAGAGAGAAAGTAAGTCGACCCTCGCTGTATCGCTCGCACCAGACACGAGAGATCCTCCTGAAGAGCTTGCTTGTTGTTTGATCATTCAGTAGATTAAACAGCATCGGCTCCGAAGCAAAAAGCTGAAGTGCAATCGCACCTACTGCTCATTATATACCCGCGCTGCGTGGCTGAACAGCTGATCCAAATGATTGCACGCCAATGTGCACTGGCTTGTTTAGTTTCACTCGAAGTAGAGTGGGCTATTCCTATTGTCGGTTACGACGTACGTCGAGAGTGACCGACTTATAGGGAACCGTTTTTTATTTTTATTTTAAAATGTAATTTATTCCTGTGATAAAAAAGCTGAATTTTCAGCATCATTACTCCAGTCTTCAGTGTCACGTGGTCCTTCAGAAATCATTCTAATATTCTGATTTATGTATAATATGATTTTTTTTTTCAGGATTCTTTGATGCATAAACAGTTAAAAAGAACAACATTTATTTTAAATATAAATGTTTTGTAACACTATACATCTTTACTGTCACCTTTGTCCTTGCTGAATAAAATATTAATACATTTTTTTTTTTAAATCTTATTGACCCCTTTTCTTTTTTTTTCTTTTTTTTTTATCTCTCACACAGTCCTTTCATTTTGACTATATAATTTTTTTCCCATATTAATAAAAGCCATTTATAGGTTTGTTCCCCTAAAATATGTAAACACTGTCTGTTTGTTTGAGCCTGTTATAGCAACTCTTGCTCAACCACCATCTGTTTTTCTAACCAGTGGCAGATAAGGGTTCTGGAAACCCATATGAAAACAGTCATCATTTAAATTACTTTTGGTGGCCCAAAAATCATGCACGTCACTTTTAAAGGACTGTGAAGGTATACTCTGAACTTTAAATTTTATTTTATTATCAGTTGTTGTTCTACATGTACTGTATCAAGTAAGCCATGTTCGATTGCTTTTCTAAGCAACAACCACTTTCCAAGCCAAAAATGTTTTCCCCACTTTTGAGTTTTCAACAAGCGATAGAGATCAGAAACTGTGTGATCATTCTCGTGGAGAATAAATGGCAGAGCTCAGGTTGTCCTGATTCAGGAAATGAAAGCCGTGATTAATATTATGAAAGTGTTCAGGTGGAGAACAGGCTCTCTTAGACAGTATTGTTTCCTCAGTTTCAACCCTCATCTGAATAACATTCAGCAAGACGAAGAAATCCCTTTTTCAATTGCACCTTGTCGTGTTGATGCATAAACAAAGGACGAATTTGATCAGGGCCTCTGGTCTTGGATTTTGCTTTGTTATGTGTGTATGAAAGGTTTTGCTCTCCCTTGTGACCTGGACTCGCAAAGATTTAGAGAGGAAACACTGCGGTGTGTGGATATCAGTGAGGAGCTTATGCTTTATGCATTAGACAGACAGAGTTATTCCCTCTGCACATGCAGTCTGTAATATAACAGGTGCTTGTTCTCAGTAAAAGATTGACTTTTGAGGTTGTGTCAGGGTTGTGTGCGTGTTAGTGCCGCCGTCACCTCAGGTGAACATGTGAGTAGAGGTAGAGCGTTTAACAGGAGCATTTTGTAATGCTTGTAAATGATTCTCTTACCTGTCAAACAAACACATATGCACAGATTATTAAAAATGTCAGGCAAAAACAACCATACCAAGATTTATAAGGATCTACAAGAAGTTACAAATCATTCCGCATTTAGTTAAGAGTGCCTGTTAGAAGTAGCGAGAAAAACTCAAGATGCCAGATGTTGTTTTTCAGGAGGGAATGAATTGCACAAGCTGATAGCACCGTTCAGGGATATATATATATATATATATATATATATATATATATATATATATATATATATATATATATATATATATATTATATCAGTTATTATACCCCATATGTATGTTTAAAAAGATATAAAAGATGCTCTGATGCTCACAAAAGCTGCATCATTTTGATCAAAAATACAGTATAAAACAGTAATATATAATATTACAATGTTGTAATATATAATAATTATACAAGTAATATATAATAATTTTCAGCATCATTACTCCAGTCTTCAGTGTCACATACTCTTTCAGAAGTCATTCTAAGATGCTGATTTGCTGCTCAAGAAACATTTCTTCATTTCTTATCAATATTGAAAATAGTTGTTCTGCTTAATATTTTTGTGAAAACTGATACTTTTTTTTTTATTCTTTGATTAATAGAAAAATAATTCAACCTAATTGCATTTATTACATTTTGTTAGTCTTTACTGTCCCTTTTGATTATTTTAATTTGTCCTTTCTACTTAAAAGTATTAACCCTCTGGGGTCTGAGGTGTTTTCTGGGCCCTGGAGGTGTTCTGACATGCTCTGACATTTGTGCTTATTTCTGTTACTTGTGACATTTTCATGGCTGTATTCAGCACAAACTCTGCTACAATAATATGTCAGCAGCATGTATGTAAAAGTTTGTAGTTTTGAGATAATGACGTTTATGCGTGGTTTGTAAAAAAAAAATATTTGAAAGACATGTTTTGTGTAAGAAAGCTTTATGCGAGGAGGAGTGAACACATCATGAATATTAATGTCTTTCACACCTGAGAAAGACAAAGACCCTCCCCTAATGGCCCTATCAGGGGCTATCAGGCCCTATCATTATGAGGAACCTTGCACAAAGAATGAAGAGATTTAAAAAAGAATGGCTTTTTGATTGTTTGGATTTATTTACAAGATAACATAATCCAAAGATACACAACAAAGGACAAAAAAGCACATTATTGTACACACTGATCTAAAGACAGAGACTTGAACAGTCACACACATTTGTGCCATTCCTGAAACATAGTACATACCTGCCATTTCCATGGTGTTTGATTTTTCATTTACCATGTTCATGTACTCATGTGAATGTTGAAGTCAGCAGGACTCATCAGTGGGGCATCTGGTCCCTGTAAAAAACCCTGTGAAGTGTGAACATGCTGATATCAAGAGAAACTATAGGGCTGCACGATTTTGGGAATATATTTTAGATTTTTCTGGTTTAAATTGCGATTTAAAATGTACAAAATACACACACACACACACAGAGACATGTGTATATATATATATACTATATATATATATATATATATATATATATATATATATATATATATATATATATATATATATATATAAATAATGAACACCAGGTTTGTTGTGCCTTGTAGGCATATACGTGCAGTGCTGCATAAAATAATATTAACAATAGCCTATAGCAGGCGGCCTATACATCGTTATAAAGGAACATCAGTAACACTATTGGATCAGCTGAGAGTCAGCTAATGCGAGCTTGACTAACGTGACCTGCCAGAACTAACGCTATGCTTCATTTATTGCGCTTAAACAGTCAAATACGTACCAAAAAATTACAAAATGCCCGTAAACAAAGTCAGTTATGTTTTAAGTGAATGTAAACAGTTGAGAAAGAAAATGCATGTGTAACCGTATAATGGATCTGTGTGTCAGGTCCTAATATTCCTGCTGCCAAATTATGAGATAATATAAAAAATATCTATATGGCTGTTTTTCCCCATGGTATCGATGTCAAAATTGTGGCCAGTGAAAATGCGTGGCTAGTTACTTTGGAAAACCACTAGCCACAGTTGCTGGTGAGCAAAAAAGTTAATGTCAAGCCCTGCATGCATGAATGTGAGCATCAGTGCTCTGATTGTTCTTTGAAGAGCACATGGAGGACACATGCAGTTGTTGTGAAGCAGAAATGATTTCACACTATATTATGATTGGATTGCCTGGGGCGTGATAATGTTGCTCAGGTGGATGTGAGATAACATAAAGGTATTAGCATGACCACAACAGAACCAGCTATGTCAGCGCCTACATTTTTAAAAGCGCTACTTTCATGTACTCTAGTTCATTTATTTAAAATATGATATTGAAAGTAATTGTGCAAAACCTACAGTAAATGATGGGGCATTTAGAAGTTGAAACGTATTGAAAACTTTAACATAGAAGTGAATTGTTGTTTCCAACATGCATTTCCGAGTCAAATTAGATATTCAATAGGAAAGTCATTTTGATTTTAAATTGACTTTACAATGACTGGTCACAGATAAAAAAAATGGAAAGTGGAAATTGTAACATGTAAATACACAAGCTCTGTGAGTAGGCAGAGCCTCAGATGATATGACTCACAAAGTGACGTATATGTTTGCACGCTTACATACACACACTCGCTCACACACAGACACATGCACTCTGCCTTCAGGAGCAGCTTGAGGGCCAAATTACAATTCCAAAGATTTGAATGTTAAATGACTTCGAATTGAGCAGTGCTACAGGCGTGGATATTAATGCTTCTGTGCGATATGGAGTGCTGAAACTAATTGCACATGAATGCAGGCCTTAACCAGATTAACCGCGGCTTGTTCAAGCATGTGAATTGTCGTTTTGTTCGTTTTGTTCCCCCGTGTTTGAGCGTTGTGATACATCAAAGTCTTACTGAGGTTATCAGAGGATCCATCGTGCTCTTTTACCCCAGCATGGCGACATTTCTACCCCGTTGGGTACTCCTACTGTCATCTGCTTTTTGGAAAGCGCTCATGTGAAAACATTTGCTGAATGCTTGACAATAAACATTGCTTCTGTAATCTCTGCATGTTTGCTGTTGAATTCATTGTGTGTGCTACACCGCATTTTAAACAAATGCCATTTTTTATATGAACATTGCTTGTAGACTACTGAAATGCTTGGCTCAAAATATATGGGCACGTTTTGCTGAGTCAAACCTAGATGTAATAATAATAATAGTAATAATAGTTCTTATTATTGTTAATAATTCATATTTTATTATGTTTGTTATTGTCAATAACAACAATAATAATAATAATAATTTTTTTATTATTATTTTATTATTATACTTATGTATAATTATGAATTGATAATAATAATAATTGTTTTGTGGTTGTTTTTGTTATCAATTATTTGTACTATTTTATGATTTATTAATAATAATTATAATAATAATCACTACAATAATTGTTGTTTTTATAAATTCTTTGTACTATTTAATTATTTTAATAATATTTGCTATTAATATTAAATATTAAATCATAATAAAAGTTGTTGCTGTTTTATCAATTATTTGTACTATTTTATGATTTTTTTTATTATAATTTTTTTTTACCAATATAATAATAATAATAATAATTATTATTATTATTATTATTATTATTATTATTATTATTATTATTATTATTATATTGGTCATAAGCAAAACATGACATATTTATAACCAAGTAAAGGGAGAACCACATTGTCCATTTTTACAGAGTAGCAGTTCAGCCTTGCTAATTTCCCATATTTCCCTTATAAAGATGTACAATAATGTGTTGTTATACACACGCTGTACATGCATTATCATACCTTAGTCAACAGCATGGTGGGTGAGAACTTTACCTCTCAACCAGCCCGACACTCCATATTAATAATGTTGAAAGTGATAGACAGAGAGGGAGGGACTAAGCGTGAAATGTACACTTACACTTTCTCCTAGTCTTATCCCGTCTCTCATGCAGTGCCCCTGTGGCTCTAAGCTTCCCTCTGTTTCTCTCTTTGAGTGCTGAGCATCGTGTTGTCAGGAACCCCTGCTTCTCTCTCACACGCTATGTTTCCACTTATTCTCCCGCCAAGTGGTGACAGCTGCTGTGGAAACGGCTGCCGTGGTAACCTCCCCCATGCCAGGAAGAGACAATTAGGAGAGCTAATGACTGAGCCCCTGTGATCTGAGACTCTTCCGCTCTCTCCTGCACCTCTTCTTCCTTCATTCGCCCGCTAGCAAAACAGAGAAAGAGAGAACGAGCCAACATAAAGGGACAGAGAAAGTAAGAGAGAAGAGTGTCTTTTACAGTTCCTATGAAGTTAAAGACTCCTCCCAGAAATGTTTAGATATGCCAGCGCAGTTGCTAAACTATCTTTTATATATATATATATATATATGTATATATATACATACATTAATATCATGCATATTATAATATAATTGTGAATATTAAAAAATATATATTTTTTGTCTTTTTATCCAAAGGTCCGCTTTAATGTGACTTTACACTACATTTTACCCTTTTATTTTTTTGAACCAAAGTGGCCCAATGTAAGTAGCTCTACATGTACTTAAAGGGATAGTTCAGCCAAAAAAAAAAAAAAAGCTAAAAAAAAATCTGTCATCATTTACTCACCCTCAAGTTGTTCTAGACCTGATTGAATTTCTTTCTTCTGGAATTTTTTAACAGGTTAACATTATCACAGTAATCTTAACTTAATAAACTTTGCCAGAACATAATTAATCAGATATAGCCAGAACCACACACATACAGTATGTAATGTGCTTATTTAGAGAACGCGCATAACGTCAAACACATACAAATTGTGTTTTATACCTAATGCCATGTTCACATACAGTACATATAATCTATAAACTTTAATTTGGCTCCTAACCTTTTGTACATTTTTACCTATAGACAATTACACAAAGTCAACATTTTTCTGGTGCATTGTCATTGCAGATTTGGCTCTAAATCACTTGATTTGGTATATAGTGAGACTTTTTCCCAGAACTCCCATAGCTATTTTAGGCAGACTCCAGTTTGTTTATGAGGAGTTCCAGTTCTCTGCTGCAGAGCAAGTACGGAACTTGCTACTGCCAATACATACATGAGACACTGCTGTGAGCAAGTAAGACATGCTGCTTGCTGCTGTACAATATACAGGTGGAGCTGGGGAAGGTGGGGGGTTTCTGAAAGTGTGCTGCACTGCTACAGCAAATGCTAACCAAGTATTGAAGGTTGAGCTTGCAAGCTGATACATTACCAATCAGCTGTGCCCTATAGAGAATGATGTGATTGCAGCAGGTTGAGTTAAGGACCTATTAACCTGCGCCATCTAGAGTTTCATGACAGAACTTTGTATTTCATGCAGACCTCAGTGATGTGTTTGGGAAGGACAAAGAAAAATCAGATTTAAGAAGTCAAAGCTGTGTTTTTGTCTGTGTAATGATGAGTAAATGAAAACGGAAGGAGGGAAAGAAAGAGAGGCTGGTGGTGAATGTGTTCTGTATGTATTGATTAGGAGAATCAGGCAGTAAATATTCAGAGGTAATGAATGCATTTATTGGCCACAAACTGACCTCATCCATCATCTTTTGACGCCAGCCGGATGTTCGATGACTCTTCTCATATTCACACATCTCTGTTTACGCCTTTTCCTGCAATGTGAGACAGTCTAATTAGAGCTGCATTTCTCTGACCTGGTTGGATTCAGGTCTTGTGCTGTTAAAAATCTATTACTTCATTCACTTTTATGCTTCTGTATTTTCCTACGGTAGGTAATAAATGCAGAGGTAGTTCCCTGTTCTGGCATGTGACAGTTTAACTTTTATTTGCTCCTTCAGGTGTTATAAATCATTTTTTTCCCGTAATAAGTGATGCGTTTTTATGGTTGAAAAGGAAACATTTCAAACCTGTCCTGTCCCCTGCTTCCAACTACACTGGTTATGGACACGATGAATCAGGTCCAATGGCCTCATTTTGTCATAACGGCGCACTGTTAAATTAACAAGTCCTTCAGGGTATGGAAAGCCAGAGATTGAACACATTATCGTCACACACTTTTGAGAGTTCACAGAGTTGAGATGCAAAGCTGCTTTTCATTAGTCACACCACAGAGTTTCTTACAAGACAAATTGAGCAGTTAATCAGAGAAACAGTCTGCAGCCAAAAATGCAATTGTCCATGATTTAAAAGGTTTGATTGCTTCAAAAGGAAGCTACTGCCAAGTGGTTTGACAAGCCTCCCAACCTTTCGGTAGGTTGCTGGGTTTTTGAAAGTGCACAATGCAAATTTTATTTAATTAATTTTCTTTGTATTATTTTATTTTACTGTTATAAAAAAATATATATATTATACCAAACATTTGAAACATATATATATTTACTGAATAGAAAGTGACTATAGTCACGTGGGCCGTGTGAATGTTGTAAGTTGTTAATATGGGCGCCAAAATAAATATGCACCACTTAAGCCCTATGTACATGTGCAGTGTAAAACAAGCATTGCATTTGCTTACAAACATCATTCTACCAGTATAAAAGGCAGTAAATGTTGAATCACAGCTTGGATCGACCCAGCTTGACTGGTTGGTTTATGTCTACGTCTGTAATGGAAGCAACATTCTTTTTCCTATTAGTGTGGGTGAATTACACACAGCTCTTTCTGCTAATAGAAATGTATATTTACCCCTTCTGTACAGTCATCCACTTAATGAATTAATCCTGCTGTGTAAACCACTTAGGTCTGCTTCCTCTCATTTTCTTTTTCTTTTTTTTTTACTTCAATTTATCGTTTATTAAAACTGTCCTGTGGTGGTGACTTGGTCGCTCACAAATTCTGCCCCTACCTTCCCCAGTGTACCATCAAATCCAGAACACTGTGAGAGTAACACAAAATAATCTGGCTGCAAAAGACACAACAATCTCTAGTCCTCGGTGACAATGAAGCACTTGTCTTAATGACCTTCAGTTACGCAGAATGACTTTCTTGCTTCGTAAACATGTTGTTAAACATGTTGTTTTCCCACTTTACTCTCCCACAAATGGGAATAGGTGAATTGAAGAATATTAAGTGTGTGTGTGTGTGTGTGTGTGTGTGTGTGTGTGTGTGTGTGTGTGTGTGTGTGTGTGTGTGTGTGTGTGTGTGTGTTTTCAACACTTCGTGATTGAATAGCCTTTCATTCTTCTGTTATATGAATGCGGTTTGTTAAATTAGCTCTGTGACTATTGTGAAAACAATAAAACGCACTGCTTTCTGTTGTTTTTGTAATTATGTCTGGACTAATGAAGCAAAAAGATTAGCTTTTTTATTTCTTTATTAGGAGCAACGCTGTCTTTTAGAGAATTTTACTTGGAAGCTTTTATTTTTCTCCCCTATCAATTTTCTTTTAGCATGCTGAATGAAAGAATTGTGCTTTTCAAGGCAAAGTGTAGCTCCAAACCTTTTATACAGACACACAAATGGACAGCTTTTGTCAAAGAACATAATGACATAAGTTATAATGGCTTTGGCTAGTGCTATTTGTGCAACATAAATGTTGCCCTCCACTAGCGTTTCTCTAGACTTTTGGATTACAAGGCACTTGTCAAATATCTTTTTTGACCTTTTCTTTCCTACACACGCAAAGTTATTTACAGTGATTTTACGCAGCATGGTTTCGCACCAGTCTCATATTATCCAGCTGTACTCAAACTTTGTATTGAAGCTCAAGAGTAAACCGTTTTCCTGAGATCAAGAGGTATGTTAAGTGCACACCAGTTTTTTTTTTTTTTTTTTATACCGTACTTTTAATCTTGAGAGCCATCTTCCATAAAAAAAAGAAAGAACGTTTTTTAGAAATGAAACTTGGCTGTGGACTATATGGCTGATATCACAGAGTTTTACTTAAAAAAAAGCAAGGCTTTTTTATACAATAGGTTAAACAACAGAATAGAATATAGTGTAACTTCCATTTTGGACACAGTGTTGCCAGGAACTTTGTCCATTTTTGCTCTGCCAATTAAAATGACTCCAAATGAACAGAAGGCAGAATAACCTTTGAATGTCTCAGAGCCGCACACAGTAGTAGTTTCTAAATGAATCAGTGTTATCAATTAATCCGTTGAAGTAAGGATTCCACAACTCACAAACAGCCACTTGTTTTGAATTAATCAGTTTAATTATTTATTGACTGACTCATAAAGACAACCACTTCCTGAACATTCCTGAATGACTTATAAAGACATTAAATTGTTTCCTAAATGAATCAGTGTTTTTGAAAAAATCGGATTCAGCGAGTCGTATCCACCTACTGGTGTAAAGATTGCAGTAAACCAGCAGAAAGGATCAATAAAAGGTCTAAAAGTTGTATGCAGTTATTCAATGAAAATCTCGCCTTTTGCCCTATCTCTCAAATCTCATTCACACTTCTGTTCATTCAAACCTGGTTATTCAAGACACCCGTGAGTCAGTGATTTTCATTTTAGGTGAACTATTCTTATTCAGTCATGACCAATGAGAAGAGAGTGATTGTGATAGCACAAGTGCACAGAGCTTTGCAAGTACAAATTTTGAAAGCATAATAAGAAGCACATGCCCAACCCTCTCACTCTTTCTCTCTAATTATGCTTTTAAGTGCTTAATGAGCCCCGGGAGACCTTCCACGCCACCAAGCTCACAAGTCTCCACCTCCTTTATTTTACAAATCAATCAGTGTGTCACTGATGCGACATACAGTGTGACGAGATGGCCTCTCTGCCATCCCTATGATGAGCTCAAATAGATCTCCCACTCACAAGCTCCCGATAGTTCACTTACCACAATGACCTTGTAGAAATGAAACAAGCAATCAGCCCATTTTAATTTGAGGAAGGGCCTGATGAACCCGCCTGAGGAGATAGTCAGGGTCAGTAGTCTAACTAACATGGAATGAGTAAGATTCTCTTCTCTGATGGTTGTTTGGATATTTGTTATGATAATTATGGCCCATCATGCCTCTTGTCTGCTAGGAGATGGTGAGAGGTGACTGGGGCCTGGTTGGTAGCTATTTCAGGCTGGTTTTTGACCTCAGAGAAGATCAACAGGTGATTTCATGAGGCAGGAGTCAGACTGGCTGTTTACATGCTCATCAATTGATGCCGTGCGAGAGTTTCAGGCCAGTTGATGGAACCAAACTATCATAACAGTGTAATTTTAATTACCTCATCTGTTGACATGATGCCGGTGAATTGCAGAGCTGTGAAAACATGTCCACATCTTAATGATCAGGTGCTTTAACTGCTGCTTTCTCACCACTGTCATTTTTATTGTGTTTATTTTGTTATTGAGAAAAAAATGTGCATCACATATTTACATATTCATCTAAATATCACTCTCAGCGGTGTGGACAGTGTCTGGATGTTTGTTAACAGTATATTAACATCACCCATTAGAAAAGTGGTTATATAAATTAACAACAAACAGTTACAATGTAGCCAAATCTTACATTCATGTTATTTAATTTGAAAAGCAATCAATTAATCCAAAGGTGAGCTGCGGTGTTGCACACGGTGTTGTATTGCTAAAAATAGAACAAAGACTTGAGACTTGACTTGGACCCCAAAGACTTGTGACTTTACTTGGACTTGGCAATTAGGGACTTGTGAACAAGTCTGGTAACAGTAAAATGTTCTCAAGATTTTCAGTATAATTAAGGGTGTGCTCACCTGGAGAAACAGCTGTAGCTCAGATATATAGATAACTCTAACAACATGACCTGGTTTTAGTTGAGGATTTTCCATTTTCTTTATCAGCCCATGAATAATTACAGATAATTTATTTTCGTTCACTCAATGTTAAAACAATTTGCCATTGCAAAATTCATTAGGAAGTGCATAAAAATATTGTTATCTGCACTAATGCACTGAGTCTATGTTGGCGTGTGCTAACGTGACGTATCAATTAGCAAACCCAAACGTGCTCTAACTGCCATGCTTGCTTTATGAGAAATGAAATCCAGCACTGCTTTTACAAATAAATGACACAGATTATTCAATGTTTAGTGACTTTAAGATAGATATACATGTTTCCACGTTGTTGCTATGAAATGCGGATTTAGAAAGCATCGGTGAGAGAGAGAGATTCTGTCCATCTCTTATGAAGAACAAACAGCTGTGATTTCAAGCAGCAAGAACTCATCGTCCCATAAGACTTTTCCTAGCACACACACACACCACAACCATCTAACACACACACACACACACACACACTGGATGGGCAGTTTCCGAAATGTTACGAGGAAAAAAAATTGTTTAATGTTAAAGTGTCTAATGTTTTTAATTAGAATGAGGAACTGGGTCAGATAAGCTATTGTGGATGAGAGGGATATGAAAGTAGATGATGACGTCCAGTAAAATGGGCTTATGGGAATTACTAGCGCTTATAGACAAAAGCATGTCACAGATTTGTTCAATAAAGAGGCAAACTGTATCTACAACAGAGGCTTTATTGGGCAAGTTATTAAAAGAAAGGGCAGTAGTGCAGTGGGACTTGTTTTCTGTTGGATCCACATAGTTGCTCTGAAGGGGTCTTTTATTGATCCGTTCGTAATAGTTTGCTCTTCAAGGCCAATAGGGCTGTCTAACAGTAGCTTTGAATTACAGAGAGTCTGAATGTCTGTCACCCATGAGCGCAGGAGAGAATGAGAGCATGTGCAGAGTTCGGTTGCATTGTAAAGTCATTGTCTTTGTTTGTTTTTCAGTTTAATTAGTTGTTTCAACACAGCTTCTGTTGAGTCAATCACCCCTCAAATGCAAATGGGTCATGATAGTTGTGATAATGAAATAAATTCAGTTTGTGCGTGAAAGCATTCATAGGGAATTCATGCTCGTGATAGACAATTCACACAGTAAGATATCATTTTGTCACATTTTGTTAATGGATGATATAAAGGTCAGTCATTCTTCAGACTATTTTACCTGATATCCCTTCTTTCGAAACTATTTATTCAAAGAACTGCCATTTTGGGGATCAGGCTGCACGAGTCATAATATATGCTTTTGATTCACTCAAAAGAACCAACTCAAAAGTAATTTGCTCGTAAATTTTACTTAACTAGTATTATTATATTATATTATATTATATTATATTATTTTTAATGCAATTTCAGTATTTTTACTTGTTTTATTTGTATTTGTATTTTATTATTATTATTATTGTGCCGATTATCATTTTAATCAATATCGGGATTATTAGAATGATTATTGCAATTAATCAGAATTAATGCAAATTAAACTAACTGATAAAGGATTAATAATAGTACTAAACTATATATAATACTGCATATAATATTTATTAACACAATCTTAAATAATAATTTAAAAACATTTTAAATGTTTTTAATTATTTAATAATTTACCGTATGAAGGTAAGTTTATTTATATAGCACATTTCATACACTATGGCAATTCAAAGTGCTTTACAGAAAGGAATTAAAATAATCACAAAATAAAAGCAAGGAAAATTAAAACAGTTATAAAAGAAATTAAAAGAGATATGATACAGTTATAAAATGAATTAAGAGTAAAAAGATGATACATAGATAAACTTGTGTATCATATTTTTCGCAACTCCCAGTTTTACTCTGAGATTTTCCCATGGTGATTACACTGTGTCTGTGGTGTTATTTCGGCGCCTAAGAAATCTATTGGACGTTTCCGATGGACCCAATTTTTTTTATGTAATCAGTAACTGTGTGCAAGGATCTGTGTCCAACACAATTTTGGATTTATGATTTTGAATTATGAATATTTCTATGCTGGTGTCACCATTGCTTTGTGCATGTGGTGTGGTATTATTTGTGTTTTTTTTTTACTACAAGTCAACACCAAAATGCCACAAATATCTCAGTCCTGGTGGGACTGATTAGAGACAAGAACAGCAGTAAAGTGGATAAAAGAAGGCCTGAAACACGACATTCTCTCTTTCTTCCCTTCAAGCCCAACACAAGAGCTTGGTAATCCCACATGGGAAAGTCTTGGTCATCTTGATCATTAATTAACCCATGCTCAACCCAAGCTTTTGTGTCTTCCCAGGCAGGCAGGCAGATGCCTGGAGCATTGTCTAATGAACCCCTTCCACCTTCCGGCCATGCAGTTCGCCCAACAGACCTTCCTCTGTTCCACTATTAGGTTAGCGCTAACTGACGTAATCCTTCACAGCCAGGTGGACCATCGAAGGGAGCAGATAAGTTTCTGAGAGAGTGCTTATGGTCCCCTCCACTTGAACAAACTGAGCTCACAAAACAGACTGGAGTGGGTTCTCAAAGCCGATTGAGCGGGACAGATGTCCTCGGAACGGCGTATCCCTGATCACTGGAGCAAATCACATCTCTCAGCCAGACTGCACTGCAGCCTTGCATACTGATGGTGGAGATTAGGCTTGTCTGTGTGTGTAATCACTTTGGGAGACCTGTGTTTGGTGTCTCGCCGGCTGGTTCAAGGAGAAGATGAGCATGGAGGACAGAGCAGCGAGGTTGTCTGACCACCACTCTTTTGTCCTGCATGTGTGGGCTGCAGTTTATCCCCCTCCCACTCTATCTTACTCAGTCGCATGAGAGATCTGGGCAGTGACCAAGACAAGCAATTGGCACATACCAGTCCTGTGAGAGACAAAACAGCAGGAGAGAGTGACAGAGACAAACACTTGCCAAACTAAATGACGGTTTATTGCATAAAAACCAATAAAAGCCTGTCTTGTTGTGTATGTCTACACCTCTCACTTTATTTATTTTGTCTAGCTCTGCATTGTAAGCAGAACATATGAATTAGGGCTGTGCTTATGCAATCATATATTATAATGGAGCTGCTTGTCGGTGTTTGCTCCAGGCAGACTGTCAGTTTGTGCATTAGTGGAGGGGATTTTTTCAGTGAGTCTTTGTGCAGGATACATTGTTACACCAGTAGATGGAGACAAGTAACTTTCTTTATGAGTGAATGAGTGAGTAAATCAATCATTCAACCAATTTATTCAAATACACTGATTCACTTAGGAACAAGTGAATACGGCCTTGTGCAAGACCGATCAGTGTATGATATTAAAGTACAGCGAGAGCGATTCGAAGCATGCGGTCTGCCGACTTTGATGTCATACAGCGATCGGTCTGCACAGTATTGTTCCAAGTTAAACACACTTTTTGAATGAGTTAGTAAATCATTCATTCAACCGATTTGTTCACAACACTAACTCATTCAGTAATGAAACAAATGACTGACTTTGTGGGTGAGTCATTGAATCATTCACTTAAACAGTTTGTTCAAACATACTGATTCATTCAGCAACAAAAAAAGTGACTGGACCTCATTCATTCAATGGACCTTCCGACATATGTCCTCCGGATTCACAAATGCATCATAAACCTTAGACTTGATAGTTAAAGGCACACTATGCAGTTTCTGTTTTTCTCAAACAGACCCCTAGAGTCGCTGTGGAGTACTTTTATTTAACGTTACTGTCGTAAATACCACTCACGCAGAGCCGCCCCGCTTCGCTTCGCTTTGCTATCGGGATGATTCACCCTACTACGAGTTCGTTTACCATCGAAATGATTTCAAAGTTGTTATATTAAGTTACAAATCTTGCATAGTGTGCCTTTAAATGAGAGGATTTTAATGAATTCCAATCATTTGCAAATAGTTTTTTTTTTTATCTAATCTGGTTTTCGTGTGAAACTCTGTAATGTGGTGCTGCTAATATTGTTGAGTTCTCAAATGTGTTTTTACTTTTACTGTATGCACTTGTCAGCTACTTTTATTCTGTGATTTACCATAAGTTCAGGGAATATATTTTATAAAGTCATGTGTTTTCTGGGAATTAAACTATGACTGAACACTGTAGTCTAAAGTGTCTGCTAAATTATTAAAGTTGGCTATTCAGTTTTCTATCTTAGCTATATACAAATATAATTAGCTGCATTTTATTATTTGCATTTGGCATTTTTTTTATCCCTTCTGTCCACGACCCTCTCACTAGCACCCAGTCGAGAAAAACTTCTACAGATCGTGTTTTGATCCTGCTGATTAGCAGTTTGAGTGATCTTATTATCCCTGCAGTATTCAGTGCTGCTCTGTATGGTCTGATGGTGGTCATTGCAGAAAGAAAGAGACTGAGAGCATGAGAAGGAGTCAGACATAGCTGGCGCTGGGCACTAATTACCTCTAGCCTGCCGCCACTCAAGTGCCAACATCTGCTGCAATCAGGCCAGTTCTTCTCTCATCCGAGGAGCTGTTGAAGAGAAAACCTCTCTCAAGAGTCAACAAGCAGTCAAACGGCACTGGCTCTATACTTATCTCTTTCTCCCTTTACTTTAAAGACTGCACTGCAAGGACGGATAGTTTAAAGGCAAGAAGAGTTGTAAAAAGTATGTATGTGAGCTGGATGCATTTATGAGTATGTGTGTGTGTGGGGGAATTGTGTGCATATGTTGCTTTCAGTGTGTTGTAATTGCCTCAAGCCTTGTAGATATGGCTCATGTTACATTTGCATATGCATTTACCAGCCTATTTATACTCGTTAGTGGCTCGTGTTAATGGCGAACAAATTTGTAATTCAGCCATATGCTCTGTTTACTTGCTTAATAAATGTTTGTGGATATTTTTCAATTGAAATGGCACGTTATAGTCGCAAAAAATGCAACTATTATAGGAATAGTTCACCCAAAACTAAAAATTGTCATAATTTATTCACCCTAATGTAATTTCAAACCTGTATGACTTTCTTTGGTGGAACATAAAAGATGATATTTTGAAGAAAATTGGGAAACAAACAATATTGGAACCCACTGACTTCCATGAATTTGGGGGGGAAAAGGAGACATTTCTCAATGTCTTAAAATGATCTTTTTAATGCACTACGGTGCACTTTACAGGATCCGAATGAGATGGCAGTTTGAAACGCAGTCCAAATTCACATTTAGATCTGAATCTTCCTTCGTTTCAATTATATTTAAATAAACAAACCAGCTCAGTACTTTGGGACGTCTGTTTGTCCCAATTGTTTTCCCTGTGCCTTTGTTTGCTTTTAAGCGCACAATCTCTCACAGTGGGCCTGACCTACATTTTCTCATAATATACCTACCTTTTACTTTAGTTAGCATCTGAACTTCCAAATATCCACATTTACTTCTCTGGATTATGCAACTTTTTTAATTTTTGGTTTGAGATTATTCTCAGATAGAAAATTATTTGCTGTTAGTTCTCATAGACTCTGGCTAAACTCTGCTGTAGAGCTGCTGTGATTTTGTGAGGAATCTTGCTGGCCTCGTTTCCAGACGCCTGTGGAGACATCCCCTGCTGTCATCCTTACAAGACTCACTTTGGTCTGCTTAGACAAAACATTAAATTCATAATGTGCAATATTTTGCATACCAATGCAACATAAGTTTTGGAGTGTTGGGGTTGTTTGTGCATTTTCTGTAATAAGAATCTATGCCTGAAGGTTGTGCTTATGACTTTTATCCTTTGTTGCTGCTCTGTCTTGCTTCTGAAACATAGTTTTGGATGCCATTGGTGCAGATTGGCCTCAAACAAGATGGTTAAAACAGGCCTGCTCGCTCAGCCCAGGGATGACTGAAATAAAAGATTAGCCTTTGGTTGAGACTGACCTACAAAACTTTTCCAAACAACGCTTGTCGTGGTGTTACTGTAGCCGAAGTGTTAATGGCATGGAACAGCATTGTTATTCGGTAAATTAGAGAACACATATTCACAACTCTATCTTCACTCTTTTCCAAGCAACTCTTTACTCCTTACCAAGCTTCGCATCACCATTTTGCGTATTCTTGACCTAACAGCCTACATTTCACATTATATGTCTGTAGATGGCACTAGGACTTAATAGCCAACTATAATAGTTTCATCAAACGGTAAATCAATTTGCAGTACATTAATAAGAGTAAATTAAGCACTAATGCAGCTTTTGTTGCTGCATGGCCGTGCTTTGAAGTCCATTCCCATCCGATTTTTAATAAACGCTATTTAATTTTAAAATGAGACAAACCATGGATCCAGATCGCTCCACAAATGCAAATTCTTCTGTCCATTTGGACTTTTTTTATAGCTATTTCACCTTTGTTTAAAAAAACTGAAAACAGTCTATGTAGTTTTCAACTGATTTATGAATAAGACTGGGAAATTAACACTCCACTTCACATTGTCCAATTAAATTTGAGCTTCTTGTGCCACATAGGGACTGGATTATACATGACAATTGGGCATCAATGAATTGTGATATTTTAAAATTAAATTACTGACATAAACTTCTTGTCTTTTATTTTTACAGTGAGCAGAATATATATTTTTTAAATAAACGATTGAATAGTAGTTAGCAAGCAGTCAAGTCCGAAGCAAGACGCAAATCCGTAATAGTCATACTGTCTGACGACAGATATATAAAAATAAACTTTTTCCGACTTTTTAGCTATTCATTACTATTTTGCATGTTGTCATATTAATTATAATTCAAATGCATTTTGTTTTATTGACCTCCATTTTATTGTCAATTGACATTCCATTTCAGATTCATTTCAGAGCCACCCGCCAGTCATCGGTTTGACTTTAAATCCTTACCATGCTATTCAGTCTTGTTCATTCATGATCACCAAGTATGCCAGTCATTGAATCGAAGTTAATTGTTAATGTAAATTGAGTGCATGACTTTCATGTGTACATCTTAACTTGTTTAACAGAATGCACTTTTCCTGATTCAACAATATAATAACATTCAGTAATTTCCAGTAGATTAAATTTGCACTGTAATTTCCTCTAAATTAAATGTGGACATGGTTTGTGGAAAAGCTGATGGAAGGTCATAAACACGATTGGGCATCCTTCTTAGCATCAGCGTCCCTCTGAAAGTCTGAAGGTTTTATTCCGGTTGATAATGCCATAATGTCCATCCATATTACCGTCTCATCTGAAGGGCATACGACTACACTATCCTATCCCATCTCTCTCTGTTTGTATGCTTTATTATCCAGAACTAAAGCTCCATAGGGATGCTGGTTGATTCCACGTCATGGCCCTTGCTGGAGATTGGTATCGATCAGAGATTGATTGGGTGAACTCCTCGTTAAGGGGATGTCGAGATGAAGCTGTAAATCTGCTGAATCATATTTCAGAGGCTGACTCGCATTGATGTGGCCCACCAGAGGGTTCTTCAATTGGTGGAGGCCTTCACCTTCTTTTCTGCCTTCCATTGTTAGGATAAGCAGGATTTGCTGGTCCAGGGAAATTAGAGGGCAACGACAGACCTTGATCAAGATATCTGACATCACTCTGGAAATATTACAGTTTTTCTTCATAACAAGTTGTTTCTCACCATGCTGAAGTTGAAATAAAAGATGACCTTTGAGACAAACTGCAAAGACTGTTTGCTTTCACCTTTAGAAAGAATATATTAAGTTCGTAATTTAGAATCAAGTCATATCAAAGGGTACTCTATTAAAAGTAATCTTGTTTTAGAGTTTTTGACTTGCTGGAAAATGTCCTCTGACTCTTCTCTTTGAGAAGAATATTGTGATGAACGGTAGATGAAGGGTATTGAGGGCACTCTTGCTGTCACAAGAAGCAGATATGTCTATGCTTGTCTTATATTCTGTTAGCTTTGACTTACTCAACCTTGAAGTCAGGAGGCAACTGCTTTACAAACACTAATGGAATAAAGACATGTTGTCGGTGGACTGTGACTGCCGTGATGAAGTTGAACTAAAGGTGATGTCAAATTTGTGCTTTATTCACTTCCTTTCGTAAGCATAGGAGATGGAAATCTGGAAAGGATGGAAAGGATATAGGGCCGAAAGATCATTTCTAGGGCTGGGTGGTATGACGGTATATATCGTTACCGCGGTACGAAATGTCAACGATCCACAAAGAAATGACATTTTCTAAAGGGTTGTTGTTAACGTGATATTTTCGGGGGAAAAGGCGCAGCAGTCAACTAGAGCAGTGCAGCACCCATAGGCTACAGTTTAGGAGTGCACGTTCGCAATGGGGAAAGCATGAAGCTTACTTGACAACAACAGTTCATATATCAATATCGTAACAAATAGAAATAACCTTAAATAATGTATAGTTATCTGCATCTTTCCGTCTCTTATGTATAGTTACTTTTTAAACACGAAAATCGCATTCAGCATGACACGCAAGCGGTTGCTGTGGTAATGAACAACCTGCTTGTTAAAGCGAATGTATAATCCTGTATCTGAGGCAAAATTACTAAATATGCAGCACGAATTATATATTTCTAACTCCAAACAATTGGCCACTGAACCAGCTGATAAAATCTAACTTTGAACCGATCGCAAAAGGAGGGAGGGATGGTGGGCAGTGCTCGGGGTGCTGACTGAAGGCGGTCGGTGACTGTGTAGTTCTGACATCACATTTTTCCGGAAGTCACAACGGCTCGTGAAAAGGCACAGCTACTTTATGCAGGCTGTGTGCATTTGTCTGTGGATTGACTGTTTTGAAACGTATATGGTAGTTACATAGCCCCTAGACCTCTGTTATCATCAAAAAAGCCAGGAATTTGCATTTTTGACAATATGTGACCTTTAAAATGTCATGGGCATTACTATAGTGAATAAGTGAATATAAATGTTTTTAGTTATGTTATGTTCTGTTTTTCTTCCGCTCAAAATGATTCTTAGTGAGTTTATTCTTAGTAAGAAATTATTCTTATCATTCAACATTGATAATAATAATGCATGTTTCTTGAGCAGCAAATCATCATATTATGTTAATGATCATGTGACACTGAAGACTGGATTATAATATTTCACACTCTATATGTGTTCAAATAAATGCAGTTGGTGAGCATAAGAGACTTCTCACAGCAGTAACTAATGAATATAGGATTAGCACATAGCTTTAATTTCACTCCTGTGTGTGTGTGTGTGGCCCCTTGAAATGTGAGGTGATAGACTGAGCTCTACAGCTGTGTTAAACAGTGTGACTGTTTTCTCTCTCTCTCTCTCTCTCTCTCTCTCTCTCTCTCTCTCTCTCTCTCACGCCTACACTTTCTCACAGGGGACCGTGTGAGTCCCTTAAGAGTAAAATGGTACCAGTCTGTGCACAACACACTGTAGAGAGACGTGCCAGTGTCTCGGAGGTAAGATTTAGCACTTTGTGAAATGATATGCTGGTCTTTTGAGGAGTAAATGCACTCTGAGCTGTTTTGCAGTTTAGAGAGAGAAGGTGATAAAGGAGGGATGGCAAATATGGAAGGAAGGATAACACACACATTTACATTACATTTACATTTATGCATTTGGCAGATGCTTTTATCCAATGCGACTTACATTGCATTTCAAGGTACACATTTACATTCTAATCAGTTCTTGCTTTTCCTGGGAATCGAACCCATGACCTTGGCATTGCAAGCACCAACGCTCGACTGTTTGAGCTACTGGAAAGCTCCACACCATAAACTAATCTGATAATTACTTTCTAATGCCAACACATTTTGAATGTGTTTGAATCAATTTAACAAACAGGATTGTAATTTAGATTTCGAGATGTAAATGGAATAAATATGGAATGAATTTTAAAGAAATTCATATATAATTGCTGTAAGTATAGTTTAATAATATACCAAATTTTTCAGTATGAATGTATCAAATTCAAAATGAGGCTGAGGAATAGGTGGAATAGGATAATTATACTTTTATCATTTTTAAATCACCATTTTGTATTTAGATTATCACAGTTATTTATTTATTTATTATTGGAATATTTCAGCTTTATATTTTTATATTTTGTATATTTTTACATTATCTTTTGAAATTATTATATTATGATTTATGTTTTTGTTTATGTATTTATTTCATTTCATATTGTTACTTTATTAGCTAAAATGTGCTTTTGTTTTTTATATTATCATTTGAAGTCAGTTAATTTATGAATTAGCATTTTTTAACATATATTTTTATATATAAAATGTATAACTAGTTTATAAAATGTAAAACAGTTTATATATAAAATATATAACTAGTTTATTGACTAATTATATTATCATATTTAGCTTTTGTATTTGTTTATTTGTTTGTTTGTCTAAAAATATCATATTGCTTGTGTTTATTTGTATTTTATCATATGAAATAATTTTACTTATTTACTTATCTATTTTATTCATTATATTATCATATTTTGCTTTTATTTATTTGTTTATGTTATCATATTTCTGTTTTTATTAAATCTATTTTTCAATTCTTTCAAATTGGAATAGCAGCAGAGTTTTGTTAATCACTTCAAGTCAAGTCACCTTCATTTATTTGGCGCTTTTTACAATACACTTTGTTTCAAAGCAGCTTTACGGTGATAATAGGAAATGAATACAACAAAGATTATTTTGATTGTACAGCAGTTCTAGCCCTTAATCGCTGTTTGGGGTCAAAATGACCCCAATGGACTTTTCCTTCATTTTTTAAAAGTGTTACCTTCATCTCAGGGGCATGAAACTCTGTGACTTTTCCTAAATAATCTATCTAAACATGCACAAAAAAACTGGGCTTGATTTGGTTGTTCTAAAGGTGTGTAAAAAAAAAGTACCATTTAAGCTGTTTGGGGTCAAAATGACGTCACATTGAAAATGAATGGGAAAATGAAAAAAATGACTTTTTAAAATTTTGTTTGTCAAAAAAATAAAAGTAAATCCATTATAAATCTGAAAATTTTTACAAATAAACCAAGGTCTGGTCCTAGAGCATAAATAAATAGTAGAACGAACTTTCTATCTCATACACACACACTCACACACACACACAAACACACACATGTATGTGACTGCAACAGAGAGCATTTTTACAGAAATTGGCAAATAAAATAAACAAAACTGGCATAAATCTAAAAATTTTTGCATTTAAATAAAGGTCTGGTCCTAGAGCATAAACCCAAAGTTGAACGAACTTTCTATCTCATACACACACACACACACACACACAAACACACACGTATGTCACTGCAACAGAGAGCATTTTTATAGAAATTGGCAAATAAAATCAACTAAACTGGCATAAATCTGAAAAATGTCACATATGCAACATGGAACAAACCCCCCTATTCTATCCCTAACACCTAGAGCAATGTCCAAAAACTATTTAGATTTAATTAAGATCATCATTTAAGTGATTTTTTCTTTAAAAAATCTTTTTTCATGAGCCAATTTATGGCCTAGTTATGTAATTGTGCAGTAAATAGGTAAAAAACTTCAAAATTTCCACAAAAACACAGCATAAATGTATAGTTGAGAAGTAAATAAAAAAAATGATATATAGTTTTCCATTTAAAAAATGTATATTTCCTTATGCAATCGCTCTTTAAAAGTTTGGGGTCAAAATGACCCCAAACATCTTAAGTGTTATCCTTTTTTAACAGCGATTAAGGGCTAGAAGAAAGTCTCTCCTTGACACACACACACAAACACTCAGGAGTGGATGAGACGTGTCAGAGAGCACTGATGATGAGGGTTAATGTGTAGTGTGAGGATGTGATGATGACCACTAAATTGTCACACACTCCTCCTCCTCTCACCGCAGTGTGAGATGCCAACAGAGAGTGAATTACTCTTGTGTCTACATTTTGCTTGGCACCCCATCCATCCTTCTCACACTATCTGGGGACAGAAGTAAGTAAAGGAGAGAGAGTGCCATTGCTCTTACTTCCTTCACTTCTTCTTGACCATATCCTTCTCTATTCCCCTCTCTCTCGTATCATTTCTCATCCCTTCCTCCCTTCCCAATCAGATTTTCCTTGGCTTATTTTCTCTGTGGACTATAAACTTGACCATGATCCTGGACTGAAAGGACTTGGTCCATTTATAAAGCATTTGTATGAGTGCAGAGAGGGAACAGACCATCACTTATTCTGCTCCGCTCAGCAGAATTACATAACTTCCCCAACTGGGCCTGTTAAAATGGAAAGAGATTCCTCATCTGTGAATATTTATCGACTGTATTTACAATGTACAGTGTACATAAATGTTTTTATGCTAATGTAACTCGAGGACTCATTTGCACCCACAGAATATTACTAGACAATCATCCCATCCCATCTGATTGTCTGGAGGGTCTTGGTTTTGCACATTTTCCTCTTTGATAGATCAGTAAGATCATGATCAACATGGAGTCAATCAAAGTGATTGTTTTTCTCAAGTTTATTGTAGATCAACATCAGTGTTGATATCTCTCCTTCACTTTTGATGACAGTGTCGCAGTCCTAATCGGCACTTAGCTGCACAGTGTGAGATGACATGCCAAGATTACAAACAGTCTTTTGTCTGGTCCTACTGTTACCCCTGCTCCTGAGATGTGTCTTTGTGTTTTGCAATGTTTTTTGTGCACCATAGAATACCTGGGTTTCTTCTGGTGGATTCCATGAAGCATATTCTTGTTTCTGGGGAATCTTTGAATCTTTTTGATGGCTGTGGCTTTTCACTGGATTTGGATTTAAATATTAAATTAAAGGGCCTGTACCTTTCATATAGGGGTGAGGGATATCACTATTTTTGATCGTGGACGATTAAAATATCTCCACGATCTGCTTTTGAAGAAATATCATAGTATTGTGCTAGTGTATTCTATCAGTTGCAGTTATGGCGCCTCCGTCCCAACATACTGTACAATGCGACGTATATTCACATCACATAGTAAAGCAGAAGTCGAGTTACACTCACGGGATACTGCAATTCACAAAAGTTCATTATTTGCATTTGCTTTAAAGTTTTGCCAGTTAAACATTTCATTTGTGTGCTGATGCACTGTTCTAACATCCGCTTTTCTGAGCGCGTTCACCACATGCACTTAAAAAGGTGTTTCTTGTAGTCTCTAGTCTCCGTGTCCGTGCCTCATGTTTCCATTGTATCTGTCAAGTTTTGTTTGTGTAACCGCTGTTGGTGTGTCTCATGTAATCAAGTCAAATTCATGCTCAAGTTTTTGTTGTGTCCTGTCGTGTCCGTGCCGGTGTCTGTGGTGACCGTGTCGGTGATGGTGTCCGTGCCGGTGATAGTGACCGTGCCGGTGATGGTGACGTGCCAGTGATGGTGACCATGCCAGTGATGGTGACCATGCCAGTGTCCATGTCCATGCTGGTGATGATGACCGTGCCGGTGATGGTGTCCGTGCCGGTGTCTATGGTGTCCGTGCCAGTGACCGTGCCAGTGATGGTGACCGTGCCAATGTCCGTGTCCATGCTGGTGATGATGACCGTGCCGGTGACGTGCCAGTGATGGTGACCATGCCAGTGATGGTGACCATGCCAGTGTCCATGTCCATGCTGGTGATGATGACCGTGCCGGTGATGGTGTCCGTGCCGGTGTCTATGGTGTCCGTGCCAGTGACCGTGCCAGTGATGGTGACCGTGCCAATGTCCGTGTCCATGCCGGTGATGGTAACCGTACCGGTAATGATGTCCGTGCCGGTGTCCGTGCCGGTGATGGTGACCATGCCGGTGTCTATGGTGTCCGTGATGGTGACCATGCCCGGTGATGATGTCCGTGCTGGTGATGGTGACCGTGCCGGTGTCTATGGTGTCCGTGCCGGTGACCGTCCGTGCCCGTGCCGGTGTCCCTGGCCGGTGACCTTGTCAAAACTGACAGTAAATGCATTTATATTGTTACAAAAAATTTCTGTTTCAACTTCTCCTTTTTATCAAAGAATCCAGAATTTTTATGACGGTTTTGAAAAAAAAATTAAGCAGCACTATTATTGCAGCTATATGTATAACAATAAGAAATGTTTCTTGAGCTCTAACTCAGCATATTAGAATGATTTCTGAAGGATCATGTGTGACACTGAAGAATGGAGCTTTGCCATCACAAAAATAATTTAAATTCTAAAATATTTTAAAATAGAAAACGGTTATTTTAGATTGTATTAATATTTCACAATATTACTGTTTTTACTGTATTTTTAAATGAAAACTTGATGAGCATAATATACATTACAAAACATAAAAATCTTACAGAAAATACATATCTGTTCCATCAATGCAAGACTCCAATTTGTCTTGCATGTTGTCCTGTTTTTCTGTTGCTGCTGTAACACTTTAATTTCCCCTTGGGGATTAATAAAGGAATTCTAAGTCTAAGTCTAATTAATTCAGTTTAAAATTGGACACAGACTGCACTATTCTAAATCCAAACTTCACAAGATTTACCCAGCTGTGTCTCCAATTTGTGACCCGATGTCAGGGTGCAGAGGGAACTTTATCCCATTCTTTTTGGTTCTGCCTGAAACTCTGGAGTAACTGGCAAGATATTTGTTTTCTTGGTATTCGGTGGCATATGATCAAACTTTCCCTCCTGAAATGGAACTGGCCATCTTTGGCTATTCGGACACAGTTTCCACTTTGCGTTATTTTTTGCAGCTGGCATTAATGCTGGATATGGTTGTTTTGCTGTTCTTATAAAACTAATAAAAAAATAAAAAAATCTATTTAAAAAAATCAGACAGAAATAGGGAATGTAGAAATTAATGTCACGGACTGACATTTCTGTGATGCCAAGATAAACTTTGAGCCAATGAAATTTCCTGTTTTTTATAAAATGGCTGAAGTGTAAGACTTAAATCCAGCATAGTCATTCAGCAGCTGGCAATAGGATAGAAATGATATATTGTGAAGCTATTATGCAATTAGTCTGTCAAATGGTCTGAATTAGATTTTAGTCTGTTTTCTGCCAGTTTACAAAAAACGCTTGAGGAAACAGACCACAATTATGCTTGTTTAGGAGCAAAGCAGCTTGGTCCTTTGGATGCTATTGAATAAAAACAGTGTGTCCTGTTTTTGTGAGACTCCTTGTTTTTATGGTGACAAAAGAGCTTAATTTTCTGCCTGTGCTTGAAATGTAAACAGGTTTTTCTGTTACAACTGTGCTGGAATGAGTCGGAAATTACATTCTCTTATCGGCCGGAGTTATTGTGCATCATTCTGGAGAAAGACATTGTGGATGTTTACAACGGATCCACTACAGAACTATGCCTGGTTGCTATTGTCACCTAAACTGAGGGTCTCTGTGGTACCCATTCTATCAATTTGTGTTCAGAAATGGCCTATTCAAAGGTGTGAATGCTTTTGTTCTGTCTTGCATCCATACAGGCAATGGATAACGGATGCCTTTTACTACATACACAATCAATTATTAGCATATAATTATATTGCGGTATATTACTGTTACAATACCAAGCGTTTTTTCTTCCCAGAATCAGCAAATTAACTTTTAATCCCATTGTTAAAATAAAGATTAACACTGAAATTGATCAGCAAATCCATAGAAGGGTGATCAAGCAGTCAAATCAAAACTTTTATGCACCTTTCAAGGGTGTTTTTAGGTGTTGATTTTGTGTCTGTATTTAAAGTGCTTGAGCATTGACAGATTACATTTCCCATGATCCTCCCCGGCACCTGATCATGCGCACATGTCCCTCATCAGCACTCCAAGCACCATGCTATAATACCCCAGCACACACACAAGCTGTGTTTGAAATCACCCCCTATAGCCCCATTCACTAATCCGTACATTACTCGACTATTCAGACACGAAGTGTGCCTAAAGGGCTACTGCTATTGCATAATTTGTGCTTGCTGTTTAATAATCATTTGAAACTTAACAAACTGGCAGCTCCAGTAGTAATGAAAAGATTTATATTGAACTCTTTCATGACAACTAGTATGTGTAATCTTTAATTAAACAATTTAATAATCAATTAAAAATGAATTTATACATGTTTGATATTACGCTATACCCACATTGGACCAGCGGTTTGGAAAAATTATTGGATGGATGATTCAGCTGCGGACGAATCAGGGACAGTGGAAACATGAACTAACATAGGTAAACTAAGGGGCTGTTTACGCGACATGGTTTTCAACTAAAAATGGAAAACAGGCTTCAAAGTGCATGTTTTTGAAACCGATATTGTTATCTTCTCCATGTAGAACTACAAAAACGCAAATTTGTGCAAATAGTTACGCCATGCCCATACATATTACATGCTCAGTGTATGTGCTTGTAGTGCTTCTTTACGAAGTGGCATCGCCAACTACTGGCCTGGCATGCATAATACAGCGTTTTTAGTAGTTTTTTTTGTGGATCCGTGTGAACAGGGATCTTTTTGACAGCACTTTCATGTGTACGGGAAAATCTCAAGGAAAAAACATTTCTGTTTTTAGTACATCGTTGTCATTTAAACATACCCTCAGAAGTATAAACTAAACAGAATCCTCACGTGAAACATTCATTAAGACAGTCAATTGTTGCCAACGTAGTCGTTTAAAGATGTACCTCGCAGAGAGAGTCACTGAAAAATCCCCACCACCAATACACAGACTGAATATATGTCTGCAAACAGTATAAGGTATGTTAGATAATAGTTTTAATCTTTTTTTTATTATTATTTATATATGATTGGGATGTGGTTATATCATTATGTTGTGTATTTATCCCCTCTGAATGCAGTGAGACTGCATGTGTTTATTATTGGGTAATTGGTTGAATAAAGGTTTGAGTTATTCCATGAACCTCAGAAAACATAAATCAGGATGAACCCAGGGGAGATGTTATTGATCAAGTAAACCAGCCTCAAGGTAATGAACTGCCTTTAAGCGAACATCCTTCATGTGATATTAATATAAAAGAATAATAAACTCAACTGCTAATTAATTACTCCTAAAGTGTATTGTACGTATCCTAATGTACTGTATTTTTTACCTCAGGGTTGCAAATCCATATTTATAGTGTATTTGCTTCAAAGATGTAGAGTAGCTGATATCCTGGTGTTTGTCAGTTGCTAAAAGGTGTAAACTAGGGCTGTCAACTTTAGTCGTTTAGTCGACTAATCAGTCGATGCCGTCTTGGTCGACTGACATTCTCATTGGTCGACCAGTTGCATAATTTCTTCTTTTTTTTTTACCAATAAAGACATTTTCATTGATTTACTGCCTGATATTTATTCCTTTATAAGCACTTATATTACTGTATTCTAAATATAATTAGCCTATGTTTTATCCCCAACTTTAAATGCTTTAATTTAGGCTATTTTGTAACAGCGCCACAGTTTAGCGCACCACGTAGAACACTCGGGAACCGCACCTGTGGCTGGCTGCACTGCTGCTTCGCGCTCAGTAAGGAATATAGGTAGTTTTGCTGTATTCATTCAGTTAGAATGCTACTTGTTAGATCCTCTTGCGACGAAATGAAAGATTATCTTCAGGACAGAAGTAAAGTGGACACTGCTGGGCCACTTGCGTGGTGGAAAAATAATGAGGAGAGATATCCACGACTTGCTCGGGCAGCCAAACGCCTGCTCTGCATCCCTGCAACCTCCACTCCTGCAGAGGGCATATTTTCCAAAGCAGGATTTATTGTTAACAAGTCGAGGAGCTGTCTTTTACCCAAGAATGTGGACATGTTAGTGTTTTTGGCCCACAACATAAAAAAGGTGGATTAGGCCTGCAGATCTGTAAGTAGCCTTAACGGCTTTATTATGCTGACTCAATAGATGTGTTTTCTTATGTTTTTGTTTTTATTTGTACACTTGACGCATTTGAAAATAGCCTAAATAATGTAACAAAACGAAAATAAACCTATAGGCCTTCCTACTATACAGCCTATTATTATTAGGATTGTTTTTTTAGGCTATTTGGGTTTTTTGTGTGTTTGTTTTAAAACGCCTAGATCGGCTGGACAAAAGTTAACCCATAGCTTTGAAAGTAAAGAAGAATATACAGCCTGTATAAACGAGAGCTTTTGTTAGGATTTTTCATTATTTGGCAGTTTTAGCAGTTATATTTTTTGTAGCGTGTGGTGTGGTCAGGTGCGCGATTGTGACTGTCACTATAGACCTAGGACAGAGCTCCTCACTTCGCAGTTAAAAAAATCACTTAATTTTCAAAGAATTGTATTATTATTATAGTTTTATGTATTATTGATGTTTTTTCGTTGTGGTTTTATAAATGCTCTATGACAATTGTTTAATAAATGTTCAATCAAAATGCAAAACATCGCGGGTTTTTTTTTTAGTCGACTGATCATTGCGCAGGACAGGACTTTGGTCGACTAAGCATTTCTTTGGTTGACTTTGGTTCTTTGGCCCTAGTGTAAACTGTTGTTTAGGTGTAATGAGTTTGAGGAAAGGAAAACATATTTGTATGCTCAATCAGTTAGTTGAACAATAGCATAATGTATTACCCGGCTCTCTAATACTTGATTTTGATAGGTCAGTCGTGACATTCTGCATAATTTTTGTGTAATAACCAACAAACTGTTCTTTACTGTTTTAAATCTTTCATATCATTCCACAGTCTCTTTCATCTCACATAATGAAATTATTTCGAACCAAATCAATATTTCATGTCCATTTATTTATTTGCTAAGTATCTGTGTAATTATCTGCATAATAATATACAGTGGGGAGAACAAGTATTTGATACACTGCTGATTTTGCAGGTTTTCCTACTTACAAAGGATGTAGAGGTCTGTAATTTGTATCATAGGTACACTTCAACTGTGAGAGACGGAATCTAAAACAAAAATCCAGAAAATCACATTGTATGATTTTTAAATAATTAATTTGCATTTAATTGCATGACATAAGTATTTGATCACCTACCAACCAGTAAGAATTCCGGCTCTCACAGACCTGTTAGTTTTTCTTTAAGAAGCCCTCCTGTTCTCCACTCATTACCTGTATTAACTGCACCTGTTTGAACTCGTTACCTGTATAAAAGACACCTGTCCACACACTCAATCAAACAGACTCCAACCTCTCCACAATGGTCAAGACCAGAGAGCTGTGTAAGGACATCAGGGATAAAATTGTAGACCTGCACAAGGCTGGGATGGGCTACAGGACAATAGGCAAGCAGCTTGGTGACAAGGCAATAACTGTTGGTGCAATTATTAGAAAATGGAAGAAGTTCAAGATGACGGTCAATCTCCCTCGGTCTGGGGCACCATGCAAGATCTCACCTCGTGAGGCATCAATGATCATGAGGAAAGTGAGGGATCAGCCCAGAACTACACGGCAGGACCTGGTCAATGACCTGAAGAGAGCTGGACCACAGTCTCAAAGAAAACCATTAGTAACACACTATGCCGTCATGGATTAAAATCCTGCAGCGTACGCAAGGTCCCCCTGCTCAAGCCAGCGCATGTCCAGGCCCATCTGAAGTTTGCCAATGACCATCTGGATGATCCAGAGGAGGAATGGGAGAAGATCATATGGTCTGATGAGACAAAAATAGAGCTTTTTGGTCTAAACTCCGTGTTTGGAGGAAGAAGGATGAGTACAACCCCAAGAACACCATCCCAACCGTGAAGCATGGAGGTGGAAACATCATTCTTTGGGGATGCTTTTCTGCAAAGGGAACAGGACGACTGCACCGTATTGAGGGGAGGATGGATGGGGCCATGTATCGCAAGATCTTGGCCAACAACCTCCTTCCCTCAGTAAGAGCATTGAAGATTGGTCGTGGCTGGGTCTTCCAGCATGACAACGACCCGAAACACACAGCCAGGGCAACTAAGGAGTGGCTCCGTAAGAAGCATCTCAAGGTCCTGGAGTGGCCTAGCCAGTCTTCAGACCTGAACCCAATAGAAAATCTTTGGAGGGAGCTCAAAGTCTGTATTGCCCAGCGACAGCCCCGAAACCTGAAGGATCTGGAGAAGGTCTGTATGGAGGAGTGGGCCAAAATCCCTGCTGCAGTGTGTGCAAACCTGGTCAAGAACTACAGGAAACGTATGATCTCTGTACTTGCAAACAAAGGTTTCTGTACCAAATAATAAGATCATATAAAAATCATACAATGTGATTTTCTGGATTTTTGTTTTAGATTCCGTCACTCACAGTTGAAGAAGTACCTATGATAAAAATTACAGACTTCTACATGCTTTGTAAGTGGGAAAACCTGCAAAATCGGCAGTGTATCAAATACTTGTTCTCCCCACTGTAGTTAGCCAGTCATTATCACAGAAGAAACCTCTTCAGGATGACTCTTTTATCAGCAGGTTTATTCTGTGACAATGACCAAACTTACTGTCCATTAAATCCTGTGTAGTATCAAGGCATTTTCTGTACTAAGCATTATTTCCTTACATCCATTCTTACAATTAAACATGTTTTATTATTTGTATTGTTGTCAGGAAGGAATCAAAGAAATCCGGCAAGCATAATTCCATTCAATTACTGTGATGTTAAGGGTGGTACTACAGTAGTCGTCATATTCCTCATTCATGATTTTTTTTTAATACATGGGGAGACACTGAAAGCATACCTACCTCGGTGTGTCTCCTACTTACACACAGAACTGGTTAAATATCTCTGGCTGTGTTTGTATGTGAGTTCATATTGTTTTATTGGTGTTTTGCTACATATAATGTAAGTCATTCCCATTTAGAAACTCGCAGCTCACATAAGAACTGCAGTTTATACCATTTGTGGAAATGGGGTTGTGTGTGATACTGTGCACGCAGCATAAAGAGTGTGCAAGTTCATGTGATAAAAAGCAATTCTGAGTGTATCTAGTATTTTCTCTCATATATCAGTTTTCATTTGCTCTTTTCTGTGATATAAAAGCTACCGCAGATGCTTCCCCAGTTTCCAGACTTGATGTTCTGAAATGATCTTTATTGTTGACTGTTGTCATTCAATAGAACATATATCTTCTATAGTATGCATGCATGTGTAGTTATTTTAAACTAAGGCTATTGGTCTCATACACACATACAAACATTCAACATCACTCGTCCCAGACAAGCATTGTTTACTACATGTGGAGGTTAATTATGCGTTTTATGGGCCATTTACAAGCTCAGGCGAGAGATGCCACAGTGTCCTTCTCACCTCATGAAGGACTTGTCAGGGAACATAAACCATCCATGCTCTACTAGTGAGTTTCTTTGTCTCTTGACCATGACACACACTTTTACACATAGTCAGGCGTACTTTAACAATCATCACTGTGATTCTCCTATGAATCAACTCACGGACACCCTGCCACCCTTCACCTTGACTTCCTCTCAGTCTCATGTCTGTCCTCCTGGCACAGACTAGAGAAAGTGATAATGCATACCACAGTTTGGAACAAGAACATCCAGACCCTCACTGATTTGAGTGATGCAGCTGCGAGTGACTCAAATCAAATTGAAAAATATTACACACACATTTCAAATATTCCTTGCATTAAGCCAACACAAGGAATTTAAGTAAAATTGCAATGCTTCTTCATAACGTTTATGTAACAATTTTATGCAACTGAACACTGTTGTTTTTTCTTTCTACAGCAGCTAATGCGAGAGCGCCAGCAGATGGCCAGCCGTCCGTTTGCCTCTGTTATAGTGGCACTCGATGCTCCAGAGGAAGAGGAGGAGCTTCTGCAGGGCCAGGTGGAGGTGGGTACCTTCCATTGTAGGCTTGTAGATATTTGGTTAGTCATTTACCTACATTTGTGAAACAGCAGATGGAATGGATTGTATTATGTATTATGTATGTAACACACACACATTTTTCTTTACATAACCCAATATGACTAATCACAATCCAAACAACATGCATCCGTTTTGGTTGAGCACTTGAAAATACTGCTTCATTTACCTATAAATCATTAGAAAGGTCTGAAGATTCATTATAAAATGTTAAATTATTATGATAAAAATCTGTGATGGTAATTTCTCAGTTGAGAAAAAAAACCTCCTGTACACTTCTCTACACTGGAGAAAAACGTATGGATTCGCATATGTTTGTTTATTTTAAATTTCTTTTAAGAAAAGTATTTTTTTTTCCCTTTTTCCCCCCAAATAGGGTGTAGTGAGCATAAGCGAGTACATACATGTACAGTAATGTAATGTCTGTTTCATTTATACTCGTAGCCAGAGGGCGCCCTCACGCAGAAAGTCCAGAAGTGAGACTTTATAGAATTCATAAAACTTATGACATTTCAGGAAATACCTTTTATGGCCAAAGGCATCCAGATATCACTATAGCTGAATAAAACGCAAATAGAGACATGTTGACTGATGAAACACGAAGACAATAAACATACAATTGCGACAATAAATGGTTTATCTGCAGATAAACCATTTATGTTTACAAGAACACAACCACATGTGTTCTTCTAGACATCTAAAATATATTTATAATGCAGTGCTAATCGACATAGCCTTTATCACAGTATAGAATACTATAGTTTGTGATATGAAGCCACGTTATTTCAAACTCTGATGTTATGAAATGAGTTTTGAGTAAAAGCATAGCATTAAATGTTCTATTTTGTTGGAATAGATTAAAGATGTTTGGTGTGTGTTGCTTTTTCAAATGCACATTATGAGTGACTCAAATTCACACCGTTTCCAGAGATGGAGCAGCATTTGCTGCGAACCAATCGATCCGCTCTGACCTCAGTGCTGCGCTTCACCCTGAAACTCACTGAGCATATACTTATTTAATTAAAACTTTGTGATTTCGGTTTAATTTTGGTTAATTGCGCAGCCCTAAATTAACCTCACACACACACACACACACACACACACACACACACACACACACACACACACACACACACACACACAAAAAACTCTGTTCACACGAATAAGCTGCACTCTAACACACATGCAATACTCTGTATCAAATGTGTGCTACTGTGGTAAATTTATCATCATACAATTTTTTTTCTATTTATGTGTGTCTTGGAGGACAGTGTAATAGAAGTGATAGAAGTGACTGTAGATAATGCAGAGAAGGTGGTTTGAGGATCAGGAAAGGACCCCGGTCAGGCTACAACTTGGGTCTCTCGTACATCTCTCGTACATGTGCAGTACCTATCAGACCATGTCTCAAATTACATTTTTCCTGTCACTGCATTGCCTCAAAATATTTTGAACCCTTCAGAACTTGCACAATGTGATGTTGCAGTACTTGAGTTTATCTATTTTCCCACAATACTTTCTACAGTCTTCTGTTTTTTATTTGTTTGTTTTTTTAATAGAAGAGAGTGGAAATCGTGAATTTGCAGCAATTTCCTCATTCAGAGGTTGATTAAACAACATCTGGTGTAACAGTGTAGTCTTCATTTAGCATAATTGCATAATATATGGGTGAATATTCGCTCATTAAGCAGCAAGGCCAAAGAGCAGGGCCATCATCACATTTCATGCCTAAGTTGATGGGTAAGCACAGGCTGCAGATGGATGCTTTCACTAGCCCTGAGCATTTCTGTAGCAGTTAGAATGGAAATGTTTGTTGTCAAAGCATTTGATCATTTTACACTATCTTTCTTTTCACAATGTTTAATTTCTTTGGTATGTGTTATAAGAGATATGAAAAGATCACATCACACCAATTCAAAGATGAATTACTTGATATCTACTTTACTCTCAGAGATATTCTTTTTACCTGATTTAACCAGGCTGTGATTGAAGTATATTTTATAGCATGCCAGCTGAATTGTTTCGATTTAGTTTGATGATATGTGGTGAGATTTCTTCATCTAATCGGCCCTGTTTAAACTTCTCTCACTTCTTTTCTAAGATGCAGACTTTTTCAAGAATCTTTTAAATTCCATCTGCAATCATTGACCTCGTATACAAGTCAAACAAATGTTTGCCGGTCTCTTATTTATCTGACAGCTTCTTTACATAGTGTGGTTTTGTTGGTAGTGTGTTTTGGAAAAGAGCTCTGGGAACATATGCATGGAAATCTGGATATGCTTTCAAAATACGCCTAAGCCTCTTAGACTTTTTTTTAATGGCTGCAATATAATTTGAATCCTACCAGAACACTGCTAATTGCTGGAAGAACATACTGAGTGCTAGAAGTGTGCTAGACCTGCTGTGCTCAAGATCTGGACTGAAGTGTGTGAGAAACTTTCATTGACTGAGGTGTCCTCACTGTTACCTCCAGAACTCTTCAGGTGCATACAACATCTGCTGCATTGAAAAACGTACTCGGTTACTAACGTAACCTCGGTTCTCTCTAGTAGAGGGAACGAGTACTGCGTCTTAGCTAAGACGCTGCGGGAAAAGTCTCTTTTCACGAATATTGAAGCAAAAAATTATCCTTAATTTTAATATTTGTAAAACGCATTTGCAGCAGTATGCAGCCATAGGCAAGACGGCTCGTTTGCTCATTGGCTGTTCTACAAGCAAATGCATAAGCCTATCGAGCGCAGGCTGATGCAACATCAGACCAATGAGGCCACTTCCCGCCGACGCGGGCGTGGCCTAGCCCTATAAAGGTAGCTCGAAAAGGCTGACTCACTTGATTTATTTCATCGAAGAAGCGAACCAAAGTGAATCGTACGCACGGCAAGGAACGCAGTACTCGTTCCCTCTACTAGAGAGAACCGAGGTTACGTTAGTAACCGAGTACGTTCTCTTACGAGAGTTCTCTCGTACTGCGTCTTAGCTAAGACGCTGCGGGAACCCAATGTAAGACGCCGTGCGTGCAGGGATTAACAACCATAAACCTGGAGGCGAACCCAGGATTTACAGTGCACAATCACCAGAGGGACTCACAGAGAGTCCTAGAACAGGAGGAGGAACTCTCCGTTCTGATATGTGGCTGCGTCCGCAGACGCAATATATGACATCACTTAGACAAGACACCCTTGACTAAAGTGGGAATATGGGTCTTACGTAATACTGCCCGTAAGATAGTAGTAACGCACTGCGCTTGTATTCTCAGTGTTCAATTACACCGATAACAGCTTAGCCTGCAAAGCGGGAACCTCAAGGTTTTAAAACCTGATAAATGTAGACGGCGAGGCCCAGCCTGCCGCCATACAAATATCCTGTAAAGATATCCCACTAGACCAGGCCCACGAAGAGGCAACGCCTCTCGTGGAGTGCGCTCTGACACCCAATGGGCACTGAAGACCTCTGGAGGTGTATGCTAACGCTATGGCGTCAACTATCCATCTGGATAGGTTTTGTTTCGAAACAGCCATTCCCTTGGAACGTCCACTGAACGAGACAAATAGTTGCTCAGTCTGTCTAAAGACAGCAGAGCGAGACACATAGGCTCTTAAAGCCCTGACAGGGCAGAGAGAGCTCAAGTCTCCTTCCTCTTCTAACACCGGCAGGGCGGACAGGGATATAACCTGAGCCCGAAACGGCGTGTTGAGGGATTTCGGCACATAGCCGTGCCTAGGTTTGAGTATGACTCTCGAGTCACTAGGCCCAAACTCCAGACACGACGGGCTCACCGAGAGCGCGTGCAGGTCCCTTATGCGCTTCACTGAAGCAAGGGCCAGCAAAAACACTGTCTAAAATGACAGATGTTTGAGACTAATCGTCTGGATGGGCTCGAAAGGGGAACCTTTCATGGTCTCCAGAACCGTAGAGAGGTCCCAAACAGGAACCGACGGGGGTCTGGGAGGGTTCAGTCTCCTAGCTCCCCTGAGGAAGCGGATGACCAAATCGTTCCTTCCTATCGACTGACCGAGCGTTGTCTCAGCGAACGCTGCGATAGCCGCCACATATACTTTGAGCGTGGATGGGGCTCTGCCCTTATCCAACAGCTCTTGAAGGAAGGAGAGAACCTCCGTTACCTCACAGTCGAGGGGTGAGCATCCCCGAGCCACACACCAACTGGAGAATACCGACCACTTTGAGGCATAGAGCCGTCGAGTCGACAGTGCTCTAGCCTGAGTGATAGTATTTAGCACTCCTACTGAGAAATCAGCGGGTAACCGTTGAGAGCCCACACGTTAAGGGCCCACAACTTTGGTTGAGGGTGCCAAATCGAGCCCCTGGCCTGCGAGAGAAGGACCCTTCTCAATGGCACCGGCCATGGGGCAGTGTCTGCTAACTGCATCAGCTCTGGAAACCAAGGTTGGTTCCTCCAGAGTGGTGCTACAAGCAGCACTGAGCATTTCGTTTCCCTCACTCGTTCTATCACCTCTGGAAGGAGGGAGACGGGGGGAAAAGCATAGAGCGGGCAGCGCGGCCACCTCGAAGAGGTCCACTTCCGCTCTGCCAAATCTCTCCCACAGCAGCTGGACTGTTTGTGGGTGTAGAGACCATTCGCCCGCGGGAATGTTGTTCCTGGACAGCCTGTCTGGACCCACATTCTGTATCCCAGGCACATGAGCTGCTTTCAGCGAGCGCAAGTTGTGCTGAGCCCATACCAGGAGGCGTTCCGCCAACCTGTACAGATCTCGGGATCTGAGACCGCCCTGGCGATTTACGTAGGACACCACAGACATGTTGTCCGAACGGACTAAGACGTGATGGCCCTTGATATGGGGACGAAAACGTATCAGCGCGTTTTCTACTGCCAGCATTTCCAGACAGTTGATGTGTCGGAGCTTCTCCCGTTCTGACCACAGGCCATATAACGGTCTGCCCTCGAGCAGCGCTCCCCATCCCGAGGTGGAGGCGTCCGTAGACACCACTCTCACTCTCGAGGAAGTCCCCAGGCTTGCACCTGTTTGGTACCAGCCGTTCACTGTCCAAGGTCTGGTTGACCTTGAGGTGCAGTCGACCAGAAGTCCACGCTCTGCGTGGTACCCGCGCTTTCAGCCAGAACTGTAGGGGGCGCATGCGGAGCAGGCCCAGCTGCAGAACTGGCGATGCTGAGGCCATGAGACCTAGCATCTTCTGAAACGTCTTGAGCGGGAAGGACGCGTCGCAGCGGAGAGATCTCGCTGCGCGCTGAATGCCAAGCGCGCGCTGTGACGACAGCCGCGCCGTCATAGACTGTGAGTCCAGAACTATGCCCAAAAACGAAATCGTTTGACTGGGGTTCAGTGAACTCTTCGTCCAATTGACTCTGAGACCGAGATTCTCGAGGTGATCGAGTAACATGGTCCTGTGCTCCACGAGCTCTGATCGTGAATGAGCCACAATCAGCCAGTCGTCCAAATAGTTCAGCACTCGCATGCCTCTGAGTCTGAGAGGGGCGAGCGCTGCGTCCATGCACTTCGTAAATGTGCGAGGTGCCAGGGACAGACCGAATGGCAGGACTGTATACTGGTATGTCTGACCGTCGAAGGCGAATCTCAAGTATTGCCTGTGACATGACGCTATCTGTATTTGCTGTGCAGCCCCCGTTCGCTTTGAGCATGAGATACAGGCTCTAAGCCCCTTTGCTCATCAGTTTTGAAATTTCGGCTCGGAGTAGGTGTGCTACTTCCGAATTCACCGTAGTTTCGACACGCGCCGTAAAGCGGGGAGGGCGTCGATAAAACTGTAGCGAGTAGCCTCTCTTTATAATGCTTAGCACCCATTCCGAAACCCCTGGAAGCGCTGCCCATGCATCTGCATGGATGGCTAAGGGTTGGATGCGAAGCGCACTCTGTTGGCTGAGCAACGGAGGCGCTTCGATGTGCTGTAACACAGGCGTTATGTCTGTGGCATTCGAGGCGTGGGGCGTGCTGATGACAGCGGGCAGAGCGCTCGTCCTCGACCCCGCTATGGCGCTTAGCCGAGTGAGGGAGGGCTGAGCGAGTCCCGTGGGACTCGTATCGTCTGTGAGTAAATGTGGGCTGGAAGCGGGCACCTTTACTACTTTTGGCGCGTTGTCTGTCTGAGCAGAACGAACGTGCACGGGTTTCGTTTTTACAGAAACCGTCAGACGTGCGTGACATAGTGTTCGTGTGCACTGAGGAGTGGGCACGTCTACTATGCAGTGCGCGCGATCGACTTGAGTCGATTTTATGGGCGCGAGCCCTGTGTGAAGGGCTGTGCTTGTGTGTACGGATGGGCACTGAATAGTGGGCATCAGCACTACATTTATAGCACCATCGGCCGTGGCCGGGTGTAGCCGTGAAACGGCTTTTGAGTGCAGGCAAACAGGCACGGGTTGTACCACGTGGTTGCCTGCTGCAAAATACATGTCTGCAGTCGCCTCTCAGGGAACTGGCAGAGCGATTTGTATTTGGCGGCATAAAAACTTTTTGCCATCTGAGCGGGGATCGAACACAAGTCGCCCGCACGAAAGCTTTAGAATCTACCACTGGACCACAGTGGAAGACACATTGACTTTCTGTTAACGCGAGCGTTTGTTTGCAAGCATGCGGGTAGCATGACATGCAATATCAACATTCTCAGACGCACTCGACCTCGCCGCGGTGTTTAACCAAGTGAGGGAGGGCTGGGCGAGTCCCGTAGGACATGCAATGTCTGTGAGTGAATGTGGGCTCGGAAGAGCGGGCACATTTACTGCATTGAGCGCGCTGTCTGCCTGAGCAGAGCGAGTGCGGAAAGGCCTCTTAGCAGTAGAACGGTTTTTGTGTGCAGGCGAACGGGCACGGGTTATACCACGTGCTCGTCGGCTGCAAAAATTCACATCTGCAGTCGCCTTCCAGGGGACTGACAGAGCAAATTGTATGCGACGGCATAAATTTTTCAGCCGGCGGACCCGGGAACCGAACCCGGGTCGACTGCGCGATAGGCTATGAATCTACCACTGGACCACAGGGGAAGATACATAGACTTACAGTTATCGCGAGTATTAAACACACTTACTGCATTGAGCGCGCTGTCTGCCTGAGCAGAGCGAGTACGGAAAGGCCTCTTAGCAGTAGAACGGTTTTTGTGTGCAGGCGAACGGGCACGGGTTATACCACGTGCTCGTCGGCTGCAAAAATTCACATCTGCAGTCGCCTTCCAGGGGACTGACAGAGCAAATTGTATGCGACGGCATAAATTTTTCAGCCGGCGGACCCGGGAACCGAACCCGGGTCGACTGCGCGATAGGCTATGAATCTACCACTGGACCACAGGGGAAGATACATAGACTTACAGTTATCGCGAGTATTAGAGGAAAGAGAGGAAAACGCCCGGTCTCAGCGGGGCTAAAGCACTCCATTCTCTTTTCGCCAGTGACGCACGGGAACCGTAGAAACGGTGTTCGGTTGCAGGCAAGCGGGTACCACGCGCTTGCTGGCTGCAAAAATGCACCTCTGCAGTCGCCCTCAGGGGAGTGACAGAGCGAAGCATTAGCGGCATAATTATATGCGGCCAGACCGGGAATCGAACCACAGTCGTCCGTGCGAAAAACCTAACACTCCACCACTGAGCCACAGGGGAATACAGGTTTTTGGATGCGTTGAGCGTCAACATTCTTCAGCGTTTGCTAGCAGGCGTACGCTTGCTGCAAATGACATTTCCAGTCGCCGACAGGGAACTGGGAAATGTAAGAGAAAAGAGGCCAGTACACAACGAACACACTTTTCTCCTTTCGCCGGTGAATGACGCGCAGAGGCAGGGTAGTTTTTCTTGTGACGTAAAGAAAAACTAACCCAGAACCGTCCGCATTCAGGAGGAGCAGCCTCGGAGAAGGATGCCAGGTGAGTCCTCAGAGTCACCATAGACAATTGGCTCGGAGTGGGGGCAGTCGCCGCCAGCGAGCGCGAGAGCTGCGAGATCCTCTAGGAAAGGGAGGGCGTCTTGAAAAAGACGCGAGCTCTTTTACGAGTGTGTGTCGCGGGGCGAACACACACACACACACACAGAGGAACAGAAAAGGATATGAGCGCCGGAAAGCGCAGCAGGTACGGCAGTGGAAGGCGGCGAAGGCCAGCGACTTCAGATGGCTCGTCCCGCTGATGTGCTTGCACTCAGACGACGCTTGCTTCTATCCGAGATCCAGCGATGTGAGAGGTTCGCTGAAGAGATGAAAAATCAAGTGAGTCAGCCTTTTCGAGCTACCTTTATAGGGCTAGGCCACGCCCGCGTCGGCGGGAAGTGGCCTCATTGGTCTGATGTTGCATCAGCCTGCGCTCGATAGGCTTATGCATTTGCTTGTAGAACAGCCAATGAGCAAACGAGCCGTCTTGCCTATGGCTGCATACTGCTGCAAATGCGTTTTACAAATATTAAAATTAAGGATAATTTTTTGCTTCAATATTCGTGAAAAGAGACTTTTCCCGCAGCGTCTTAGCTAAGACGCAGTACGAGAGAACTCTCGTAAGAGAACTGTTATTTAAATAATTTTATATTTAACTACTAAAATAAGCTAAAACATTTAAATATATATTACTTTATTTATATATTTATTATTATTATTATTATTATTTGAGACCTTATTTAGTAGGGCTTCCCCTAATAATCGACTAAATGAGAGGAGGCATGGTCAACCGAGTTTTAATTGGTCGGTTGGTCAAAAAATAAAAATAATGTGGTAATTATGTTGGGCAGAAAATAAAAAGTGTGGGATCATTTTGAGAAACATGCAGGCTTATCATTTCAAACAAGAAAGTAGTAGCCTTACGTTGGTCTCTTTATATGGCCGCCAGCTCTAATGTTAATCTAGATGAATGTGTGCTATTATTAGGCGCATAACCAAGTGTTTGTGCGAAGTGTGGAAGCTAAATTAGTACCTCGCTTACTGCATGACATATAACTTAAAGTGCCTTTCTCTCTATAGGCACATCCACTATACTGTAAGGATGACAAGTCAGTGTCATCAACTTCTTTGCAGTTGACACTGACTCAGAAAACACTGGTTTATTAATAAATCATTCAAATGTTCAGACAGTCTCACTGCTGTTTTTTCTGACGCATTCATAATCATTACTTTTGCCATAAACATGCTACCAGTCAAACAATGGCTTAAATTAACAACTATTAGTCGAATAGAAAAATCTTTGGTCGGGGACAGTCCTACTATTTAGCCTAATGGAATCCACAAATAAGCCCCTTATAGCTCAGCTCAGTAGCTGATAACTGCTTGATCAAGTCTTAAATCAAGAGTGTTAAATTATTGATAGATTTTATGGAAGTGTTCCACTATAAGATCTAACAACATGCATAATAATAACAAGCAGACAAATCATTGGCTGCCATTCCTTAGATATGCTATTGTGTCACATCTGATTGCAGCAGGCTATGACCTTGCTGCATTATAAAACAAAGAGGTGAGCTATTAGCATAAATCTTCCATCCATATAATGTCCATACAATGTAGTAAAGCTGATGAAGCCGCAGCCCAGAGCACCTGCACTACGCCAAAACATATCTCTCTCTGTATGTGGACTGATCGATAGCAGCTCAGTGTTTTTGTAATGCTGGGAGAAATGAATCAATTTAATATCTAATGTTTTAATGTGCTGTATTTACCTCCAGTGGGTGGTGTGAAGATAACGACTATTTATGACACTTATGAGCTGTCTGACTGGGTAAAGACGATTAGTATTCACACACATGCACAAACTCGTGTACACATTCACAGGCTCTGATACGGTGGCCGAGATATAGGACATATAAATAGAAAAAAACACCAGAAAGTTAAGAAAACATCTTCATCAGTTTGACAACACGTGTGCTGCAAATACTCACAATGCAACCAAATACAGAAACTCACTGCAAATACAACGCAACCAAATACAGGTACTCGCTGCAAATACTCACAATGCAACCAAGTACAGAAACTTGCTGCAAATACTCATAACGCAACCAAATACAGGTACTCGCTGCAAATACTCACAGCGCAACCAAGTACAGAAACTCGCTGCAAATACTCACAACACAACCAAATACAGAAACAAGCTGCAAATACTCACAGCGCAACCAAATACAGAAACACACTGCAAATACTTAAAATGCAACTAAATACAGAAACGCGCTGCAAATACTCACAACGCTGCCAAATACAGAAACACGCTGCCAATACTCACAATGCAGCCAAATGTAGAAAAGCACTGCACATACTTACAATGCAACCAAATACAGAAATGCACTGCAAATACTCACAATATAACCAAATACAGAAACACACTGCAAAATGCTCCTAACGGAACCAAATACAGATGCGCGCTGCAAATATTCACAACGCAACCACATACACCAAATACAGAAACACACTTCAAATAGCAAATAGCAAATAGCAAAATGTTTCAGGGGGACCTGAAGTGACGATCCTGGCTGGGATCTCTTATTGTTTAATGTATACTCGTCAGTGGTGTTGTCGATGACCTGAAAGGTGAGTTTTTTTGTTTATTTTAACAACCTGATCAAATGTCGGTTTTAAGTATTTGCAGCACATTTCTGTATTTGGTTGTGTTGTGAGTATTTGCAGCACGTGTTATCAAACTGATGAAGATGTTTTCTTAATTTGCTGGTGTTTTTTTTCTTTCAATTTGCTAGTTTTCTTCAGTTGCAGCGCGTTGAGCTCTTTCAGCCACCGTACCTTAAAACATTCAAGGTGTGAACAGATTTATTTTTATTTAAGGTACACTACCATTTTTTGTTTACGTTTTTAAAATGTTTCTTAAGATTACCAAGGCTCAGTTTATTTGTTATGATTAGTTTTTTATGTACTGTACATTTAAAAAAAAAAAATGTTTTGAATAAAACTAATGGTTTATTAAGTTTAGGTGTTGTAAGATTTTGGTGTAAACTTATTTTGTAGTTTTCATATGGGAAGACAGCTATTGAATATTTTCTTAACTAGTAGCTTTACTGTTGTGTATATAGAAAGAACCTTCTTCTGAAGCTGCTTCAATATGAGGTAGCGCATCTCTCACTCTTCTCTGCTAGGCATCAGTTACACCCTGCACTGTGGCCAAATGTGCTTGATGTTAGGAAGCTGAGAGTGGTGGGAGCGATCAGGGAGTCCACAGAGTAGGGACCCAAACATCTGTTCTGTGAGCTGCCTGTCTCTGGACTGCTCTTATCAAAACAATCTCAGCTGTTCAAATCCACAGCAGCATCAGTGCCAAATCTCATGAGCAAAAAACTATCCTCTCTGTTTCTGTCTGTCGTGTCTTGCTCATCATGAGACAGAAGTGGGTGATGTTAAAGAGTGCTTACGCTCTCTACACAGATTCTCTCTTCCTCCCTGCAGACAGACCTTTAGTCTTTGGTTAATTCAGAACAATGAGAACTCTTAAATTGCTGACCACAAAACGCATTCATGTCCCATATGTGTCACAATCTTTTGAGATGATGTACATATGTTTTATTGTTTTTTTGTTAAATAATTATTTATTATTTGTTGTTTTATTTTGGTTTGGTTTATTGTTTTTGTTTAGTTTTTTTATTTATTTTGGTTTTATTTAGTTTTTATTTTGGTTTAGTTGGATTTGTTGTGTTGTTTGTTGTTTATTCTTTCAGTTTGGGTTGTTGCTTTCGTATTAGTTTGGTTTGATGTTATTGTTCTTTTGTTTGGCTTGTTTTTTGTTTTGTTTTTGCATTTACCTGGAAGAGCTAACATTGTTTGTTTGAGCAGTTTGACATGTCAAAGTCTGCCTAAAAAAATGCAGTGTTTTTGAATAGGGATTTCCACATTGTCTGACAGTGGCAGACATGTAGTCTTTGGGAAACCTGGATCATTATTTTTGCATTTCTTCTTGGCATCGATAGCAAATGGCACAATTTCACTTTGAAGCAGCTGTATGGTGAAATCTATGATTTCAGTAGAAAGGGGGAGGTTCATTTGTTTGGTCTGTCATCTTTCACAGGTTTTGGACACTTTAATCAAAGCTAGTCCTATGCAGTGCATCGAGCAAGCTCAACATAATACTTGGCTCTATGGTTCTAATCATGGTCTTCGAAGAACCAAAATCAGGGTTTTGTTTCTTCTCTGGTTCTAATCAGTGTCGTGTCAGGGTGCTGATTTCTGTCACCTCTTATCTCTGTCCAAAACACCTCCTAGATCGATGATCTGTGAATGTTTTTTATGAGTTGCTCATAAATCCTACCTCTGCCCCAGAGCTCAGCCGCGCTCAGAGCAAAGTTGAGCTTCAGTTCATTGCACATTTACAAGTAGTGATTTTACTGTTCCGGAGTCAGTGGGAATTGGGCATTGCGATATTTAACAGTGTATTTATTTTTTCCGGACCATAGTGAAACACACACTTCTGATTTATTTGATCACATCTGGCATCAGTCAGCTGAACTGAATTATAAGCTGAACAACTCAATGTGCTTTTTGACCTATAGTTAATCCTTGACTACATCACTTAACCCTTATTTCTAGGTTAACAAATGTCAATTTCTTAATAGACTTAATCAAAACTCACAAACCCTACTTAACTGGTCCTTAAACTGAACCTTGACCTTAGTCGTTTGTCGTCCCTTGAGGTCAAAGTGCCCTTGGAGGGCATTTCACGTCCATTTGGATTCTTCCCAGTCAAGCCCAATATTGATGGTGAAAGGTGATGCTTAGAAAAGTGCACACACAGATCACAGTCTATTATCCATATTAGCAGCTTTTTGACTTCATTCCCTTCCCTGTTTCCACTCAGCACTTTTGCTGCTCTGAGAGATATTTGACTTTGCCCTGTCTCATGTTCAGCTGATCCTGCATGTTACTGTAAAACAGACATTTATCTGCTGCACAAGCCAGATCCGAACCAGATGTTCTCTTGACTGACAGGTGAAACTAAATAGTGTCTCATTCTGTTGTCCCTCTGGCACAGCAGGTTAACAAGTCAACATATGCTTGTACAAGGTGACAGAAGATTGTATTTCAAATAAATGAAAAGGAGAAGAGGTTGACAGAATATTTGCGAACATTATGAAACATTTAGACATTATTCTGTTGCTTTTTATGGAAGGATGATGGGGAAACTGTTCTTGTCATTTATGTCCTTTTGCAAAGCTAAGTTTCCAGTAATATTGTTTTCCAATCAATCGTAAGAGCTAATTGACTTTTGGCCAATCATACTCATCTTTATTTAAGAATATAATTTTAACTGAATTAATTACATGATATGCCAATTACAATAGTTAATCAATTACAGTAGTTAATCAATTACAGTAGTTAATCACACATCAGTATTTGCTGAGAAAAGTCCCTTGACATTTATGTTCACCTTGTCTTGCATGTTGAGGATACTGTCATGTTATTATTTTTTTAAATATGTATTTGATGTTATTTTAATTAATTACTAGCAAATTATTGATAAATATATTTAAATTAATCATTGTTTAATTTTAATTATTTAATCACACTAAATTAACACATTTGAATTTGTTGCCCAGATATTAACTGAATTGGATGTACGTTGTGTTTTTGATGCAGGAAAGAATTCATTAGTGTTTGATCTTGGTTACTGACAAGCTTTCTCCATCAGTACTGTACATTGCAGTCAAAGTTTCATTGGCTGTTTAGCCAATATTAGTTAAAGAGAGTCTGGGAAAGAGCCATTAGCCGATAGGGCTGGTTCAATAGTCTTGTAGTCCAGGGGTCATAAACCTTTTATCAATCAATCGATCCATTAGCAGTCTTAATATCACTCTATGTTTTGACTGTACCTGAGCTCTAACTGCCCAGAAAAGATAAGAGTGTATATCATAGTCCTCTCATGAAGGCCTGATTGGTCAGTGTGTGTAATTACTATGTGGACACACACTGTTAATGGATTTAATGTACAGTACAGTATATTTATTCAGCGCAGATAAGAGACATGCACATTGTTAACTTTTGTGGTAAAAGATGAATAAGTAAGTGATGTTCAGGTGAAACTCTATTTAAAATGTTTTCGGGTCATTAAGTTTTGTGATTTCCATGTTTATTGATAAGTAATGTGTATATTTATAAGCACAACTGGAACATTGTGTTGTAAATATTTAGTATTCAAACAACTTCAGTTGATAGACTTGTTGATAGCTTGCCCACCAAATCTATTACGCTGTCTGTCTGAAATAAAATATGTATAATATATAAATCTATTGCTATATATATATATGTGTGTGTGTGTGTGTGTGTGTGTATATATATATGTATATATGTATTTTGCTGTGTATATATGTATTTGCTATGTATATATGTGTGTATATATATATATATATCACATATATATGTGTCTGTATATGTATATATACATGTGTGTATGTATATATATATACATATATATGTGTGTGTGTGTATGTATTTTGCTCAATCATGTAAATAGTAAGTAATAAAAATACCTAATGTAAAACCAGTTTGTTCCTGATCTCTAAATGGGTCTTGAACCTGCATGATCTCAGAAAAGTGGGAAATCCACTAAACCTTCAGACCAGTATGCTAAATTTGAGAGTGATTTGAATTGCTAACCCTTAAAAAAGTCTGTCTATGCATTAATATAATAATTACTTTATTAATTATAGAATTACTTTATTACAAGGTGTCTTTGTTACCATGTAATTACACATTTAAGTACCGAGTAACAATTATTAACAGCATATACTTATTAGGGTTAGGTTTAGGGTTAGTAATTATGCATAATTTACTGTTATTACTATATAAGTATGTACCATATGTAACAAGCACACTGTAAAATAAAGTGTTAACCTGAATAACTGCAATTTACTTATTGTAAAGATTTAACTAATTTACTTATTGTAAAGTGATACCTTGTTCTTTATAATTTTTGCACTTTAATCTTTTTGGGGAAAAAATGACTTTTATAAATGTTTTGTGTATTGCTTTATTGTATTTTAATGTTCAGTTCCCTTATATAAGAAAAACGGGTAACCCTTTCTTTTACAGTCCCCTAATTACTAGGTATTTACCTGGTAAATATATGGTAAGTTATAGTTGGTTATTGGTAATTACCACAGGTAACAAGTATGTAAATGCAGAGAAACTACAAACTAATTACTAGGTATTTACCTGGTAAATATATGGTAAGTTTTAGTTGGTTATTGGTAATTACCACAGGTAACAAGTATGTAAATGCAGAGAAACTACTAAGTATTTACCTGGTAAGCATATGGTAAATTATAGTATTTTAGTGTGTAATTACTTAAGGTGATTAGTATGCAATTACAGAGAAACTACCAGGGAAAAAAAACACCACTGTTAAATATCAACTCAACAAAGTACTGTGTACTTGTTACCTGTTTAGGTTGGTAATAACTCAGATTTAATTGTGTACTTCCTCAGAATGTAGGCAGCCAATTTTTAGAAACACCTCCAGTATTACCCATCAATTCAAGTTAGGTTTGTAGTTATCCTAGGGTTATGTTGGTAACAGTCCATGTTTATTTATTACTATCTTGAAATTAAGACGGTAGTTTCCAATAAATTACCTTGTCTTACATAGTTGTTGTTCATTGCTACACCCATTTATAGAGGGTTTATCAAATAATTTACCTTACTCTTACCTGGTAACTACCCCGCAGGAACAGTTTTCCCTAATGTCATAGCACATCTTAAATACTGGGTATGTTCTTGCAGATGTTTTTACAATTTACTCAGTAAGTAAAGTGCAACTGTACTGTAAAATGAAGCCTTGTTTATTTCCATGGTATTACCGGAATTGTACCATATAACTTGATCATTCCCTTTTCCATATAGTCACAATTTTTTACCTCATATGTCCTGCAACGTTACCAAGGAAAACATGACAATTTACTCAGTAAGTAAAGTGAAACTGTACTGTAAAATGAAGCCTTGTTTATTTCCATGGTATTACCGGAATTGTACCATATCATTCCCTTTTCCATAGTCACATTTTTATTTATTTGTTTTCCTAGTATGTCCTGCAACGTTACCAAGGAAAACATGACAATTTACTTGGTAAGTAAAGTGTAACTGTACTGTAAAATGAAGCCTTGTTTATTTCCATGGTATTACCGGAATTGTACCATATCATTCCCTTTTCCATAGTCACATTTTTATTTATTTGTTTTCCTCGTATGTCCTGCAACGTTACCAAGGAAAACATGACAATTTACTCAGTAAGTAAAGTGAAACTGTACTGTAAAAGGAAGCCTTTTTATTTCCATGGAATTACTGGGATCTTACCCTATAATCTGTTATAGCTACGTAACTGTAGCTATTACAGATTATAGGGTAAGATCCCAGTAATTCCATGGAAAAAAAAAAGGTTTCCTTTTACAGTAATGTTCCAGTTTCACTTTACTTACTGAGAATGTTCAACGTGATCTCATGAGAATACGTGTGTATTTTTACGTAAAGTGTAATTCTACCATACGTACATTTACTTACGTTTTATACACACAGAAACGTATAGTATTTACAGCACTAAAACGTAAAATGTTTGCATAACAGCACAAAAACATAAATTATTTACGTATGAACAACTCTATACCGACGTACATATTTGTACGCATTCTTATTTATGCATATTAAAATCGTGGCATTAATGTTTTGACTCTATTGCATTCAAATGTCTTATCAATTACGTTTTCAGTCGCATTTATGCAGTTTACTCAATAAATAGACTAATAACATTTCGCTCTGTTCGTGCCTTCTGCTGCAAACTCGTTTCGGAGGATTAGCATGCAGTTAAACAAGAATACACTTTAAAACCTTAAAAGTACCTTATTTAATCGTTTAACCATTTTAATATTTAGTTTATTTAGTGAGACACAAAATGCTTTTTCTCCAATAATAATACACCAAAACCCAACATAAATTCACAAAAGACATCAATTTTATTATAGCCTACTTGATATAATCCAAATCTTTAGAATCCATACGTTTGCAAGAAAGAGATCCAAATTCAGCCCTTTATCCAGTGAGTGATCTTCATCTCCATTCCACAGGCTTTAACAACAGCGCAGTCGTAACTGTCAAATCCCGCCGCGGACCCGCGCTCATGATGATGAATTCAAATTCAAAAATTGCGCCCTCAAGAAGCGGTACGACATGTTTTACGGCAGTGATATCAAACGCTCATTGGCTCTCGCCTGTTGGTCTATGTTCGTCACAGATTGCGACATGCCGTATTTCAGTCGGTAAACTCCGTTTATATACTGTCTATGGGTAAACTATATTTGAAATGGAGAAGCGCGCGCGCCTTCACACAGAGCGAAGCCGGATTAACATTTTCATGTATTAATAACTTAAATTCTGCTCTGTACCTCATTCAAAACTATTATATACTGAAAGAGAGGACTGTGACTGCAACACATCGTCATGTGAATGACTTTTGGTACCGGTTTTGACATTTTCACAATAAATAAATTATTGTGATTACACGTATGTTGTTTTTCTTCATAACTGTAGCCTATGTAGTTTTCTATCTTTGAAAATTGCGTGTTAATACTACGTATTAACAATGAGACCAGGCTGGAATGTTTTAGTTAAGTTGCAGAACACACGGTAAAAGTTTGTGATTTCAAAAATGTTTAAGCAGTAGCAAAGGATGTGGTAAGAGTCTGGTAATACCATGGAAATAAACAAGGCTTCCTTTTACAGTACAGTTTCACTTTACTTACTGAGTAAATTGTCATGTTTTCCTTGGTAACGTTGCAGGACATAGGAGGTAAAAAATTGTGACTATATGGAAAAGGGAATGATCAAGTTATATGGTACAATTCCGGTAATACCATGGAAATAAACAAGGCTTCATTTTACAGTACAGTTTCACTTTACTTACTGAGTAAATTGTCATGTTTTCCTTGGTAACGTTGCAGGACATATGAGGTAAAAAATTGTGACTATATGGAAAAGGGAATGATCAAGTTATATGGTACAATTCCGGTAATACCATGGAAATAAACAAGGCTTCATTTTACAGTAGTTTCACTTTACTTACTGAGTAAATTGTCATGTTTTCCTTGGTAACGTTGCAGGACAAATGAGGTAAAAAATTGTGACTATATGGAAAAGGGAATGATCAAGTTACATGGTACAATTCCGATAATACCATGGAAATAAACAAGGCTTCATTTTACAGTACAGTTTCACTTTACTTACTGAGTAAATTGTCATGTTTTCCTTAGTAACGTTGCAGGACATATGAGGTAAAAAATTGTGACTATATGGAAAAGGGAATGATCAAGTTATATGGTACAATTCCGGTAATACCATGAAAATAAACAAGGCTTCATTTTACAGTACAGTTACACTTTACTTACTGAGTAAATTGTAAAAACATCTGCAAGAACATACCCAGTATTTAAGATGTGCCATGACATTAGGGAAAACGGTTCCTGCGGGGTAGTTACCAGGTAAGTGTAAGGTAAATTATTTGACAAACCCTCTATAAATGGGTGTAGCAATGAACAACAACTATGTAAGACAAGGTAATTTATTGGAAACTACGTCTTAATTTCAAGATAGTAATAAATAAACATGGACTGTTACCAACATAACCCTAGGATAACTACAAACCTAACTTGAATTGATGGGTAATACTGGAGGTGTTTCTAAAAATAGTCTGCCTACATTCTGAGGAAGTACACAATTAAATCTGAGTTATTACCAACCTAAACAGGTAACAAGTACACAGTACTTTGTTGAGTTGATATTTAACAGTGGTGTTTTTTTTCCCTGGTAGTTTCTCTGTAATTGCATACTAATCACCTTAAGTAATTACACACTAAAATACTATAATTTACCATATGCTTACCAGGTAAATACTTAGTAGTTTCTCTGCATTTACATACTTGTTACCTGTGGTAATTACCAATAACCAACTAAAACTTACCATATATTTACCAGGTAAATACCTAGTAATTAGTTTGTAGTTTCTCTGCATTTACATACTTGTTACCTGTGGTAATTACCAATAACCAACTATAACTTACCATATATTTACCAGGTAAATACCTAGTAATTAGGGGACTGTAAAAGAAAGGGTTACCGAGTTTTTTTATAGAAATTATACAGTTTTTACATGTCTTGACTATCTGAGACAAACAACTCAAAACATGATGACAATACATAATTAGAGTTACAAATACAGGCAAACAATGTATTGGCTTTATTAACGTGTTGAACAATACTGAGTTAAACTGACATTTGTATTATGTACTAATGAAATTTTTGTCTGACGACTCCAATGATTTTGCCCACAGAACCATAATAATATTTGAAGTCCACTTCAGTTGTGGGTAACCTTGTTAACTCTCTGCTGGCATTATCTGTTGATCATAAGATGTTTCAATACAACCACTGTCTGATAAATGCAGCACTACTTTATGACAACTAACTGTACATAACTGTACAAAACCACAGTACCATTAGGTAGATCTGTCTGCAATCATATAGTGCTGAAAAACCCTGTGGAATTGATGATTAAAACGCTTTCTTTTATCTCATGCACACACAAGCTATTTGTATAGGTTAATATACTCCTAAAAAGTGTAAACGTTCTCCCTGTAGTGCCATCAAAACATCCTGTGTTGTGTTTGAGCACGAGAATCTTTTTCATTCTAGAAACATTGATTGGACAAATAAATTGCTTTGTTTTCTCGGAAAGAACAATTTCTCAAATGTATATGTGTACACTATCTTTCAAAAGTCGGTAAGATTTTTTTTATTGTTTTAGAAAAAGAAAAAAAAACTCTTATGCTCATTAAGACTATTTATTTAATCAAAAACAGTAATATTGTGAAATATTATTATAATTTAAAATAACTGTTTTCTATTTTAATATACTGTATTTTAAAATGCAATTTATTTCTGTGATGGCAAAGCACCATTACTCCAGTCTTCAGTGTCACATGATCCTTCAGATCCTTTTATCTAGCATATATTATAGCATACTAGCATGCAGTCAAGTTCAAAGCTAAATGATATGGACTAAAAGCCTAAAAACACTAGCTTTAAATTTATGTGGTCTTTTCAGTTCTTGAATTTAAGTGTATGGCCACTAGGAGATACAAATGTCAGTTCTGCAAGACAAATTAAACTTTCCACACACACGTCCTGACTTTGCGCAGTTAGACGCGTTCAATATAAGTATATTGTGTATAAGTATATTGTGTTTCTGGAACAACATTCCTGTTCGAAAATTTTGTGCTAACCATATCCCCTAACCCTAAACCTACCCATAAGTTATGTCTAAAATCAGAGGGAAGTGACAGGTGAATAACTCTGATGTAGAAGCAACTAACCTTGGTTGTAAGCCTAAACTTGACATAAACTTTAAACTTGTCCCTCAAATCTGATTGGTTGATTGGAATGTTGATCCAGGAACACATGGTGAAATCAGGTTCTGCCTTTCCGCTCACTCAGACTATTACAAAGCACCATATGTATTAAATACAGTCCTCGGCTAACGATAATTACTGTATCAAAGAGTCATCAAAATACATTTCAATAAATGACGGGACGAAACCCCAAAAGTAGAGAAAGGTTTACCTCAACATATGTGATCAGATGATTCATTCTGGCCTGTAACCTGTTACTATTTTGGGTCAGAGTGAGTTTCACTTTGAAGAAGCAGCTGTTGAAAAACAGAAACACAGTGGGCACAATCAAAATGCAGATGTCCTCTACAGAGGTTCAATCAATACTGAGGGAATACGTGCTCCACTATGGAGCGTGGAATTCAGGAGGATCCACACACAGACTACTAATGTCTCGACCCTCCTTTGTCATTTACACTTCAAGAGCTCCCCTCTCATCAACACCATCTCCTTCTAGTGGTACGAGAGATAGAGAGAGAGAGAGAGAGGAGAAAAGAGATCAGAATCAGTGCGTCCCGGAGGTTCCTGTGAGGTCAGTCGGCTGGTTCAAACACAGGTTCCCTGGTGCACCGTGTGCTGCTGTTTGCGGCTCTTTAGACTCAAGCCCTTGTCTTTGAAGTCGCCGGGCCTCTGCTGAGACGTATCAATAAGAGCACTGGCTATGGTAATGCCTGTGGGGAGAAGGAGGAGATGGAAATGAGCTTCAAAGAAGAGGAGTGCAGCATCCTGATAAGAGCATACTAACGCTTACCAATCAAACCTGTGTCTGTCAATATCATCTTACAATCATCAGCGCTGAGTTCATATCCTTATTTGTTCTTTTTTCTTCTTCTAAAACTATAGGCCCTTCTAGCCATGAGGCATTTTAGAAAATAAGCTCTCCTCATTCCCACTCATTCTGCGGTCAAAACGACGGTTATGGAAATGACTTTTTTCGGAATTGACTCATTTCATAGCATTTTAAATGTATTTATCATTTATCATACATAAATATGTATCACAAATACAGACAATTTAATCATATTTTCACACTTTTTCTATATTTTCTCCACACTTCACATCTCAGGCCCTGTTTACACCTGGTATTAAAGATGCATTTTGGTCGATCAGAGGGAGGGAGACACATCCTCGTTTACACCTGTTTTGTCCACTTTCAACCACTTCTGTCCTGATTTATTTGAGGGGAGGGTAAATGGATGGGTTTTTCAGATTTTTCAATCTAATGGACAAAATAAGCTCACGCAAATGACATATGAATGTGCACAGAGATGACAGAAAAACGTATGGAGATCATCAGCTCTCATTTCTGCTCTGACAGCCGCAAGATCACGCCAAACATGGTGAGAGTGTGTTCGAAATTAGTAATGTTGAGTACATTGTGCTTAGTATATAAAAAAAAAAAAAAAAGCAGACAAAGTTTAAATCCTGTCTGGCGTTAGGTCAGTAGGCGGAGAGAGTTGGCGGTCTTTTGCAGATGTTCGAACGCATTTGACCACAGGAACGTCTACACTATGAAAGCAGTCCGGTCAAATGCGTTTTCGACTACCACTGGAAGTGGTTGAAAGTGGAAAAGCTCAAAACGTTTTAGACCCTGTTCACACCTGTATTTAGCATTGTCCACTTGTGATCCAATTGACCAAAATGCATCTTAATACCAGGTGTAAACATGGCCTCATATTTCATCTTAAGCATGCTCTTCACTTCATTTCATGGTGACCACATACACTAACTTTTGATACAACTTTATTAGTTGCAAAACTGTCGGTTGCCTCGGAAATGGCATAACATATTGAAATGGTTTGTGTGTATTTACTCTTTACAGATTATATCTTTTTTTCAAAGTTTGTTTTTATTCTTTATAATAGATTTTAGTAGTTTAAGATTGAAAGTCTGTGTCTGGGACAATGGCAAAACACGAAATGAATTTGAAAAGTAGCAAAAATAAAGACAATGTGATCTTCACATAAAAAGTAAATAGACGAGTTAGTTTTACATGCTTTTATGAATAATCCTGATTTACTTAAAAATATGAAACAATAAAATAGTATCAATAAAAAAGTAACTGTAGTCTGATTACAGTAATAAACTGATTTACAGTAAATTAGAATTGCAGAAGGGATTTTTTTTGGTTTTTACATGTCATCGATTTAAGAGAAAAGCCTCTGAAAGCTCATGTGGAACAACAAGTGGTGTATCTGATATTGCTTGATCAGATAATGCTACATCATCATTCAATGATCATTCAGAACAGAAACTTGAAAAAGGAGTGGAGGCTCTTTGAGCCCTTGAGTAATCTGGACAGTAATTCATGTTTGTTTTACACACCAGAGATTCTTCGCAAGTCTATTATTGATTATGTATTACTTATTAAACAAATTAAAAAAATTGAATGAACAATGATTGAATGAATTCAAATGAAATAAAAAGAATAAAACTAAAAATACATTGACTGATTCAATCAAACGAACAAACGAAAGAAACAAATTTATTAGTGGATGGAGCAACAATGAAACTCCCAATACACTAAAGCATGATTGTAAGTGTGATTTCTAGCAATTAAATTTTCAAAATATCAAAGTTCAAATTCACCTTCTTGACCCAATATTTCAACGAACTGCATTTATTTACAGCACACACTGTACATAACAAAAGGACAACATCTTCGGAAGAACTAAATGTTTTCTGCTGAGGAGAGATGTCCGCCTCAAGTGAATTAATTGCGAGGCTGAATCAAATCAGGTGCGCATGAGGAGAAGGCTAAAGTGCTCTCGACTAATGGAAAATCAAACTCGTTATTGTGATCTTTGGCAGGTGAGCTGCGCGCATGATTAGCCCCGATGAATTCTGCACTTTGAGACAGGATGTGCGAATCCGAGAACTCCATTAAAGGTAATCAGAAAGACTCTGTTGACCTGAGACACTGTAAATGAACACTTTACAGCTACTGCATTATTGGAAACGGCTGTTGTCTTGTCCACGTGAAACTTAAATGCCTTCTCGCGTTCGGTGTGAGCGATGCGCGTGAGACAAGTTTCCAGTGATAATCGGAAGAATGTCTCGGTGGGAGCCGAGCAAGCAGCTGTCTGCAGCGAGTCCTCTTCGCACCACCTGCCTCTTCACAAAGTGCCATTATGCCACACCAAGGTCACTCTTCCAACTGATGAGTGTTTTCCGCAAGCAATCAGCCACACTCCAGCCTCAGTGTGACGCCAAGGTTATTCTGAGAGGGAATACACTCTCAACCTGACTTTCTATTTCCTTGAGTCATAATGACTTCACCCGTCATTCGCAGGCCATTGTCAAGAAGACGTGAGATCTGGTGTGGTGGGTGTCAACATCACTTAACTTCAATGTTACCCATGTGATTTAGGATAGTGTAATGAAATCACTTGGGGCCCTATTTTAACGATCTAAGCGCATGGTCTAAAGCGCAGGGCGCAAGTGCACTTAGGGAGTGTCCGAATCCACTATTGCTAGTTTAACGACAGGAAAAAATGGTCGGAGCGCCCGGCGCATGGTCTAAAAGGGTTGTCCCTATTCTCTTAATAAGTAATGAGTGTGTTTTGGGTGTTACATGCAGTAAACCAATCAGAGTCTTTTAATAACCAATCAGAGATTTTTAATATTTGGCATGTTTGTTTGTGTCTCTGTGTGTGTAATAAGCACGTGCACGTGTATGTGTACGTGCGCTGTGGACCCGCCTATAGGCGCATATTACTAATGCGCCCTTTAAATAACAAAAAAATACTGTGCCATTGACTTCAGACTAGGTTTCAGTTGGTCAACGGCGCAGTCTATTTCAGTTGCCTCAAAATAGCAACGTGCCAACAATGCGGAAATGCATCTGCTATTTAAACAATGTGGTGCAGGACGTGAAAATGATAACTGCGTCGGGCTAAAACTAGCAAAAAACACTTGCTTTTGTGTTTGATAGGGCCCTTGGTGTTTATTGTATAACAGGCCTGGCAGCTCAGATGACAGCGGCTAACAATGCTAATGGGGTTTAGAAGTGAAGAAAGTGGGATATAACATATAACAATGATTTATCTTTATTCTTTAGCTGAAATGATTGAGCTATATGTGGCATATTTTATAATTATAGTCACTGCTCATTTCTATGATAAAGCTTGCGTTTAGCTGATATCACTTTCCACATTAGCAGACCTTCAGATCTCGCCTTTCAGTTTTCTGCTGACCAAAGAGGTTTTGATCCATCCGCTATGAGGCCCACAGCAATTAAATGGATAGTTCTCTCATAAATGACAGTTATGCCCATTATTTATTCACCCTTATGTTGTTTCAAAACAAAGAGAGAATGTTATATAGTATTTTTCCATACAGTAGCTCTTTCCATGATAAATCATAGTGACAAATGGCTTTCAAGCTCCTGAAAAGGCCAAAAAAACATGAAAATAACATAACAGTAGTCCATATAACTGTTGTGCAATGTTTCATATCTTTTGAAGTCCTACCATAGCTTTATATTTGAAGAGCTCTTTTCCAAAACGCGATAAACGCCATTAAAAAAAAAAAGTTTGAGTTTGTCATGTCATTTTGCTGTGTACTGAACCTATTCACTGCTCCATCAACGTTTCATGCCAAATCGCATATTTCCTTGTTTAAAATGTACTGCAAGATGCAGTTCCTTTTCAAAACGCGATAAGCGCCGGACCTATTTTTAGCCTAAACGCGATACATCCTCTGGACTAATCAGAATTCTCTCTCTCGCACTCTCAGATCACTCGTGCGTATCGCGCCAGACGCTCAATTTGCCTCACTGGCGCTCAGCGTCGCGCTAAACGCCTCATTCGCGCCGTAGGACCTCCAGATGCGCGTAAACGCATTAACAAAAAAAAATTATATTCACAAAATGTGTGGGTCTAGGTAAAAAATTTTATTTTCCTGAAACCTATTTAAATGGATTTATAGGGCCCTATTTTAACGATCTGAAACGCAAGTGTCAAAGCGCAAAGCGCAAGTAACTTTGTGGGCGGGTCTTGGCGCTGTTGCTATTTTCCCCGCGGGATAAATGACTCTTGCGCCGGGCGCAAATCTAAAAGGGGTTGGTCTGAAGTAGCTTCATTATTCATAGGTGTGGTTTGGGCGTAACGTGAAATAAACCAATCAGAGCATCATCTCACATTCCCTTTAAGAGCAGACGCACTTTTTCACACCCAAATTAGCTTCGGTTAAACAGGCATATAATAATGTGGGTAAATGTGTAAGCTAGATGTATGCTTTTATAATAAATTATTATATTTATAATAAATTGTCTATCTATCTATCTATCTATCTATCTATCTATCTATCTATCTATCTATCTATCTATCTATCTATCTATCTATCTATCTATCTATCTATCTATCTATCGTTTGTAATAATATGATTTGCAAAAATGAAACCTGCTGCTTCTGTGTAGATTAGAGAATCACAGTGTATGAGCGTTGTGCACTCTATACATTATGGTCAAGCATGCGTAATGAACAACGCGCAACGCGTCACTGACTTTAGACTAGGTTTTTTCTGGCCAGTGGCGCAATTGTTTTATGGAACAGTAAAATAGCACCAGGGAACGTTTGCGCCGGAACACGCCTCCTTTTTTGCGCTGAACCGCCCAGGGAGCGCAAGTTCATTCCCTAGTTTAGCGACGTGCTTCTGTGGAGGGAAAAGCGCGCTTTGCGCGGGTGCAAAATAGGAATGAAACATGCGTCGGTGTACAAAGTCAATTGCGCTGGGTGCAAGATAGGGCCCATAGTGTTTTGGAAAAAAAAAAAAATAATAACTTTGCATTTATCATCAACAATTTTGTTGTTTGATTTAATAATCATTGTTCAACATGTTCAGACTGAGCCAAACAAACATTTTAACAGGATAAATTGAATATTCACAAAATGTGTGGGTCTAGGTAAAGAGCTCCTCGTTTACCACTGTAAATGGTTACAGAAAAACTGGTCAAAAACGACTGATCACACAGACTTTAAAGTCATACAACAAACGCAGAAACATGTGCCTTGTTGCTTGGTAAATGCGTGACAGATGAAAAGAAACATTTATGTACAGGAGCTGACAGCTGTTGTTATTAGTGTTGTTTTCTGAGTTGAAAAAAAAAGTGCTTTTGGATGCAGCCTTGGGTGGGAAAGACAACTGGGAAAAAATATACACTACAATATGTGTTCTAAAATTCAAACATTTGATATCCTCCGACTGGATGGATTCATAGTCTGAAGCTAAAAAATATGTGGCCATCATACACTATATGCAATTTCCTTTGAAATCTGTCCACTCTGACTGCCCAAAATCTGCAGACTGGATCTTTCAGCAACTGAAGTCATCTTGTCCAGACTGCAAATCTAGGCAAAAGTCATACAGTCAGAGCATTCCAGCCTTAACTACTAAACTATAGTTTAACTTTACACTGTAGAACATTATTGTAACTTTACCTGTAAAAGATGGTAAAAACCTGTTAAGTGGTTCTATTACTACACATACAGGGAAAAACTGTAATAGATTTAACCTTACATTTCATGTAATTTTACACTTGAAAAACTGTTAAATGTAATGTAATTTACAGTCAAAAGCCATAAAACTGACATTGGCAGAATTCCCTGAGTAAAACATTTGATGGTTTTCCATTGGAATAAATATTCTTCGTTTTTTGTTGTTGTTGTTATCAGTAGGGTTTTATGTTAAATCTCATGTTGTCAAATTAATGTTTATTGCATTATTGTAGCAGCATGCACTATTTTAGTGTTTTGTGTTAGTGTGAATGACCTTGTGTGCACCTTTTGTATGTTAGTATTTACCTAAGCTTGTGGAAAAGCTATTTGCGATCACTTTGATTCATCATATGGCTTTCTCTTTATCCCCTGTGTTGTTATGCCAGTTATCAGAATAGTTACAAGACATATTTTAGTTGCAGCGTGGCCTTGCTAATTCAGCCTAAAGGGCTGTTTGATTTACTGGGTAAAAAAATAAATAATAATTGTACGATTTTAAATTGTACGATTTACAGGTTGTTCAATTAATATGTTTACCTTTTACTGTATTTTTACAGAATTATTCTGGCAACCACAGCAGCCATTTTTTCCTTTGCAAAAAAATTTTTTTGCAAGCGTTTGAGAGCCACTGCCCTCCTCAGGGTCAATAATGCCCACGCTCCTCTTTGTGCTGCTATCACTGTCGGCCGCTGACTGGCCACATTGACCACAGCCCAGTTACCTGACATGATAAGGTCAATAGTGTTCCTCCCAACACAAAAGCACGAGTGAGAGACAGAAAACACGGAACACAACGAACAAATAGATTAGACAGGTCTGCTCCTCCGTGCCCTTGCTAACAAGCTGCACAATTAGCTACTTTACATCTCATAAACAACATGCTGGGGAAAAAAGCAAGAGAGAAAAATGGGTGTGTGTACGTGTATGCAATGTAACCTTGAGAGCAATTTTTGAGCACTCAAACGTGCGCAGCCAAACATCTGTCATGCCACTAATTACAATACATAATTGCTAATAATATGTTTACAGCGGCAGCAGAACAAATACAGTACACATGGGCTCATAACTTTGGTTTCACTTTATTTTGATGGTCACTTTAACACATTCTGTTGACTAAGTAACAGTGCACCTACATTAGAGTGTTAGTACAGTATTAGTAGACTTAGGGATAGGGTTAGGGTTAGAATAAGTTGACATGTAGTTGCAAAGTTACTTATAGTCAACAGAATGTTCAAAAGGGACCACTCTCAGAAAGAGGCTTCATGGAAAATAGACTGTCGATTAGTCCTGCAAACATATTTACATATGTTTATACTGCGCCACTGATGAACGCTTGATTCTGATTGGCTGACAGATGTACTAAGGTGTTGGTTTTATTTTTTATAATGTCTATTAAGTAGTTCAAGGTCTCACTTTACACATTATCATTTCAATTATTGTAGTCTAATAATTCACTACAACAGCAGAAGCACCAAAAAAAAGGGGAAAAAACCCAAACCCACCAAGACACTGGCCAACGGCAAAGATGAATTTTCAGCATCATTACATAGGCTTCAGTGTCGCATCATCTTTCAGAAATCATTCTAATATGCTGATTTGTTGCCGAAGAAACATGTCTTATACTATTACCCGTTTTCAATATGGATAATAATATTTACTATTTTGAATGATAATCTCAAATTGGCAATAGTAATGGAATGGAACCAAAATAACCTGTAATATTATTTTTGTTTATAAAATGATAAATACACCAGAAGTAATATTTTTTAAAGTACTCTGAAATGCATTTGCTTGAAAGGGTTATAAATAAGTCAGTCTGCCACGACAGATTGGAGCTGCAGATAAAGCAGGTCAGAATAAAATCAATTTGGCTTTGTTGCTCACTTATAAAACTACCAAAAGACTGCACTCTCATTCACTCCCTATGCGACTTCCCCACGGTGCTGACTGTGCTTTAAATGCACTAAATGGACATTTTAAAAGGGTAAACAGGCAATATAGACACATTGCAGGCTTTCTCGTACTAAAAAAAAACACAAAAAAACATACTGGGAGGATACTCTATAACCCCATCAGCCAATGGCATGGTCGTCAAGGGTCAAAGGTAATACAATTAACCAAAAAATATTCACTCATGACATTTTTGTCAATTGAAACTAAGCAATCTAAAGCCTCTTTTCCAGAGAAAAAGAATCTGAATGGCCTGCCAAAAAAAAATAAAAAAAAATAGAGTAGTTAAAGGTGAACAGTTTTTATGTGCTTGTACTTTTCATGCTGCCTTTCTTCATTTATAATTATTTCTACTCTAATAAATATTGAAAGTACATGTATTTATTTGATAAGTAGCCATGGAAATGCAATAATGAATAATCATTATTATAAAATAAACCCCTTCAGGGGGTTTCACATTACGGTCTTGATCACCCTGTTGGGGTTCATTTTGCCATAATGGCCAGAAGACTGTTCATTATCCCACGCTTATTGTGCTCTGATGTGGCTTAGATCTATGTTTGACAGAAATGTTAACAGTAAAAATGAAATGTGGATGGACTGGAATGACTTTCAGTGCTTATTACTTCTTCCTGTTCACCACACATCGTCCCAGTCACTGGCGGTGAACCTCTTCATCAGAATAAGCAGATGAGATGGATGAAAACTGGGATTGTGTTTTGCAAGTGCTCTGCTGACATGCTGTCTGAGAGCTGAGGTTGTACTGGCAGGAGAAACAATCTGTTATC